>NC_141628.1:26643964-27348964 GCF_047967505.1 Dipteris shenzhenensis | reverse complement strand
CGATGGGAAATGTATTTAGTATTTAAAACGTGTGTTTCCTCTACTCTCCTCAGCCCTTCCGTCATTTATATTGAGCAGTTTCCCAGGCCTCTTGAGGCAATGAAATCAATCCAACACACCAAATGCTTTAGGACAAAAGGCTCCTCTTCCAAGGGGATAGCAAATGCCTTTGTGGTTGACATGCCACGTGTGTGGCTGAAGATTGGCCTGGCGAACTAGCTCTAATAGCGATCTGCACTACATTTGTAAAATGCCAACTGAGATTATGGAGCCGCTTGACCCAGCATATATATTTCTCCATTGCAAGTCTATGCTACACAGAATGACGGCGGAGTGCCCCTTCATTTTGCCATTTTCCATGGTTATTTCCCTCCCCTCATGTTCCATTGCACCTTTGAGGTGCGTCTGAAAAAACTCTCCATATCGCCTATCTCAATCAAGAGGGGTAGTATGCTCACTCCTAGAAAGCGTGCTATAAAGCATCTTTGAATCATTTCTGTCATTCTTCCTCCCACCACAACTTGAGTCACCAAGGGAACAAATAGATGATACTTAAGTGCCAATTCATATCGGCTCTTCCTTAAAAGCAAATATTAAGTCCACCCTCCTGAAATTCTTCTGGGGCACATTACTATTTCTCAACAGAGTAAGAGGTGCATGACTTTGCCTTACCTTCCCGGTCTGCGTTTGTCACACACCTGTAGCCCACGATGGTGCTAGAAGCGTTTTGAGACTGTCATGAGTTGCTTTCATTTTCTTAGGCCACATCATTTACGAAGAGTAGTTGGATTGCAACTGTTTGCCTTATTACGGGTCTAGTGAAACCATCTTCCTTGTGAAATCCTTGACCATGCTCGGTCTATCCAGAAGCCAACCTAGGTTGCAGAGAGTGGGCAGTCTTGTTTGACTGTGAGATCATGGGGATTTTGGTCTTAATATGGCACCATCACAAGCTTGTAGCACATTTGTAACGTGTGTAACTTGACCTGTGACCTAGGCGGCCTGCTGAAGCTTGCTGCAGGCGCCGCCTGACCCGTGACTTAGGCGGCCTCCTGGAGCTTGTTGGCGAGGAAGATGGAGTGGCAGGGCTATGTGTGTGTGTGTGAGAGAGAGAGAGAGAGAGAGTCTATTAACCTTCACGGAAGACGAATAGGTCTATGGGACAATCAAAAACCCTCTAGTACACTGCTTAGGGAGGGCACATGGAAGCTCCCAGGGAGTGCAAGAAGCAACTCCAATTATTTAGGGTACTCACATTATAGTTTAAGACTGAGAGTGTTTTCTCTTAGATTTAAACTACTTGATGATTGCTATGCCTTAACAATATACTGCCCATTTTCCATCCTTCCTAGCAGCCTTGACCTTCGCTAATTCCGCTGTCTTTTTTTCAATTGAGCTCGTGTAAGTTCCTCAGCTATCCATACCTTAGTCCCTTTCAACTTGTAAGATTGTTGGAGAAGCTTGACAGTAGGTCTCGTGAGTTAAGCGTAAGACCTTTAGACTGAGATCTGAGTTGCTCTGGCTTCATCATCATCATCAACATCATCCTCTGAGAGAGAGAGAGAGAGAGAGAGAGAGAGTTTACATTTCACGGTAAGAGAGAGAGAGAGAGAGAGAGAGGGAGAGAGAGAGTTTACATTTCACGGTAGGATGGTCTTGTCCTTTACCATCCCTCCTTTATTCTTAATCTGCCCTGTTTCCCTCTATGCCGTAACACATTTATTGCAATCAAGGCTTGATTTTTCATGTGCTCTAAGATTAGATTTACTTTAACGAAACTTATAAAGAAAAGAACTCAATCAATTAGATATTGCCTAGCTAATATTAATGCTACGAATATTGAAGGCAAGGGGTCCAATTACAGAGCCATTGAACTGTTGCAATTGCAGCAATAATGTCTCTCCACTCAAAGTCTTTGTTGCAGCAAAACGACCATGGAGCGCTCTTCACAATGCATTGCTCCAGAGACGTCCTAGATTAACTCACTGTTGCCTTGAGTGCGTCTAGAGGTGCACTACTGGACATTGTCCACCAATGACTACCTCTTACTGCTGTTGGATGGATAAGTTCAATTTTTATAGTAAATCAAAATATTATTTCATTATCACGATGAAGGTGGGAGAGAATTTTGCATGGTTGTATTTTTTTGTAAGGAAAGCTAACAAGTTCGTGATTTTAGATCATAGCCATGAATGTAGGGTCTCTTTTGACAAGATCATCGACCATATTAGTAGCTCCTGTTTGTGTGTTTTTTTGCCGAAAAAACAGTGCTAATTATATTACTTCGAGAACAAGATACAAGAGGTCAGCATTGTAGCTGATGGGCTGCGTTCACAAATCGGACGCAGCCCAAAAAGGTAACAAAAAAGTAAAGCTCTCTCTCACGGAGGGATAAGGCGAGTGTGAATGAACAGCCAGAGAGGTGGTGAGTAGCGCCACCGAAGGCCCTACGAAGTCTGCTCGAAGAAGAGGTCCCGTGTGTCCCAAACCCGGAGGAAGCGTCTCCGCTTCTCCCGACCGGCCCGGTAGTCCCCCTGTATCTGGTCCCACTGGCCTCTGAGGGTATGAATAATCTCGCTCCAAATATCAGTCATGATCTGGGCAGTCGATAAGGAGGTGGCACCGAGGATCTGCGCGCAGCGCGAGGTCCAAATGTGCCATCCTGCAATGCTGCTAATAATCTCCCAGACTGGCTGCCTCTCCTGAGCTCCTGTATCAGCCTCTGCTAGGTGCTGCGGGATACTCTCGAGCAGCCCCCACGTCCCCTGTGTGATAAGGAATGTGGGGTCCTGCTGACATGCCTCGAATAAGTGATGCAAACCAGGTGCGGTGCTGCACCAACAGAACGCGCCCCAAGTGATTAATCCTAGCTCCGGTGCTGCGCGAGTAAGAATCCCGAAAGTCCACCTCCACACTTTTTGGGCGCGAGTGCAACTCCACAGGCAGTGTTTTGGTGACTCCTCATCCTCATGACAGATCTGACAACGTCCGTCCTAGCCTATCTGCTGCAACCAGCTCCCCACTATAAGACCTTTGTGGGCAAGAAGCCACAGGAAGTAGGAGATCTTCCGCGGCCGCCAGCTCTCCCACAAGGCCTTCCAGAAGGCCTGCAAAAAGAACCTGGAAATACCCTGTGCATACCAGCTGGGCCGCTGGGTGGGAGGGCGGCTTTGCATCCTCCCAAGAACTCGCTTGCCCAATGTCGTGCTGTAGGCAAAGAAAGAGGTCGGCCCCTGACCTGTCACAATTTCTGGCCATCTCCACTCTCCTGGGTCCCAATCAAGCTCTGACAAGGCCCGCCCCTCCCAGAGCCAGAGTCGCCAAAGCTGCCGCTGATCCTGCTCTATGCTAGGATCGGTCCGCCAGACCTTCCCCATGAGGCCTACGACCCGAACCCTCTGCCATGGGAGTAGGGGGTCGATGAGCGCATCCTCTCTCCTGAGTCGTCCATCCCCCATAACCGCGAAGAAGGAAACAGAGGAGTCGTCCATACGTCCTGCGACCACCAGTGGGATGCCACGGGGGGTGAATTGTCCCAGCCAACGGTCATCACCAGGCATGAGGATCTGAAGCTCAGGTGGAACGAACCAATCAGCTGGGATCGCGCCGTCGATCTCCGTACGTCTCGCCTGGGCTCCACGGGCACCTCCAGCTGCGTCTGCGAGATCAGCCGTCTCCAAATGTCTGTACGTGTCCCTCCAAACTCGAAGGGACCGGGCTGGCCCCCGCATCCAGCCATCCCACCTGATGTGTGATCTCTCCCCCAACTGGAGGCCCTCGGCATCTCTGACCTGATCATTCCAAATAAGCGGCTGGCGATCGATCTCCTCCTGACAGCTAGGAGGGGACTGAATGAGACTGAGGTGGAGCTGCCTCCAAACCATGAGGAGGCTACGAACGAGTGGGGAGCGGGGCTGAGTGAGCGGGACGGAAGTGAAGATCCACCTGAGGGAAGGAAGCCACTCTCCACCTCGGCGCGGGACACAAGAACCGACCCCCTGCTGAAGTAGCATCTTCCACGTCTGCCCCCCCGGGGTCAAACCGCGGATGACTAGCTTGCCTAACAGGGCCTGACTCTGAAGCTCTGGATCGATGACCCCCAGGCCACCCTCAGCCTGCGGAAGAATGACTGTCTGCCAAGCAACCCTGGCTCTGGTATCTCTGAGGCCATCCTCCCCGGACCAAAGGAAGTTCCGAACCAACCTCCTAAGCTGTGCCACGCTGGATCTCGAGAAACACCAACAGGAAGCCACATACCAAGCCCTGGCTAGGAGGACCTGGTTGACTACCAGGGCACGACCTGCAAGGGAGAGCTTAGCAGTGCTCCAGAAAGCCAGCTTCCGTCGGATGGAATCTAGCACTGGGAGAAACTGCTGAGCTGGCGTGATATCCAGGCCGACCTGAAAACCAAGATATCTAGCTGTCTGTCCCCGCGGGATCCACCTGAAACCCAAAAACCTCCCCCACTGAGAGCACGCCCCGGGGTCTGTGAGAAAACCAATTGATTTGTTCCAGTTGATTTTCGCACCAGCAGCCGAACAGAAGACCTCCAGGGCCATCCTCACCCTCTCCAGCATCATCTCATCGTCCTGGACATACAGGGCTGTGTCATCCGCGTACTCCGAGTCCAGGAGCTCCGTGTCCTCCCGGAGTGGAAGGCGAACACCCCTGATCCCAGTAGACCTCGCCCGAAGGTAGTATGTCATAGCCTCAGCGAAGAAGAGAAACAGGTAAGGAGCAAGGGGGCAGCCCTGATGCACTGATCTCTCCAAACTAAAACGCTCACCCATCCTGCCGCCAATGATGACCCTGCTAGAAGCTGTCATGTACAACGCTGAAATACCCTGAATCCATCCTGATGGGAAACCTAGTCGCTCTAGAGTCCCCTCCAGAAAGGACCAGTCCACTCGATCGTAGGCCTTCTCAAAGTCGAGAAGTAGGATGGCTAGGTGTGATCCACTGTGCTGAGCCCACTCCGCCGCCTCTGAGAAGGTGAAGACATTATCCAGGATACTGCGATCCTGGACAAAGCCTGTGTGAGTGTCATGAATGAGGTCTGGAAGTAGAGGCCGAACTGTGGCGCTGGTCATCTTGGCAAGGATTTTGTAGGCAGTGGTAAGGAGGGTGATCGGGCGCCACTGACGGATCTCCTGTCTATCTCCTCCCTTCAGGATGAGGCAAATCAGTCCCGAGGAGAGGCCCTCTGGCATATAACCGCTGCTGAAAATCCTCTGAAGAGCTGCTAGGAGGGGCTGATGGATCTGATCCCAGAAGGAGGTGAAGAATGCCCGGGATAGCCCATCCTCACCCGGGCATTTCTGCCCGTCGATGGCCATCAAGGCCTCCAACATCTCATCCGTGGTGAACGGTGCCAACAGCGTCGCCTGCATGTTGGGCTGGACCAGGGATGGAGTGTGCCTCCACACCTCCTCACGGGAGCGTCGAGTGCGAGGGGCAAGCGGCTCCTGCTGGAAAAGGGTCCTGTAGAAGTCGGTAGCCAACCCCAAGACCTCACCCAGATCCGTAACGATGTGCCCCTCCGCTGTCCTGAGACTCCGAAGTTGATCACCTGCTGCTCTCTGGCCATGCATCCTGAAGAACTCCCTGCACATCCGGTCACCCTTCCGAGCCCAGAAGGAGAGAGAGGCGTGATAGGAAAACTCTGAACGGCGCTGGAGGGTCTCCTCAAGAAGGGCTCTGGCTCGAAGGGCCTGGATCCAAAGCTCCTCCGAGCCCGGGGCTGCCTGCTGGAGTCGCTGATGGAGGCGAGGTCCCTCCGAAGAGCTCTCTCTCTACCCCACCATTCCTGTCGAACCTGTAGGGCTACGAGCTGGCAAATCTGGCTGGACTCCTGCAAAGCCTGCGCCACCGAATCAACCAGATCCACGCACTCGCCCCAATCTCTGTCCCATAGACTGCATATACTGCTGCGCACGTCCACCCTCGAGAAAATGGAGTCGGGAATCCGGCATGAGCGGGGGGGAAGGGCCTGAACTGCCGAGTCTAATGATAAGAGCATAGGCGCATGGTCGGAAAGTGTTGTCCCTGGAACTATACCCGCCTGACCGCCTGTGTTGATGGCCCAATCACTAACATAAAATCTATCCAGCCTCTCCAGGAGTCTGCCTCCTTCCCTGCGGAAGCCCCACGAGAAGTCCAAGCTCCCGTGCCAACGCCGGAAGGACGGGTCTCTCCAACTGTCCCTACCTCCTGTCGCAAAGATAAAAGAGTCCCAAGCGGACTGCTCTGCCTGAGACATACCTGTAAACTCCGTAAGCTAGGGCCATCCCTAGGGGCCAAGGCGGCTATCTTCCCATCCGCCCCTTTGCGGAGCAGGAAGATACTGATGTCGAGGCAAGCAGGGAAGGTCCCGAGGTCGGCCACATCCAAGTAGTCCCAGGGGCCTGATCTGTAAAAGTCGCGAGGAAGCTCTCTGTCCTGAAGCTAAGGCCCATCAGAGTCTGCCACTGAGGGGCTAGCGGACAGAGAAGCCTGCTCCAGTGGTGGTGGTGTAGACTCAGGGTGTCCTGCCAGTGGAGGGGGAGGGGGAAGAGGCTGGGGGATAGGCGACTCAGACTCCTCGGAGGCGACTAGCGGAGGAGGAGGAGGAGGGGGAGCGGGGGCTGCCCTCGGCTGAGGAGCCGTCGGTGCAGCTAACTCTGCAGGAGAGCTGAGAGAGGCGGGGGGGGGATGGGGATGCATCTGGAACTGGGGCTGAGAAGGAGGAGGAGGAGACTGAGGAGGAAGAGGCGGGGGCTGAAGCTGCGGGTCGGGAGAAGTGGGGTGCAGCTGGGGGAGGGGCTGGGACTGAGTGGAAAGAGGCTGGGGAACGGAAGAGAGGGGGACCTGAGGCTGTGAAGGGCGGGCTACCGTCGAAGAAGAAGCTCTCCCAGGTCCCTGGGGCGGCTGCCTGTCAGGTCTCTGAGGTGCTGCTACAAGTTGGGTAACCTCTGCCTCCTTGCCTTTATCAGAAATCTTCTTGTTCTTTCCTCTTTTCCTTCTAACCTCAGTCCAACCGCCAGCTAACTCTGGACCGGACTCCGGTTGCCTCTGCTCCTCCTGACTTGGCTGCCCGGAGGGGGGGGAGGGGGCGGAGAGGGAGGGGGGGAATCGTGGACAAATAGCCGCTAGGTGCCCAAAGCCGTGACACCTCAGGCACTGGCCTGGCTGTCCGGTGACTACCATGCTCTGGGTGATGCTGTCGGCATCTGTCACGATCTCGATCACTGCAGGGAGAGTCGCAGGATCCGCCACAGCCACACGGACTCGGGGGGCTCCTGCCGTAGTCACCGCATCGGCGAAAGTGTCGTGCATAACCCAGCCAAAGTGGGAGCCCAGGTCCCTGACAATCGGCCGCAGCTCAGCAACAAGACGTGGAAAAACTAGCGTCACTGGATGGCGAGGTATACGGAACCGAACATCAAAATCCGCTGCGCTGAATCCACGGTACCACGGGACTATCATGATAATCTTTCCATCCACCGACGTGGGGGAGCCAGCAATCAGGTTGCTCGCAGCTTTCGCATTGGAGAGTTTGAGCCAGAAGATGCCCCTTCCCATAAGGGCCACCTCCTCAATATGGCCGTCCTCTAGCATGAGAGTGGACTGGAGCCAGTCCCTGATGGCTGATCTGGAGGGGGAATGTCCAATGACTCTGCCATAAACAGAGGTAAGGGCAAAGTCGTTGGCAACCTCCTAAACCCGAGATGATTGTTGCTTTGTGAGGATGACGCGGTAGGCATCTGGAGAGGGAGGGTCCGACTGGGCCTCCGGTTCCGGGCAGGGAGCCGCCATACCGCCAAGACAAACTGCGAGGCTTCCGATGAAGAAGAGGCTGCCACCCAGAAAAAGGGGGGATAGATGCGGGAGGGTGGAGCCTGGGTGTGAAGAAGACGGGTGCGGAGGCGAAAAGCGGGAAGGATGGAGGGCGGAGGGCGGAGGAAGCGGGACGGGAGGCCGGGAAGCGGAGGTGGCGCGGGATGGAGGAGTGAGGACGGAGAGCGGGTGAGGTGAGGAGGCGGGAGCGGGAGCGGGGGAGAGGCGGAGCGGGGCGGGAGGGGGGCGGGGTGGAAGGGCGGGGTGGAAGGGACGGAAGGGCGGGGGGGGTGGGGGCGGAAGGGCGGGGTGGAAAGGGCGGGGGTGGAACGGAAGGGTGGAGGGGGCGGGGGCGGTGTGGCGAGGGGGGGGGCGAAGCGGGGGGGCGGGGGAGGAGCGGAGTGGGCGGCGGGGAGGGTGGAGCGGGGGGGCGAGGGGGGTGAGACGGAGCGGCGAGGGGGGGGTGGGCGTAGCGAGGGGGGGGCGGTGTGAGGCGGGGGTGAGGCGGAGGTGCGAGGGGGTGAGGGCGGAGAGGTAGCGGCGAGGGGGTGAGGCGGAGGTGCGAGGGGGTGAGGGCGGAGAGGCAGGGAGTGAAGCGGGGGTGAGGCGGAGGTGCGAGAGGGGCGCGGTGGCAGTGGCGGGTGAGGGGGGGTGAGGGCGGAGAGGCAGGGGGTGGGGGTGGTCGAGACGAGGAGGAGCTAAGGGAGGTAGAGGTGCGGGAGGGGAGGGGGAGGCTCGCAGGAGTTCCTGTTTGTGTGTTTACCTGAATAATTGTGACCTTTGGGTGTACTAATCCTGAGTAGATGATGCACATTATTACTGATATCATTGCACACCTTCAGAGTACTGTTTCATATTTTGTCTCTTATTGGTGTGTTTATGTGCCTTTACTTGGATATCTTAAGAACCTGAAATTAGTGGGGGGAAAGAAAGGTAATATGCAAGTTAAAAGTAGCTTGGTTTTTGGTCTGTAGGTGAAGTTGCAGACCCAGAACACTGAAGTCAATACTCTAAAGTATCGCAGTGCAGCTCATTGTGTCATACACATTCTCAAAACTGAAGGGGTGCTTACTTTAAGATGGCATATTTTATCAGTTTTCATTTGCCATTTTGTTATTTTTGGATGTGACCATTTGAAATTTACAGTGGGTTTGGCATTCAGAGGAGCTGAGAAGGGAGTATAACATCCTTGATTCATTCTTGTCTCAGGTCAAGGGCCTTTACAAGGGTGCAACATCTTCTTTTGTTGGTGTTGCTTTGGAAAGCTCGCTGCTCTTTGGTGCTTATTCACAAATGAGAAGTGCACTACAGGTAAGAATCTGTCAAATCATTCGTTGACATGGAACTCACAAGTTTTTGGAAAACGATGTACAGAGAATATGTCTTAAAGTTCTGTTTATGTTGTAAGATGACATCATTGTGATTGTCTTGGCATTGAACAGGCAAAAGTAAGAGGGAAAGTTACATGCGAACCTCATAGAACAGCCTAGCCACAACCGGGGATCTTTGAAGCTCATATTCATATTGTAGCAATTTTTGCAAGCACTCACCTTAATCCTAGAGGTCTGTGTAATAGGTTTCGTCCTTAATTTATTGTAGCATTCTGTCCAAACTACTCTAGCTAAAAGCAGGGTATTGACTGCTTTTGTGCAAATTTGTGCTCTTGCGTCGAAACTATTATCCATGTGTCAGGTCTCTTGTCAATAGAGTCTTTTGGCCAATGAATTCAGTATTGGCAACAATAGCTAGAAGGACAGTGACAGTGGCCAAATTTGTGGGAATTAGTGCTCTTGTTTTGAAATTGTGAGGTATGTGGTCTCTTGTCAAGAGGGTCCTTTGGCTAACACATATGTTTGTAGGTGTGTGTTGTCCAATCAGCTGTCTTTTCTAGTCACACAAGCAATTGTTTAGTTTGGTAGACACCGATTTAAGAAGGGCTACATCCGGCCTTTGCTTTATGAGTAAGGGGGGTTGTCTTTATTGGCTCAGCAAGAAGCACCAAAAATAGCACTTTATCAACGGAGGCAGTGTGCTAAGTTATGTACTTATGGGGGCTCATAGGTGGGTTAGCAGCTTTTCGGCTTCACCTATGATTAGATGTTTGATGTTGCAATAGATGCTATGATTGAGTTGATTCAATTTACCATCAGTGGAAGTCCTGGGGAGGTGATGCCCTTGGTCCAAATTGTTGTGATGGCTTTGTGGCTATGGTTTTCAGCTTCTCTATTGCGAAACTTTGTTTGAGGAAAAGGCCAATTCTAATGCCACCATTCAACTAGAATCTAGCCAAGCACAAGCCGGCCCCAAGACATGAAAATAAGCATTTGTTCCTTATCTTTTGTTTTGGTCTTGCATAGGGTAAGCATGCATTATGAAATACTTAGTTATAGAGTATCATGGAGGTAGTAGAACTGAGTTTAATGCTAGCATATCTATGCATAATGTTGTGGAGATACTAGTAATAACCATTATGGGAAAGAAACTACAATACAGTGACAGACAATAAATCCTTAGACACAAGGTTAGGGGAAAGATTGAAAATTATATCCTATGTATGGTATAGTATACATGCCTCATAAATGATATAGGACATTCACAACATAAATAAGTTAATTTGTAGAAATCAAAGATTTTATGGGAGGATATGAACCTACCAGCATCTCAAGAAAGGAAAATTTGTGGGAATTTAAAGATCGCACATGTTTAAAATCCACATAGATAGTAACATACCTACCCCAAGTTTTACATTTAATCATAATACATTTAAGTAGATTTTGTAGCATATTGGCACTTGAAACTCTCAAACAAGCATGCTAAGTCATCAAGCATTTTTTTGCTTAGATGCTCGTCTGGGAGAGACTAAAATGAAATCGCTTAGTCGTCACAAGCAGTTGTAGCTTTGAATGAAGATATTGTGGACTACTTTTTGATAAGCCTTCTCCTTTAGTGCTAGCCTTCATCATGGCTGAGTCTGCCCTTCACCTCCGGAGTGCCAACGGAAACTCAGTACAATGACCTTTGTATAAATGGATGCTCAAGTATGTGTGGGTGTGTGGATTTGTATGTGTAGTATCATATACCTAGATGAATCCAGGAACATTCCCAAACTCATCCTCTAAAAACACAACATATGTTTATACTATGGTCTACACCCACTTTTGGGGAAGGAATCTATCCTCGGGACTCTTGTGAACTGAATATCACTTCAAGAGGGAATGCTTGTGTTTTCTTAGATCTTAGAATTTCTCTATCTACGGTAGGATTAGAGGTTGCTATATATGATAAATGTGAACAACCTGAATATAGTGGTTTACACATTATAAAAATGTCATAGTAGCTAGTCCCTGCTATGCATGATGGAGCTTATGGTTTTCAACCTTGTGAGTGACTATCATGAGATTGAAACTGCACTATGTTGTGTTTTAAGAGGATGAGTTTGGGAATGCTCTTGGATTCATCTAGGTATATGCTTCTACCGTATTAGCAGACATGCAAATTTCACCTTGTGAAGTTTTCGTCCAAGTTGCGGCCTGCTGGTATTGTGATAATTCTTTCTATCTTAAATGGTGCGTTGCCCTATCAGCTAGATTTAGATTTAGATGCTCGTTGGGGAGAGACTAAAATGAAAATGTTTAGACTTCACAAGCAGTTGTAGCTTGAATGAAGAGATTTTGGACTACCTTTTGATTAGCCTTCTCCTTTAGTGCAAGCCTTCATCATGGCTGAGTCTGCCCTTCACCTCCGGAGTGCTGACAGAAACTCAGTACGAAGACTTTGTATAAATGGATGCTCAAGTATGTGTGGGTGTGTGGATTTGTATGTGTGAGAGCATATTTTCATACTATGGTCTACACCCACTGTTGGGCGCTGATGACGTCAGTGGGGATGTCATAGTAGCTAGTCCCTGCTATGCATGATGGAGTTTATGGTTTTCAACCTTGTGAGTGACTATCATGAGATTGAAACTGCACTATGTTGTGTTTTTAGAGGATGAGTTTGGGAATGTTCTTGGATTCATCTAGGTATATGCTTCTGCCGTATTAGCGGACATGCAAATTTCACCTTGTGAAGTTTTCGTCCAAGTTGCGGCCTGTTGGTATTGTGATAATTCTTTCTATCTTAAGTGGTGCGTTGCCCTATCAACTAGATTTAGATTTAGATGCTCGTTGGGGAGAGACTAAAATGAAAATGTTTAGACTTCACAAGCAGTTGTAGCTTGAATGAAGAGATTTTGGACTACCTTTTGATTAGCCTTCTCCTTTAGTGCAAGCCTTCATCATGGCTGAGTCTGCCCTTCACCTCCGAATTTTTGGCAACCACCCAACCTAGGCAGCCGCACACAAAAATGACGATCCACGATTGACGCCTGTACGGATTTTCGTCACGCAGGATTCGCCTCCCTTCCACGCCATACGCAGCCCCCCCCCCATCAGCCGGTTTGCTGCCCTGGGTTCCTGCCAGTCTTTGAGCACCAGATCACTGCCCTTGCTGCCGCGATTCAGCCTTGGAAGCACGCAGCCAATTTTGCCACAAGCAAGCAGGCTGCCCCTTCTTCGCCATCATACATGCCTTTGCCCAGCAGCTGTTCTGCCCTCTATCGCAATTCAGACCAGCCTGAATCCTGTTGGCTTATCTCGCCACCTTAGCCTGCGAAAAGCGCCCTTTTGCTGCCTTCCAATTCCGACCAGCCAGGCCCAGATCTGCTCCTCGCACCCCACAGGAACTTTTTCTCTGAAATCAACTCAGGAAACCCCTTTTTTGCACCATGCCTCTGCCAACGCCCCTATCTGCCTCGAAAGTCTCGTCAGGCACCTTTTTCCTGCTCACACTTCAACGTGAACTTGCAAAGATAGTAAATGGACCTCCAGACGGAGATCTTCAGGCCTTGCTATGCAACTAATTGGCAGATCTAATCTATGCCAGGTGGATTCTTTCCATTCTATTGCTAAGGATTCTCTTTCATATTGTTATTTGATGCTCATTATCAAATTACATCAAATGAAAGCCTTCTCCCTAAAGCATGGAAACCCCTGGTAATTCACCCGTCCTTTCAAGGACACCTCAGGCATCATCTACCACACAATATCGTGTTCAGATTGCACAACCAGCCCATTGCATCGTGGGTCTTCTGTGTCACGTGCCCTTCCAGTGACTTGGACCACATCCTATACCTTCTGCGTGAGGCACCTCAGTTACATTACTTCCTGAGCACAGTCTAGGTTGTGTTCCACGAGACACGTAGATACCCAGAACCTGATATTCCTCACGAGTTTGCTGTCCATCTTTGGAGAGATTTTTACCCCTCAGCTTCAGCATCTCCAGGGTACTCTCCACCTCCTTCAGCTCCCAGATATCCTCCTATACAGGTTGTACCTTTCCCAAGACAGTATTTACACTCTGAAGGCACTCCTTCTCCTGGATATCCTCCACTCCCGACAGCAGCTCCTTATCCTTTCTCAGATCCGTGGACTGTGCAACCTACCCCTGTACTTTCACGAGCAGTAACACCCATTTCGGCATCACCAATGTTACCTCAGACAGGACCTCCTTTACCAGATTTCCACGGCTGGTTTCATCCTGCTTCTCCTGCCCCCTCCAACATGAGCAACCTCATGGAGCAGCCCGAATCTTCTTCTAGGAATGGTACAAACTAGAGCGTAGGTTCGTGCTTTTCTCACAGGGATCTCCGATATGTCACAACGCTCACGTGCAACCTCTCCAGAGATAAGCGACTCAAGTCCAAAAAAGACCCCTGAAGTCAACTTACAAGGCGAAGCACTACTTCAACTTCAAATTTCCCAGCTTCAGGATAGCATCTTCGACTTGGTCCAGAAAGTCAAACAACTCCAAGATTCTCGCAGTACCACACATACAGAGGATGACGTGACGCAACCAGACGACTATGTGGACTCATTCCCACCAGAGGTAGAAAACACTGAACTCCGTGCCCTCTACCGTTTACTCCAAGCTTCCAAAACTAAAAGACTTGACATTAAACTTTCGGAAGCCTACACTGGTCAACGAAATCGCCGAACAGTTGACCAATGGCTCGCAAAATTGTGCATGTACTTTGATACTGTTGACCTCTCTAAAGGCAAAAAGATTGCCTTGGCAGCCTCCCTCCTTAAGGATACAGCTTTTCTATGGTGGCAAAGACGCTTAAAGGACGGCAAAAGTGTGTTAACATGGGACGTTTTGAACACATGCTCCGTAAGCAGTTCATACCTGCCAATGCGGACTTCCAAGCACGTTCAAAACTCCGATAGTTGGAGCAAACAGGCTCCCTGTCTTCCTACATCTCTCAATTCACCACATTGGTGTTGGAGATTGATGGTTTAACTGAGGATGATCGCCTTCATGCTTTCATCTCAGGCCTAAATCCCTCGTTACGCATTGATGTCCTTAAAGCAAACATCACCACCACAGCTGGTGCTATTGCTTACGCAGAGCGCATTATAGATTTCCAAAACACAGGGAAGCAGAGTGCTAATCGAACACAGAACTCTACTATGGCCAAAGGTGCTTGCCCTCAAGATAACCCCAGGTTTAGAAAAAACTCGGGTAATCAAGGTCAGCGACAGTCTTAAGATCCCTACAAGTCTTAGAAATCATATGCTGGATTCCAACAGAACCACTCCTCCAAGGATCGCGCCTCTTCTTCTTTAGAAAGTCATTACTGTCATCCCCAACATAAAGGTGCGGCCACTGACAAGAAGAACAACTCTAGCATAAAAGGACTTTGTACCATGTGCACAGGCGACCATAGATGGTTCGATTGTCCCAAGCGACCAAAGCAAAATTCCAATATGCAACCTAGCACTTCTCAAACAGAAGATGCTACCTCAGCACAAGACAAGAAAGGAAAAGCTGTTCGAATGGCAAATACCATCCACCTGAGCCTTGCCAACAACCCCGAAGCTTCCTTGGCCACTCAAGTACTTTGTGTTCAAGGATTGATTCGTGGAATAACGGTCACTATCCTCATCGACAGTGGCTGCTCTCATAACTTCCTAGCTAGTTCTATGGTCGACAAACTTTGATTGACCACCAGTCCTAGTCTCATGGACTATCAGATTGAACTTGCAAATGGAACTACCTTCTCTTGTGCAACACCAGGATAAAAAACTTGTCTTTTCGCATCCAACACTATACGGACAAGTTGAACTTCGACATCATGCCTCTTTCTCGGTACGATGTCATACTCGGACAACAGTGGCTCTACGACTATGATCCATCAATCAGTTTTCGCAGCCATACTATCCAGTTTGTCCACTAGGGAAAACTTATTGAGCTAACTGGTTCTAGGGACTCTCCTTCAACCCCAATTGCCTCTGTCCTACAAGTAAAGAAGTGGCTTCGTAAATGCCAAGTAAAGACTTCACTTCTGTTGGTTATGGCAGTAGAGGAGACAACCAACAAAGGATCTCCTGTACTACTTGTGGAAAAAAAGAATAAGTCAATGCGCCTCTGCATTGACTACCGAGCCCTCAATAAGCTCACTATAAAAAACAAGTATCCATTGCCTCACATCGATGACCTCTTCGATCAACTTCTACATGCAACACGATTCTCAAAGATTGATCTTCGTTCAGGTTATCATCAAATTCGCATACGAGAAGGCGATGAGTACAAGACAGCTTTTCGAACAAAGTATGGACACTATGAATGTTTGGTCATGCCTTTTGGGTTAAACAATGCCCCGGCCACATTCATGACACTAATGAACGACATTTTCAGGGCTTTCCTCGATAAGTTCGTCATCGTTTACCTCGATGACATCCTCGTTTTCAGCAGATCCCTACATGAGCACAAACAACATCTTCACCAAGTTTTTGCAGTTCTCCGCACAAATTCTCTCTACATTAACATTGAGAAGAGTGAGTTCTTCAAGACCCAACTCGAATATTTGGGACATGTTATTTCAGCTCAAGGCATCTATGTGGATCCCAAGAAGGTCGAGGTAACCCGAAACTGGCCTACTTCTAAGAATGCTCATGATGTCCGCTCTTTTCTCGGATTGGCAAACTTCTACCATACGAAGGTTTATCAGTTTTCCGAAATACCTTCCATTTGAGGTCATGACTGATGCTTCCGACATTGCTACATGAGCAGTCTTGATGCAAGAAGGCAGAGTTATTGCTTTTGACAGCCATAAACATTATGATATCCAAACCCGATACCCGGTTTATGATAAGGAGTTTCTTGCCGTTGTACATGCTTATCGCTCTTGGAAACATTATCTCATGGGAGCCGACTCGGCGGTTAAGACAGACCATCACTCTCTAAAGTATATCTTTACTCAGCCGGTCATGAACGCTCAACAAGCACGCTGGGTTGAGTTTCTGGCCAACTTTCACATGACCATTGAGTACATTCCAGGACTATGCAATGTAGTTGCAAATGCTCTCAGCAGGTTAACTCTAGCATCAGCTATGGTAATCTCTACATTATCTATGGATGTTCCGAATTCATTCAAAGGGAAGTATTTCAATGATAAAGACTTCGGCACAGCAGTACAAGTTCTTTCAAAAGATCAATCTTTGACTTCCGAACATAAGATTTTCTCATCCTATTTTTATACGGACGACCTTCTGTATTATCAAGATCGTGTCTGTGTACCACATGACAAGGATGTTCGACGTCTTTTGTTAAAAGAGCATCATCTAGTTCCTTATGCTGCCCATCCAGGCATCATTACTTTGTGCAACATACTATTGGCCTCAGATGAAAAGCGACGTCATCAAAATGGTTACATCTTGCTTATCTTGTCAACAAATGAAAGCAAGCCGATGACTTCCAGCAGGACTTCTTCAGCCTCTTCCAGTTCCAACTGAAAGGTGGGAAAGTATTTCCATGGATTTCATTACAACACTACCACGATCCTCCCGAGGTAATACTCAGATTATGGTAATTATTGATCGATTGTCCAAAATGGCACACTTTGTTGCTTGCAAAAGCAGTGCACAGGCTTCGGACATAGCCAAACTCTTCATACAACACATCTTCCGACACCATGGATTGCCCAAGAATATCATATCCGACAGAGATCCTAAGTTTACCAATCACTTTTGGATTTCACTGTTCAAATCTTTGGGAACTACTCTACTGTTCAGTTCAGCCTACCACCCAGAATCAGATGGCCAGACTGAAAGAGTCAACCAAGTTCTGGAAGAAATGCTTCGACATTATATTCAGTCATGCCTAGCAGCTTGGGAAGAGTATCGACCACTCCTTGAGTTTGCTTATAAAAACTCTTTCCATAGTGCCATCAACATGACTCAATTCCAAGCAGCTTATGGACACACTCCGATTATACCAACGAATTTTGTACTTTAACATCGAGTGGCCCTAGCTGATCAACTGGTTCAAGAAATGCAAGACATTCTACTCCAAGTCAGGGATCATATGCAAAAAGCGCAAGAGCGGTATCAACGGTCTGCCAACAAACATAGACGTCACCTGGAATTTAACACTGGTGACATGGTGCTATTATTTGTAGCCCCACATCGCTATAAGACGGTTAAGTCTATGTTTCCTAAGTTGCGACCAAGATACTATGGACCTTTCCGGATCGTCAAGAAAAATTCACCTTTAAGTTTCCAAATTGGAATTACCACCATCATGGGGTAAAATCCATCCGACATTTCATATTTCTTGGCTAAAGACGTACATTCCAGGCGATGAAGCAGTTCCTCCTGCAGGTGATTATGTCCCAGAAATTGAAGACGATTATGTTCTCCTTATTCCTGAGCGTATTCTGGACCATCGAATGCGAGAGACTCGACATTGACTTATCACAGAATTCCTTGTTCTTTGGCGAGATCTGGACGACTCCGATGCTACTTGGCAATTTGATGAAGACTTACAGTAGTACCTTGACATTTTACAGGAGCATTTTCAGAATTTACCGTGATATTTTCTACATCAGTTCATTATCTCCACCAGGGTCTTATTTTGAGTGGGAGGGGATGTCACGATTTGTGATGTATTCCTTTCTCTATTTCTAGACTTATGGATTATTTGATGAATGGACACTTGTGGAAGGGTATGTCCTTTTGACGGGACACTTCCTATGAGGCACAACCCTTCACAAGAGACACTCTATTGAAGAGACACTCCTATGTACCCTCTCATCAAGGGTCACACCCTTCACAAGGGGTACACACCTCTTCATGCACATACACTTTGGAGTACACACCTTTTCATGTGTGACTCTTCACTCTCTATATAAGAGAGGCCCAATTGTATGGATGACACACTACAGATACACTACATACACTCAAGCAATACAATTATTCCTTGTTCTCTGCTATTTCAGTCTCCTTTCTGTTCCTTAGCACATTTCTAAATATAGTAAATCTAGGATTTCTTACAAAAACCGTGGGTGCTACTGCTGTCCACCAACACATGCACAATCCCTGTTAATCTGATAGTATCAGCACTTTTGGCACCCATCAGGGCATGCATGGAAATAGTATAAAGTGTTGGCTGGGCATCCCATTAAACCTCATCCTCGTTCACAGGAGCATTACCACCTGCATCTTCACATGCATAAAAAGGTATCGCATCGTGATGCTCCACAGAAAAGAGTGCTGGCCTACGGCCTCTCATGCCACCAGTGGGCAGAGTCTCGTACGAATGCGAAGCATGAGTGTCATGCGTAGTAGCACCACCCGGATTAAAAGGAAAGTCAGTGCCCTTCGTGGCTCTAGTGTCAGGAGCCTCATCTGCATCATGTGTATTTGCCATCTCATCCTGAGACGTATCCAAAGAATCTAGGGCATCAAACAATTTCTTGTCATTTGAGAGGTCAATGATCGTGCTGAGCTTGGCAGTACCACTGTTGCGCATCTTGCACACATTCCTGTGCTTGGGAGTCCATTTCTCGCCACATTTAAAACTTAAGTTGGCCTTCTTTTTGCTGTCCATTATTGCCTGTGTATGCTGTTTTATCTCAGCCTGCTCATTTCCAGCAGTAGGCTTGCCTCCAAGCTTGGCATCAGGATACTTGTAAGGCCTGGCATACGGCATCTTACTACCCGAGACAGTAGGAAAGCGAGGAAATGGTGCTGCTGCAGATTTCTTGTCAGTCCACTCAGCAAACTTAGGCTTCGACTCAGCGTCATACCTCGTAGCATGCGAGCTGCCCATGGCATTTCTGTGCTTGCCAGCATATTTAGGCTCGAATACTTCTGCAAGCTGAGCTGCCCTCTCAATTGTTTGAGGGTTATGTGCCTTCACATCTGCAGCGAGAGAAGAATTTAACCCATGGATGAAACGCAACAGCTTTCCCTTTTCAGATACGTTCTGCACAAATAGGGAAAGCCTCCAAAAGCGTTGCAAGTACTCTTGGACCGTACCGGTCTATGACAAGGCATAAAATTCAGCCAAGTATTGATCCAATGCAAGTGGAGATACAAATGTAGTGACCATCAACTCTTTGAAACCCCTCCAAGTGGTTGATTTCTGAGGCGAATCCCTCATGTATTGCCACCATGTGTGGGCATAGTTCTGCATATGCATACCTGCAAAAATGATGCGCTCCTCCTTAGACTTGGGGTAGAAGCGGAAATAGTCTTCCAGCTTCGTGGGCCACTTCTCCAACTCATTGGGAGTGCGAGTGTCCCCTTTAAACTTATGCACTGTGAGTTTATCCTTGATATCCTTGGTTGCATAATTCTTGTGTGTGTAACCTCCAGAAGAGCGGGCATCATCATGCTTGAGGTTCACATAATCGGAGAAGGGCATCTCAAGTTTGATGGCCTCAGGTAGGGCCATGTATGAACGCAAAGAATCTGCCAACACATCATCAAAAGTGGCTTGCTGCCCACCACCAACCCCTTGCTGCATAGAAGCTGCTGCCATCTGATGCATTGTCTGTGTTTGGCTATATGTGCTCGCTGGCAGAGCGATAGGTGCATGAACCTCGGGCTGGGTCTCTCTGTCAAATGCATCTCTCCGAAATGATGGCATACCAAAGGGCTGAGAAGAGGACTGACCTCTCTCCCAGGGGTGTGGGCTGCCATATAAACCCAAGCCAACTCCATGCATACTCATTGGTGCGTTGATCGGATGCACACCATCGGGTCGGCCCAAAAGAGACGGCTCAGCTTGTATAGATGCAGAAAGCTGAGAGCCAAAAGATGGCCTGGCATCTTGCAAGAAGGTGCTCTGTGGCACAAAAAATGCATCATCTATGTCCAGAAAATCCCCAAGCTGGGGTACATGCAATGGTCCAAAAAACTGATGCTCATAGGCACGACGGGCATCTGCGATTAAACCCCTGCGTGGAGCAAACAAAACATGCTGACTGTCTGAATGGTCCCCTTGCTGGGGTGCGGGCTGCTTACCCTTATCCTGCATAGCAATGGCAGATGTGATCTGTTGACCAATCTGCTGTCCCATCTAGACAAGAGCGGTATCCTGCATAGCCATGGCTGTGGTAAGCTGCTGGTTGAACTCTTGTCATATCTGGCGGAAAGCACCCAGGAGCATAGAGGAAAGGGCATCCAAAAATTGCGTCTGCGCTGCTTGCACTTCCTGAGATGCAAGAGAGAGAGGCTGACTGGAAGGAACCTCTGCACCACCAGTGGATGCAACCACTGGGGCAGGGACTTGCTCATACTGACCAGTCTCATCAGTGTCATGCAATATATCACGAGGGACACGCTTCGGTGCCATGGTGACTGGCCCTAGAGAGAGGAGCTCGAATGTAGGCAAGGAGAAACGGATACCAAAAACCTTGCTGTAATGAGCATCTGAGATAGTGTGTGGAAAACACGAAAATGTCGATGGAGAGGCTCAGAAGAAAGGTCATCGAAGAAGCTTCGAAATGGAGTTAAAATGGATCCAAACGGCTCTGAAAGGCGCCTAAAAAATGGTTGGAAAAGTGGACTTTTTTAATTTAAAAATAAAAAATAAAATAAATTGGGAGGGGGGGGTCCTTAAGTCACCTAAGACAGTTAGGCCTCCTAACCTATGACTGGTAAGACAGTTAGGACATTGACCTAAGGTAACCTAACTAGACCATTTAACCCTAGTTAGCACTAATCTAACTTAGCCAACTAACTGAACCTAAACCCAACCAAACTAACCAAACCTAACGAAAGTAACCCAACCCACTAACTAGTTAGACCTAACCAGACCTAAACTAACCTAACCAACCAACCCATCCCACTAACCCATTGTAGTCAGTAACCTTAGAGGCTAAGGTTTGCAAGTGGGCGCGGACGGCGGTGCACGGGCGTAGACTGGTGCGGATGGAGGTGCAGACGGGCGGCGCACATGCGTGGACAGGCGGAGAGAGGCGCATGATAAGGGTGTTGATGGTGACGGGGGTTTATGGTAGGGATTGGCTACTGACGTTATTCTTGTTGGCTGCTCATGATGAGGGGTGGCGACAGGCGGATGGCAGTAGGCCGACGATCTTGCCGCTCGGTCTCCTAGTCATGTGCAGCACTAGACATTTCGGGGCTGTTCTGCCATATCAGGTAGCCCTCGTTAGGCGACTTGCTAGTCATTTGTGCCCTAGCCGAACTTGTAGGCTCTTACCACCTGCTAGTCATCTGTGCCCCAGCCGAATTAGAGCTTGCTGGTAGGCTCGTGTTGCTCGTATGGCATGCTGGAGTCAGCCTACAGAGAGCTGATGGCGACACATGTAGGCTTTTTGCGGTGTGGTGCTGGTCAGCCGGTCGTTGTACGTTATTATGCCCTCATAGTAGTCTGTCGTAGGGGTGCTGATGTAGCTCAGAATGAAGGGTGAAAGAGGAAGCAAAAGTCCCAGAATCGGGCTCTGATACCAATGTAGAAAAGGGGGTAGGGACAGATTTGGAAAAGGGGGATAGACTATCAGAAGGAGAGAGAGATAGGGGAAGAAGGGAGGAGAAGGGGTAGGAGAGAGAGAATGAGGTAGGAAAGAGAGGGAGAGATTGAGAGGGAGTAGGGAAGAGAGAGAGAGAGTGAGTGAGCGTAGGTAGGAAGGAGGAAGGGAGGGTAGATAAGATTAGATGTCATATCAAAAAGTACATAGTAGGGGGTGGATGGAGACTTATATAGTCCCTCCATATTTTCCACCAAAAGGGCCTCTAACTTGGCCTCTTTTTCCCCTTCATTACAGTTATAGTCTTGAATTCCGTTCCAGCTGTTTTTTCTCTATCTACAGACCCTGGAAATTGGGGCTTTTCAGTTTTACATGCTATCCTACTCTATCCTCCTAGATCCCATAACCAATCACCATCCAAGTCTCCTCTCCACAAGGCCAAGCTTGATTTTGAGGGTTTCATGGCAATTATGTTGGAGAAGCAAGAGCACAAATAGGGCAAATTAACGCAGCAGCTTGTGGATCAACAGCAGAAGTTATTTGGCCAAGTAGGGCAACCCAATTTAGTGTTGGAACAGAGGGTTGAGGGTATGGAAAGAGATTATAGAGCCAAGTTTGACAATGCCTTTACTTAGCTGACAAGTGTTAGGAATGATATGAATTCAGTAAGGAGCAGGGTTGAGCCACAAGGGAAGGAGATTGCTAGGGAAGAACAACCCAAGAGGTCTATGGGTTTAGGTTAGACTGGAATGAATCCAAGCAAGGGGAGTTCATGGCTTAAGCCAGAAGGGCACACAACAGTCTCCCAAACCTCTATGCCTTCATGGAACACAACTCATTGTGGTGGCTTAGAATATAGTCCAGCTCATGGAACAGGTCCTGATGTTGTGCTTAACTCTTCCAAAGTATATCAAGCTTTCCTCAGGAGAGGTGAATTATTATTTCAACAACTCTTGTCCTACGAGAAGTTAGGCCCTGATGTGAGGGAGGCTATGACCTTCACACAGTTTGTAAAGGCTACCCATCGTGATATTCAGAAAGAGTTTGGTCAAGGCAGGACTATAAGGACAAGATTGTTGTTCTGCAGAAGTTCAAGGGAGGCTACTTCACCTAATGAGTTGCAAGAATGGCTAAGCAAGCTGGAGGACTACTTCAAATTAAGCCCTAGAAATTAAGCAAGAATGGCTACTTCAAATTAAGCCCTAGAGATGATGCTGCCAAGATTCAGTTTGCAGTACAACATCTTGAGGAGTATGTTCACACATGATGGAGGCATTACCTTCAAGAAATTGACAGTGGAGTAAAGCTCTAGCTACATGGGCAGAGTTTAAACATGAGATGGTTGTTACCTCCTGATGTCCTACTGCTGTTGATCATGATCATGATGGTTATGATGATGTCGACGATGATGCTGAGATTGATATATATATAGTTGATATATGACTATGTTGTACTTAGGATTTAGTACTGTCATTTTGCATTTTCTGCATTCTGCATTGGTATGGATGCTCGTTTAGTAGCTCCACTACCACAGCTCATTGTATCAGGTTTTTCACAGTCTCATAGACGCATCGGTCTTCCGAAGACTTCAATAAACTTTCTTTCTTTCTTTCTTTCTTTCTAACCTTTGATTGTGGATCAATATGTGTGCCAATGGTATGATTAAGTGTAAAATGCAGCAGTTTGGCACGATATCTAGCAATTCTGGAAGCTCTCCTTGTTTGTGAAAGGAGTAGATGAGAAGCAGAGGATGATCAGGTTTGTACATGGGCTGCAATCATCTATTGATTCAGATGTAATGGCATCTAGACCCAGATCCTTGGATGAGGCTATGCAGCTACATAGTTATATGAGCCCAAATACAACTCCAAGGGGAAGTCTATGGGAATTGGGACCTTTCAGAGGTCATCTACTATGGAAAAGTCCCATTGGTGAGCATAAATTTCATTTGGGTTCTAAGCTTTGTCAACCTAACTATGGGATACAAGGTATGATTATTTCTAAGTATCCTACTGTTAAGGTTTCAAAGACTAATACTTTAGGCAAGAGTTCTAAACCTAATGATAGACATGAAGATAATGACAAGGAAAAGGAGGAGGTACATAAACAGGTGTTTTAAATGTGGAGAGAAATGGAGTGTGGATCGCAGCAAGGCTTGCAAAGCTAAATCAATCTCAAGCAAGCTGAGGATGATTATAGAGGTCTTAGAATCTGAGGATGCAGACGAGTTTCATGACTGGGGGCTGGAGGTCCTAAGGGATGATGAGGTGGATGATGAGGACTATGTGTTCAACCCAGGGGGCCTCAATCATTGTGAACTTAGAGCTATGGATAGCACTAGGACCTGGAGTGCTCTCCACAGCTGGTTCACAATCCATCTGTAGCAGTGGGTAGGCATAGCTCCTACCATCTAGAGAGTACTTTTAATTGTTGTGAACCCTGCAGAGAAGCTGAGGGCAATGGGGCTGTGACTGATGAAGAGATTTCTTGGGATACCCAGCCATAACTGTACACAATATATGCCAATGCTTTAGAGGATATAGGCAGTCTCATTACCTTCAGAATCAAGGGGCAGGTAAGGGGCAGAGATGCCTATGTTCTGGTGGATAGTGGAAGCACTCATAGCTTTATAAATTCTAAGTCTATCATTCATTGAAGTTACCAGTAGATGATGTACCTCGCAGCCTGAGAGTTGAAGAAGGCACCATACAGGCTGTCAAAAGCTGAGAAAGAAGAGGTGGCCACTCAGATCCAAGAGTTTGATGGGGATAAGGGATTTATCACCCCTAATCAACCCCCATTTGCATCCCCCGTCTTATTGGTGAAGAAAAAAGATGCTACTTTTAGATTATGTATTGATAATAGAGAGCTCAATAAAGTGACCATCAAAATCAGGTTTCCTATCCCTAGAGTTGATGACTTATTGGATGAGCATAAGGGTTCTAAGTACGACTCTAAGATTGACCTAATGTCAGGGTACCACCAGATAAGGATTAAGGAGGGTGATTAATACAAAACAGCTTTCAGGATAGAAAGGGGACCTATGCACTCTTTTTTTTCAGACCATGTGCTCTGTGAGCCACATCAGCACCTCAGGTCTACGTGGCTAGCATGCTACATCACCATCTTGGGTGGCTGCGTGCCATCGCTGCATCCTGCTGGATGCCTGAAGATGTCCTGGACAGCCTGGAGCTGTCCTCTACATTCAGTCCCTCCCATCTGGCTGATGGATGGCTGCTCAATGATGCACATGCATCCTATCTCCACCTAAGCTATCATGCTCATGGAGGACCTGAGCGTAGACTCTGGTCAAAGCAGATGCATCCACATTGGGTTCTTCATTTTCCATACAGATATGCATTCTTATTTGCAGACTTTTTTTCATGAGCTAGAATCAGAACTGCATTGAACAATAGGCTTGTTTATTAGAAGAATGGAAGCAAGTTTTAGGTGTTCCAGGTCATTTTGTTGAGAAACAGTCCTAGTTTGCTTAAAGCAAATGGCCTTTGCATGCTGCTTTTGTGATTTGGGGATAAAATAGCAATGTGTGTTTTATGATTTTTGGGGATTAAATGAGCAATGTCTGCAGGCCCTGATGCAGTAGTATTTGGCATGGTGGTGATTCTTGGAAGGGAGGAGATTTTGGTGAACCGGAGCTTTCTTCCATTGTGCCTTCAGCCGCAATTGGTGGAGCATGTATCAGCATGATTCTATGCCCTACTGAGCTTGTGAAGGTAAGTTACCCTCTCAGTATCCTGGGTGCAATATCATGAATACAAGGTCCAGATAGTGCGGTGATTTGATTTTGAAGACAGGCTTCAAAATTCGGCTTGGAGAAAATCATTTTGATGTTTTCATCTTTATATTCTTGTGATCCAGTGTAGGCTTCAGGTACAGGCAGATCATAAGGGAGCATGTGGGCCACATGTACAAAGATATGATGGACCCGTAGATTGCCTACTTAAAACTTTCAGACATGATGGAGTAAGTGCGTTTTAACACAAACTGAATTTGCTACTTCTGTTGTCGATGCTATTTGTCCTGGTTTCCTGAAATAGCCCTAAGCTTGAGCATTTCATGATTTTAATGTGCTTTGACAGGTACAAGGACTCTTTAGGGGTGGTTTTACAACATTGATACGGGAAAGTGTTGGCAATTCTGTTTTCTTTTCTACCTATGAATTTAGTAGATACCATCTGCTGTCAGCTTATAAGTATTCTGAAGACTCCATTATTCAACAGCCTGGAGTTGGCCAGTTGCAGAAATATCTTTACAATAAAAGCTATTCAAAATCTATTATTGAAGGGGTAGTGGATGTTCTAAGCGGTGGATTGGCTGGAATGATGGTAAGTAGGTTCAGCATTGTACATCCTACAGAACCCTGTTCATCAATTTTGAACATATGTTTGCTGAAAATTGTACGTCTACGCAGTTCTGGGCTGTTGTGTTACCATTTGATGTGGCCAAGACACGAATACAAACAGCACTTGATTCAAGGTCAAGCAGGAATCCGCTACATAATCTAAACCTGGTATGAACTTGAGGTCTCGTTTGTTTTGCTTTCCCCCTGCCCTTTGTTTTATGGTGGTTGTATATTTTAGGAAGCAGTAGACCTACCCGAAAGGTTCCAGAGTACATGACACCCTGATGACAAGATACTGTCCTTCCCCTCCCCCCCTCCATCATACCTCTGTACTTCTCTCATTGTTCTTTTGTCCCCTTCTCAATCTGCAAGATTTGAATGTGTGCATATGTGTGCATGTGCACGCTGAGAGAGGGAGAGAGAATTTTTATTCATATGTTAGGGAAGCAACTTGCAGTTCTACCATTTTAATAAATGCTGTGTGGTTTTGTGCATGCAGATCTATAAGGAGCTTGGAGTGAAAGGTCTTTATGCAGGATTTGGCCCAACCCTTATTAGAGCATTCCCTGCCAATGCAGCTGCCATGCTAACATGGGAATTCACAGCCAAGTTTTTGGGGGTACGGCGATATGATGTGTAGGGAATTTGTATGATTTTTTTGGATGATACGCAATCTCATCACTGTGGCGTCCCAACAGAGGGAGCAATAGACTCTAATCTCTTGTTATCCAGCTTTAAGTTTCAGATATTGTTTTACGTCATGCTGAGAAAGCATAATATGCACTACTTGCCTTGTCGATGTGTATGTGAATCAACAACGTAGCAGGTGGCTTTAATTGGTGAGTAAATCAAGACCTGAATCACACATTATTTTCATATGTGGGTACATGCCTTCACATTAGGATATTATCAGTCAGTGTGGTAGGGCTCTAGTTGTTGAGTTATTCACAGGTGATAGACCAAGCCAACATACAATGATTGGCTATTTTTCGATTCTTGTTCTTATTAAAAAATTTCATCATTTTTCAATTCATTTGGAGAGTACCAAGGATGTCGTTTTAGCAGCCAGACATGAAGGCTCCTTGCAATGTGGATTTGAGCTATACAATGGGGATTGAAAGTTGTTTGTGTTTTCTCCAACATATTGTTATGACATTTTTCCTTTTTTCAATTTGGTCCATAGTTTCCCACATTTGTTTGCATCAATTGAATGCTTGAAAAGCGAAATGTTTTTATCGTGGCCAAGGATACATACATGGTCCAAACAAACCCACACCCCGAAAATGTAGACCACATCCATTCTTGCTTTTAATATAACATTCATCAATGATATAAATTTGATGATTGAAACTTGAAGATTGAAGTTTGAAGTTTGAAGTTTGAAGAAACACCATGAAGATGTGAATTTCATAGATTGTAAGCCAAGACAATACATGGAGCTTTAGTTGGCAATGGGCATGTAAGTTTGATATAGAAGCTTTAGTATAACTTTTCTTTGTGTTGGTCATGAAAACCTCTATTAAGTATGAAAATACCCCGGAGAGCAAAGTGCTCAAATCAAGAGTATACCATACATAGCATGAGTAAAACTTCAGAGGGTGATGAAGCCCTACTCAATAAGAAAAGCGTAGTACAGATCAAGGATTGAGGTTGAAAATGCTACCTCAAACTTGTAGTGACCTTCGAGAAGAAGGAATAGCCTCTCCACTCCTTGTCTAAGGTATAGCGGTCATGGTGTGAGATGGGTGGACTAGGTAACCAATAAGTTTCCTTTGTGCATTTGGATCTCCAAATATGCGAGGTTGAGATATCTTCCAACATGTGTGTCCACTAAGGCATATACAAATTCATGAGAGAATAACACCCATAGAGAGTAGCTCATCCAAATGATGTCGAGCCATAAAATTCCAAGCGGAGCTATGCATCTCATAAGGCGCCTAAGATCTAGGCTAAGAAAGCCAAGCCATTGAGCTCTACTAAAAAGTTCCACAATACCTTTTCAAATAACCATGGCATGTCTACAATCGCATAGGCAATATTGAATGGACTCCTTAACAAAGAGACGATGTAGGCATGTAGAGCCCATGATGCAATCCCTCCATAGAAAGAAAAAAAGAAAAGAATGAAATTTCTACTCTTCAGAGACTTCCAGAGCTTCTCCAATATATTTTTTTGGGTAAACTTATGAAAGTGTGAAACTCCTCCTAGTGAGAGGCTCTAAAGGGCTTCTAGCCCTAAACATTGAGCTAAAACCCCATGGCATTGCTAATAGTGTAGTGGAAGAATGGAAGGATCTTCTCATAGTTTCTTGCATCAATCCACTCCCACTTCCCACTATATTGTTGCCAATATTTCATGAGGACACCTCATATAGAAAAACCCTCCGGAGTCCAGAGGGATGTGCTTTGAATGGGAGTCTAAATACTACCTAGAAGCCAAAAGAAGATGCTCAATGTGTCACAATTTTGAACGGGCTCAAAAAATGCATCTTCAAAGATCTCCTCATCCATGGATCTAGATGACTTGCCCCCAAAATGCATACCAAAGCCAAGGTGTCCCCATCTGTATCTCACTAAAGGCCTATGACTTGAAGTGAATCGCTTGTCCTTGAAAAAGTCTCCATCCATCTAATGCAATTGTGTTGTCTCTCATCTATAAGGAGTTACTCCAAGGGTAAGGTTACATCAATCTACTCAATTCTCCTTTGGCTTCCTCTGACTAAAAAATCTTCATTCATTTGGAATGTTTTTGAAAGCCTTCCAAGAGCGCACAAAGGAAGCAAGATCTCTCTTCCATTGGACCACTTCATGTAACCAAAAGCACCTAGAGGCCTACCATGATCGACAAGTATCAAATCATTCTATGTGATAGACTACCTGTCAATCTTTTCCTTCGAGGATGCAGGGATCCTTAGAAGACATTTGCAATACATGTTAATTAAAAAAACCTTCTCTAGTATTTACGATCCTAGTCAAATTGCCTACATTGATTGTTGATAAGACATGGCTTATATCGTAGTAACCATACGTTCGATTCTCTAGATTCAAGAGTGTTAAGTATTTAATTAGATTGTCTTACTTAAGTCATGGGAATTTCTAATCATGGCCACATTTTGAAAGGACCCTAGGCATGTAAAGTGATGCATGTGGTGGGACTCTAAACTAAGCTAAGAAATTGCATATGTAGCCATACATAAAAAAGGAGAAATGGAAAAGGAGCACGTGTGAGCTCTTAGGTGCAATTTTTTAATCATTTGGTAGGCAAGGTCTGTTTAAATTATCATTTGAGTACCTCACAAGCAATTACAACATATTGTCTAGGAAAACATAGGGGTTCCCTTGACACTATGATTTGTTCTAGAGAAGCGATTCCATTCTTTTTACTCCAATGCCACCCCCCCTTGTTCACATAAATTAGAGAACAAGCCTAATGAAAGCCCTTCGGTTTAGTCTTTTTAGTTTTTTGAGAGGCAAGGGCCAATGTCATCTTGTCGTGCATTCCATTTCACTATTTTCTTCTATTGTTATTGCTTGTTATGTTATTGTGCTAGTTTACAATAACGTTTGTGATTCTTCGGGTTTAGGGCTTGACATATGTTTGCTTTGCCTTGGTATAATTGTTCTTTCATCCATAGTTGGATGCATGGGGCTACCTAGATATACTACAAAAATGTGGAGCGATTTTGAAGCATCAAGTAGTTTGGCATGAGAATGAGGAGAACAATTTTCTTACCTTGAACGTGCTTGCTAATGCCATGATTTGGTAATTTTGTCATGTGAATGACATCTTGTTGTCCATTGAATAAAATCAAAGGCATGGGTTGATGGGCTTAAAAGGTTGAAGAATGAGTTCTATTTATACGATATCGGGAATGCATTCAATATTAGGAAAGCATTAGATGTTTATGGTGAAATACACCCGTGCGAGCACGTGTGCGCGTGCGCACACACACACACACACTTAATAGAAAAATGTGAGTCTAGTTTCACGTCAAAAACGATACTTCACACATTTTGTGGAAGCATGTCACTTTGCTCAATGTGACTTATCATCTTTCAAGTGATTACATTTGTTAGAATGGCACCATAAACAAGAGATACATATATTGCAACATACGTCATTTGTCTATCAAGGATTTGCAAGAATATAAAATCTCTATGCATTGTTGTCTGTAAAAACGATGAAATGGTGGGATTTTGGAATGGTCAAATACTAAAATCCACTCCCACTCTTTTGGATTCCACTGCATAATTTCGATGTGAACAGCTCAAAAGAGCCAAAGTCTCTGGGATCCCAAGCTAAGATCTTGTGGAAGGGGGTTCAAAAGCTTGACTTCCCAATTTGCCCCACAACCATAGGGTGTATGTGTACATCTTGGATAGTATCCTCGTCATTGTGCATCTCAGATAGCATCCTCATCATAAGACCTCAATAATTTGCCCCCAGCACCTGAACAATGAAAATCAGAGTACCCGTTCCGCTACTGCATAAAATTCATAGGTCATAAGACACACACAAAATTGCTATTTTGACTCTGCAACAAAATTATGACAATTGTGATTGCATATCAAAACTGTCAACTTTCACTAGTGACTCTCAGCTGAATCATAGAGCTTCACTAATAGATATAAGTTATATAGAGGCAAAGCACATCACAAGATGGGACACATCTATATTGCCAATTGAATAAGTAAGTATTGCCATCAAGCAACTCAAGCCAACATAGATGCATTTAGTAGCAACCACATTGCCCATGAGAGTTCCAAGAGAGTTGCAAAAGATAGGAAGCCAAAACACCATCGTTCAACTAGGGTGTAAAACTAGCTCTCATGCACTTGGAAGGCTATAGAGACCTTTAACTAGTGGGATGTCAGCTCAGTAAGCTAATCACATAGAAAGCATTGACTATACTTTTCCATGAAAATGTACCATGTGCTTGTTTGCATGTACACTTATCAAAGGTCACATTCCATTATCCATTTGTGGGTTATCTCCAATAAGACCCTCATTAACTATGAAGGGGGATATATTGAAAACATAAGACTTCTTGCACCAAGGCCATGCCCACCACCAACTATAAATCATCCACACAAGGCCAAAGTCGAGTAGGGAAAAAGACACATCACCCACACAAGCTAGACTAAAAATAAGTGCCAATTACCCACAAAGGTCTAGGTTGAGATGTGAATGAATACCTTCAAAAGTGAAGGCCAAAAGTACCACACAATGTAGGACCTCCTAAACTAGCGATTAATTGCAATAAATACAATACACTAGGTGATGTTAAAATTTCAATTCCAAGATATTAGCCAAGTCTTCAAGCTAGAATTTTTTGTGAACACCATTTAGATAAGGTAAATTTGTCTCTCACAAACCTTGGAAGGTCTCAAAGACCCCAAAGTAGTGGGATGTCAAGAGCCAATCACATAGAAAGCCTTATATTTTTGGACGAGCATATGCCACATACTTATTTGCATGCATGACCATTCAAAGGCCATATTTCATCACCGCCTTAAGAGTTATCTCCCATAGAAATGTATATAGCATATTATCCCCTTTTATGTGTGTAGTCATTTAAACATATGTGTGACCATCTTTAAACATATGATTCTATTAACGATCGTTTGGGATTTTGATGAAATTGCATCCTAAAGTATATGAGAATTGTTCCATTGTCTAGATCACCAATCTAAAATCTTCCCATGATATCAAGGCAATTTAGAGAGGAAGAGAATTGCTAGAGTTCATTTAAGGTTATACCAATACTGAGTTTTAAAAGGAAAGGAGACACTGAAATTTTTAATTAGATTTTGAGAAAGGAGATCCTGAAAAGATACAAGTACTTACTCCTCATCAAAACAAGCATGAAGGAGAAAAAGATGTTGAGTTGTATGCATCAAATAAGTCGGTGTGCGATATAACAAAAATACATATGGCTATATATAAGGATATTTTGATGAAGAAGGTGATATATCATTGATGTCACATGGAACTCTTTTAGGTGTGTCTTGAAGTAGAATTTGATTTGTTTTAGAGTCACATGTTGCATATAAGCAATGGGAAATTTCACCATGGACTTACACTCCAGTATATGTTATATCTTGTCAAAAAAACAAGAACTCTCTTATGGACCTTTATTGGGATGGTCTCACCCAAACCCCCACAATATGGTAAGGTAACCAAACCACCATGCTCATGCAAAAAGAGAATGAAATCATGAGGACATGTGTTGATATTGTTGTAATCCATGCCAACATTCGTGAACACCTTCTTTGATTCATATCTTGATGTAAACATGTTATCAGACATTTATAACCATAGAAATGATGGTTACTTCATATCAAACTTTGGAATTATATATAGCTTGCTGAAATTCAGGCCTTTGCAAAGTTAATATCACTATCAAATAGAAATACATATGGTATAAGCCTACCAATGCACATCTTTAGACACTTTTGTGCCATGCATGGTCCAGAATTGAGGAAATCGCATGTCTAACCAAACAATTAGAAGCCTCTCTTAGGTGATGTGCTATATGGTAACTTTAACTATAGCTTGGGTGGGGGCCATAATTTCTTCTATTTGTAATGGTGTTGTCATTGTAATTAAGCAAGTCTTAGAATTTGTCACTATATTTCTTTATAGTTAATAAATATTGTCTATTTCGTGGGTTATTAGGAGCCTTGCATGTGTGCATGGGCCTACAACACATGTGGGTGCTTGTGCATAGATGTATAAGGGCATGCATGCATGTGGGCATACTATGTGGGTGGTTGTATGGAGATGTATTAACATTTGGGTGCTCGTGCATAGGTGCATACACACATTAGGAAAAAAGGGAACTCATTTTGGGGCCCTATAAGAAATTCGCTATTTTCTTATTTTTCTTTGCTCCACAATCTACAAAAATGAATTGGCATTAAATGCTCCTATCATATTCTCTCTTTAAAGCGGGTTCGGTGTCATCTTGATTCATGCTAGCAGTAGATTTTTGTGTCAGAATCCCATAATTAACAATTAAGAATCTTTGTTTTTCAAAATTTTAAACCTTCGCATGACAGATAAACATGGACTTATCGCTGTAAATATGGACTTATTGTTGTTGACTTATGTAGGCCACAAGATTCCATTGTTAGAAACTCATAACTAACCTTTAAGAATCTTTGTTTTTAAAAATTTTAAACATCCCCATGAAAGATTAACATGGATTTATCGTGGTAAGTCCATTGCTACACTTTGTTTTATAAAAGTTGACAAGGGTGTGAGATGCTAAAAAAAATGGCAACATGCAACCACACCACTGAAGAACAATCCAACAAAAAGAGACTTTATCACCTCCACATTGATTTAGAAGAAGAGTATGCATTTGTGCAAAAACGATGGAAGGGTCCACAAGTAGGTGCAATGGAAAGAGAGAACATGAGGATAGAAGGCTTACAACATATCGATTTATGGTGTGATGGAAGCATTTACCCAAGATATCTAATCGGTAACTTTACTCCTCCATTTTCCAATTCAACAACATTACTAAAGTTTGTGGGTGATGGCAATAAGGGCCTACTTGGATATGTCAAAGCTCAATTTGCGCGGCCATGGAAATGTACAAAGGCTTTTACCAACAAGAGATGGGAATGAAATTGCAACAAGGAGCAGAAAGTTCTAAATTGAAAGAGTAGCTATAGAAAGAAACTGAAGAACACATGATGATAAAGAAGATGTTGAGGAAAGCTAGAAGAAAAGCCACACCCTTTGGAGATAGACTTAGAAATAGAAAAATTCATAACCTTGCAAATTTGAAAGCTGGCAACGGAGGATGCAAGCGCAGAGTTCAAGAAGCAAGGTAAGTCTTCTTTTGCTTTTGCGATTTTGAATGCAACACAAATACATGATTACTCAATGATAATAGCAATTGAGCTTAGAAAAACTCTTTTGTTTGTGCTTGTTGTAGGAAAATTCTTGAGGGTCAGAAAGAAAATGTTGATCCTAATGCCCCTCCAGTAAAACAAATGAAAGGTTTACTATCTACAACTGCAAAAAGTATGCTGAAGGAGAAAAAATTTAAAACAATCAAACACAACATTGTGCAACAATTTGTAGATACAAACAAAGTTGATGGGCACTCGATGAGAGCGGAGTGAGTAGGAAAGGTTACACTTCCATTTTCAATGCAATATCAACAAACTTGAAAGATCAGAGGATAAAACGTGTGCTCTTACCAAAGCCTGCAGAAGTGTGGAAGTTAAGAGGCCTACTCAACCAACAAGTAGATGATTATATTAGAAACTGTATGCATATTGAAGGAGTGTATGAAAGTGAATAACTCTTTTAACAACATTTTTGTTGATCTTCAACATGTGCAAAGGAGAATGGTTGAGTTTTATGATATGACATTTGAAGAGTGGCAGGGGTTCTTGAAATTTGTCATAAAGCTGGACAAATGTGAAATTGTCAAGGAGAAAAAGATTGAAGAGTGACCATCACTCTAATGAATAGAGATCTTGATCCCTCGATTATAACAATAGACTCAAAACACTTTAGTGTGTAATCAAAAAAGCACTTTTGGTGGCTAGGCACATTTGAGGTAAGCACACACTTGGATTGAAAGTGTTTTTCTTAGAAGTATAGTGTATTTATTAATGTCTAAAAATTTCATTGTATTCTCAATGGCAAGTTAAGAAAGAGGACCACCAAACTCTTGGTTTGGTATTTCAACACACAGAAATACCAGCAATTATTAAAGATCAAGTTCAAGGAGGGTCTCTGCATGTTGGCAGCAAAGGTGATCTCTAGGTTGATTGACATATGGAAGGCAACCTCAACACCCTCAAGTGTATGTTCAACATAAGCAAAGGAGGCAATTCAAAATCTCCATGCCTTTACTGCAAGGAGCCAGCAAATGTCATGGATCCCAAATGGTGGAAGAAGGCACCTAACAGAGATAAGGTTGATCCCAATTTCAAAGCCATTCTTGATATCCCTTTGTGTAATGTACATATATGCACATTACACGCTTTATGTCGAATCATCGAGAAGCTGGTATTTTTGTATATTGGTTTTGCCTAGAAGCTTTGTCCTAAAAAGCGTAGGAAGGATGCACTTCAAGAAATCGAGAAAGTATTGTCAAACATTGGTCTTCATGGAGGAGATGTTCACATCACAATAGATCTGAAAAAATCAAAAAATGGAATAGAAGTGCCCATCAAGCCATCTATTGGTGGAGTGAAGGCTAGAAGGTTTTTATCATCATAGCCACAGGGTAAGAGAAAAACAAACAGACAATCATGCTATGTTTCAAGAGTGCAGTATGGACTTTGGAGGCATGTACACAATGCAATTAAAGATCGTGAAGTAGAAGGATTTGCACGAACTATTAAAATAGAAGTATGGAAATCCTCATACAAGATATTCATACTTTTTGACAAACAAACTTGGACTAAGAATGATCACTGTGCATTGGAGGAGGAACTGAAGACTTTTGGAAAGTCAATCAAAGAAGCTTGGACAACTTGCAACATAACACATTACATGGTAATAAAATTTCATTCTTTTGTTATTGGCATTTTCTTATGTTATCTCTTAACAACAGAATGTGACTTCTTGTTTATTGTAAATGCAGCATATTATCTACAACCATCTTCCATATTTTGTAAAAAAATATGGATGCCCTACAATTTGGTCAACTCAGGGAATGGAGAAGTCTCATTACACAGCATGATATGAATTTTTCTTGCATACACAACATTTTAGAGGAGCACAGAAGGAAAGTAGCCTCAAACAAGTTTTCCAGTGGTTCTATTGATGTATGCTACAAAGGTTGCAATGTAAGAAAAAAGTGGCAACATCAAAAGTCAAACTAGCATTCAAGATGGCCCAAAAAGAAAGAAGGTGACAAATCTTGGATAACTCAACTGCTGCATAGAGACATGCAGAATGGAGACAATCAAAGACTTTTGTGAACCATAGGTGGATAGATAGAGCTTAGGAACTTTGTAACATATTGTGTAAAATTTGCAAATTCAATACATGTACACTTAAGTTCCTAGAGTAAATCGATGGCTATATGATGCAAGGTTTGAAATTTAATGCAACTATTGTTAAAAGCAAAGATACAATATGATTCAAAATCAGTTGCTACACTTTTCAAGAGTTTGAAAGCTTACTAACAATACAATGTTTGTATAATCACTATAATCAAAACAGTGACTATATGATGCTTGATTTATGCACTGTACTGAACTAACTTTCTCTAGCTAAGACTAAAGGCCCTCTTTGCAAATTTAATTGTTAGCATATTTTGAAAGCTCATCAACAGGACTATCTTGCACCTCTGCCTTTTCATCCTCCGCACTGCTACCTCTCTTACTGTTGAATTGGATTATCTTCTTCAGATTAAATGGCTTTATGCACTAAAGCTGGCTCTCTAAACTTGAGAAGGTGGTGTTTTCCATGAACATCTAAGTTCAAAGGGCTTGTAATGCCACCTGCAAGGGCATAGATAGTGTAAGCAAGAATATATCCTAACCTAGAGCAGATCTTGCTAGGATAGTAACAAAAAATATTACAAGCATAGATTTTTTCCACAAGAATGATCTTGTCCTTGTGCTGGTTGATTTGATCACCTCCCAAGAACTCTAACAAAGATTTGAAGAACCAAACTGCTGTCTCCTAGACTAGACATTGCATTTGCAGTGGGAGTTGTTAGCCGGTATATGGCTAATCCAGGAAAGAGGCATTGGGAGGTAGTTAAGTGCATCATGAGGTACATGAAGGGTACCAAGGAGATGTGCATCTGCTTTGGTACAGGAGACATGCGTGTACTTGGGTACATAGATTCAGACTATGCAGGGCATGTGGATAGTAGAAGATCCACTTCTGGTTATGTGTTCACATTTGCAGGTGGTGCAGTGTCGTGGATGTCTCGCGCACAGAAGTGCATTGCTTTATCTACCACAGAGGCTAAGTATGTTGCAGCCACAGAGGGTTGCAAGGAGGCTATATGGCTTCTCGCCATCGTTGCTTAAATGCTGGTGTGATAAATTAGCAGTTTTGTAGAAGAGAGTCTCTTAATATATAGAGAGAGGTTGGCAAGCTGACCAAGGCCTCTCTCCCGAGTCCCACTAGACCTCACAAGGAAGGAATCATCTTCACATACAAATGCACAAACCATGAAAGGCAACACGAGAGTAGAGATATCAAAGGACAACGTCACTCAAATGAAAATGATAGCAGAATTACCAAAAGACAAGATTACTCACCTTCATATTCTTATCTACCTCTAGATCCTTGTCCTTCCAAAGGAAGATGCGTCTCTCTATGATATCTTCGGGCACTCTATTCTGCTCCTCCATTTTTTTGATCTTTTCAAATTTAAAGTCTCTTTGAATCTTCATGAATGTCTTGTCATCGATGTCATAGTCTACCATACATTTTTGAGCTTCCTCAAAGCATGTGGATAGACATTCCTATGAGTTGAAGTTGTCTTCCATGCCATGGAAAGGGTCATCCTACGCAATGATTTCATAATCCAAATGGCATTCTTGGGCAATCAATGCTAGCACATAATATTCCCTCGTCAAATATTTCTTGAATGTAACAAAGAAGAATATATTTCTAGGCAAACTTCATGCATAAATGTAATGGTAGTAAGGTATGGGAGCTCAAGTGAGCTATGGAAACATATGAGACAATCAAGCCGACAAAGAACCAAGGGAAGCAAGGACACCTTAGCAACACATTCGACCGATTGCAAAAGATCAAAGCAAAGTTTTTGAGGGAAATTCAAAGTCAGAGTGCAACTAAGTAGAGTGGCACAAAAGCTCATCATTCCTAAAAGCACAATGGTAAGGACATGCCACGTTATGGGCATCGAGTGTAGTAGCTTCATCTCTCTTCTTGACTACATCTATCACCTCCTCTTCATCCTCCTTCTTTGATACTTCCACCTCCTCTTGGAGATTCTCTTGATTCCATAGCCTCTGATCTGCTTCCTCATCCTCTTGCATCTCCAAGCCCTCCTTAGTGTCAACATGATGGTAGTTCACGTACAATACAAACCCTAAACATTCCTCTAGAAGTTTGCACTTTCTATTGTGCATGTTGCACTTTGCCTTAGAATACTTTGAAGGGGTCCTTCCCATGAGAATGCTATGATTTATTGTGGTTGATAGATCTGCAACATGCTTTGGTAAAAGGTCATATCTCTTATGAATGGAAGTCTTGAACTTATTATCTTGTCAGCGAATCCTTGATGTGGATGTGATACTTATTTCCAATACAGACCCTTCCCTCCCCTGTGAGCTTTAAGATGCGTTGTTCATCCAAAAATTCAATGTGTTGTGAATAAACCAGTTCCTTGTTGAACATTTCATAGAAAATATGAAAATCCTACTAGACATTGCCTTATGAAGGAAGTCAAAAAGTAGTTCATCACATGTTTTTGTTTCTTCTCTTGCCTTGGAACCTTTCGAGGCATGTGATGATGTCCTTTCCTTGGGGGTATTTGATACTCTTGAACCCCTTTTCCTTTTCCCCACATCATTTAAAACTCTTCATCAATATCTACTTGTGTCTAGACAACAACAAAAGAAAATCAAGATACATAACATGAAAGTCTACCAGTTTTAGGATGCTCCATGAGGGTAACATTAAAAGTGAAGTTCACAATCCTCTTAGAGGAAACCCTGATCTTATCTTGTGATTCTGATAAAGCTAACACATTTTAAAAGGGAGAAAACTTACACATTGAGTTGAAGAAAAATAGAAATTCAACTTGATATGAGGCATTATTTTCAAAAAAATTTATTGAAGTGACGCTTCAGAATGTGCTCAACATGTTAAAATATCACTTTAAAGAATTATTAAGAAATGTACTTAACAAAGAAATTTGCTCAAGAAAGCGATTTGGCCTGTTCGAGGTTTGCTAAATAGGCTAAATCGCTTTGTTAAGCACATTTCTTAGTAATTTCTAAATAGGCCCAAATCGCTTTCTTGAGCACATTTCTTAGTAATTTTTTCAAGTGATATTTTAACATGTTGAGCATATTTTGAAGCATCATTTCAATAAATTGGCTTAAAAAAAAATTCTACCTAGAGTATGGAATAGATTGGTCCTTAACCCCAAAATCAGAAGTTGTTACCTTGGTCTCCTTGTGGAAGCTCTTACCCTTGTCTGTTAGATTAGACAAAGAAAAAGTATTTCAATGGCATGAACAACCCAAAAAGGAGGAGAACTTGACCAAATATGTCCTTGAAAGAGAAATTGGCACACTTTAACTATAGATAGAGTTGTTATGAGGGCATTAAAATGTATCTAGCTCAAACAAATTCATGATATGTGCCCAAGAAAGCAATTTTGACTATTGGACATTGCTCCAATAGCCAAAACCACTTTCTTAAGCACATTTTAATATTTCCTTGCATCCACATTTAATAGAGGCCCCACAGTTCTTAGAGACACATGACATTGAAAAGCACACATTGAATGATGAACATACCGGTCCTTTACCACAACCCCAGCAGTCAACTCCAGTCTCCATTGTCTTTTCTTGTTGCCCTTTACCCTTATCTTTTTGATCTGGCAAGAAAACATATTTCAAAAGCATAAACAACCAAATAGAGGGCGTAACCACAACTTAAATTCTGTTTAGAGGAGAAACTTAACATACTTCAATAATTGAGCTCAAGAAAGCGATTTAGCTTATTGGACAAAGATCCAATAGGAAAAATAGCTTTGTTAAGCACACTTTTGCTTTATATAGTATCTACATTAGTTTACATACATACTATCTACATTCAATCAAAATAAAATCAGTAAAGGAATATGACTTTTGATAGAAAGAGTGATGATTCTACCTTGTATAGGATTTTGGTTGGACACAATCTTGGAGGTGACACCGTGACTTCACCTTGATCACTCTCATCCTCTTACCTTATCACTCTAAGTAAAAATACATTTTTCTTGATTTCTTCTATCATTTGTTGTTGTAATGTTGACTGATGCATTTGCCTTTTTTTTGAAGCAACCATTGGAGCCTAGTGTGTATTGAGCTTCAACAAAAATAAGCCTTTCATATGAATTCTCTCTATGGAACACATACGGAGCTTGATCTGTATGTTTCCTTTCTTTAATATAGCCCTATATAAATAAAGCTTTGAGTTGTTACTTCACCATTGCTAACAATAGGATTTTATCTTATAGAGGCCTAAAAAGGTTATTGGATGTTTTGGATCATTGTCCTCCAAATGTGTACCTGCTAGATAGTGTTCAAATTTTTGACTTAAAGAGGTAAGGAAAATTTTGGATGTTCAATGATATTTTTGGCCCTCTCAATTATATAAATCATATCTTAAGGTTGCTAAGTTTGTGCAGGTGCCACAATAGGATGATCCCCATTCATGTGGGTGGAGGACAATGATCCATGCCAATTATTTGTTAGATACTTGCTTTGCAGATCCACAACCAGACAGGGTAAGTGTATAAATCTATATATTCATAATGAATCTTGTACAAATGCCATTGTGAAACAAAATATACAAATTTGCTTTCTTGAGTCTAGGATTGGGCCTGTTTTTCCCCCCAGTTCTTCTGCTCACACTTCCATCCATGGAAATAGGCACCCCAGGGCATCTTTCTTGCCTAAATGGTCTTTGTTGCTTGTATTCCTACTTTTTCTCCTAGTTCTTTTGCTTGCAGTTCACCCATTTGCAAGTTTGGTTCTCTTTCATGAATCATCCATGGCAAGAGGCATCCCAATGCGAAGCAATGTGTAACTCAAAATTCAGAAGACTAAGACATAGAGGTGAGAGTTGTTTCTCGATGACCTACAACATGGATACCATCTATAGAGTTTGCCAATAGCAAAAGCATCGCTGGAGAGATTTTTATATTACTTCTCAATAACAATGTACAGGATTTTGCATGATTTTGGTACATGTATAGAACTTCTCAACGATTTAGTGACCAATAGCCACACTGATCTTAGTGATTGTGTACATGTGTAGATATCTACCACGGTCTAACTCATAGAGAAGGTTCATCCTCATTCACAAGCTATTGCTTTTCTAGACCTTGTTCTAAATACAATTTCTATTGCTGGCAATGGTGGAGACTTTGAACTTCCGCTATACATGAACGCTCCTCAGGAGGAATCTCATGTAGCTAGAGCATGTGATGCACCTGCACAATCCTCTATCTTCTCCTCATGTAGTAGCTCCTTCTGTACCATTTTCTTCTCTAATGTCTGCTCCAACATCTCATCGTCATCTCTTCTTGAGCTATTCAAGAAGAAAATAGAGAACCTTGCTGCTACTAGTCTAGCTCTGTACTCTCAATTATTGGGGAAACATACTAGAGAAGCTATGCTACTAGTCTAGCTCTAAAGCTATATACATAGTTTTTCCTCCTTGAGTTGTAAAAACAATAATGCAAACTAAAATTTTTTATCCTAAAGGAACTTTTATACATGAATTATTCATAATGGAAAACTTATGGTTTTAACAAGTGATAAATAAGGTCTCAATATTTGTTAATTTTACTGATTTTTCATGGGCTATCGTTAAAGCCTTGTAAGAAGGTACCCTTGATTCTTGATTTGAATTCAATATTTCTACCATAGACTAAAGCTACATGTTATATGCACTGCAAATAAGAGAAAGAATAACTCTATGCAAAGAAATCCCAAATGGAATTAATTGTTGAGAAAAATCAAATCTCATATTCTATGATTCGTACAAGTGGGAAAACTTGTTTAGGATGGAAATCATATTTGAGTCTGTGATCTTTTTTGAAAATTGCTCCTTGCCAGGTTTATACAGTTAAGTGTACATCCGTAAAGTTTTGTCTCTTTCTCTTATTATGTGAAACTATTTTGTATTTTCTCTATTTTTTCAATGTTATTATGTGAAACTATTTTGTATTTTCTCAATGTTATGTTGGCCCTCTTGTGATTAGTAGAGAGAGATTTTTCATTTTGGCCAAAAGGCCCCAAAATGAGCTCTCTTTTTTCCTAATGTTTGGATGCTTGAGAACAATGCATAAGGGCATGCGTGCATATGAGTTTTCATGGGTATGCACATGAGTGTTTGTGTAGTGCATGTGCATGTTTGCAATCGTTCAAGAGTAAAAGGCTGTATTTGTGCATGACCTTTCACATTTGTTGTGCTCAGAATTATCCATTGAAAAAACCCCATGAAGAATCAATAATAACAAGTTATGAAAATGAAGTGATAATTGCTACAAATAAGACCATTGCCTTTTAAATGTTTATCATATATGGTATAGCTAATACTAGTAAGATACAACACATCTAGGCTTGATCTATCAATGCTGAAGAAAATATGATCATTGGAATTAAGAAAGCACGATATAAAGTAGTGATACAAGCAATTTGTGAACTCACCAATACACCATTATATCAAGAAACATAGTGATGTGACACACACATTAGTATTGATACTTTAATAGAGAGTATTACTTTTGCTGAACAAATAGTGGATTATGATACAACAATAAATTTTCTCACACCTTACAAAAATAATTCACCTCTTAGGTATTAAGAAGAAATATTAGAATCCAAATCAATAGATAACATAAGGACAATATGAAGGCCCATAATGATAAAAGCAATGCATGAACTCATTACTACACCATTCTATCAAAAAACCATAAATTTGATTATTAAAGAGGGACCAACATTTTTGAACTTCTGAGATGAAAAAAGAATGTGACTCAAATAACATGCACAAAAGTTCATGATGTCGACTAACATTAGTATTGACACCTTAATACATTATATTTTACACGTGTTGAATAAGAAGTGGATTATGAAACAATAATTAAATATGTTACACCTTACAAAATCAATGGACCTTTTGGGTCATCCCAATATAAGAGTGGTGAAGAATTATATCTAACATTGTTTGTTGGAAGGAGCACAAGACCTAGAAGTTCAATTACAAAGCAATGTGAAATTGGGAATTATTCTACAGAATGCATATCTTTAATTTGATATACTAAATTAATTTTTTAAATATGTATTTATCAAGTGACGCAATGGTGTATTATAAATGTATGAACAATGTATTATTCATGTACATTGAATGTATTATAAATGCATTGAGAACGCAATTAATTTGAGATATACTTATTGTGAGGAGTTAACATATAGCTCATCATTTGTGGATTCTTTGGCATCTAATTGGCTGCTACTCCCATCCAAAAGTCCTCCTATACAATTATTATCCTTGTGTCAATATCTATAGGCATAAACACATACATGGTAATGTTGTTCCCTGACATTGGTCATGTATTCACATTAGAATGACAAAATTTTAGCCATCAAGATCCCATATTGATAAAAACACTGGAATTAATGTGCTATAATGAAGGGGCGCTATAATTGCCTGAGTGTGTAGTCTATCCACACATTCCTCCAATATGGCACAATTCTCAAGGAATTCAATTTTGTACTATTGCATTCCATCCACAACATGGTCCATGAATTTTTTTAATTCTCACATTGCAAACCCAAATCTTTTCCAGCTTCACACCCATGTGTTTGCTTCAATGCATCATGAGCTAGCCATTGCTTCTTCTTTGAAACCATGTTAGCATTCCTTTTTTAAGTTCATGATCCCAACTTGTAGAACCAAAATTTTTGTTAAACTTTTTCCTATATGAAAGACATCCAATAATTGAGCATAGAAAGGATATCTATCAAAAAATAAGACTATGCATCCACATCCTAAGAAGGTTTAGATTCCATGTCAAAATAAGCTAATATGATGGTGGATAGGTGGATGATTTGCTCAACCAAATCTTCCATGGTGAAACTTATGAATTTATGAAAGACATATAAGAATAAAAATATTAGTAAAAAATTAACACTATACCTAAGAAGGTTTAGATCCATGTTAGCAGAAGATATCTTTGGCTACATATATTTTCATCCCTTTGGCCTTCCATTTCGTCTCATGGCTAGGTTGTTTCTAGCTCCACATCTAGCCCTACAATAGGGCATCCACATCTATCCCTACAGTAGGGAATTATGCCAAGCATAGCTACTATATTGGGTGGTCCATGTGTCACAATCCAATATGTCCATACAAGATAATGAGGCACTTAAAGCTTCCTCTATTGGCACATCGCCGAAGTATTCAAGAAGGAACTGGGCGCAATAGTGAGCGAGCTGGCGGAGCAGGACCAAGGATGGAAGGATGGGATGTAGAAGATCCTTGAGGGCATTGAATGCAAAGTACCCCAATACCAAAGAAGGTAGCTAGAGAGACGCACAGTTGACAAACTAGAGGAAGCCCTTTAAGTGCCTTAAAGATGACAAGTCACCAGGCCCAGACAGGTTAATGACTGAATTTTACAGGGAATTTTGGGACGTCATGGGGCCAAATATTGCCGACATCACCAATGAGTCAGTCACAAAAGGTAGTCTATCAAAAGATGTGAATGCAGGACTTCTGAAGCCGTTTTCCAAGAAACCTAGCGGACTGGCGTCCAATCACAATGCTTGATTCGTCCTGGATGCAGAGCAGAAAGGGTTCGTGAAAGGCAGAGACATTTTTGAGAACATTCTCAATGTAGTCGTGGTCGTGGACTATGCCCAGACAACGAGGCAGAGAGGACTTGGATAAAGCCCATGATCGCATGAGATGGAATTGAGGTTTTGAGAAAGCTAGGATTCGGAGAAAAGTTTGGGACAATTGTCAAATTTCTGTTCTGAAATGCCACAGCGATTCTGTGCATTAACGGAGGGGTGGTTGGGAAATTCGATCTCAGGAGATCGGTACGCCAAGCGTGCCCTCGGGCGCCTCACAATTGGGACGATTCCGCTCATTCACAGGCTTAAGCTCTGGCAGAATCCAAGGTATTTGTGGTGACCAACTCAGTGTTCAAATGTTCGCCGATGACATGCTATTGTTCTCCCAAGAGAACAGAGAAAGCGTAGCCTCTCTGCTGGAAGAAGTTGAATCCTTTTGCCATGCCTTGTGTTGAAGATGTAGCTAGCACAAGACATTTTTGTTACGGATAGACGTACAGCCCCCCCCACCGTGGATTAATGACTTGCATGTCCAGGTGGTCCAGAGAGGTCAACTAATCTGATACCTGGGAGCCCCTGTTGACATTGACTTGTTTATAAAACAGAGATTTGACCAGCTCCTCGACAAGCTAAAGGCTAAGCTGAGAAGGTGGAGTGGAGTCATGTTGGGATGGAATGCACGAGTGCTGGTTATCTACGTGGCCACCTTATGGGGCTTTAGCAAAGGCTGATAGTTGAGGTGGAAATAATTCTTAGGTCCTTTCTCTGGCGGAGGAAGCGGGGAAGCAGAGACTCCACAACGTTCCTTGGGAGGCTATGAAGGACCCAAAGCTCCAGGGGGGGCTAGGTCTACCTAACATCCACAGGAAGAATACAGCTTTGATTTGAAAATGGCTCCCCAAGCTTTCCTCTCACAATTCCCCCTGGGTGAAGGTTGTAAAGGAGTTTTGGGTGAAAGGTAAGGGAGGAAAGGCTGGGGCGTGGCGTGATTGATCCTAGTATGATAAGTTGTTCTCTCTCTTCCCTATCAAATTAAATGGCTCTGCACTGATCACGGGTTTAGTAGGTGCACGGAAGGTAGGTGCCAATCTAATGCAGTGCCGGTAGGAAAGGACTGAGGCGGAATGCAAGCTTAAAGGAGGGAATTTCGTGGAGTCATGCCTCGAGGAGATCCAACACACTGTTTGTGGAACACGACCTGCGTAGACATGTAGTGCTTGCAAAAAGGGCATCAAGAGGTGGGAGGATGTTTGGAGTGAGGCAAAGGCGGACTGGATGTCCGTAGAGGAAATTCGAACCAAGTTCTCGGTTCAACCTTGGAGAAACAGACCTCATTAGGTCAATCATGGAAGGGACCCCAGAAAGGTGGCCAACAAACACAATCAAGGCTAGAGAGAATAAAGCAATGCAATGGAAACTAGGCTCAAGAAAATTTCCTCAAGGACCGTGTACAGGAGATTGGCGCAAGAGATCATGGTGAACTCCAACCTCAAGAAGAAATGGGCACTGAGGAGGGGGCCAGCGTGGTAGAAGGCTAGATTGAGGGAGGTGTGGAAGGACTGCAGAATTGGGAAAGCGAGCTTCGCCCTATGGAAAATCATTCACTAGTGGCTTCCCGTGAGAGGCAAACTTGCAAAGAGAATGCAGTTAGACCCTCACTATTCGATGTGCGAGAAAATGATTGAATCAGTTCGAAATAGCCTAGAAAGTCTAGTATAGCCTGGAAAGAGTGGTTCGGGAAGCAGAACTAATGTCCAAGTTCAACATTTGAGGCAGATGGAAGGTTCCTCTAGTAGTGAATTCGTCGAGAATGCCATCCACCTTGTGTCATGGACAAAAGGTAATGTGATGGACAAATAGGTGGATACATGCATGATTGCTCAACCCTACTTGGGCAAAGGTGTGGGCACGTGCACACACACACACAATAATTTTAATTAGTAAATATATCACACACACACACACACACACACACACACAACTATGAATTATTCTTTTATGTACCCCCCGTGAAATCTCCCATTTACATTCTCTTTTTCAACCACCCCACACACAAAGCACACTAATCCTTCCATACCTCCTCTAATCCCTTCTTAACCCATGCACTCATTCGCTCCTTACTCCATTTGTGACTTAAACTTCTCTTATGACTAAATTTTTTTTTAAATTATCTAAGAATCCCATATGGTTTTCTATATTCCTAGGTAAAGCGATAACAAGCCGGGGAATAAGGCATTACTTGTCTACCCAAACATAACTATGATGTTCTAACACCTAGTTTGTTGAGATAGTGACAGGTAAGTGGACCCTGACCTCAAAACGTGGACTTCGTGAGGATTCAACATCTTTTTTCAATATTGTCTTTGTCAAACTCAATATTATTAAAAATTCTTAATTTTGGTGGAAAATTTTGCAAACTCTAGTTGTTGCATTTTTCAACTTAGATGTCTCAAATTCTAGTCTTAGAAAGGTATATATAGATCTCTCAAACATTTTTTCCTTATATGTTTTCCTTTTTTTACTTTTTATCCAATTGATGTGTCAAACACTTTGTACTTGTGTTACTTTTTCCTTATATGTCTCAAACTTTTTTTCCTTACATGTTTCCCTTTTTTTGCTTTTCATCCAATTGATAGAATTAATTGTATGGCTCAATTATTGATGGGACATTTTAATCAACATGCTAATTTGGACCATCTTAAAGCATCATAGATGCACGACCATAGGAACAAATACTCGCTCATAAGTTTATTTTAATCTTTAAGATATGATCTATGGCCTCTTCAAAGCATAGGCTATGAGTAGAGTGCCAATTTTTGTATTGGTCACTCTCAAGGGTTGATCACCCCTAAACAAATAGAAGTTTTTGTGGTTATTAGGGTTTTATTTTATTCTTTTGGGGATACCTTATATTTTTCATGCAACCAGGAGCGTTCTTACTAAGCATGATCACAGGTTACATCAACACTTGGTCATGGGTTAAAAAACCTTTATGGTTATAGAAATGATTATGGTATTTGATGTGAATTTCCACAAATTGGGATGTGCTTCTACACTCCTCGATCAATTATGGTCTAGAAATAACTGTGACTTTATGTGGGAAATGGACCAAAGCTACATGAATTGTGCCCAAATTTTTCTAACCAATGAAAAAAGCATCTCCAAAGGGTGATGGTTTTAGGAATCATGACTTGGATCCCATTGTCTCAATGAAAGGGGAGCTCATGACATATTATCTCGTAATAGAATCCTTGACATCCTCCATCAACGTCATTGCTTTGAAGTACAAGAAGAATTGAGTTTGCTCAACTCTACCTTGAATGGAGAAGGCCTTAAAAAAAAAAAAAGGAATTAAAAAATTAAACGATAGATATATTAAAGGGGTGGTCAGCCCAAAAAAAAAAAAAGGACCATTTACAAAACTTGGCCCTGAGTGGACAGCTCATCCAGGGTCTACGTTGCAAGCAGCCTACCTCCTATTGAAAAACCACCTAACTTCCAAGAGCGCTCTACTAAGCACCAGTTCCTTAAGGTGAATAACAAGGATAAAGTCTCTAAGGTTAGCATCAACCAGAAATTTGATAGCCTGGACTCTCCCTCCCACTAAGGTCTTTTTTAAAAGACTTGCTTGTTGCGGGTCTCCTAGACTGTAAGAAGAGCGGTGGCCCTCAAGTACATCCATCCCGCTGCCACCTAATTGATCACATGCAACCCACCAATTATCATGCAGACCACATTTGAGCTCTTGAAGTCAAACTACATGCAGCCTTAGTCTATGAAATAATGCTAAGCAGGCGTTCTGTTTAACATTATCGCAGCAACCTCGGATGTTCCATGACAGAATAGCAATTTCCTCCCCTCCCTTTGCATCCCTTCCCTTCTACTCCTAATGCACAATGGCCTTGTATGCATCTTTAAAGAAGTTAAATCTATTCTCCCTCCCTACAGTGACACCCCTCGCCACTTCCTTGAGATGCTTTGAGAAACTACATGGGGAAATCTTACCATTCTCTCTGTGGGAGATCTCCAGCACCTCGGGCTTCTTTTCATCATGCAATCTTTTTTTTGTGATTGGCGTTGGGCATTGCCTCTTCAACAGAGGGAGGGAGCTCCTGTATGCCACCAATACCATTTGTCTTGTCACCCTGCATGCCATCTGAGGTATTTTTATCAAATTGGCTCTCAAGTGGTGCGATATCTTTGGACACACCATCTTCCATGGTTCAATGTTGGAACGATTACATGGGGAATCTTCATGCATGCGCGCTGTCTTCTCGAGTTTTTTTGTCTGGGGTTGCATAGCCTCCACTTGCAAAACCTCCAAAGCACCTCTTGTCCTTCTCCTTGGATATTATCCTCGATGCCTTGTACCTCTCTTGCCATCGTTGTATTATCACCTCTCTTCAAGCACTTCTTCGCATAATGACTGAGCTTCCTGCAGATGTAACAGACATCCAAAAATGGGCCAAACTTGACACAAAGAGCCACTCGTGTGTTGTTAGGGAACGCGATCTCCACGAGCTCTAGGATCTCTTGGCTTCGATCCAAGAGAATCCAAGCTCTTCTTTTACTACTAGTAGGGGATTTTGACGCATGCAAAACTAGTAGAACCTTCCCTAGGGTTGGGGGCCGTGGCGACCCTTTCCAGCTTCTCAACCAGCCAAGCGGGCATGCTGGTAAATTCCACCCATACAGGCAATGGAGAACGCTGGGCTCCAGGGAGGCACCATAACAGGTGCACCTGCAAAAGTGAACACTCTCCCAACCATCTCTTTGCGCACCACCTCTGACACTCATTGCACCAAGAAGAACCCTCTTCCCAGTAACCTTGCTGAGTAGCAGCTCGAGGGTAGATCACATTCGTACACCATGAACTGAGAGAGTTCCTCTGGGGAGCGGAGGGGACTCTCCCTGTGAAGAACAGGTAGACCGTCCCTTTGCCCAACTTGGCCAACTCAGGTTTGACATCCTCCATATGAAGTTTGCAAACAACCGTGTGCTTACGTCCGCTTTCAAACCAGCCTTTATTGGCCACCTCCTTCGCTCTTCTGACCAACTCCGCCTACATGATATGATTGGCCCTCCCGTAGCTTACTCACCAGTATGTCTGCATAGGATGGCGCGCTAGGGAGCTCCTCTTCTTCATCATTATCCAAGATGACCAGCTTCGTTTCCTTCTCTTTCGAGGCAGCGCCGACGTGCCCATTCTTCTCTCTCATTATCCCCTTCCCTTCTTGTGACAAGCCCCTACTTGAGCCTCCATCATGCAGAGTCCGCGTGGCGGACATGCTCTAGCTGTTAGAAACCTAGAGACCTCCCTTCAACCAAGTTCTAGGTTCTTAGTGTTCTTTTTGCCCATGAAAATCAATCTCGCACATTAGCTTTTCATTGGCCCCAAAAATTCCTATACAATCCTAGGCATATATGAAACCACGTGCGAGGAAGATACCTTAGTTTGGAATGAATCGAGGATGTGGGATGGGGATGGGGATGGCGATGACAACAATAATACAGGCTAATCTTGTGGGTGCGCGTACGAATGAATGCGTGCTGTGAGCGCATTACAACAACAAATGCGGACTCTAGTCTCCGAACGATATCTGCAACGACATACATAATCCTTCGGACGTACAATATCAAGCCGCATTTCATTCGTCATTTCCAAGAACGTACGGTACCCATTTTCCCAATTGCTTTCGTTTCCGACAACCTTTCATGCTAAACAGTGAAGAAACTGAGGACGCAGATGCCGCTCCCCTTATGGATATGGCCGCTGCACGTCACCGGCCACAGTCTCTTCACGTTGCGACATAGTATTTCGACATAAACTTTTATGTTTGATGCTCTTAAATATGCGTTTCCGTTCGAAGTGATGTTGCGTGCCGGGAGCGTAGCCTTCCGCCACGCCAAATGATTCATCATTCATGTCCCCAGCTTTTCCCAGTGGATAAGAATATGAGTTGTAACCTTTCATATGCCCTTCTTTTGCCTACCACGCGTTCATGTTCAATTAGTGTTGAGCTTTAGAGAAGCCAAAAAGCTATGCATAAGAGAGACGTAAATGGAAATTCTCAAAATCATTATGATTGATTTCAAACCTTGCAAGTACATGCGTCTCCATTAAGCTATAGTTGACTTTAGATCTAAATCAATTTGTTGTGCAATTGCCTCAATTGTTGTGCGAGGCAAGGCATAAAATGTAAGTTGTGTACTCAGTAAACGCACAAGCAAAAGTCATTGTACTACTGATAGCCATTCAATTATTCATGCTGAAGTATAACACTAACAAACAATAACATGCATGTGTAAGCTGTGTACTTTGTAAGCACATGAGCAAAACTCTAGTGTACTACTCCTCATGCCCATTCAATAGCATAAAAATTAGGATACATGGCAACGACATTGACTAAAGCACACTTTTAAAGATAGATAGTCTTAAAAATTGAACTCGTTGTTACCATCTATAATATAAAGGGGAAGACACTCTTTTCTATTTCCATTTTAAATGGTTTGCTATGTGCAAGTAAAGAGCATTCAAATGTTCAAATAGTAAATGGAAATTTAAAAAGTTCAATTGAATGCATCGGATATAAACAATCCATTGCTTGGGTACATCATGTATAGGTGCTTATAGCAAAAATACATTCTTTAAGAATAGTTGGATATGATGTTATTTTATCATTCTTGTGAACATTTCTAGGTGTGGTTGGCCAACATAATAGGAAGAGTAGAACATTGTAGTGTCACTAATAGTAGTGATAGATGGAGTATATGTAGAAGCACCATATTTTTATCATTCTTGTGATTAGTTTTAGGTGTGGTTGGCATAATAGGAAGAGTAGAACAGTGTTATATTACTAATAGTAGTGATAGATGGAGCATATGTAGAAGCACCATATTTTATCCTATTTTATCACACAATCTTTATGTCATTGAGCATCTCTACATTTACCTTTTCAACGACCACAAAGGATGGTAGGGGGTTGCATTTCAAATATATAACATGATACCTAAAAGCATGGTCCATAAGAGGTTCTTCCATTGAGGAACTTACATGCCAAATACATGCACATGTCAAATATCCACATACATACCACATACATGAGAGTTTAATAAATAAGCATCCAAGGTGATTACTTCCTCTTCCTAAGGGGGTCACCATTAAATCAAATGTCAAAGAAAGGGTTATCCAAAAGGCTTGCTCACATGTAGTGTTATATATATTTTTATAACTGAATTTCCTTATGTTTGAAACTCTTTGAAGAAAGACAATTTGATACATTATAAATTTAATTTATTTTGATGCAAATCATAATTTTTAAGTAAGAAAGAGAGAGCAAAAATGCTAATAAAGCTTGTTAGAAAGGAAAAAAGACTTAACATTAATGTTAAATACTAATAAAACAAATCATAAAATTTTAAGTAAGAGCATGAAATTTAATAATGTATTCTAGTAAATACGTGATAAGAAAATTTTTATTAGAGATAAAAAGACACATAGCAAGTTACAAGGGAAGGAAGATTTAGTAATTAATATATTTTGCTATATGAACATCTTGCTACTTGCTATAACCCATCAAGGTTTTTATTGCATTTGTGAAAGAAAATTTTCTTTTGTATTCTTATTGTTGTTGCACCATCCTTGAGATTATGAGTATTGTGTTGCTTGCCTATATAATTTTGCTTAATATGTATTTTTATCACAACCCTTGAATAGATACAAATAAATCGATTCTTTAGGTTGATTCACCTCTAGAATCTCACCCTATTGCAATGGGACATCGTTGCTACTTAGGTTGCAAAGATAACTACCATGATTAGTTGGAATAGGTTCCAATTCTCCTATCCAATCCTCAAGGAATTTCATCTTAATATAAGAGGCTTTGTTTCTATTAAGGATAGTGTAAATAAACTGCACTAGTCCATAGATGAGTAGTCATAAGGGCATAGGGACAATCCCTAACTGTAACACTAATGTAACCCTAAGGCATGGTGTATGCATTCCTCATTATGTTCATCATACATTTAGTATGCAATTACATGTTGTATGCACTCCTCTCTCTCCAACTTCTCAACATGGTATTAGATCCCATGATAGATTGTGATTAAATTAGTTGTAGCCTTACTTATACTCATCTTATAGTTAAGGGAGATTGATTTTCTTCTTATCACATCTTCATTTGAGTTTCATAGCTCAAGTTATCTTAGTTTGAAGCGTGCACTTCAGAAGGTCCCAAACTTCCTTTAGTTTTGGCAATTAGGTCGAATACTTGGGAGAGGGAGCTTCCTTTGTTAGCACTTTATAGGATATCTTGTTGGATATCTCACCTGAAGGAACCTTGAGAAAAAAGTGCCTCGATAAGAGACCTTAATGCACCTCAATCTCCCTACATCTAGTTCACTTGATGCTCAATGATATCTTGCATGTTTTCACACACCATCAATGTCAAAAAAACCATCGTAGCCTGCTCCGCTTAGCATAGCCAAACACATAGTCTGAGTTTAATTTTGCCTATAGTAGCTATGAAAAACTACCAAAATCCATGCCTACTCCAACCTCAGGATCCACGACTCAAAGCCACACCACCCCTCGCTACATGAAAATTTCTCCATGCTATTTTGTACAAGGTGTAGGTCTAGCCACTATTGCAGCTTGGTTTTTGCTAGGTGTGGCTAGTGTGTTGGGAGCAAAATCTATGTGATGAGTCCCACAAATCTTTGGAAACCAACAAGGCTTTAACCATGAAACTCCATAAAGAGTAATGTGTGCCATCAGGCTTGTCTTCTTGAGATAAAGCTCCACCACATATGCTATACCTTTGGACCATTACTGTACAAACTACCTCCAAATTTCACTTACTATGAATGGTTTCTACACCAACAAAATGCAATAAGCCAATAAGCCAAAAAAATATACCTATTAACTAAATTTACAATATTTAGCATGAGGGCCAATAAAATAGGCAAAAGAGCACAAAATCCCCGAATTCTATCGATAAGCTTGATCATAGAATACATTTCTTGGAGATTGATTTTCTCAAATTTTCTTGCCTAATGTTTTGTACTTAATCAATAGAAAGTATGCATGATTGTAATGATCTTTTTTAATGTTGACTTGTCATTTGTTGAATGTGTTGTGCTGATGAGAAAAGATGACTTGCCAATTGATTGTCAAATGCTTGAAATATCAAATGGTCAATCAAGCTATATAATTATTGGAACTAATGTCACGTACCAAAAATCCCTTTGAATTAATTGAACTTGTTCATCAAGATCCCTTGGTCTTGAATCACCTTGATGCCAAGTTGATTTAGTTGATGATGGACTTGACCAATGTTGCCAATTTGTTGATGAAGTGTTTCCCATTAAGTAATAATTTTCCATAATCTTCCAAAAATCTTCAAATCATAGTAGGAACTCCACTTTGGTGTGTTGAATCCATAGTGAAGACAACACTCAAATCTGATGCGAATTGATCCAAGTTACGTTGAATTTTCTCCAAAGTATTGCTTGGAATAAGTGCAATAATTGCACTTTTTAATGCTTCTCAAAGTAATTATATTGTTAAACTTGTACCAAAATGTGTTTTTTAAAGTACTTGTATGCTTTAATATTAGGTTCAATTGAGTCCAAAATGATTAGGTTTTGCCTTGTGGGGAAAAGGAGGGCCCTAAAAAAGAGGCCATTAGGGCCTTAGGATAATGATTTTGGGTGTAAACGTACTTAATTATAGTTTGGGATGCCCTAGCCTAGATGTTGACTTAGCTATTGAAGTTCAAGAGCTAGTGTTCAAGGAGGGGAATGATCACAAGGGAAGGAGAGAGTGATAAAGATGGAGGACCACAAAATAAGATCTAGTTAAATAGAAGAAGTTAACTATCACCTTCACAAAATGGAAGGCTAAGTTGATCAACATAACATAAGGGGGTGACCACCTATTAAGTAGGCAACCAAGTCCTCAGCACCCTTTGTAGGCCATCTTCTCGTGGTCGTAGTGATGCCCTATGGGCCTTGGTATGTGCCTTGTAGGCATAGTTATAGGCACTTTAGTGTTTTAGTGCCTTTTATGCCACATAGGACATTTAGTCCTGTGTGACACCTAGGACACTTAGTCCTATGGTCTATCTTCATGTACTTTGTACTTTCCTTTCACTATTCTATTCGATGTGACAGCCTTCAGCTCATAGCTTCGTCTTTTGTGCTTGCTCCCATGCTCACCGCACCTACAATGGTATCAGAGCTCCTAGGACCTGCTCTCCTGCCCCTGGACCTGCATTGCTCCCTACTCCTAGCTCAAGTTGCGCCCCCATTCATACAACCCGTATGACTGTATGGACGCCCATATAAGTACCATACAGGTCACGTGCATTGTCGTACAGCTTCGCTTCTTACTACTTTGCCATTGCATTTGCTTATGTACCTGTGTCACAATACCTATGCCGTACTTGCAACATACAATGGTACCTACATCGTACAACAGTACCTACATTGTAATTGTTTCGTATAGGTGTACCTGTAGTAACTATTTCGTACAGTCGTATCTACATCGTGCATCCTCCGTACAAGTGTACCTACATGTACCTATTCTATATAGGCATACTTGTGTCATACTTGCTCCGTACAGGTTTATATGCTCTGTACCTGTTTCATACAATCTTCCGTATAGGTATACTTGTAGATTAGTTGTCCGCAGCTTGTACCTACCTTTCATACATGCGTACTTGCAAATCAGCTATTCATACAGCATGTACCTGCTTCGAGCGTTCCGTATAGGTTTCACACATGTGAATCTATCTACAGGTTCCATGCCTGTTTTGGCATTGGCTGTGAACCAAGTTCTTGGTTCTTGGTTCTTGCTTGCTATACCCTTTTTTTTGGGTTTGGTTGCAATTTCTTGCAAGACATTGGAGCTTTGGGATTTGGATTGCAATTTCTTGTTCAGATTACAGGACATTGGGTCACATTTGCAAAATCTCAGCAAAATTTGGGGCTTTTCTGTATTTGCCCTCTTTTTGGCTTCTTTGCCCTCATTACATTTGGGGCTTTTGCCAGATTCACTGTTTTTTGCAGTGGTCATTGCCTAACACAGTCACATTTGGGTCAAATTTGCATTTGCCCTTTGATTTGGGCTGGAAATTTGCAAAACATTTACTTGCAGACATTTGCTGTCATTTTTGGATAGCCAGCTCTTTGCAGTGATAGCCTTGAGGCTTTTATGTTTTCAGGTCTTTTCTTTTCAGGGTATCCCATTTGCAATGGCTGGTAACAATCATGATCTATTTGGCATTCTTTGTGAAGATGATAAGTTGGATGGCACCAACTATCCGATGTGGTCTTATCTCATGAAACATATTCTTGTTGCAAGGCATTTTTGGAATAATGTTTCTGGGGTTGATCTGAGGTCAGCCAATGCTACAGTGACTGCCCCTATTGCTGGTCCCTCTGCAGAGGGTACCCCTCCTGATGCTTTATCCTTTAGCACCCTTGCTATTGCTCCTCCAACTCAAGAACAGACAAGATGGGATGCAAGAGATGCAAATGCACATTCCTGTATTGCTTTATCATGTAAGAGAATCATTATTCCACACATCCGATCTTGCAAGACAGCAAAGAATGCTTGGTACAAATTGGCTTCTCTTTATCAGATTCGCAATGAGGCACGTGTTGCATATATAAGAAGGCAATTGCAGGAAGTCAATATGAATGAAGGTGGCTCTATGGATGCATACCTGACAAAGGTCAAGGACCTCATGGAACAACTTGCCAATATTGATGAGGTGGTGCCAAATTCTTAGCTTCTCAGTACCACATTGAATGGGCTGCCAGATACATATCAAGGGTTTGCTACAACCCTTCGATTAGTGGCCATGGGTAATCCAAACCACTACTCTTTTGATCAGCTGGTCACTTTGCTTTTGTAGGAAGAGCAAGTCATGGTAATAGGCAAGCTACTATTCCTGGTCATGCATTTGCTTCACAGCAGATAGGAAAAGGCAAGGCTTCCAAGCCTATGGGCAAGCCTAAATATGCGCCTAACAGTGGCAATACCTCTAATGCATCTAAAAATACAGTAGATAAGTCAAAGAAGAAAAGATGCAACTATTGTCACAAGCTAGGGCATGAAATTTTAGAATGTAGGAAGCACATTGCTTCTAAGAAAAAGAAAGCAGGATTGACAGTTAATGCCTCACATGCAATTGAATTCCACGAGCTAGTAGATGCCTCACGTGCACATGCTCTTCAGGATGATTGGGCATGGGCTATCCGTTGCTCTTTTGACTCTCTCCCAAGTTGATGCATTCTTTACTGCTAATGATGCCCAGTCTTGGTATTTTGATAGTGGTGCTTCCAACCACGTCACATCTTGCAGACAGTTGTTTTATTCCTTAGCTAATGTACCTCGAGGGGGGAATGTCACATGTGCTAATAATGCTTCCTATGCTGTAAAAGGAATTGGAGATGTGCAGCTTACATCCATTTCATGCCATCCTATCACTTTGACTAATGTTCTTTTTGTGCCCGGAATTGAAGTCAACTTGATTTCAATTTCAGCAATTGCCACTTCAGGTTTCAGAGTGATTTTTAATGGATAAAGATGCCTTGTATATGATCTTAGTGATGACAATGCCATAGTTCTCACTAGCACTTTGAAAAAGGGGCTTTATCACCTTCATGATCACTCAACTGCACTCTCTATTGAAGCATTTGCTATTTCAGATTCATAGCTTGCTTCTCACTCATCTTTAGCATGAGAGAATGGGTCATCTCAATTATAGAGCTCTTGCCAAGTTACATTCATAGGGCATGGCAAACGATGTACCTCACGATGTACCTCAAACTCACACAGTTTCCAAACATGTGTGTGAGGGTTGTCTTTTGGGTAAGATGCATCGGTTTCCTTTTCAAAAGAATTGTCCGAAATTCTCACAAAGGAAATTGTAGCTAGTGCACAGTGATGTTTGTGGCCCAATGAGGACAAATGCCATTGGGGGGTACAAATATTTCATGACTCTCATTGATGACTTCACAAGATATTGCTGGGTATATGCTTTAAAAGCCAAATCTGAAGTGTTCTCATGCTTTCAGAGGTGGCTGAATATGGTTGAGAATGAATCAGGATGCAAGCTTGTCACCCTCAACATAGACAAGGGGAGAGAGTATATGTCAAAGGAGTTTGATGCATTTTTGTCTTCTGTTGTTCACTCATGCACTACTCCTTATAGTCCTCAGCATAATCCTATTCTTGAAAGGAAGAACAGGTCCACTATGGAGATGGCCAGATGCATGCTTAAGGCCAAGTCCTTGCCCAATAAATTTTGGCTTTATGCAGTAATGTGTGCTAACTATGTACTGAATAGATCACCTATAAGGGCATTGAGAAGTGTTACACCTTATGAAGCATGGAAAGGTAGGAAGCCTTCACTTTCACACATGAGAGTTTTTGCGTCTCTTGCATATGTTCATGTACCATCTTAGCTGAGACATAAGCTTGATGACAAGGCAATAAAATGCATATTTATTGGTTACAGGCAGGAGAGCAGAGGGTATCAGTTATACCAACCAAATACTAGGAAGATTATTATCAGTAAAGATGTAATCTTTGCTGAGCATTCGGCTTCTCCTCTTGTGGATTGCAAAGACCTCTGCTTCCCTCAGAGGGAGACTTTAACCAATAACATGAGCCTACTGCAGGCCCTCCAACAAGCAATGATCAGCCACCAGTACCCCATGCTGATTTGCAGGTTTCTCTTCCAACACAAAATGATCCCACTATTCATGATGTAGTGATTGAAGAAAGAGTTGTCAATAGATAGCAAAGGCAAGTTCCCAGATGGGTTCCTGACACATCTTGAGTTTGCCCTCCTTGCTACAGCTTGCAATGAAGAGCCTTTGCACCATAAAGATGCTTTTAACAGCGAAGAGTGGATGGATGCAATGAGAGCTGAGCTGCAATCTATTGCCAAAAATGACATATGGGAATTAGTAGATCGGCAAGCATGCCATTGGTACCCAGTGGGTCTATAAGTTAAAAAGGAAATTTGATGGCAGCATAGATCGACACAAAGCCTGTCTTGTTGCAAAAGGATATGCCCAACAACAAGGCATTGACTTTGAGGAGACCTTTGCTCCCACTTCTAGGGTTACTACTATTAGATGTGTTATTGCCATTGCAGCCCATCACCATTGGCAAGTGAACTAGCTTGACATCAAGATTGCCTTTCTTCATGGGGATCTGCAGGAAGAAGTTTATGTGATACAACATTCTGGCTTTGAGGTTGTTGGTTCTGAAAACAAGGTATTCCGACTGAGAAAAGCCCTTTATTGTTTGAAGCAGGACCCAGGGCATGATATGCCAAAATTTATGCACACTTACTATCCCTTGGTTTTCAAAATAGCCCCATAGAGCCCACTCTTTATGTCTGTGGGAGTGGATCTGATTTTTTAGTACTGATTTTATATGTGGATGACATGCTGATCACAGGCCTCGATACTCAGCATATTGCAGCTTTCAAGGCTGATTTGCAGCATGCTTTTGAAATGTCAAACATGGGACAGTTGCACTATTATTTTGGAATTCATTTTGCTCATGTTGAGGGGGGTATCATGATGTCATAGTCCAAGTATATTGGACAGCTCCTTGATCGTTTTTCAGTTTGAGGATTGCAAGCCAATCTCTACTCCAGTGGACCATGGCTTCAAATTTTCAGCTCATGATGGGAGCCCACCATGTGATATCACTCTTTACCAGTAGGTTGTTGGATGTCTCATTTACTTATGCCACACCATACCCAACTTATAGTATGTAGTATCCCAGCTCAGCAAGTTCATGCACATGCCTAGTTCACATCATTGGCAGGCAGTGAAGAGAGTCTTCAGATATCTCAGAGGCACTCAAGATTTAGCCCTTTTCTATGGTGATCAGGGTTCAGTTACCATGCATGCTTACACGGATAGTGATTGGGTAGGTTGTTTCGACACCAGAGTCACATACTGGCAACTATTTTTTGCTTGGCAGTTCATGTATCTCTTGGCTCAGCAAGAAGCAACCAACAGTTGCCACATCCAACTGTGAGGTTGAGTACAGGGCAACCTTCATTGCTATAGTAGAGTGTGTCTGGCTTCGACAGTTACTTATAGATCTTGGTATTCGCCAAACATCCTCCACTATGGTCTACACTAATAGCTAGAGTACTTTGGCCATTGCGCGTAATCTAGTGTTTCATGCGCGTACCAAGTACATTGAAGTTCACTGTCATTATGTTTGAGAGCGGTTGTCAGCAGGAGACATAGAGTTGTCCCTTCTTCCCACAGAGGACAACATAATAGATATGTTTACAAAGGCACTTCCTCGTCCCAAGTTCGAAGTCTTCCGACATGCTTTACACTTGGTTCCCTTTGTTACATGATCTGACATACCTTGTACATTCATAGGTGGCTATATCCTTTTGGATGAACATGTGCCACCATGACCACAAAATACTAGGTATTCTGAGATGTTTCTAGAATACTTCGGCCCATATCATGGAGGGGGGGTTTGTACGCCATCTTCTCCCAGTCGTAGTGATGCCCTATGGGCCTTGGTATGTGCCTTGTAGGCATACTTATAAGCAATTTAGTGTTTTAGTGCCTTTTATGCCACATAGGACATTTAGTCCCATATGACACCTAGGACACTTAGTCCTAGGGTCTATCTTCATGTACTTTGTACTTTCCTTTCACTATTCTATTCATGTCCCTTGTCCAATATTCTCATCCACCAATCACATGGATGTAGAATTAACACATTCTTATCACTTTGATGTGCAAATCTCAACATTTCCCCCCTTCAATTCAACTTAGGTGTAGTATTGCACTTTATTAAGTGATATAATAGGAGGGGGGAGCCTTTATCAATTATCACAAGCTTTTGGATATATAATCAAAGGCATGTGTTAACTTGACATAACTCACTACAAAGCATAAACTAGAGTTAACACATTCCTATCACTCTGATGTGAAAAACCTCAACAGTTCCCCCCTTCAATTCAACTTAGGTGTAGTATTGCACTCTATCAAGTGATATAATATGAGGGGGCAATGAGGGCAATGAGGGAATTCCTCTTGAATGATAGTGGGAATATAAGAAGGAATGAGTATCTTATCACTTGCCTTTCAACAAGGTCAAGGGCAATGTCTATTCCTTTTACAAAATGTGGAGAAATAATAGGCATGTTGCATCAAAAGGCCATAAAAAATGAAGATGCAAGCATAAGAGATTCAACAAAATATGTCACTGTGAAAGTGAGCTCTCCAAATAATTCCATAAATGTTTTGCGATGGAGACATTGCTAGAACAACAGGTGTGTCTATCATCAAGATCTAGCAAAACATGAGTGTGATCTTGCTCATATTCCTGCAAATCAAATGCACTCTTAAGATCAAAATTTCTCCCAAAAAGATACGTCAATACCCTCTTGGTAAAACAATATAATTTTAAATGAGATTTTGTGATATTACAAATTGCTTTCCAAGAACAATATCGTGAGACATAGATGCCCAAAGAAAGAAAGAAATGTTGACAATATGTGGCTAAAAACAAGGTCTCTTATGGAAAGATAACAAGGTTATAAAGGGCTCAAAAAACTCAGCTAACTAAGTATTTGACTTAGCTTAAAAGAGCCTTACAAAAGAGATAAGGGACTGAAGTATTAAGGCCAATAAATTATGCCACATTTTAATTGATTGTAAGGTCATAGACCCTTAGCCATGTAAAGAACAACAAAATACTTTAGGGAAGAGGATGTCGCATTACATAGAACCTTTTATTGAACAATTGGCTTGAGAGAAGAAGTGCTTCTGCAAGTAGAGAATGCCATAGATCCTCAGAGCTTCTCTTTGAGATAGCAAAAAGAACCAGTGAATAACTCAAAAAAAGGCAACTTCAAAATTTCTTTCACTTTGGAAGAGAAATCATTCAAAGAATATGCTAGCAATTGATGCAATCAATAAATATTGAACCTCCTTTAATATAAGCTCCTTTTGAGACAAACAACTTCGGATGATTCTATCTAAAGAGCTTCATGTTGCAATATATAGGATCTAAAAAAGAATAGTAGGTATAGTGTCATTGTGTTTAAGTTCCACACTACATAAACAAATTCCCTAGTGTCTCTTAGAATTAGTAGAGATGGTTAGCCACAACAAAATTTCTCACACGTTATTGTGATGAATAATATCTTTTTAAAAAATGAATGTGACGAAGGACATACTAAAGGTCTAAATCTCTCCTAGTAGCACTGATGAACAATTAGTATATAATCTTCTTCAAATAGTGACTAGTTGCAACAAAACATACTGCTCTAAAACACAACCTCTGGCTAATGGGACAATAGCTAACACCTTGGCAATTGCATAAGCTCCCATTGTTGAGAAATGGTAACAATGAAAAAAAAAACATAAGGCCTTTTGGCTCTTAAATACATTGAAGTAAAACCTCCTTCAAAAAAGTAGTAACAAAACAGTAGGAAAGAATACGTTCCCCTTAAAAAAACTTGATAACAAATGTTCCATGCTATGGCAAAATGAGCTCATTTTATTGTGCACTACTAGTCCTTTCCTCAAGGAACTAAACAAAGCTCCATGAGTAGCACCAAATAAAGAACTAGAGTAGGCAAATTGTGAAGGTTATAAATGGCAAGAGAAGAAATCCTAGGACTCTAATACCATGTTAAACTTCAAGAGATAATGCTCAAGGAGGAGGATGCTCGGAAGGGAACAAGAGAGACATGAAGATGGAGGAACACAAAATAGGATCCAATCAAATATATGGATTAGCTATCATCTTCACAAAATGGAAGGCTAAGATGATCCACACTATACAAGGAGGTGACCACCTATAAGTAGACAACAAGTCCTCATCACCCAATCCAAATCCTACCAATATCCACATTCACTGCTCATGTGGATGTAGGTTTAATATACTCCTATCACTCTAATGTACAAATCTCAACATTATCTAACCTTGGTTATTATTTCTATGGACCATGGTTAGCTAAGACATTATGTGGGAGATGGGATGATCTTATCTACCAGATATCATATGGATAGGGGATTCTTATTAGTCCTTAGATCTACTAAGACATTGTCTTAGTAGCTAGAGGATAAGGGTGGAGGGTGGTGGATCCAACATGTACCTTAAGTTGCCATATATCATAATTTGGTGATTTTTGCTTGATCTTTATTTTTTTGCACTTTTCTAGGTTGTCATTCATAATGGCACCATTGGATTTATCATGGCTATCATTTCTCTTACACTATATTGTTTCATGTTAGGTGGTTGCACTTATTATGTTTTTGACATTAAAAATGTTCTCAAACACTCTACCTATTGTAGACTTCAAGAACCTTGTCTTGATAGACCAATTCAGCAAGTGGGGCATCATCTCCTAAAAATAGTAATGTTTATAAGCATAAGGAAAGGCAATGAGTCTATATCCAACTAATGGGATCCAAACACGAAAACAAAATTCCTCCGATCCTTAAGAATCAAGGCAACTTACAACCATGTCTAATGGGATGTTGGCATGTGACTAATGAAATTACAACCAGAGCAATGGAATTGGCATCGGGATAGTCTACAACAATAAGGGGACTTTGGCTATTACCTTAACTATGGAGGGAAGAGCGCACATACTTGGTGACTAATTATTATATATGTAGTCCTTGAAATTTTGAGCGGAGCTGGCAACTTGATGTATACACAGATGTATCCATACTTTCTTGCATCAATCAATTGTTCATGATTTCCTTCTCATCTCTACTAGTATCATTGCATTTTGCTAAGAAGAATGCTCAATGCATTCAGCTTCAATGCTATAGGAGTGATCATTTATAGATTATCTTGGCCTTGAATTCCAATTTTCATAGGCTAACAATTGTGATCAAGTGGAAATTTAACATTTGATTTCTTTTAAATATCCTGTGGCTAGCCTCCCATGGGTTGGTTTTTGTGCCAAATTCTAAGCTTGGCTTTGTTAAATTGCAAGAAGACATTCAGTGGTGGATGCTGTCTTGGAGTAGCTAGTATGGGAGAAATTATATTCCATGTTTTTTATTGCAAAATTTGTATTTATCATAAAGCTTGGAAGATCCTCTCACTTATTGAAAGGTCATGTCTATGCTCAAAAGGATTTGAGACTAAACTATGCATTTTTTCAATGTCTTACCTCATAGAAAACAACAAATGTGTTGGGAATGGAAAAAGGTGCTAGAATAGAAGGATTTTAAGCTTCCATTTAGACTAGAAATGAGAAGTAGATTGAGAGACTTGTCTTACTCTCATACTCTTTTTTTTTACAAAATCAACTCGAATTATTTCTTAGGAATACTTACAAAGTATGAAATATATTGTAAACATGAAGGGAGGCAACCTCCAAAATATTTTCTATATGTTATATCATCTTTGTGTGTATGTTTCTTCTTAATATACATAGTCAATTTGTGTACTATAAGCTGAACAAAAATTCCTATCCATAGGTGTGATGAAGCAAGCTTCTCACAAACAATTTAAAAGGGATGAGAAAGAGAATCTAGAGAATATTATACAAAAAGAAGCAAATATTAGAAAGAGGCCTTGGAATTCACTCTCAAGGATGTTATTAGCTTGGGTTGGTATTTGTGGTAATGTTATGAATTTTGATTTTTTAATAAATCTGCCTCTTTGAAAGATTTTATTTTGTATTCATGTTTCCTTTTATCATATTTACATAGGACAAAATCAAAATGAAGTCAACACACTAGCCTCATGGTAAAGAAGTATAGAAGGTGTTATTGTTCAGTCAAAAGGGTTGTATTGTTGTTGGCATCGTAGCACTTGAGCATCAAAATTTCCTTTCAGATAATGTTGAATAATATTATGGAGGAAAAGGGTTTTGGGAAGACAATATTTAGCGAGCTCACAGTAGATGTATCCCAAGCAAGTTGGAGGTTAATTTGATTTTTTTGCAATGGTCAGACAATCCTCACTATGATGATAGTATGAGTCAACACACATGGTTTTTCATAAAGTGACACTTTCAAGAGGATTATAAGAGGAAATGTAGGCTTTGGAAAAATGATTCAACATAGTCCTACATAAAGCCATAGTTTCAATTGGTCAACCACAAGAGAAAAATGTAGGATCCAAAAAATTGCACCCTCAAGGAGTTTGATCTTCTTTGGAAGAATATCTTCAAGTTCTATGACCCTAGCTTTCATAACCCCATATTCTTTCTATACAATTGTTGATGTTGCTCCACACCTTTTTGTTGCAATTCTATTTGTTCTTGTTTAGTGAGCTACTATTTCATAAAAAATTTCAACAAAGAAATGGGATCTCGTGCCTTCCCCATGCTTATAGCCTACAAACGTGACCTTTAGTAATAATTGGCTACTATTTGAAAACCTATTAAATAGAGGAGATTGCAAGTTAACTTTTGGCATTACTAAATTTAATTTGGTAACTTATTGGTCATCAATGAGCTTTCAAGAAATTGATTCATTGCTTCTTTGGCTTCTCCCATAGTATAATATGCATTCAATTAACTGGAAAGAAAGATCTAATATGGGATAATATGCATTGATTCATTGCTTCTTTGGCTTCTCCCATAATATAATATGCATTCAATTAATTATCAATAATTTAGGAGGTGCTTCATCATTAGAGATATTTGCTACAATAGTGGCTTTCATCATTGCAATAGGCATTAAAGTAGTGGCGGAATGTTAATCAAATAAGGCATGAAGAAAAGGGGCAAGTTAAGAATTAAATTTTTAATGTTATGAGAGAAAGAGAGAGAGAGAGAGAGAGAGAGAGAGAGAGAGAGAGAGTGGAGTGGGCTAATCTAGGAATTGTTCAGGGTGGTAGACTTCTTAGAAAGAAGGAAAAACCAAAAGAAAGAGAAAATTGGTTGAGGAAGGGTCATATGTGTCTTTGTTTAAGGAAGGTAATGGCAATGTGCATAGTGGGGGAAATCGTAGTGGGTAAGACTCTGTAAAATGGAGAAACTGGAAGTGTGTGTGCGCATGCGTGCGTGTGTGTGTGTGTTTGTGTTTGTGTTTGTGTTTGTGTTTGTGTGGCCCACCCCCAACCCAGAGGTAAGATCACATGGTGGGGAATAAGCCCACCATGTGGAACTTACTCCCCACCAAAAGTTAAATGCTAGAAAAAGGGAATACTATGATAAGTGTCAAAAAAGTGAAAGAAAAGTGATGCCATTAATAGATGCTAATCCCATTTTTGGAACCAATGTTTTTGCACACAAGAAGAAATCATTAGTAAACAAAGGAAAAGGACTCAAAATATTTGTAATGACAAAGATTTAACCATGCTTAATATTATCCTTTGATTATGAATTAATTATATGGTACTAGCCCGACCAAAGGCTACCGACCAAAGGCTAGTTGGGAGATCACTGTGTGTGTTTAGATTTAATAATCCCATCAATAAATGAACCATACAATTAATTCAATTATTTGGATAATTATTAAAAGTTGCATATGAGAAATGGATTGAAATTTTTAAGAAAACTAAATTGAAGTAACTATTAACAATATTGCACTCTAAAAAATTGGTAAGGACCTGAGTAAGAGGATTGGCAATAGAATTTTTCTTTATATTGAGTTTGCAAACTTAAGCAAAGAATTAGTGCAAAAGTGTCGAATCCGTCAGGTAGTCTAGGCACCGAGGTCAGGGTCCACTTACCTGCCACCATCCAAGAAAAACTAGGTGTTAGAACATCATAGTTTCAATTGGGTAGACAAGTAATGCTTGTATTCCCTAGCATGTTATTACTTTAGTTACTAGTAACAAAGACAACCGTCTAGATTCACAAATATCAATTTTTTGCAAATACCATGTTATATGTACAATCAGTGTCACAAATCCATCATTATCCTACCACCAAAGTGTGTGAGACAATAGGGAACCAATATTACCAAATTAAAGGGAACAAAGGGATGGTCTACCTCATTAATGAAAAAGACAACAGGGGTAGTCCACCCCTTTTGGAAAAGCGAAAAAGTCTCTTAATTTTATTGAATGATGATGATGATGGTGGGGGTTAATCCACACCCAAAAATTAATGACAAAAGTTTTCCTTAAATTTGATCTCAAGTAAAATAATTATTAATTAAAATTTATAAAGATGAAAACCTAGAAAAAAATAAGTTAATGTAAAACTAGATAAAAATAAAACGTAGAACTCCCAAGCCCAACAAAAAGGGACATATATATTCTTCTAACAACAAACTTATAATCAACAAGTATATAAAAATGTAACTAAAAATAATGATTAGAATTTTCAAAAAATATTTTAACGGAAATAAAGAACAAAGAAGAAAATAAGATGTGAAAATAAAAAGCCTAAAAAATTAAATAGAAAAATTTAGGAATATAGTAAACAGTGCTCTACAAGTATAAACATATATAAGGTTACTTGACTATAAGTTGTGGTGGGAATAAGGGTTGCACAGACATGATGTGTGTGTCTATATGTGTGTGTGTGTGTGTTGAGGGACATTATATTTATAGAAGTTAAATGGAACTAACCATAAAAGAAGGGGGGAAATAGAAAAATTGATTAACTATACAAACAATTAGGTAAAGATAGCATAAAATAGGGAGGGATAAAAATATCAGTGTGCCCTTTCAAAATATTATCCCTTGAGATGCAATGTCTTGCACTCAATGTGCATGTCAAGTAAAGAATTGTGCACTAGGTCAAGCTCTCTCTCTCTCTCTCTCTCTCTCTCTCTCTCTCTCTCTCTCTCTCTCTTTCTCTTTCTCTCTCTCTCTCTCTCTTTGTGTGTGTGTGTGCATGAGGGAGATTTCGTATGAGAGAAGGCCTTCTAACTTAGAATATAATATGGCCTCAACCAACTGCAACAACTGCTTAAACAACTTAACAAGAAAGACCAAGCATCTTGGCTTGCACTCAAAATATTGTCTCTTGAGATGCAATGTCTTGCACTCAATGTACACGTCGAGTAAAGAATTGTGCACCAGGTCAAGCTCATATCAGATCTCCACATCAATAGAGGGTTCTCTCACCATCAAGTAAATGATGCCATGGAAATGGTTTTTTATAGGCGGCCATTGATGTTGCAAAAGCTCAACTATCCCACATGCAAAATTGTGAGTCAAAGCAAATCAATATAGTGCAAGGTAGGCAACAAATTTGTAGTAGTGAAGTAGATGCATGAGAAAGAGACTCTAATAAAGAAAGCTTCCATAGACAGGCTGAATGAAATGGTTTAAATTTGTCCAACAACAATTGTAGCATTGGAAGCGAAAGAGATCCTACACAAATGATGGATAATCATGTGATAAGAGTTTGATGAAGGCTTTTGAAGGCGCTGCTATTTATAACAAGACTCAGATAACAAAGATCTTCATCAATGACAATCTAACTTTATAGGAGGCTTTATAGTAGAGTTGGGATTGCCATAAGTTTGTAAACTTTTCCACTATGCAAGCATTGTATCAGTGTTACTGTGGGAACATAAGTCATTATTGATGATCGAGCTACTATAGCATAAGTTGCATCAATCGCACCTCTACTTCAATAGAGATGAGCATGGTACGGCTATGCAGCCATCCAAAAATGCAATTATAACCAAGCAAGTAATTTTGTAGGAAAAAGCATCGGCATCAATGTTACTGTGTAGCTGAAGGAAGAGCTTGGGTTATTGAGTCAAGAGCTATTTAAATGGGAAAGAGGAGAGGTCTAGGCATGAGTCCCATGTATACATAAGAGAAGATAAAAGAATATATGCAACATCCAAGAAGAATAATAATAAACAAGATCATGATGGTTTGAAAGCTCTTAAAACACTCAAGCTAACCTGTGAGTTTGCCATCGTATTGAGTAACAACTATGAGAGCGCGCTAGCAAGAATGTCCTTAGCAATATGTAAAAAGAGAATGAGGTCAATTTAAAGCCTTGCTTACTAAAATTCTTCATTACTAACAACTGCTAACACACTATACCCTCAGCTGGCAGGGCTTGCATGCATCAACTATGGGTGGATATTATCCCTTTTATGTGTTTTGATTCGTGAACTTCAACTCTCTCTTATAACCTTATATCAATACCATTCAATTTTCCATTTGCACTATTACCATTACAAGGTTTCTCAAGATACCATTTTGTTGCATTAATTAAATAACATTCTTAAAGGGGCAATCATATAAATAAAAAAAATGCCATGCCTCATGTGCATCACCAAAAATCATAATTAAATTGGCAAGTAGAAGGAACCAATTATAACTACAAAATGAAGCACTACACCTTGGTCTGAGTTGAGATCTGCAGGGTCCTTCTCATTCTAGATGTTTATTACATAATCAATCTTATAGCTTTTCTTGTACTAAAAAATAATACCATCTCACACGCCACTAGTGTTTCCATGCAAGAGCTAATTTTTTGAAACAATTTATAAAATTTTATTATCAAAAAGCTAATAATCAATAATGCCAAGTCCACCATATACTTTTTTATGTGTATGTGTGTTTATGTATGTATATCAAATTTGTGTGTGTGTGTGTGTGTGTGTGTATGTGCACGTGTGCACATGCGCACGTGCGTGTGCACATGTGTATATGCATGCACGTGTGTGTGCATGTTTAGATTAGATTAGAACCTCTCAAGAAGGTCTAAGAATATATGCACAGGACTAAACATGATATGATCTGCCTAAACAATTCATAATACCCACTAAGCTATGACACAATGTAATGTGTAGTTGTATGTTTGGATGGGTTGTTTACATTTTACTTGGAAAGCTAACCTCTGTTATGCTTCTTCCATGAAATGCTAGATCACTGTCTGTTGTTACAAATGTCCTTTCTAATGCTATTCTCTGCCTCCTATATGGAAGGCTAGGGAATTGAGTTTCAAAATTATTGTCCTTCCTAATGCCTCCTATATGGTAGGCCAACTCTTCTATCTCGAACATTTCATGATGTCCCCCTAACATTTTTACTATGTAACATGCAATTATGAATCTGGATGGGTCTATTTCTCCTAGGTAAAGCAATAACAAGCCGGGGTGTGCAAGCATTACTTGTCTACCCATTTAAAACTCTGTTGTTCTAACAACTGGTCTTTTCTGGATGGTAGCAGGTAAGTGGACCCCGACCATTGAGTATTGGACACCTGAAAGATTCAACTTTGATTTCTGGATGGGAGAAATGAAACAATTTTTTGTATATGGATAGCTAAATATAAGTGAGATTGGTTTCATAAATGCTAATTGTGACGTTATCATTAGGGAATTTGGATGGATACTCTTTACAAACCCAATTGCCATCTTGATAAAACGTTAGGAAAGAAGAAAAGCTTTGCAAATAAAGTGCCATTATATCATCATACTATTTAAGGCATTGCCTTCACTCCTATGTTCTTAATTACAATGAGCAAGTAGAGTGGGATTATGAGCACAAGGCAATTCGAGGTTGGTTATAAATATAGCTTGCGCTCTTGCCTACAATAGACATGGGCATAGATTTGGATGCTTCAGAGTGTCTTGTTCAAGCTCTCCTGATACGAGTGAAGATGCTACCAGTGACATCCATTTGGATACCACTAGGCATCCTCTCCTTAGGATCCCAAGTTCTACGTAACAACATTCGGATATCACTAGCATATCTTCTATTGGCTTGTAAGACCTTCAGCCTAGTGAAGCCATCTCTGGACACGATAGGCCTTTTGCATCACCTATGTCATAGTTTATGTATGATGCATGGCCACTTGATGTCCTATCAACAGATTGAAACTATTCTATTCATAGTGTGGAAATAAAGAAAAGCGATTTGCTACCAACTTAGCATGCAATTAAACCATGGGGCATTACATAGACCTATAACATGCTCATGGCTCACAACTTTGCTCACAAGTGGGTTTACAAGCTAGTGTAATATGGGCAAAATTTGGCAAGCCTTTCATTGCATAGGCATATAGTGAATATTATATGCCACTCACTACTCTTGAATACACACCATAGATGTTGCCTCAATCCAAGGATCAATTAATGCACTTATTAAGTAACACTAAGTGCAATTCCATAGGTCAAGTGGCATCCACGGCTCTTCTACAAGATATTAAGCTATGTATGCATGGACATATAGCTATATATGACTTGATCTAGATCTAAGTTGGAGGGACTACCTCGGTTGGATCACGTGTCTCTATGACTGTTGGTTACAAAAGATTCCTCTAGGATTCCTCATTACTCTGCATATAGTGGACTCATCATTGAGCCCTCCATTTGTGACCATGATCATAGATAGGTGCATGATAAAGTGGAAAACAATACTATAATATGAAGGTGTGGTGGGGATTAAGGAATCTTTCCAACCATTGTGTTGCTCTGTGAATGAATGTTGTACTTTACTTTGAACATTGATAAAAAGTCCAACTATGCTATGACACCTATCTCCCCTTTTTGTTTGGATCCAAACTTCAACTTTTAGGATGGTGGTAGGTATTAGTGTTGCTGGTTGGGGTTTTGTGCAAAGGTTCTACCATAGAATTTTTTTATTGAATCCAATTAATTTTTTAAAAAAGCATTCAACTACATCAACTCTTTATAGATACATCTGAATAAATTAGATTTTTTATTTTAAAATACTGGGCATTCAATTTTCTATAGTCCACACATACTCAAAGTTTGCCATTCATCTTAGGAACAACAACAATAGGAAAAATTCAGTCAATACTATCTATGGCATATATAAATATTGCTGGTAATAGTTGATCCAACTCGGATGATTGGGATTCATTCTGTACCTTTGCTATCAAATAAGCTTATCATATGGCACTAAAGGTATCTTATGCTAGCATAGTTCATGATGAAATCCTCTCAAATCCTTGTAACTCCATGCACACACATCTTTGTACCTAACAAATAAATCCCTTGTGAGTTCAAGTTGCTTGGTAGATAGGTGGGCATTTACCACCACCATTATTGGGTGATCTTGTGTTCCTAAATTCAACTCCTTGGTGGGTTTTGGAACTAGCTATTTGGTTCCCAATTGAGTGATTGTGGTTGGTACTTTAGCAATCTCCCTTTCTCCTTCATCGTCTTCAATAAACTTGCTCGAAAAAAGATCCTTCAGTTTAACGATCTATTCCTCTCATAATTTTTGCTTAAGATCTGCAACCACTTGGAAAATGTTTATCTCACCTACAAGTAAGATATGAAATTCCATTAACCGGGACTCAACTTCTTGTGAAAAGGGATCTAGATTCTTAGGTGATAATAGCTCGGTACTTTTCAAGGGTTGGTCAGTAAACATATATCTTGTCCCTCCGTTTTAATAGCCATCTCCTCTGTACCCCAATTATGGAGCACTTTTGCACTTTTTAACGAAGATCTTCCCAATAATATTGGGTAGGCATGTTGCTCCATAGCAATCGCAATGAAACTGATGGCATAATAGATGTGGCCTATTCAAATGACCACATCTTGTAACATGTACTTGGGATCAACCACTCGTTGGTTGGCCATGTGTTCCTGGAATGGTGACAGTTTGTATGATTTGAACTTCAATCTTTGGACAATTTCATTAGAGATAATGTTGACTCCTGATCCTCCATCCAATATAACACCTCATATAGTTTGCTTCTTGATCTTAATGGTAATGATTGGGACTTCTTCGTCCACCATTGGTGTATCAATCATAGGCATAAAGGCTAAAGTTTGCATTTCTTTGGGTTGCTTGGTGGATTCCTTGACCTGTTGTGCAAATAAGTCACAATAGTATGGAGCTATTTGTATCAACTTAGCAAAATTTAAACTGATTTGCATGTTTATAAAGATTTCCCATGCTCGAGCTAGCTTTGCACTAGGTTTCTTGTGGCATCATGGATTCTACTTGAGAGCCAGATCTCAAGGACTCTCCTTGCTCGGTAACAGAGTGCTAGAATTGCTTGGGCATTTCCACCATTGGAACTTTCCCTTTCAATTCTTTTGCAAACTTAGCTACTAACTCCTTCTGAGCCTTCCAACTAATTTTCTTACCCAAAAAGTCAGTGTCTTCAACTATTGCCATGGCTCCTATTGGCCAAGTAATCACTTGAGCATCGACTATATCTAGCAATTCAACTACACTTGCTCGGCATTCTAGATGTACTTCTTTCCTTTCCATGTTATTCTTCAAGAATTTTAAGTGTTCCACCCAAATGAGACTATCAGAACGCAAATGGTTCTCTCCACAAATGGTTTCTTGTGGCATCATGGATTCTACTTGAGAGCCAGATCTCAAGGACTCTCCTTGCTCGGTAACAGAGTGCTAGAATTGCTTGGGCATTTCCACCATTGGAACTTTCCCTTTCAATTCTTTTGCAAACTTAGCTACTAACTCCTTCTGAGCCTTCCAACTAATTTTCTTACCCAAAAAGTCAGTGTCTTCAACTATTGCCATGGCTCCTATTGGCCAAGTAATCACTTGAGCATCGACTATATCTAGCAATTCAACTACACTTGCTCGGCATTCTAGATGTACTTCTTTCCTTTCCATGTTATTCTTCAAGAATTTTAAGTGTTCCACCCAAATGAGACTATCAGAACGCAAATGGTTCTCTCCACAAATGGTTTCTTGTGGCATCATGGATTCTACTTGAGAGCCAGATCTCAAGGACTCTCCTTGCTCGGTAACAGAGTGCTAAGAATTGCTTGGGCATTTCCACCATTGGAACTTTCCCTTTCAATTCTTTTGCAAACTTAGCTACTAACTCCTTCTAAGCCTTCCAACTAATTTTCTTACCCAAAAAGTCAGTGTCTTCAACTATTGCCATGGCTCCTATTGGCTAAGTAATCACTTGAGCATCGACTATATCTAGCAATTCAACTACACTTGCTCGGCATTCTAGATGTACTTCTTTCCTTTCCATGTTATTCTTCAAGAATTTTAAGTGTTCCACCCAAATGAGACTATCAGAACGCAAATGGTTCTCTCCACAATAGAAAAACTTAATTTCATATAGATCAATCTTCTCTTTTCCATTCTCACCTTTGTCCTTCTGATCAGGATGCGGAGCTTTACCTCTCGGTGCTCGATTATTAGTTGCAATAGGGTTTGTTGACACTTGTTTATTTTTTGTGTATACATCATCTCTCTCTCTCTCTCTCTCTCTGTGTGTGTGTGTCTGTGTGTTTGTCTCTGTCCATCTATCTGTCTATCTGTCTGTCTGTCTATCTATCTATCTATCTATCTATGTATCTATGTGTATATATATATCTATGTGTGTGTGTGTCTATGCATGCACACACATGCACACACATGCACATCTACATGTGGTTGTGCATGCATGTATGTGTGTGTGTGCACATGCATGCATCCCCATGTGCATGCATGTGTGTGTGTATGTGTTCATGTGCATGTGCATGTGCATGCGTGTGCATGTGCGTGTGCGTGTGTGTGTGCATGTTTCTGTTGTGTGCGACCTAGCAAAAATCTATCCTACTATACTATTGGATCGGTTTCCAATGCTAAAGTAAACCAAATGCAACCATAAGCTATTCACCTTCCATCTATCCTACTATACTACTACATGAGTTTCCAATGATAAAGTAAACCAGATGCAATTATTCCAAGTGAGAATAATCCATTTCCATTTAGTCCCTTCTGACAAAGTGTCAAAGTGGGAATCAACTTGCATACTCACATTCAATTGTAGAGTACAGTACAATATTTACAACTAGTCTCCAACAAAAAATTCCATCCTAAATTACAATAGTCAGAGATAATATGCTATATAGTACTCTTTGAAGCTGCCAACATTGTATTTCTGTTTCTGTAATCATGCAAAATGTTTTTCAATGCAAATTCGATGGAGAGGTATGCCGACTCACCTGGCACCATCACAACCAAATGAAAGTTAGAACATTCTATTTAGGTTGTGGAAGCCAAGCTTTAATGCTAGCACATAGTTGTTATTCATATCACTCCACCCAGATTAGCAATATCTAAATCTTGGCATTCTTAACTTCACAAAAAATGTTGGCATTCAAACTATAAAGTGCATCAAATTTGTTGTTATAAAAATTTTGGTAAGCATACTCCATTAGAGGTAGGACTACAAGGAGTTTTTAATCCTCGTCCCTCTATGGTAAATTAACAAATATTTATGCTATAGCATGAAAAATGTGGACATCCTAATTAAATTTAAAAAATTAGAGAAATTTCAAGTATATATAAAACTCTTTTCAAAAACTCTAATGCTTCCTCTTAAGTCTTGTCAAGCTCCGCTTAAGAAGACAAGGCACTTGTTACCATAGTCCACAAATAGTAAGGAGGACACTTAGAAACCAAATCTGGTGCCTGAGAATCCCAACTAATAATTAAATGTCCAAAGAAAATACCTTCTTTCATTGAAAGGAAAATCCTAGGTAATAATGAAAACTCCCAAGGGAAATACCTTCTTTCTCCGACCTTCAAACATACTCCTACAAGGGCTCAAAATAATGTCCTGGAAAATATATATTTTAGGGCTTTTCCTCTAAGAGAATCTTCCTAAGAAATTACTCATTTTAATTCAAAAGTTTCCCTAAAGCATTCATAATCATGCATATACTTAACTTTAAGGTGTTGCCCAAGTCTATGCACTAACATCAAAAGGGCAAGTAACCCAAGTTTGATCCAAGGTACTAAGCTAGGTTTTAGAATCAGTCATGTTGATAAGTATGGGAGAGATTCTACAATTAGTGCCCTCATAATATCTCACACTTCCAACCCCAAGATTCTAAAAGGTGAACTCCAAACTCAAAGTTCTCTCAGGCTCATCTTGCAACTAAAGAAGTATGACCATGATATGGTTTGAGAATTGCCACCACCAAATCAGCCTACATGAGCAAGAGGAAAGGGATCACCAGATGTCTGTAGCTACCTGTGAGCTTATATACCATTGTGTCTTTCAAGGTTCAAATTAGATGAGCCGAAATGATTGCAAAAGCAAAATCAGTTAGTAGAACAAAAGGGGCCAGGAGCTAGTAACTAACAAGTGCAACGACTAAGGATATAAAAGCTCTAAGCATAAGAGTAATACAAAAGGAAATTTTGATTAGGAGTAACATACTAAATAAAGGGGCTCTAATTCTGGCTCCATTATCAGGGCTTCCTAAATCTTGTGAACAGAGCCCTACAGTCACTCCAAAGAAAAAGTTTTTTAGGTGGCAAAATGAGCCCAAGAGTGTAAAAAGGAGCCCAATATTGTTTGAAGGAGACCATCTTTTCAAAGTGTAAAAGGTTCACGAAAGTCATTTGTTCATTCCAGCTCCATATCCTACTATTCCAGAGGTCAGAATATAGAGACAATGATTCTAGTAAATCTTTGGATAGCAGGACATGTTTGAACCCATAGTGATGAGCTATGAGCATCACCATTCTATTGGGTATACAACTAGCATCGAGGAGATGACAAGCTACACATGGACACTACGAGAGTCAATCACATGACTAATTGGTGAATGTATGTATAACGTCAGCCAGAAGAGCCGGAGGCAAAATTGTTTGTTTCAAACTTTGCACCTCCCAAAATTCTAACCCTTTCTCTATGTTATGTAGCATATATACAATGAGCATACTGTGCATGGATTATCATCTTTGCAGGTCGTAGAAGCTATAGTTTCTACCAATCTTATCATCGCCGATCAATCAAGGATTATAATACTTGGCTTTGCATTGGTATCTCTAGGCTAGACTCTTGTAAGGTGCATCATTCAGTGTGAGCTTCTGGTCGTGCGATTGCTATTTGGAGATGAGATGACTTTTATCTTTCTTTTTCCTGGTGGCATAGTAATTTCAATGGGGGTGCAAGGAATGCAACCTTTACACCTATTATGATAAGAAGGTGGTTTTGATCCAATCTTCTTATTTCTAAAAACCAGGCAGAAGCCTCAGTAGAGATAATTTGCACCCCAAATAGTACAAAAGGTTGTAGACTTATCACTTGAGAACACATGCAGATTTATGCATATAAATACAACATGAATTCGACAAAGATTGGTTTGAGCGTTGACGACTATGAGATCAAGATACTATAAGAGGACCCAATGAACAAGGTACTCATCATCCTATGAATAAGGTAAACAATGGGATGAATGTAGACATGTCGTGTCATGAGCCAGGTAAAAGTGCCCATCTCTAGAGAGTGGGAATGCTCTATCTCATCACCTTGAATCATGAGGAAGTAAGGGTGGCACAATGGGATCCACACACTTCAAAGGCCTTAGTTTTCCCACCACAATGGGAGTACTCTCCCACTCTTTCACCAAACCACCCACCAAATTCTAGCAAATCTTACACTAGGTTGGGTTCTTCCAATCTCTTAATGATGTACTCCATCTCATCACCCAGCCCAATGGCCTACAAATTGCTAAAGAGACAGAATCCATTATTCTACTTGTCCAATTAACTCCCTTGTGTTAATCATGGGTATGGTGGTCCAAGGAACTTGTTGAAGTTTGAGTACCCATGTCTACCTAAAAGGATATACACATGTCAACTTATTATTGGGAGGAAAACCATATGTGTTAAATCTAGGCAAGAACCCATATACCCCCTAACCTCTATCACTTTTAATCAATAGATAAAGGGCTTAGTAAATGTAAATACAAGTGGGTGAATCCAATCAGATTTGTACCATAGATATCTTATACGTCTTCCTAGCAAAGGTTTTGGTATCAATCTCATCACAATTAGAGATATTGGTCACAGTGTATTTAAACAATAATCAAGAGAAATACCAAGTTCCACTCTGTAAACAAGACATTATCCACAAATAGGATTGAGGATTCCCAATCAATATTCCTATATAATTCACATTGCATATCTCTTGTCAGCCAAGTATAATAATGCTTATTAAATTGTAGTAACACTCACACACAGCAAAGATCCTCGAAGGGAGGTGTGTGTGTGTGTGTGTGTGTGTGATAACCTATCCTCAAACACATATAGGTCCATGCTCTTGTAAATGTTGGGGGCAGCAAGTCCCCCCAGAAAGGGATATGTTTCCCTATCATTTATAGAATAACTAGGTAAATATTTAGTAATCCAATGGCATATATTCTTGATGTCAAGTCTCACTGGCAATGAATCTTAAGATAATGTACTTGCTATACTTCCATGAAAACCCATTATCGGCAAATTTCCTTAAGAGTATTGAGATTTCCATGAAAGCATCAAATGATTTTCCACAAATGTCTATCCATCTACATGCTAGACAGAGGCTATATTCATAGTCTTTACATTTCCAAAAAATGTAAAGCCTACAGCTAGACAAGATATTCTCCTTGCATTTTTGGAGGGGATCCGAGAGAATTTGGTCATCAAATATGCTAATAAACACAATATCATCACATATTTGAAGGTATGCTTAAATCTCACTAGGTTTTCAATTGCTTGTTAATCTTATTGTCTCTTAATGAACTAAGACTTGAACCAAAAGAAATAAATGTTTCTCTCTAATGGAGAATAAGCCAACCCCATGGCAATGCCAGAGATTTCTTAAAGACCATATCAACTGATCTCACATGCATGTTTATGAACAGCCTACCATGAATGAATACAAGAGAGTTTTTATGTAGTGCATAATCATTCTTCGGCTTTCCCTTTTCTCCATAGTACTTTTCCATTGGGATTCATCATTCAACGCAATTAACCTTACCTTCTTCTTTTCTAAAAATTAGTCTAAAAACACCTCATGATCATGCTAAGAACAAAAGCAGTGAAATTGTCATAGAGTGAATCTTCTATGGCCATGAATATAGAGTAGATATTCCGTGGCCATGAAGATAGAGCGAAACTTTGATGGTTAAGCATCACACCATAAGTGGAGCTAGTTACCCAAAACAGGTTTATATCAATTCCATGGTCCACCAATATCTATTTCCTAAGGATAGTAGATGCCTCCATTGGGGCTTCCAACATGCATTAACAGCTACAATGATGGAATTAGTCAATTCTAAGAAAATGCAAGAGAGTGCATTTGGTAACCCATCTGAGCATATTCTTATGGGACTTAAATTTTCCTATAAACTAAGGCAAAGCATAATCTATTATTTTTTATTGTAAACCAAATTGCATAGTCTATTAATTCTAAATTACATACCAGATTGAGAAAACAAACCTTAGACATGCAAGATAACTTGTATTGAAAACAAACCTTAGACATGCAAGATACTTCAATAGTGATATTAAATAATGTAGCCCTATTATTAATTTGTATCATTCTTAGTGGCTCAGATGGCCAATAACCAAGATCATAGATGAACTAGCAACTAAGCTACATAGCATGCTTCACTTATCATAGAAAATCAACACAACCATAACGAATAGTCATAGCAATTCTAAGGAACCAAGATGAGATCATATTTCCAAAGCACTAAGTAGTACTGCTATAGATTTCCTTGGGTAGAGAGTGCTTTGCCAACATCTACATGCAGTGAACTAATCATGAAACTATTAAACACAAAGCTACATGTTCATGCCTGTGTGCAAGGGAGCTCTAGTCCCCAACCAAATATGTTGATCACTTTTAATCTAAAAAACATGAGAGAAACTGGTGTAATGAGCCATAGTAATGAGTTGTCACTTGTTACATCTTCCATGGTCATGAGGCTCCAAGCCCATAGAATGCCAAATTAGGGATTGGGTCAAGAAGTATATGATAGTAGCACTAAAATGTTATAATCATGACCATGTAAAGAACTCTAAGATAGCACTACAATTGCCAAACATTGTAAACACCTATCTCATGACTACTACAAGTCATCTTGATTCTTCCATCAAGAAAGCACTAGGGAAATATCTTAGACAAGGCAAGCAAGTAAGTTAAACATTTTTTAGCGAAGCCTCAACCATGGAGGAAAGCTTCAATGATAGAGTAAAGAATAGCATATGTCACCCAATAGATAAAGCAAGAAGCACAAGGCAAGTAACTAGCTTACTTTTCTGAACCAAAGTTCCAACCATGGAGGAACCATAGAGGAATGAATAGCATATGTCACCCAAATAGGAATATGAGGAGAAATAGAATCTAGTCAACCAATGCTACCATTCCCCAGGTGCACATATAGTTCTATTGTGCACACAATGCCAAGCAATTCATATGATACTATTATTGGAGATGGCATAGCTTTCCATGTGCACCAAAACAACCATTGCATATCAATTCCTTGTGAAAGTACTCAATCTTGGTAGAGAGGTATTCAATCGAACATATTCATACTTTGGTTTCAAAGGTGCTAGCTTTTAAAAGCAAAGGGTTCTCTTATGTAATCAAGCCCATAAAATACCAGCTATATAAGGGACCAATCCCTATTATGCCCAATCTTTAAAGGGTCTCTAGTGCTTATTGATTCCCCTACTAACTAACCTCAATAGGGGATTTTGGTTTCAAAGATCACATCTTATTACCTCTATACTTTGAGTTAGCTCCACTGGCCCTTGTCAAACTTAGTAAATCTAGTAATAACTAAATGTCAATTGTAAAGCAGCTTCACTTCTTCATTACAATTAATAATAACAAATACAACAACAATTAATCATCCAATAAGGCCTACATGCTTCTATATGGACTGAAAGGTTCTAGTATTGGCAGTTGTCATTTATTGAGCAAGGAAACATCTATTCATAGACTCAATCTTGCCTTCCCAAATCCTTAAATACTTTAATTAAAAACTAAAAACCTAGTGGTCATTTTTGTAATGAAGTAAAGTGTAATCTAAGAAAATCATACCACATAAATTAAAGCAAGATAATGTGTAATCTAGAACATAAAAACTATAGAACATAAATACAATTTGAACTATAAGTTTAGAAGTCCCATTTTGTGTGTATGTGCATGCATTGGTTGCTTTTTGAGTTTTAACTCTCTCTTTCATCAAAGACATGGTGCATGTGTGGCATTTAAAAGAGGAAAGGACTTGCAATTTATCTATTTAAGTTAACTGTTTAGCTAAGAGGAAAAGACTTGCACTTAGCTATTTAAGCTAAATATTTAGCCTGTACATACAAAAGTTTTTTACTACCTAAGGGGGACAACTAGGAAAAAGTGCAATCTTCCATGGTGCTGGGATGTGACCTTCTCATTTCTACTGCTTTTGGAATTTTCATAATTTCAAAATATTAGCAAGGGTGTTGGCTAGACTGTCTTCAATGAAGGAGCTAGAGGAAGCACTCAATGCGATGGAAAATGACCATGCACCAAGTCTCGATGGCCTCCCGACAGAGTTCTATGAGGATTTTTGGGATGTCATGGGCGACGACATGAGAGACATGGCAAATGCGGAAATGACAAAAGGTTTTCTATCGGAAGACCTAAATGCAGGGCTATTTAAGTTATTTTCAAAAAGTAATCTTGAATCAAGGTTGTTGATTGGCGCCCCATAACAATGCTGAACACACACAGCCTACAAGATGATAGCTAAGGCTAGTATGGCAATCAAGATTACAGAAGTTTGCTCTGAGATCATTGATCAAGAGTAGAGTAGGTTTGTCAAGGGTTCGGACATCGTCGACAACATTTTGGATGTCTCGCTTGCTTTGGCCATGCTAGGTCAAAAGGTAATTTTCTTTGGCTTCGATCTTGACAAAGCTTACAACAAAGTGAGACGGGATTTTATCCTTACCATGCTAGATAGAATGGGCTTTGGAATAGGTTTCATAAGGATGGTTTTTGCTCTGTTTGAAAATGCCTCAGCAATTTTGCGCCACAACAAAGGGCTTGTGGGTACATACTCCCTTAAGCGCCCAATTTGCCAAGGCTAGCCTTTAGCCCCACTTTTGTTTGCCATTTGCATGGTCTCGTTGATCCATCAAATCAAAGTCTTTGCATCGCAAGGTAGGATTAATGGAGTCATGCTCCCCTCAAAGGGTCAGTTAATTTCCCAATTATTTGTAGACGACACGGTTGCCTTCTCAATGGAGGATGAGGTAAGTGTTGCCAACCTAATGGATGTGATGAACAGGTTCTGTAGAGCCTCTGGCTCACAATATAGACTCGCAAAAACATTTGTGCTAAGAACAAATCTGAAAACACCCATCGGAGTGACTGAGTGCCCTTCAAGTTCGCATAATCCCAAGAGGTAAAGAGGTTAGATATCTAGGAGCACCATTGGGTATTGGAGTATCCGTTAAGCAAAGATTCAACTGGTTCATGGAGAGCATCAAGATTAAGTTGAAGGCCTAGCATGGTCTCCAACTAAGCCACTATATATATGTAGCCACTATCTAGAAATTTTCCAATTCTAATTATGCCAAGTTTGAGCAGCTCTTGTGTGCCTTCATATGGGTAGATTACGGGGGTAATAGAAAATTTCACCACATCCCGTGGGAGCCTCTCCAAACTCCAAAGTGCCAGGGTGGGCTAGGAATCCCAAATGTAAGGTTGCTGAATCAATCCCTAATATGCAAATGGTTGCCACGCTTGTTTCATGGATGCTCCCCTGGGTTAATATCATGAAGGAATTCATCAAGAAGGGCAAAGGATAGGGTGTGGGCTCTTGGACAGAGCTATCTTGGTACGTTCTATTGATATTCAACTTCCTGCTTAAGGTGGTTGGTTCAAATTTAGCTGCAGGGCTTGTGACAACTTGGAAAGAAGGGGCTAAACATCTCTCATGGAAAGGCCGCACAGGTCATAGGGGTGACTCAAGCCTCCTAGAGTCAATTTGGTGGAGTAATGCTTTTCATGATAAACCATTTGGATATCATGATGTGGGCACGGACCGCAGTCTCTTTCGCAAAGGCATGAGAAAGTGTGGTTGGATTTACAAGATGGGAATGTAGCTGACTGGATCACTGTGGATCACCTAGCAGAGTGAATACATTTGAGCCTAGGTGAGAAGGGCCTCCTCCAATTTGTTCGAGTAATGCTTTTCATGATAAACCATTTGGATATCATGATGTGGGCACGGACCACAGTCTCTTTTGCAAAGGCATGAGAAAGTGTGGTTGGATTTATAAGATGGGAATGTAGCAGACTAGATCACTATGGATCACCTAGCTGAGCGAATACCTTTGAGCCTAGGTGAGAAGGGCCTCCTCCAAGTGGTCTTGGATCATATTCATGAAGGGTGGCCACCAAACACGGTTGTCTTATCCCAGAAGGATCAATGGGTCCTGGGAAAGAATCGTTGGCTTTTGCAAAAATCTACGATCCCCAGTGACCTCAACAAAAAATGGGGTCTTAGAATGGGTCAAGCATGGAGGCTAAAAATTGTTTGAAAGAGTTGTGTTGCAAGTAAGGCTAGATTTCTACTGTAAGAGGTAAAATGTTGAAACATTTACCTGTTTCCCCAGTGTGCCCTTTATGCAACAAATCCCTTGAACTCATGAGGCATCTGTTATGGAACTGCCCTGTTACCCATGAAGTGTGGTATAAAGTGGAGAGGGCAGTGCGAGAACTAGATACCATGGCGAAGTTCTTCTTCAGTGCACATTAGAGGGTGCCCTTGCATGGAGAAGACATGTGTCATTCATCTACCCTAGTTGCCTATTGGCCGTACGTTCACGCAGTTGTTTTGGTGGCCGTGTGGGAGTTTTGCAATAGTCTAGTCTTGAATCAAGATAAGGGTGATGGGTTCAAAGAAGCAGCTATCTCTCAGCAGGTCAAGGGTATTCTCAGGGATCTTGGATGGGTTCTACTCAGAAGGACCCAGTAGTCAATAGGAATCTCATCATAATAGGTTCATATCTAAAGGTGTAATCCCCCATTTGTTGCTTGCAGTGTAGGCAAACAGCATGTGGCCCAATTTTGTTCTGCCAAATTTTGTACGTGGTCTTTCCTTTGGGCTTGACTAGCCCCTTAATTATCTGGCTTTTTGTTTTATTTTTATTTTTATTTTTTTAAATAAGATACATTAATATCAAGAGTGAGACTTTTAAAACTACCTTGTGTTCCCTTAACCCTAGTAACATGTCAAATAATTTACATCCAATTCCATATGAAGCATACTAATCCACATAAGGCACCTATCAAACTTACACCACAAAGAGAAATTTAAGCCAATTGGTTGTAGAATCACTTGGACACATGTTGAGTGAAAGCTCTAAACCTTGTTTCCTTTCTCAACACCCCTTTCGAAGAGTGTCAAAGTTGAAAAACATATGATATACTCATACTTAGAAACTCTATTTTTAGAGACTTTTTGGGTGATATTTGCCAAATAATCGAACGAAGTACTCAACTTAGTTGATGGATATTTTCTTTCCAAACAAAAAAGACAATGAAACTTTGCCAAAGGTTTCTTAGTGAATATAACATTTTTGGCAGAGAGAGAGAGAGAGAGAGAGAGAGAGAGAGAGAGGAGAGAGAGGGGGAGGGAGGGAGGGAGGGAGGGAGGGAGAGGGGGGGGGGAGGGAGGGAGCAAGGGAGGGAGGGAGGGAGGAGAGAGAGAGAGAGAGAGAGAGAGAGAGAGAGAGAGAGAGAGAGAGAGAGAGAGAGAGAGAGAGAGAGAGAGAGCGGGGGGAGGGGGAGGGAGGGAGGGAGGGAGAGAGAGAGAGAGAGAGAGAGAGAGAGAGAGAGAGAGAGAGAGAGAGAGGAGGGGGGCGAGGGGGGGCAAGGTGGTCTCTGAGAAAAGAAATAAATAAAGTGATGAGTAAGGGGGGATACATTTTCATAGAAAGAAAAATGACACTAGTATTCTCATCAATGCCCAACCTTCAGATGCCCAAGGTCGAAAGTTTCCATATACATAACTACTTACCGCAGTAGCCTATGAAAACATGAAGAGAGATAGAGACCCTTTTTTAAATTTAGGGAAGAGAGAGAGAGAGAGAGAGAGAGAGAGAGAGAGAGAGAGAGAGATGGCAAGAGGTTTGGGGAGGGAGAGCACATGTACATGCGTCCCATGGTTGTAATTGAACCCAATAGCTAGAAGATTTTGTGAACTTTGCTCCTAGGGTTGCAATAGCAATGGGGCATTAGTCTCCACCCTTGATTGTTCTCTTGATGTTGTGTCATGCTTCTATAGGGCAACAAGCTCTCTCTCTCTCTCTCTCTCTCTCTCTCTTTCCCCCTTTTTCATAGCTTTGTTTTAAAGTCATTATAAATTTAAATTCTAATGAACCTCAAGTGTTTTAATGTGCACGTAGCTTCTATTTGTAAAGGGGATTCCAACATATTGCACAAATAGAGGGTACATGCACTGTTGTTCTCTCCAACCTTTGAGCAAAGACATGGCACATATGTGACATTCAAATGCAAGAAAGATTTGCAATTAGCTATTTGAGCCAATTGTTTAGCTCCTTTTAAGGGATTTCTTATTCTTAAAGGGGTGATGATGCTATGCTCATTTGAGGCTAAACGAATCCTACATGAGGAAGAGTTGTGCTATTCATCTCTCCCAACCCTATACAATAATGAAAACATAAAGAAACAAAAGAGAGAAACGTATATTCCACTATATATGATCACATAACTTGGTACTTTTCACAAGGGTGAGGTTAACAACATGTCACAACAAGAGAAACCTATATTCTACTATATATATTAATCACATAGTTTGGGACATTTCACAAGGGTGAGGTTAACAACATTGCACAACTAATGGTATTGGCTTCCCAATTGAGATAGTTGGTTACAATCATGTATTTTCTTATTCCTCTCTCATGAATCTTTTATCTTTGATTGTCACCAGTTCACTCACATAACTAGTGAGTGAGAAGTTATGATATTTATGAAATCTAGGGACTGTGTAATGATTGTAAAGGATTTCAATGCATTTTTTCAAATATCCACTATTTTGAATTTTCCAACAAAGTTTGTTTATTGTAATCAATTGGCAACTTGCATTCCATATTTTTTTCCACATGAATTTTCTCCATATTCTTCTCTCTCACTTGTAATGAATTCACACTCAATTTTGACTTTCTCTTCTTCCCGAGAACACTCAATTTTGACAATCAAGTGATGATTTGTGATTTTTGGAGATAGAGATGCATTAGGAAGCATGCACATGGAAAAGAAACGTTAAATTCTTCCATGGTGATGTTTGGAATGGGTCCTTCTCATTTATATCACTCTTGGGGTAGAAACCCCTCTACCAAGACCATTGACGGTCCTTCATACATGTAATCTTATTAATGCCCTCATCCTTGCCTATCCCTAATTTCGATCTTAATGTCTATGTATATACCATACTAGATCTTACTTTAGGTACTATTTATCTCCTTCCACATGTAGTTGTAGGTCATGTGTATTAATATGGAGAGTGGATCTTTTGAATCCATACTATGGTTCCTTGCACAAGAGTATTTCATAGTAATCCGCATCAAGCCCCTACGTATCAAGTAGAAAAAGCTGGCCTTTGTGATGTTGCATGCCATCTTACTATGAGTAGCATTTGGTTGATGGGTTGTGGAGAATTGGTGTCCTTCCTTGCTCCCTCGAAGTGGTAAGTGAAGGTGTGTTAGAAGCATGCTTGATTTGCTCAGTTTTCTATGTCTTGTTAACCACCACTTTGATTCAAGTTAGGAGCCTTGTCTCCTTTTTCGGGGGGAAAATGCAAGGTCATCAAGGGTAGGAGAGTTAGGAGGGAGAGACGAGTGTGCAACCTGCGAGGTGGTGGCATGCAATTGCTTGTTGTTGTTTGTAGAGGCAAAACCCCATGTAAGTGAAAGTAAAGCAAGGGGACGTTAAGATGAGTCTACATTTTTGATAGCTGCAGGCCTTATGAATGCCTTAAGAGCATTCATCTTGTTTACATTGCCCCTCCCCTCGGGCGCTCTACTCCTAGTACTACTACTCTATGACCTACTTACACGCCAACGACATTCTTCCTGCTTGTAACCTTTAGTTCCCAGCTCAGGCCTCCTCCGTCGTCCCTCACGGCGACCCATCCCCCCCTACCTTCTTCATCATCTCCTCAACAGCTTCTTCTGTCCTTCGCTCGCACATCATGTAGCCTTCTGCGATCCTGTCGTCGAAGATCCAGCTTGCGCTTCCTCCTCCCGGACCCGGGGTGTGAGGAAGCGATGGGTGTCCACTGCCAGTCCCGGAGGAGATCCAAGAGCTTCCTTTGAGCTCCCCATGGCTGCCTCTGGCCATGCCCACGACGATGACATATCTGTCAAGGCGTTGACGAAATCTCGTCACCGTGCGGACCAAGGCGATCAAAGGCAAAGGAGCCTGGTATTGGGCTCACCTTGAGCCAATTCTGGTGCAGAACCAAGACACCGGCGCTGCTAAGGCTGTGAAGCTGCGCTGTGGCTTATGTGCTGCCCTTTTTTCTGCCTCCAATCCGTCTAGAACCGCCTCCGAGCATCTGAAACGCGGCACTTGCCCCAACTTCAGTGGAGCTATCAGGCCTCTAGCGTGTGCTCCACCCCTAAGAGCAATTCCAGCAGCGAGCGGCTCAACCTCGAGGAAAAGGACTGCACCTTCTCTGCCCTCACCCCCCCTTTCAACTGCAACCTTGGAGGTTTCTCGTCCGGTCTCTGATGCCGTTAGGGCAAATGCAGGTCCTCCTTTGATCTTGTCCGGAGGCAAGGAGGATCTAGGGGCATTGGCATTGCTCGAGGATAACGTGAAGAAATTGAAGAGTCCAGGTGGCAAGGGTACTGGACAGGGATTGAGCAAAGGGCAGATTGACGTAGCCCTCAATTCGCTTGCAGAGTGGCTTTACGAAGCGTGTGGCACCGTTTCGTTTTCTTGTGTGGAGCACCCGAAATTCAAGGCTTTTCTCACCCAGGTGGGTCTTCCTCCCGTTAGCAGGAGGTATCTGGCAGGACCCAAGCTCGATGCCAAATTCGAGGAGGTACGGACGGAGTGCGAGGCAAGGTTGCGGGATGCGATGTTCTTCCAGCTTGCTTCGGATGGATGGTGGAAAAAAGCTACAATTATGGGTGAAACACTCATAAATGTGACCTTGAATCTTCCGAACGGAACGAGTTTATTTCGAAAGGTTGCGACTTTCAGCGGGAATTCTCTATCTCCGAAACTTATTGAAGAAACCTTATGGGAAACAGTTGTCGGTATATGTGGCTCAACTCTCGAGCGCTGCGTGGGTATAGTTGCAGACACTGATAAGCAATGCCTCAAGGCGTTGCAGGAATTAGAGTATCGGAACAGATGGATGGTTAATCTTTCCTGCCAGATTCAGGGCTTCAGCAGTCTCTTGAAGGCTTTCTATAAGCATCTCGCTTTGTTCAGGTCCGTTGACAATGAATGCAGGAAGGTGACGAGTTTCTTTTCAAGCAAGCCGCCTGCTTGGAATTACCTTCAAAAATTACAAGGGGATGACTATGACTGTGTGAAGCTGTTAAGAACTCCGCCTCCTGATGTCCAGTTTTCAGAACCTCCTCAGCATCTCTATGCTATTGCTGTAGCTGAAGACATTGCCAATTCTGCACGAGTACTGCAAATGGCTGGAATGGACGATTCATTCAAACTTGCTTATGCGGATGATCCTTTGGGAAGGGAGATTGTGGAAATGTTATCTGGCATGAGATTCTGGTCAGATCTGGAGGCAGTCTTGTCGCTTGTAAGGCTTGTCAAAGTGACAGTGCAAGAAGTTGAAGCAGAACGGCCCTCAGTCAGCCAATGTCTTCCATTGTGGGTTGATTTGAGGACCAGAGTAAAGGATTGGTGTGCCAGGTATGACAAGGATGAGGGTCCTGTGGATCAAGTAATTGAGAAGCGATTCAAAAGGAATTATCATCCAGCCTGGTCTGCAGCCTTCATCCTTGATCCTCTATATCTTATCAGGGACACCAGTGGCAAGTACTTACCTCCCTTTAAATGTTTGACAGCAGAGCAGGAGAAGGATGTTGATCGTTTGATTACACGGCTGGTTTCTCGTGAAGAGGCTCACATTGCATTGATGGAACTTCTAAAATGGAGGGCTAACGGATTGGACCCACTTTATGCACAGGCAGTCCAGATGAAAGAGAGAGATCCTACGACTGGAAAAATGAAGCCTGTGACTCCTCAGAGTAGAAGACTTGTCTGGGAGACATGCTTAAGCGAGTTTAAAGTACTAGGCAAGGTAGCTGTTCGTCTGATCTTTTTGAATGCCACTTCTAGTAGTCTTAAATGCAACTTGTCTATCTGGAAGTGGGTGTACAGAAATGGGAGTACTAGGCTTGCTGCAGAGAAGGCACAGAAAATGATTTTCATTGCTTCACAAGCACGGTTAGATAAGAAGGATTTCACCAGTGAGGAGGATAAAGATGCTGAGCTCTTTGCATTCGGTGATGATGACGCCATATCTGATGAAATCTTTCTTAATACCACATTGTAACATTCATTGTAGGATTCAACTTGATTCTTTGTACTATGTTTTTCACATCCTTCCCCTTTTAGGGTTTTGGTTTTGGGGGATGGGGGATTCTGAAGCCTAATACAATGATCCTGTACATTAACTGTGACAATATATATCCCCGAAGAATGACTGGTCCTTTCCAGTGTGCACAGTCGGGTTCAGTTTAACGGACAGAGGGCAAGAGCATTAGTGCTTCTGGTTAAGTCTTTTGCTCCATGGAATTGCTCGCACTCTTTATCAAGGGTGTCAACAAGAAGAAAACAGAAATCACTCAAAAGGTCCACAATAATATTTGAAGGAATGAGCTCCAATGAGATCACTATCAGAAGTCGTAACCTGTTGAGCAATTTTTACCGGACATCTCAGCAAATTTTGTTCTCATGTGTGTGCAAATTCTGCAAGCTTTATGCGTGTATACTTCAATTATATGAGAAACACCTAGATTTATTATTGCCTTTTTGGATTTTAGAAAGCTTTCAATTCACGGGATTCTCCAGTTGATAATGGTTTGTAACCTGCTGTCCAAACTTTAGTCTACGTGACCTTTCTGTAAGTATGGTGAGGTTTTGTTCCAATCAAAAGATTTAAGTTCCCCAGGCATCAATTTTACCTTAGGAATTTTATTTGTGCTACAATTTATCTCTTCTAAAATGTACAGGGTCCAGGTATGTTTGGTGGAGCAACATGGCCATTGAGATTGTTGTGGACTTGATTGCATGGCAAATGAACCTTTGAAAAAAAATTATCACTCAAACGTGGATTCTATGGCAAACGGCAATTGAATCTTACAAGGATACCTGACATTGACTAAACTTGTCTGTTGTGGCCCAATAGTGGGCAATTGCTCCATGGGTTTCTTGCCTCCATATAGGTAAGAACAATCTTTGTCATTCAGTCATCTAATCCTATCACTACTTTCTCATCTCAGGTTGTGCAATGTTTTGATCTTCTACTCTCTGTCTCTCTCTCTCTCTCTGTTTACCTTAGTTTTGAAGAGCATCTTAGGCAGCATTTTGATGGACTTCAAAGTGTTGTGCAATCTCTCTCTCTCTCTCTCTGTGTTTACCTTAGTTTTAGAATAGTTCTTAATCTGAATCTCTTCAAACAGTATAGGCAGCATTTTGATGGACTTCAAAGTGTAGCTTATTCATCTATACCAATTCTATTGCTGAGAAGCAAGCAATCTTTTCCCTATGCTTTGCTCTCACGTTTGCTTGTATGCTAGTGATGTGAACAAGTGCTAAGTTACATTGTTACTCATAGGGATTTGTCTAACGTAGCGTAGAGTAAGAGATGCTACATTTTCTGTTATTTTGGAATATTGCATTTTATTTTAGATCTATGTGAGATGGGGCCTATTGACTTGTTCCTGTGTATTTTGTGACTGTACTCTTGCAATACAACACCTCGTATTCTCTCCAAGTTAACCCTATTAGCCTGGAAGAAAAGGAAGAAGGTATATATAAAGCCCACAACATTGAAGAATCCACCATGACAAAGAGTCAGTGTTATGTTCTGAATCTTTAGTCATTAGAGCCCATAATATTGAAGAATTCTTTGCAAAAAGAATGGATCCGTGACGAGCATGTGGTTGTGCCAAGGCCACGCCACTGAAGATATTGCAGAAAGTCCTGCTTCTGTGCACGATTGAGATCGATCATTTGCAATGCATTGATTTTTCTATTATTCCCTTTCTTGTTTTGCTCTCGAATGCAAATAATGAGACAGAGGTCTCTCAGTCTCTATCAGGGTTTTCTTATGAGTGTCTAAATATTGACAGTGACAAAATCGGCTATTTACTGAGAAATGGGTGCCTGACTTTCCAAATGTTGAGAAGGGGTGACTTTCCAAATGTTGAGAAGAGGTGACTTTCCAAATGTTGAGAAGGGGTTAATGAGGAATAGCAACTGAAAAGCAGGTACCTGTTGGGTTGGGATATTATCATGTAAATAGCATCTGGACAGAGTGTTCCAATATGCGCCTTGATCAATGATGTATCAGCATAGGGTTCTGTGAACATTTGTGAGGCAGGTGGTTTGACACATGGAGATGCAGCGTGAAGCACTGGCAGTGGTGCTTACTCAAAAATCTTGCCTCAAAAATCTTGCATATGAGAGTTGGATTATTTCTGTTGGTTAAATTTCTCCCCTCTCCCTCTGCTCCTCGCCCCCCCTCCCCCCCCCCCTTCTCTCAACTGCCATGTTCACGAGCATTGCTACCTCTATCAGTCCATATGTTGTGAAAAGGCCAAGTCTTCTGCTACAGACATGCAGCAAAAGTTGCTGCCCAAAGTCAGATAAGGGGAAGACTCATTTACCTCAAGGAGGGCAGAAAACACCACGTGTACTTTTATCAGGCATTCTAAACTTTCAACAGTTGTGCAGCCCCTCTTTATGTGTACAGGCGTTTGACCTATTTGTAATGTAGATGGGTATTCCAGAGTTTTTTAAATGCATCTTAATCTGGATTGTTTATGCTCTAGATAAGGCTGAATCCAATATGAATACAGTGTGCAGAACTTTCCATACTATGTGCAAAACCAACTGAAGTTTACACCGAGCACATCCGATACAGAAGCATCGTGTCCAGCATGTGGAGAGACTTCTAAATGGAAAGACGGGCAGGTGTGGGCGTGCACGCACATGCATGCATGCATGAGCACAGGTGCATACCCACACATGTGTACAGGCATGGGCTCTCTCTCTCTCTCTCTCTCTCTCTCTCCAACCCCCCCCTCCTGCCCAAACGCGCACACACCCTCCCTCCCTCCACACACAACTAAAATGGAGTTGCAACTTGAAGATATCAAGAATCATAGTAGAGTGGTGACCACTACAATGGATCCAATTGTAATCATGCAAGATATGGAGGCATTAGCTATCGTTAGCAATACTACTACAAATTCCATCCTTACATCCAATTGGAGGAAACATAAGTGGAAGCTTGGAATGTATCCAAAAAGACGTTTGAGGTGAACAATGAAGCCAAATCCTCAACCTCAAAATGGACCTCTACAACAGCTAGACGAGGGAAATCTAGTGGACGACTCCATCACCAAGGTGGTGGTTTGGGATCGTTTGGCTATAGTTGGTCAAGGAACAAAGTCAAATTAAAACACCAAACTAGTGTCAGGCATGCTTCTTGAAAGGTACAAATAGTTTTTTACAACGATGACTATACCACAAAAGTCAATCTAAGTTACATTTGACTAGCTAGTTACATCGCACCTTCAGGAAGAGGCCAAGAGAAGAAAGCTAGTGGATCCAAAGACGAGGATTTCTTTGCTAAATTATATGTAAGGGAAGGCAAGAAAAAGGCTAGCTAGATGAGGGTTCAAGTTCTCACCAGATCATACGCTAAATTATATGTAAGGGAAGGCAAGACAAAGGCTAGCTAGATGAGGGTTCAAGTTTTCACGAGATCATATGTAACTGGAAGCACAAAATGTGCTTCAAGAATGGAAAACTAGAAGAATTTGCCAAGCACAATTGAAGCAAGAAGATGGGTTCAGGATAGAACGGCCCTAGAATGCCAAACTAGATTCTACAAGAGTAGAGGTAGCCAACATAGAGTACTAATAGAGGGGTGTTTTGTACTAGCAATGACTCTAGGTGGTGGAGATTGTATATAGATGGCAATGCTTCCAAGCACATGGCGCATACCCATGAGTGGTTCTAGACACTTGCCACAGTTAGCTCTAGATCTAACATTAGCATGGGTGACAATTAGAGCTATCCCATTAAGGGAATTGGATCCATGCCTTTCAAGGCTATCACCAAGGAGCAAAGGGTACTTTGGGAAGTATCATACGTTTTAGGCTTGTTCAAGAACCCACTGTTAGTTAGTCAGGTTGCATGGAATAGAATGCAGGTGGCCTTTAATCAAATCCATGCATAGATTTGGATAGGTGGATGGGTTCCCACCAATCACTAGTTGCCAACACAAGATCTGTCAAACCTATTGGTTCACTCTAACATATGTGGTCCCATGGCCAAAAGATCCTTGGACCAATACATGTACTTTGTAACTTTTATCGATGATGACTATAGCCTTTGACTAGTTGTGAGAATGGAATGCAAAGGCGCATGTGAGATCGGCTTGTTACTTGAGCAAAAATGCAAGGAGATAAAGAAGGCACAATGTGGCAATTTTCTTGTCATTTAATTTCTACTATAGATTTTACTCGATCCCATGCAATCCATGCATTCAAGCTAAGCAAACCCAGGTAGCACTATACCCTTTACTCGAACATGCTACATCCTTAGCTAATGTCTCACCTATCGGGAGATCAAGAAGGCACAATGTGGCAATTTTCCTTCCATTCAATTCAGCTACAATTTTTATTCAATCCATGCACTCAAGCTAAGCTACCCCCTATGGCAACATCTCCTATGCATGAAAATGAAGATCTCAAGAGAGTCCTTGAGATAAGATCCATGAAGAGCTTAAGAGAGACCTGGAGAATTGGATCCAGCAATGACAAGCAACATTGTTACATCTTTAGCTAACCAAAGTCATTTAGTATTTCACCTGCAAGCCAAAGGAGACCCATGCGTGGAGTTAGGATGTCAAGATGAGTAATATCTACATTTGGAAGGATGCCTAGAAGGGAATGGAGCCTATAGGATGATTATCGCTATAGACTATGGCTATATATTAGCATAGGGGGCTTGGTGCTAGGGGCATTGATTAGTACCTAGTAGTGGTACTTGCTAGCTGCATGGCTATACCTAACTTGCTAGGTTCATGCATCCCTTGTGGATTTGGATTCCTTGGTATGGGACATGCAACTCTACTAAACTAGAGTCAGACTGTGTGTCTTCCCTATGGCAGCCAATGGCTCTATGATTGGGTGGTGAGTTCTAGATTATTCCCTCAGTGGTTTTTGCGGTTCAATGAAGATGATCTTGGTGGAAGATTCAGGGTAGGAGTTCTTTCAATGGTATTAGAGTAAAAATCTTCACCCAAAGAGTCATGATGGAATGAAGATGCCTTTTGAGAGATCTCAACAACGGCAGAAGCGGAATGAAAGAGGGTGAGAGAGAGGGAGAGCCAAAAGAGAGCCACACAAGTTTTGGTGGGTGCTTCTATGTCAGCCATATATATGTGTATTTGAGTATTTACATAACTGGGGTTAAGGCACAATGGCCTTTAACCCCCACAACCTCCCACTTAAAGGCCAATGTGCTTTCGTCAACATATCTACAGGGTTATCATTTGTATGAACCTTGGCAAGCTCTGTGCGCTTGTCCTCAAGTACCTCCCTGATGAAATGGTACCTGACCTCAATGTGTTTGGTCTTTGCATGAAAGAACAGATTCCGTGCTAGCTGAATAGCACTCATGGAATCACTATGCAATGTCGGTACACCTATATGAATCCCCAAATCTCCCACTAGCCGATCAAGCCATATAGCCTCCTTGTAACCCTTTGTGGTTGCAACATACTTGGCCTCAGTGGTAGACAAAGCAACACACTTTGTGCATGAGACATCCACGACACTGCACCACCTCCAAAGGTGAACACATAACCAGAAGTAGATCTCCTGCTATCCACATGCCCTGCATAGTCTGAATCTATGTACCCAAGTACACGCATCTCTCCTCTGCCAAAGCTGATGCATAAGGAACCTTGGTCATCATGGCCTTCTCCTAATCTGATTAGGGACTATCTGCCTAACTCGGTTTCACATATGGAGGCAATGGAGTACTTACTGCCTTCCCCCCCTCCATATTGAAACGTTGCAACACTTTTGTAAAATACTCCTTCTATGAAAGCCAAAGGAGTTTCCTACTCTAGTCACATGTGATGTGCATATCAAGAATATGACCTGCAAGTCCCAAATCCTTCATGTCAAAGGCCTCATGCAACTTGGCCTTTAATGCATCCAGCTCATAAGAGTTCTTGCTAGCCAATAGCATATCATCCACATAAAGTGCTAGGGGTATCAGACTATTATTCTTACCCATTTTATTGTAGAGGTAGTGATCAATTTCACTCCTTCTGAAACCCTAGGACCGAATGAAAGAATCAAACTTCTGATTCCATTCTCTAGGCACTTGCTTAAGGCCATAAAGACTCTTTTTTAGCTTGCAAGCCAAACGTTCTTTGCCCTTTTCTTCAAAGCCTTTCGGTTGCACCATGTAAATTTCCTCATGCAGATCCCCATGTAAGAAAGTTGTCTTGACATCCATCTGCAAAAGCTGCATATCCTCTACTACCACAAGTCCAAGTATGCATCTAAGTGTGTCATCTTCACAACCGGAGAGAAGATCCCATCAAAGTCCATACCCTTCTCTTGCTTGAACCCCTTTGGCAACCAAATGGGCTTCTGTACTTGGGCACATCTCACCTGTGATGACCTTCATCTTGTAGACCCATTTACATGGCAATGCTTTTATTCCATGTGGCAAAGAAACCAATTCCCAAGTCTTATTCTTCATGAGTGAACTCATCTCTGATTGCATAGAATACTCCCACTTGTGCTAATCCTTGCTCATCATAGCCTCTCTGTAGCAAGAAGGCTCCCCGCAATCAGTAAACATCACATAGTCTGCCCGTAGAACAAACCTATCAGGCGGTCTAGACACTCTAGCAACATCTTCTCAAGGGCATTTCAGCTTGCTGTCCCACCTGCATATTAGCCACATTTGGCTCATCATTTCTACCAATAGAAGATCCATCGTCTACCCTTGATTCTGTACCTGTGGAAGTACCTAGTGGCATCATTTCTTGCACATTTGGTGCATGGACAACTTGCTGTCTATTAACATATGTGGGTGGATTCACATCTTGGAAAGTGATTCTCCTCATTTCCACATCCCTCATGGGTGATTTATGCATCTTTTTCTCATTGCAGACCACATCTAGCTTTGTATGATCTTCTTTACTTATGGATCCTAGAGATGATAGCCCATATCTCCACTTTCACCATAACCCAGAAAGATGCATTTCCTAGTCTTAGGATCTAGCCTCTTCCGAAGCTATTTTGGCACATGTGCATATGCCTCACACCCAAATATATGCAAATGATAGGAAGAGGGCTTCTTGCCACTCCATGCCTCTTCAAGAATACCACCATCCAAACTCTTACTAGGTGATCTATTGATCACATGCACTGTAGTCTTCATTGCCTCAGTCCAAAAACCACAAGAAAAACTTGCATTGGAAAGCATACATTGCAACCTTTCCTAAATGGTGGTTCATCTATTCTACAACTAGATTTTGCTTTGGAGTACGAGGGGACATGAGCTCCCTCTTGATCCCATGTGTGGTATCACAAAAATGCTGAAAGTCATGAGAGAGATACTCTCCACCATTGTTAGTCCATAAGCATTTAAGCGTTCTACCTGACTGATTTTCAACCAAATCCAACCATTTTTAAAATACCTAGAACACATCGATCTTCCGAGCTATGGCTTAAGCTCACACTTTCCAAGTTGCATCATCAATGAATGTCATAAAGTATTCAGTCCTAGGAGCCTAATGACCGTGTAGGCATGGAACCATATATGTTTGAAGCACCAAATCAAGCCTTTCAAGCTCTTTCTTTTCCATTCTTTTATGGGCTGATTTAGTCTGCCTCCCATAGAGACAATGCTCACAAAATTCAAAGTCAAAAAAACTCAAATGCAATAAATAACCCAAACGGCATAAGAGTTTCATTCTATCTGTCCCATGTGCCCCAACCGGCAGTGCCACAAAGAAGCACTTGGCTGCTCCGTTATTGCAACAACAAGATCAAACACCCCTAATACATATAATGGATACAATGTCCCACACTTGGCACCTCTTGCCAAAACCATAGAGCCCTTTTGAATTTTCCAACTCTAAAAGCCAAAGGTGGTTTGAAAACTAGCATCATTTAGTTGACCCGCTAAAATCAATAATGTCTCATCCAAGAGAACATAGCACAACCAATGTATCCACTGCAATATGTCACATATGTTCGTTAGCACAAAATAGCATCTTTATGCTAAATATCCATCAATAGAGCATCCCACAAGGCAATCTAAGCCTATCAGCGCATCCAACAAGGATCGCAATGCATCCAAATGGCCCATAAAGCATCCACTTCAACCCAATGCACACCACGAATGAGTGCATACGACTCAAACTAAAACCAAAAAATCACGGCCCCACGACAAGGACCGCTAGTGAAAATAGTACCTGGGATGCCTTAAGACATGGGCGTCACTGCACAATCGGACTCAGCAAGGCAATATGCAAATACCTCTCTTCTATTGGAACTCCGAAATCCCAACCAATAGATGCAAAGCGGAGAGTCAACCCTTGCAGTTTACTAGCAAATCACAAGCGTTCAAAGCTTCCACGAGCTCAAAGAATGTGAAATGATTGTTTTCAATGGTTTTTTCTTGCTCGTGCTACTTCTCTCGAGCTTCTTAAAAGCTAGATGGAGGCCCAGAAGAGATTTCGAAGTGGTAGCTGGACTCAAGCTCATAGTTCACAAAAGATAGCATCAGAAGAAGAACTTACGAAATAGCTTTAAAATGCCCTTAAAGTCTCCAAAAATGCTCACAGAATGAGCCACGTTGGTCCAAAATACACAGCAGCAACACCCACGATGTTCACACAAGGAATATCTTAAAAAAGGCTGAATTCAACTACGTAGCTCACCTTAGTCTTTTGACTAGTATTATTAGTATTTGCTAAGTAGCTCACCTTGGTCTTCACTAGTATTACTAGCTCACCTTGGTCTTCGCTAGTATCATTGGTAAAGAAAAATTATGGTACTATGCATTTACGCAAAGAATTAATAGGCTTTAAATAAAATCGCAATAATAAATAAATAACTTATGCTTCACATTGGTGAGATCTTTGATCATTGCAAGGAGCTAAATATTCTACTATTATTGATTTAAGATCTAGAAATCACTAAGTACAAATTAGAGAAGAGGATGTCCGTAAGACATCATTTTGTACTAGGTATGGGCACTATCAATTTAGGATAATGCCATTTGGTTTAACCAATACTCGAGCAATAGTTATGACACTTATGAACAATGTCTTAAGGCCATGCTTCTGAAAATTTGTTGTAGTATTCTTATATGATATCTTGATCTATACAAAGACCAAGAAAAAACATATGGAACATTTTTTTAGTGTTCCAATTGCTTAAATACAACTTTCTTTCTACTAAAGAATCCAAGTGTGAATTATTTGCAAAAAACTATCGTACTTGGGACATAAAGGGATTTATATCATTCCTAAAAAAGTAAAGATTATTTGGAATGGCCACATCCTACAAACCTAAAGGAATTACATATATCTTTTATAAACCCAGAGGAACTACATCTGTTCTTAAGAATTACATATATATTTTACAAACCCAGAGGAACTACATCTGTTTTTAGGAATTACACATATATTTGGAATGGCCACATCCTACAAACCCAGAGAAGTTACATATATTCTTAGGAAGGATAGTGCTTGGGATATATTGTGCCCCAAGAAGGGATTTGTATGGATCCCAAAACTGTAAGGGCCATATTGGGACGGCCATATCTTGTAAATGTAGAGGAATTACAAATATTCTCAAGTTTGTTTGGATTTTATAACTACAGAGAAATTACAAATATTCTTATGTTTTTCTAAAATTTATAGGAGATTCATCTAACAACATGCTAAAAATTTTGTCCGTTCAAAGTACGGATCAACTTAAGGGGAAGGAAGGTACCTTCATATGGTATGAACCTCAAAGGATAAGTTTTAAAATGTTCAAAGTAGCTATAATTATAGCTCCTATTTAAAGGTAGAGAAGCCCAATGAACTATTTGTGGTTGAAAATGACACTAGTGGTTTTGCTATGGGGACAATACTTTTACAAAATGGTCAACTAGTAGCTTTGAAATCAAAAAGTTTAAAAGTACTCTATGGAATTATCTGGGATATGAGAAGGAACTATATGCTATAGGTTATGCTTTAAAGAAATGGGGGGAACTAATTACATGATGCTAAATTGGAGATCATTTTTTATCAAGAAAGTATCAAATGGATTTGAAATCAACTAGAGCTTAAAGGAAGAAAGCCTAGCTAGGTAGATTGTGGTAGTATATTCCCTAAGCCAAATAACAATGGTTAATTAATTGAATTTTACTCAATTCCAAATGATTTCTTAGAGTCCTTGAAAGGAAAATGTGAGTTTGATACTCATTTTTTTGAAATAGAGAAAGGAATTATGTGGAGGGATCCAACAGGTCGAGAAGCTTTCATTGAGGAGTCACATAGAAATGGTGACACCACAAGGTGATAAAATAGTCAATTGAGAAAAATATTGTATCAAAGATCGCTACTTGCTCTAGAAAGATAGAGTACGTGTCCTGGATAATAATGACACTAGGTGCCAAATCCTTTTTGAGTGTCATGATAGACCCAATGCAAACACCCGGGACTTCAAAAGACATACACACTTCTAAAAGAAATTTTATTTTGGCCTAGAATACATAAGGACATTCAAGATAATGTATGCCAAAAATGCCATCAGTAAATTTGAAAGTATTAAGGTAGTCAGTCTGCTACATCCTTTGAAGATTCCATCTAGCAAATGAAAAAGTATCTCCATAGATTTTATTATTGGATTGCCTAGGATGCAAAGGGGGCATGAATTTGTAGGTAATTGTGGATTGGTTGACCAAGATGCCTCAATTTATTCCAACCAGTGAAGAGGTTAAAGCTCTTGAATTAACAAACTAATTGTCAAGGATATTTATAGATTGTATGGGCTACTAACCAATATCATTAGTGACCAAGATAGCAAATTTAAAAGCCGTTTTATTTATGAGCTTGGAAACTACTTTGAAAATAAGAACTGTGGATCATCCATATAGTGATCGTCAAATTCAAAGCTCCAAGGTCTTAATGTTTGGTTGAGCTTTTGTGAGTTCCTCTGGCATCCACACTCATAATCCTTTTACTTATTAGATTGTTTGATAATTGGGTTCTTTTAGCTTTTGTATTGAAAGAAAGGATTGCATTGCGCCTTCTAAACCAATCTCAAACTCCAAATTTGCCCATTCAATACCTAATAAAGCTTTGGTGATTTTTCACGAGTCACTTCATAAGAGTCTTCTACTAAGTTCTAGTTCTCTGGTAAGCCTTTGATCCTAAGAATCTTTGAGTTATTTAGTCTTTCAGCTTGCTCTTTTACTTCCTTCTATACTTGAGTAGACATCTGTGCATTGAAGGAGCTCTTTACTTCTCCTTTGAGATTCTTTTGGATCTCTCCCTTGAGCTTCTTATGCATCCTTTCCTTTTGAATGAAGATAGCTTCATCATCTAAAATTGCATGGGGAGTTGGATTTTCCAGTTTAATCTCAGCCACTTGTACTCTCTCTTGTAACTCCTAAACTTGTGCTTCAGCTCAGCATTCTCCTTTCTAAGAAGAAAAGCTTGCTATTGCAAAAGAAGAATGACCTCATTTTGCCTAGTGTTAAGCAAAGGTGAAGCTAATGTGGCAGCATACGAAGGCTTCTTCTCTAGTTACCTATCACTCAGTGAAAAATGATAGTCTACCAGGACCCCCTCTATTGTGACTCTCACCATGGCCAAATGGCATAGATTTTAGCTTTGGCATGGATGAGAAAGATATAGCTTTTCTTTTAAATAATAAACATGATTTTTACTTCAAATTGATCGGAGAAAAACAAAAGATCTATAGCAACTAAATTGATGAGATGTTGGCAGGTAGAGAAATGATGTAGCATTTCATATGTTGCCTCAACATCCATGCTCTACTAGTAAGTTGAGGGCTTCTAGAAATGCAATAGATGCACTAGACCTACTCTACATATAGACCTCATCATCGAGCTAGAGAGGCCATTGCGATGATCAGGACACGCTCGACAGATTTTGGAAATTCAAAGAGAATATGAAAATTCCCCCATCTAATCCTACTCGGCACAAGAAATTGGTGGGAAAGTTAACTTGTTTTGATAATCCAAGCATACCTCAAGCATCCAAGCTTAGGAAGGCTTCTTCAAAAGAGAAATATACTACCTTAGAATAGTAGGTGGTGGAGCTCAAGGAAAAATACAAGGATGTGTTGCGGCCAGTGGAAGTTGATATTGATATCGGCTATATTTGGGGAGGATGTTGAGATTGTTGCCCAAGTATTAGGCATAATAGCTTACAACAACCACAATTTTTTGTTAGCTAGCATTCCCTCTTATGGAGTTCATGTTCATGTGAGGCACCTACTTGAAGTAGGCTACAAGGTAGGCTTCGTTCAACATACTCAAACGACAATCAAGTCCCATGTAGGCAACAAACTGAAACCTTTTACAAAAGGTCTCTCTACTCTTTACAGTAGAGCTACTATCAAGGCGGTAGAAGATTTGGGAGGACAGGAGGTGCCAATAGACCAAGTCATATAGAAACTACTATGGAATGTTGCGTGATATAGTCAGTAGGTAAATATCAATTTTGCTAAACTTATTTATTGTATACGAGACAATGTATTTAGCTTTGTGTTTATGTCCTTCCTTATAGGTGCTACTAAAAATGTCACCCCTCCAAAGAAGATGATTATTTTTTATGTGAATGGAATCTTGCTAATGACGTGGTGGAAGAATGCTCCTCCGGTGGGCAAAGGGGGTTACATTCACCAGTTTGGATCACACATTGTGTCTTTGTGGCTCAGCTTGATGAAATTTTTGGTACTTTTGTGCACCCGCTTTGAGGTCGCTTTGTGGAGTAGCATTATCAAGAGAACTGTAGAGCCCTTGGTGGCTTTGATAGAGAGAAACATGGGGTGGGATGGTGGATTCAGTTTTTTCAAGTTTAAGTTCAAATTTTTACAAGAATAATGTAGCACTTCTAAAGAATACCACCATCAAACATGATCAGATGACTTGTGTTACCTGGAGACCGCAATATGTAGGCATGGCATTGAGTTTGATTCACAACACACATTGCTCACTGATGACAAGCCTCCAAAGGAGGTATTGAACCTACCTAGAACTTGTTGATCACTTCATCCCAATATGATGAAGATCCTAGTTATGTAAGTTCTTGTTTCCATACTTGGGGAAGATAGCAGATTCGAGGGAAACTATCCTAGAGTTTATTTCAAGGTTTCCCTATGAGGGTCATGTCATCGATACCATAGCATATGATTCTGGTCTAGCACCCATTTTGCTTGTTCATTGGAGAATTTTCTAGGAGCTATGGTGAAAATGTCTGATGCTAAAAATATTATTAGATTTATGTTGGTTGATCCAGTGCCTACAAACTAGCCAGGTGTGATGCAAAGAATTGCAAGGCTACCCATAGACGTGTTGATAGAAATGCTTGCACTAAACCCTTTTGCCCAACACTATCCCCCATTCTATGGGACATGAAGATAGCTTGTACATGGATATATTATTACATGGTGTAATGACCTTGGGTCACCAATTATATTAAAAGAAACAATTTCATTTATTCATGTCATTTCTTGTGAGATCTCTCTCTCTCTCTCTCTCTCTCTCCCTCCTTGCAATCTTTAAAATTTATAGTGTTGCAATATCAAGTAAAAATTTTCTTGTTTATCTAATAGTGTTGCAGTATCAAGTACCATTTTTTTATTAGTGTTGCAATATCAAGTAAAAAGGAGTGTTGCAATTTTTTTGTCTATTTACCCATGTTGCAGTATCAATTAAAAAGAAGAGAGCAAAGGAGGAGAGTTCTACTAAAACAACTGGTTGTATTCATGGGTGCAAAGAGGAACCATTAAGGCAATATAGTGACTTCATAAGTTAAGGAAGAGGAATAATCCAAGCAGCAATGTAAGCACCCACGAACTTGTCATAGCCTTCAACTTAATTGAGGCACAAAACTTTTTTGCTTCAAAAATCCATTTTCACAAAAAATAGAGATAAAATAGGTGCAATGTTTGTCAATATGTTTGTCAATATGGCCCTTGAGGGTCCCTCTTGGGGAGGTAAGGGGCATATTGATAAACACTTTGACAAACATTTATCATGTCAATACGGCCCTTGCCACTACCCCTAAAGGGGACCCTTCAATGGCCATATTGACAAACATTTAATATGTCAATATGGCCCTTGCCCTAAAGGGGACCCTTCAAGGGCCATATTGACAAACACAGTATGCTAATATAGTATTAATATTGACATAGTACTGATTAATAATATGTTGATTAGTACTAATGCTGATATGCTAATTTAGTACTATTATAGTACTAACAAAACATTAAATCAACACTAATATGTTGACTTAGTACTAATTTGGTATATCAGTATTACATCATATTAGTGTTGCATTTGAGTGTGGTTCAATTCCAATGCCAGTGAACAATGGATGCCAATGTTTCTCTAGTGGAACATCTGCTCAAGCTGATGAAAGAGAGGGGGGAAATCTACCAGGTATCAACACGTTTCTTTTGAATGATCCTTGCTTTTCCTCGGGATTCAAAACTTGTGAGCTCAATATTCTTGAGTGAAGTTGGAACTTGGGAGAATGCTTCATAGACGCGATCTTTGAAGTCTTGACCAAAGGTCTAGCAATTGGGAGGCCAATAATTGGGCTTTGTTCTCCCACATACTCTATTCCCAGACCTTGTTATGTTTGCCTCTATGCCAATTTTTGGTCGTAGCATAAGAGTTTGTTTCATTGCTGCTTGGAAGGTAACTTAGTTGTTGCATTTGAGCTAACTATTCATTGGTTGATGCATATAGCCCCAAAAGTTTTATATTAAAGCCGTAAAAAAGCCCTTAATAATCGTAAGGTCCATGACAACCTCAAGAAGGACAATACTCTTGTGAGTGAGGATTTCGCTATATTACACATAAAATTTGGAATGTCTTCCTTGAGCTGCAAGCTATCGTGTTCCCCTCTTAGGATGGAGCAAAGTAGGAGTGAAGAATTCAGTTTACTTACCTCGAGTTGCACGCTACTGTGCCCCCCTCAAGAATCCAATTTACTTACCCTAGTTGCACTTGCCTCAACTTTTGTTTTGCTCCTTTGAAAGGAGATGTACACATGATGAAGTCTTTTTGGTTCTATAATAAAATAGCCCTCTTTTTATCTGTTAGCCCTCCTTTTGGTTCAAAAAATCATTGACGTTCCTATTGACCATCTTCTAGAATCGAGATATGTATATCAAAATTGTAAATTGGTGTTAGGGAACCTCTAGGGAACATGGTATGCTCTGATACCATGTTGGGAATGGGGGAGAGTTTTGTGGTTTTCTTTCTTTTTCCAAATGGGGAATGAATACCTATAATGAGCTTAGAATAAATCCTCATGATGAAAGCCTCTCTTTGCTCTTCAATTGACTAGTATCTAATTTTGAAATGATGCATGCATAAATATGAATGTAGCAACACTATAATGGGTTAATTGAAAGGATTGCATCTTTCTCAACATCAGGAATAGACATTGTTATAACTTGATCAACACCTCTTCTGTATAAAATAGTAGCAATCAACTGTAAATCAATACTAAATCATGGCAAAATAAGTACTAAATCAGTGATGAAAGAAGTACTAAAGTGAAAGTGTTTGATGTCGAAGTTGCATTTGCATACAATTCTCTTTACTATCATGAATACCTCACAACAAAACATTTGCAAATATTTTTTCATGCACCTCTAGGGGACACCATACATTGCTATGTGGCCTTTAATCTTGTGCTTTACTTGTGCACCATCTAGAACTTGATTGCCAACACTGCATCAGCATGCACTATAATAGGTGTTGTGGACCTCACTAGATGGCCTGGTGTTGTGGACCGATTGCTATGAAGCCTATAGGTTTCATTCTAGATGCTACCGAATCCCTCTTTAAGTGCTTGCTAGAAGTCAACCTGGTTCTTGCCATTATTACTACAATATGGATGACCTATCTACAACACAATAATCACAAAACACTTAAGATATTGTCAACAATGAAAGAGAGAGATAGACAAACAACAAGACTAAGTACATAGCTAAATCCCACATTGTTAGATTTTCTTATGCACTCAGTGTATCCCTCCCTCTCTCTTTGACAATGTTATGTGAGTGTTGTGGGACAATCTCCTCATGGTATTTTCCTAATTGCAATGATGTATTTCCTTATTTATATGATGGGGATGCATCATTGGATCTGGTATGTTTGCAATTCAAGCTAGAATTTGGGAGATACGATCGTTTTAATGTTAGAGGGGAGCACAAGGAGGGAGACAGAGAAGGATGTACAAAGCACTTCAGCGAATCCCAATCTATCTAAGCACTCCATGTATCCGTCTCTTAGTTTAGTATCTAGAGCAAGCCATGTACATGAATCTTCAAGTTTAAATGCTTATTCACAAAAGCCTCAATTTGCTAACTATTTAGGCTTTCAATAATTCTTGGAGCAACATTGAATCAAACAGAGGAAGTTGATAAGGTTTCTTCCAAGATTTGGAATCTTTCTCTTGGGAGTTCTCCTGACATTTCTCTCTATGAGAATTAACCCCATAGTCGTACCATATTTGGAAACATTGGTTTCTCCACACACGAGACATTATACTAGGGGTGAAGGTGTCACCCCTTCTTGAGAGCTTCTATTATGCAATACAACCACCTTCTTGCAAGAGCAAGACTACCAAGGACTTGCTCGAAAGCTTCTATCATGCGATACAACCACCTTCTTACAAAACCAAGACTACCAAGGACTTGGTCCACTATTTGACACAAAAGGGGAGAGAGAGAGAGAGAGAGAGAGAGAGAGGCTAATTGAATCACTTTGATAATCTTAATGCGTAGAGATCACAAGTTTGAGCATTTTTTCTTTTTACAACTTTGCAATTCAAGCTACGATTTGGGAGATTTGTGTCATTTTAGTGTTACAGGGGAGAATGAGGAGAGAGACATAGAGCCTTAAGGATACACAGAGCACTTCAGTGAATCCTATGTTTTTGGATTTACCTACTCCATGTATCCATCTCTTAGTTTAGCCTTTGAAGCAAGCCACGTACACTAATCTTCAAGTTTAGATGCTTACCCACAAAAGCCTCAACTTGCTTATTGTTTGGGCTTTCGATAGTTCTTAGAGCAATGTTCGGTTGGACAAAGGAAGTTGATAAGGTTTTTGCCAAGATTTGGAATCTTTCTCTTGGAAGTTCTCCAAATGTTTCTCTCTAGGAGAATCGACCCTGTAGTTGCATCATATTTGGAAACATTGTCTTCTCCACACGAGACACCGTAATGGGGGTGAAGATGTGACCCCTGCTTGAAAGCCTCTATCATGCAATACAACCACCTTCTTACAAGACGAAGACTACCAAGGACTTGGTCCACTATTTGCATGCAATAAAGATACTTTCCAAAAGTTAATTAGAGTTATTTTTTTCAATACAAACATGGTCCACAAACTATTTGATACATGCATTCACCCAACTGGACTAATTTGGACGTGGTCAACACAATGGGAATGACGATTGATCAAAAGTCAAAACATGGTTCATCCCATAATTTTAAGAGATGGTTCCCCTAAGCTAATTTTACGTTCTAATTCCATATCCAACATTGCATGTTGCAAACATTGCTTTGTTTACAACTTACGATGGAATTATGACTGTACTAAGCAAGATTGACCCCTTACATACATAGTTCATAATTTTTAATATTCAAACCTAGTATGGATCACTATAAGGTTGGCTAGACCTTACAACTTTGTGCACTCCTATAAAATCATGACCTAACAAGACACATATGCATTGAGTCCAATATATAGAATGGGATAGAAAGCTTCACAACTAAAGCACAAATGTTAATAGCTAGCATGCTACCAAATCTGGCACGCCCAAACCCTATGGGTTTTGAGACGCAAATGGTGCGGGATCGAGGTAATCATCGGGATTGCCCAAATTGGCAAGGATAACACAAGATCCATTTGGATCCCATATATGGATAACACGAGCTATTTGAAGACAAAGGAAAGGTTATGAGGATCAACATGTGCCTTGGCACCATATGCGCCCAAGTGGTTGTAACAAAATAGAGAGAGAGAGAGAGAGAGTGTGTGTGTGTGTGTGTGGTACAAGGAATAGGGTTGGCCCTCCCTTCAAAAGGTGACTTGTATAAAAGGCCAAGTGGTTGACTTTGGTGACTGGTCTTCATTGTTGTATGCAACCTTTGAGAAATACAAGCTTTCTTCTTGCTCATGTGTTGAGATTGAGGTTTGCTTGCTCTCCTTGTTTGCCTTTGGTGTTTGCCACAATCCCCCTTCACCTTCTTCTCCTCCCTCCCCTTCCCTTCTTCCCTGCCCCTCCTCTCTCTCTTTCTCTCTTCCTTCTTCTCGGCGAAAACCCCATTGTAATGATCCAATAGACACTTGAGTGACACGAGTGAAGGCTTTACTATGCAATGCTCCCACAAGGAGCAGCATGCATTTTGCATGCCCTTAGGTCTTGTCAGTGGAGATAAGGAGTGGATTGGAAGCGGAAATTAGTAAAGAAAGAGTGATTTTAGAGTAGGAAAGCTCACTTTTCAACTTTCTATCCATAAAGACATTGTCATGCATTTGAGCTTGTTTTTTATTATTTTTTAATGTTTGTTTATACAAGTAGGTTGCTAGAATGATTGCTAAGGTGGTTGTAGTGTCAAATCCAACTAAAAACACTTGAAAATGAAGGTTGGAGTGGAATTTCAAAGTGGTTTAGGATGCTTAATAGTCCAACTTGTAGAAACCACTCGTTTGTGTACCAAAAGTTATTATTTTGTGATGTTTTTTATTTGTGGTAGGTAGTTTAGTCCTTAACAACCCCCCCATGCACAAAACTTGAAACAGAACTTGGAGAACCACCAAGAATCATTAGAAGGGTGCTGGCGACATGGTGTGTTCCAAAACAATTCCTATCTCGATGACCTGTCACCTTAGCTCACTATCCCTATGAACCATCGCCTTAGCTCTATCCCACCAACCTGACACATGTCAATCATCTAACCCGTCGCCTTATTTATGATGTGTCAAGGTTTGCTATCCCGTCGGCCTGACAGACATTGACCCGATGCCTTAAGACTATCCCTACGATCCAAAAGGCATACAGCTAACCCTCCAAGTGGTATCATTTTGGTATCCCTCCGAGGTAAGCCATCCCACCGTCTGATGCTTTCTTGCTAACCCAACTACTATTGCCATACTTACATCCCGCCGACTTGAATATCCCGCCACCCGTTGCTTTTACGTTAACCCACCGACTTGGAGGCATACTAACCCCAACCTAACTCACCGACATATGTCAGTTGCTATCATGTCAACCGTTGCCTTAAGACTATCCATATGACCCGTTGGCATATCGCTAACCCTCTGACCAGAGGGATAGCTCTGGGAACAGATTCTCTAACAAAAAATATAGAGCTGAATTTAAAGTAGGGTGTACCCTCGCAGTTATCTCATACATGCATTTGAGGTCCAGGAGAATTTTGTCCAAGGAGCCAGAGCCAGAGGACAACATTTCGAACTACTTGCAACCTACATTTCGCCCCAATTTTCGTTTAGCTCCAACAGGGAGTTCAATTCCTAGCTCTCACTCAGTGTTAGGGCCCCAACGTAGTGATCCCTCTAGTTTAGATGAGATCAAGAGCTTGAACGAGGAAATGCAAGAACCCACTGGTCCGAGGGCCTGGTCCGAGGGCCTCCGAAGCCTGCTACTTCAACATAGCTCCTCATTCCCCTGCTCCTTCCATAGCCTCCAAATTAAGGGGGAATATATCCAACATGTTTTTGCGGTTAGGCCGATTGGATTGAGAAGAAATGGAGAACCATTTTGCCAGCATGCCCATGAAAAGGGGAGGCTAGTGACACCCATTCCTTGAGCCACAGGTAGGGACTGAGGCTGTCTTTGTGTACTCAAGATCCACAGTCTTCACAGGACACCTTGACTCAAAGCGCATGGAAGATGAAGAACCGTGAATGAGGGACTTTGCGAGATAAAAGCCCGGCCTTGGAAACTCACGAGATTTCCAAGGGGGGGACTCTTATGAACCTTCAACCTTCAAGACCTCCATGCACAAAATCTCATCTTCCACATTGATCTCACCGGCCCCTCCCACTCAACACCCTCCCAACCATCCTCTGCCGCAATCTCGATCATTGTCACCCCGTTCTCGCCATGTGAGCTTCAGCCAACCAGCCTATCCCTAGTCCGTCCCTTCAATATTCAAGCCTTAGCTGCCCACCCCATTCTCTTAAAATTCCATGCGTGGTGTCAAGTAATCACCAAAACCTATGGCCCAGCTTTGACAGCTCAAATTCAAGGCCATTTAGCTACCTATCGTTCCATGACCTACCACCCCCTCGGCATCATCATTTTGTTCAACAAGGTGCTACAAGCTCTCTAAGACTCACTCGAGTTCTTGGTCAATAATTTTGAAACAATTCATGTAGCATACCCCGAAGATGTCACCAAGTAAGGGAAGGAAGCCATCGCCGGCTTAAACACTACTGCTCCCTGCAGATATTCCTCACCCAAATTCCACGCACCCTACAAATCCCGTATTCCCCCCTCAACAACCCGTCGATCCCATCCCGCCTCCTCTTCTCGACAGCACAAACCTACCTGAATACTCCTCTAACTCCAACACTAGCACCGCACAACATAGGGCCTTCTAATCCATATCCTCTAACCCTCCTATCGACCTCCTAGACGAAGTACTCAATATCTTGCTAGGCCGGCAATTTTGGTCCATCGACCGATCGACCTTTCGCCCATAGGAAATGCAAAGGAGGAGGACCCCATGCTAAATGTCGATGATGATGTTCCTCCAACGCCCCCCTTCTCCCCACCAGAAGACGTCCAATGGTGGCTTGACCTGCAATCCTTCCAGGACCTACTCGACCGTGCTCTCATGCATTATTAAAAGGCACAACTCGAAGGCTCTTGCCTTCACCTGTACGAAATAATGGAAGTTTGCCCCCTCATTACAATTATCACTTAGTCCTTCAACAGATGGAGGCAATCCAACCCAAAGCGACGTGGTGGCTACCACTTAGCCCTAGACATGCCCATTCCCCTTACCAACACAGACACCGTCCTTAAACCATGTTTGAAAAAGGCACAATTTTGGTACTACTATTGTAGCACACACCTCGAGCAGCAAATCCATCCCCTCTATATGCCCATGGAACGACGCTGATCCTAGGCTCGATTCCAAGAGCTCCAAAAGAAAGATCACAATATCATATCACTTCCCTAGGTATAATTCCCCAAAGGAAATGACTCAAGAAGGATTTTACTTTCGTCTTCAATCATTCATCGATACCTACGGCTCGGTACCTGACCCCGTGATGGTAGCCGCAGTGCACTTCAACCGCCTTATCCCCTGCTGCTCCAAGATCTCCCTGCCCATAGTCGTCCAGTTGACGACAAATTTCACAATTGCAACAACCAGATTGGCTCAAGATCGAGGTAGTCATCGATATCGCCCAAATTGGCAAGGATAACACAAGAGCCATTTGAATCCCATATATGGATAACACAAGAGCCATTTGGAGACAGAGAGAAGGTTGTGAGGATCAGCATATGCCTTGGTGCCATATGGGCCCAAGTGGTTGTAACGAGAGAGAGAGAGAGAGAGAGAGAGAGAGAGAGAGAGAGTGGTACAAGGAATAGGGTTGGCCCTCCCTTCAAAAGGTGACTTGTATAAAAGACCAAGTGATTGACTTTGGTCTTCATTGTTGTATGCAACCTTTGAGAAATACAAGCTTTCTTCTTGCCCATGTGTTGAGATTCAAGTTTGCTTGCTCTCCTTGTTTGCCTTTGGTGTTTGCCACGATCCCCCTTCACCTTCTTCTCCTTCTCCCTCCCCTTCCCTTCTTCCCTCCTCCTTCTCTTTTTTTTTTCTCTTCCCCTTCTTCTTGGTGGAAACCCCATTGCAACAATCCGGTAGGCACTGAGTGACATGAGTGAAGGCTTTACCATGCAATACTCCCACAAGGAGTAGCACGAGAGTGAGGAGCTCTGTCGGCACACTTCCAGCATCCCCACCACACGTGTGTCTCCACCAGACAACACAACAAGTCCTTGGGATGTATTAGTCTCCCTACTCACACCTATAGACCTCAATCTTGCCACCTGCATGGTGATAGTGCATCTTTCATGGTGATCACTTAGCCTGACAACTGTCTTTCGAATGTCCTTAGTCATTCCAAGTAATGGCTAGTCATGAAAACTTGTATCCATGCTTAATACATCTTGCTTGAAGAAAGAAATCCCCAACACATGGGTCATTGTTCTGTAGATTGATCAAATCCTAGACCAGAATCTAGGTGATCACATAGATACACCTGACACAAATCCAAATCTGTATCCACATTTTTCATGAAAAAAAATTCCATATCCACATTTACAATTCCATAATCTACAGAGAGAATTTCAAGAGTCACATTCACATGAGCATTTACCAATTATTTGAGTTGTAAGGAAAAACTAATAAAAACAAAATATACAAGATAAATTCAGAAGGATATTTTCATGTTTCTATTGGTTACAACTCCTACAAAACTTGGCTCTCTCATGTACACCATCCCCTCTCACAAACACCAAAACCTAGCACTCCTATGCACACACGCTATATGATGTCCCTAACCAGCTAGCACTTGATCTCTCAAATGTGCCACACCACACTTCATGCACACTTTGAACAAGCCGTGGTGTCAAACACAAAACTCTGAAGCTTCACAACGATCAAGCTCAAGATCATGAGGTCGTACACACTAAATTCATTGCATATGGGACAAACACCCTCACCTCGATCTTAGGGATGCTTTTCAACAAAGCGGTTTACACAAGCTTCCCGCACACTTTGACTCTTAACACCATTACCCTCATACACAAGCCAAGAGATTCCATGAGACCAGAAAACTATAAGACCATTATCATTGGACATGTTATGTCCAAGGTCTATGCATCCTTCCTTAGTTCTTGTACTCTATTTTTCCTTTGACAAGCATGCCAACATGTAGATGGTTTGAGAGCCTAGGGCTCCACATAGACAAATTACCTCCCTTCCAATACAGAGTCAAGACCCATCCACCATGTTGACATATCATGAGGTGAACCAAGTCATCAAGAGGATCTCTTACAGTTATACACATTTAGGACTTGGTTGGCACCCCGAGAGCTCCCTTTGAAGCTAAATCTTTACAGAGGCCACTTCCTGTGGATTTCAACAAAGGGCCTTGACCCACCACGATACAAATGGATCCACCTCCCCCACTCCTTGAGGATATCGATGAGACAAGTCCGCGTGTCATCTCACCAACTCCTTTTAGAGCATGGTCGGGCGAAGGGCCGCATCTGTACCCTATGCAATCTCTAGAAATCAAGTCAAAGGAGCAATGCGCTTTCAGATGCGCTGTATACTACAAGATCAAAGGTCGCTATCATCACGGATGGTTTCGGACCCTTATCCGAGCTCTTGTCCTACCTAAATCAAAGATGCTTGGCAACTTTTATCCATGAAGTTGTCCGACACAAGGAGCGGTTGCTCACAACACGTAGGCGACATCAAGGTATACATCCAGACCCCTCCCAGAGCACGACACACTGAGATTTTCTAGCCAAGCAACACCGACCAATAGGATTCACAGAGACGACGACCAAGGGGACCTGAGCTAGAGATATGACAAACTTGCCAGTGGACCAAGGTGCAGATCATATTAGGGCACCTTCCTTCAATGCTCACCAAACCAGAGACATAGCCCACAAAAGTGGAAGTGGTGCTAGTTCGTTTGCAAGGCCATAGCCAAGAGACCACAACGGGCCAGACATGTTGATAGCCACCACAACCTTCTTGTACTACAAATCCCTCTCATCCTCTGAGCCCGAATAGAGTTTTATCTCTTTGTATTAATGTCATTAGGATCATGATTATAGTTTTTGTACTCATTATGGGTGCTGACACCCACTTAGTCGCTCCACCCCTCAACTCATCGTATCAAGTTTCTTTAATCTCATAGACCCTTTGGTATTCCAAAAACGTTTAATAAACTCTCTCTCTCTCTCTCTCTCTCTCTCTCTTTCTCTCTCCTGGAGCACCACCACCATAGTATCGATACAGAAGACAAGTGATCCCATGGGCTCTATATTGACGAGATCACTTCTTTTGTCGATCGATTAGGCGGAGGGTTCGCTCTTGGCTTACCTGATGGTGCAAATATTGTTGTATGTGCAATCCTACACATATTTGGAGATAGTGCAATCCAACACGACTCACACGAGGTCGGGGTGCTATGGCCCTACTAGAGAGGTGATGCTTCCAGGCACACTTCTAAGACCCCCCGACGAAGGGCTGGCTCTTTGACATGCTGGTGAGATGGACTGTCATGTATGCAACACCTTTTTGGGGGAGTGGTATTTCAACGACGGAGTGGAAGAGATTTGAGAGACTGCAAGTGACCATGGGATCCAAGATTCGGAGTAAACCCTCAGTCCCCCATCAGATTATATACACGTAGAGTTTGCCATGACCCCTCTCCAGGTTAATGCCATCTTTCAAACAGTGACATTCATCCACAAAGTTTGGGCCTCACCCTAAGGGAGACTATCGAGGTTAACACTTGAGTCCTTCAAGCGACTAGCAGAGAGTGGTGTTGAGACGGCACGGTACGCACAAATATCCACATGGTTTGGCAATCACGGCATTCAGATGGACAGACTTCCCCCCTTTCAATACAGTCTGGACGCACCACCCAAGATGATCCCACGAGATGAGATCAACCGTATCATACAATTGGACCTCCTCCAGCTCCATACATCTAGGGCTGGGGAGGGGGGGGGGAGGATCTCTCCACCACCATGATCACTTCGTGAGGGTCTCAAGGCACAGTCTTATCATCAGACCTGAGTATCTTGAGGATAGGATAGTTTCACATGCACTGACGATCACCATTGGTCAAGTATGAGTCTCATCACATCAACTGCGGATTGAAACAAGGAGAGTTGCATGCATACCCAGAGAGCAAACGACTTGCACACTATGCCAGATGGGGGAGATCGAGACGAAGGAGCATTTTCTGAGTGTGTCCGGTCTACTATGAGATTTGAGGATGATATCACTACCTCTTTCAGGAGGGGCATGGCTTTGGTCCACTCACACGGTTGATACATTTTCATGATCAAGTCTATGTATGGCTCTACCAGCTTGAGGTGCGCCGACAAAGACACTGATGCGATACGACAGAGAGCAGCATGGACTGATGCCACAAGTCACCATCGATAGATCACAGACTTCTATGCATCAGAGTCAACTGCCAATGTAGCTGAGGGAGAGGAGCTTGATGAGATGAGAGCATCATGGATCAATAGAAAAGGACTGTCCACCAAGATGCGGTCAAACAAGTGACGCACTCCACATACGACATGGAGAGAGCCCAAAGTAGGCACGATTGAGGTCCGACCTATCTCATCCCTTCTCAAAGACGACTGCTAGAGATCAGGCATTATCCTTGACATAGCCCACTGGATCCAAAGATGGAGGAGACCACGCCCTCCCCCAGGTCGCAAGACAACTCGACAAACACAAATATGAGAGCTTCTTACATCTCATCAAAGTGCCACCAGGTTACCTAGATATATGGACCCTGAGCGCATACTAGGAGTGCTAGCCCTCATAGCCTAACACACTTCTATTACTTTGCTACTCTAGTATTTTGTTTTGCTCACTAGCTGAGCATGTTCACATTTTAGCTTTTGCTATCATATTTTTAGCTTTTTAGTTTTCAGTTCTTAGCAAGAGTCTTAGTGAACCCTTTGCTTCAGCCCTCAGTGACTTGTATGAGGTACTCCTTGAGTTCGCACTTTGTCTCATAGGCCCGCAAGGCCTCTCGCACAAGTTAATCTCTCTCTCTCTCTCTCTCTCTCTCTCTCTCATATGTGGTGTTTCTCTCATTCATATGACCGTCGTTAGATGCAACTGCTACAACCTCATAAAGCCAATCAATCAATACATTCACTAAGACAAATGCTACAGAGGATTAGTTTTTATAATATACTTTAAAGTGCAAAATCTTGGGATTGAATTTACTTTAAAGATGAGTTAGAAGGAGAAATGGAATGAGATCAAAAACAAGATATGGAATGGCTTTAATGGGCTCTTTAGTTTGTTCTTTAGCCATTTTTCTCCTAGACATTATCCACACACAAACTTTAAGCATTCTAGCCTCATGAGCACTCCAATCATTTGAGATGGTTTGCCACTAACAAAATGTTCATGAGACAATACTCTCAGTAAATTGTGTTTGATTAATGTAGCCTTAAGAACACTCTAGTTGCTCGAGATAATCTATGATGCCTCTGACAAACTTCTCCTAAGAATCAAATTGTCTAGCTAAACTACATATTCATGCAATCTAGTCTCAAGAGCACTCCAATCGTTGACATGGTTTATAATTCTTTTGGTGAATCACTTGTGAGGATCAAGTCATCTAGTTGCATTGTATTTAAACCAATCTAGTGTCAAGAGTCCTACAATATTCTAACATGGTCTATAATTCGCCCAACTTGTTATAGACCAACACGATGCTTAAGATAAATTACCTAATTGTACTTTTTGAGTAATCTAGCCTTAGAAGCACTCTAGTATTTTCCCTTGCTAGACCTGTTTGTATTCAACTTTTTTTAAGCCAACACTATCATATGGTATGCTAGATAGCTTTAGATCCCCTACATGGGATGCTCTTGAGTATGATCTATCGAGGCTTTTAGTCTTATATGCCTTTTTAGTCTTTTGCAAACGCTAGTAAATCTCTCTCTCTCTCTCTCTTTGTGGAGGGACACACACACAATCAATCACTATAGTGAGACAAGATGCTCTCATTGTTTTACAGCAGCAACTCAGTCGCAATTTTTAAAAAAACTTAAACAAAGAGATCCCTCCTAATTGCAAGTGCCTTCATGAAGGAGTATGGGAAAGCCTTGTATCAGCTTGGAAACTGAATGCCATTCGGCCCATAGACAAAGCTGAGGATCCCATGAATCCATCCACCTCTGTAATCCTTATGATTGACGACAGCATGGGTCACTCATATTAGGAAAAAAAGCACAGCGAACAAACTTTTCTTGACCGCGGGAAGGCTCATGCTGCAACCATTGTGGACATTACAAAGACCCTCTTGCACACTAATTTTGGTCTCGGTATCGCTACTCAACTTACATCACCCTATGGCTTATGTGAAGTTTGAGGGATTTCAGTTACATTTAGATTTCATTGCTCCAGCGATATAATAGGTAACTTCAACAGCTGGACATGATGGATGTACAGAGCTTCCTATAGAAAGTAAAGCTCCTTTCTATCTTGCTTTGTCAATGTTTGCTATGGATGCATAAGATTGCACAGCAGACAAATGAGAATGGGCAGCGCTTCAAGATTCATACGCCTGCTTGACATATGCTTGTGGATGTAAATTAAACTTATGCTACCCAATCAAAGCCCCTAAGGGCCACCGGGGGGGGCGGGGGGGAGGGGGTGGACGCTCAAAGAACAGATCTTTTGACAAGACTTAAAATTTACTATTAGAGAATCTTGAATAACAAGAAATTGTATAGCTCAAATCAGAGCCGAAGCTTGCTTCTCTTTTAAAAGTTGAAAAATGAAAGGAGCAAAATAATGAATTCAACTAGTATTTATGCGCCTTACTCTGACTTTTTTTTAATCTGCTTCACCCTGGAATATGCAAATACTCCAGCCAAAGCTACGCCTGTGCCTGCCAGTTTTTTAGGAAGGCTTTGTTAACATTATATTCCCAGTAGGACCACTAGTAAATTAACACAATTCATGCCCAGTAGGTCAAACAAACAAGGAGATAGCAGAAATATAGCTTCTCTAAAACACTTTGAATGCATTTGGTACTACTTCCACCTGGTCAGCCTCAAAAAAACTCACCCAAAGCATTAATGACAGAAACTGGAGTCCTGAAGAAGAGAACTGAGGTCACAATCACGACGACTCGCTTGACACAGTTGCCCACTGAGTGAGTTACTGGTGACACTCTCTGTAATATCATATAGGACACCTGTAGAGCATTCATAGGAAAATATTCATAAAGAGAGAAATTTAACAAGCCTGAGACAGCACACCTGGAAACAATTACACAGAAGCGTGTTGCAGACATGCAAGAAAATTAACAAGGTTAGAAACTGGGTGCAGAACCTGCTGATATGAATGAAAACAAATTGCGGCAAGTAGTGCTCGCAGAGCCAAAACTTTCACATCCAAACCCTGGAGAAAAACCATTCAAAGATGTGAAATTTCAATTTAATTCATACTTCAATAGGAAATTACCAGCCGTCATCAGCACACAAGTGAGTGAACTTACAGCAGATTGAAGGTATGAAGGAGTAAACTTCACTCCTTCTAGCACAAGTGTGAAAGGAGCCAATAAAAGGCATGACATGATAGTAATGATCGAGAATAGATTGATGTTATCTATTGAACCCTGTCCATAAACAGTAAAATAAATGTCAAAATCATTGCCTGATTTGAAAACCTTCTCACAGTTCCTATGCCATGGCCACAGAAATGGCAATATTCAAAAAAGAGTTATTTAGGAATACAAGAATGTGATTTTTTAGATGACCAGCATTGAGCTTGCTGCTAACAAACAGATGTGAACGGCCTATAAACTGTGTTCCTTCCCTATTGGGGGAGACCTGAAAGTTCTATTGCAGATATTGTTGGAATATTGGGGTCACCTCCCACTTGTGAGCCCCCATAGGAGGAGGACATGGGGGAGGATGACATACTCTTTAGGATTGGGGGGAGAGAGAGAGAGAGAGAGAGAGAGAGAGAGAGAGAGAGAGAGGTTTAGGGTGGCCATGTGGGCACCAGACCGGCTGCCACATGGACAACACATAGATCTCCTTCTTGGTGTTGATTTGGGGCAGTCACATGGGTCACCTTGGCCAGCAGCAAAGGTAGACCATCGGTAAGTGCACATAGGCTGGAGCAAAGGGGCGCCCAGATGGGGCCAGAAGAAGGGCTGCAGAAGAAAGAGGTCTGGTTGGCAGGAGCAGCAGGTGCAGTACGGGAGCACAGCAGCAAATACTGGTCAGCAGGACGTCTGTTACTGGTCAAGTACAAGCAGTACAAAAGGGCTGGAGGCTTGCAGCAGGGCTAGAGCAGGAACAAGCATATAGGCAGCAGCAGGTTGGCCGACCTGACTGCTGAGTCGATTATATTACAGACTGGTCAGCCAGGTCTAAGGGCTGCAAATAGGCCCCCTTTGGGGGCAGACATTCATTCCAGGAGTTCCTACCTGCACAGGTCATATTTCAGGGTGAGTAGCAGAGGGAACAAGCGATCCACACCTACAGTAATCTCACCTCACTCTCCCATCACTTCAAATGTATTGAGAACTTGGGCATCACTTTGTCAACCGTCCTGAATCAGGAAGATGAAAGGAGACTACTGACATCTTATAGAAGGAGAAGATGGCTATTTGTTGTGTTGGACTTTTATTTCAGCCTGGTTGTCAGCATCTAGTCAGATCTACATGTTCATCTCCATCCTCTTAATGTGCATCAACTATTTTGAGTTTAGATTGCTTCCACTGTCTTGCTAATGCATATTAATTCTTTCCGTTCCTATAAATTCGTGGATATACAAAAGTGAAAGTCAAAAGAATAAGATAACATCAAAGAAATTATGACTATTTGTGACTATTCCTGGAGTGTAAATACAGCTCAAAACAACAGGCTAATGCTTTGCTTGAATCTCAGATGCTTGTTTCCATGGCACACATAGGCTTGGCTCAATTCAGTTCTTAAAAAATTAACCTTCCATTGTGAATGTACGCACCTCCCTCTTCACCATAAGCTTCTTGCTCAACACATTCCGAGACTGAAATGTTACGTTTGAGGCCATAGCACTCAGAAATCCAGCCCTGTTAAAACATAAGAATGAAGATAGTGGGCCTGCATCCCATTAAGAATATAACATAATAATTCGTCTAAGAACATTTTGTAAAACGCTTACCAGTTAAAGGATGCTTCTGTGAGAGATGCCAGAGCAACTCCTCCTACGATTGGTAGCAGAGACACCACTACCAGTAGGCTAGGATACTGTCAGCAACAGTAAAAGAAGCATAATCCAAGAACTTAATAAGATCCCGTGAAGTAGCTGTCATTAATGCTAGGAAGTCTTAGAAAATTAGTTTATCTAGAAGTATTATGACAACATTGTATTTTATAGCGGACCTTAAGTCGATGATGGAATCTCTCTTTATCTATATCTTCCACAACAGAGAATAATGGAAACAGTAGAAAATCTAGCAAAGAAGATTTCTACTTTCATTTAACAGCAGCTATTCATTAAACTAGTACTGAAGCCTATGAAAAGCCATTAAATACTCCCCCAAATTCCTCTGCAATGCCTCAATAACTTCAAGCGATAATTGAAGAGTACCAAATCACACCTCCCCCATAAATAGTGCTGATAGAAGTACAGAAAAGAAAGGTTCCATGGCTTTGATAGTATGTGTAAATGACACTGCAACTTTTCCAAGGCTCATGTTTGTAAATAAATTTCCCAATGTGTGTACACAAGCCAATGGCAGTATAGCAAGGAGCTGCAAATGTCACACAATGAAGACCAATGAAGAAAAATGAGGACGCCTTACAACTTCATCAAGAATCTCATAATTGAACAAGAAACATGAAATTCAAGGTTGCGGTGCTAGAAGTTAAAACTCAGTAATGAGAAAGCACCTGAGACTTGGATACCCGTGGTCTCTGGTGGAAACCAAAGGTCCACATGACTGCAACAACAAGCGAACCCACAAAAAACTGGAATTCCGTGACTGTCATAGGAAATTGATAAACCTTCAAGACCTGTTTGGACAGTAAAAACAATTTGCATAAAACTAGCAACTGCTGAAATAAATCCGAGTTATCTGATACACAGAAATTGGATGATGAATTTGAAAATTGTGCTTTGAAAACAAGGGTTTCAACTTTGATATTTAACCTGAACAAACAAATGTTTCAATATTTCTCATGCAATTTGAAGCCTTCTTCTAGATTCACAGAGAGATCTGTATGGTATAACACACCTACTCGTAAAAGCTGTTTTGTCTCTTCTATTAAAAATTTGAGGAAAAAACACAGATCAGAAATCATGGGAGGCTTGTGGCTGCTATGCACCCTGCTTCTCAGAACCCCAGCTCAGGTGGCCTAAGAGTCTCCTGAAACTAGGTGCCAACAAAGGGTGGGGGACTATACAACCAGCAGATTCCACGATCAGTGAGAGTGGAAAAAATTCCTGCAGGCCATACCTTACAGAAACACTCCCACAGGTCGGCAGTCTTCCTGGTGCCCTGCCCCCAAGTGGCCCCCAGGGTGTAGATCATATCGTGCAGTATCCTGAGAAGGATGGCTGCAGTCCCAAATCTGACTGACCCCCCCCCCCCTATCACTAAACTGCAGTGTGCTACCCAGATATTCCAGGCTGCGATGCCGGCAACCTCTACCACACGCCCTCTCTCGAAGAGAACTCGGGTTTCTGGCGAGATGAAGGGACTGTGTCGTCGTTATCAAATACAGCGACACTCAAACAATCTATCGTGTAGGCTGGAGAGACCATCTCGATATGGAAAGCATCTCATCGCAATGTCAAAGTAGCTGCCATGCCCCAAGTGAAGTCCTATCTGGTATGTCGCATCCTGTCACCAACTTGAGGAAACACTGCCAAATCCTTGAGCCCCTAGACAACTACACAAGCAGTGAGCAATCCTCTAGATACAGGCGTCCCAGTAGTGACAAACCCCATCCACCCTCATTTGTTCAAGCCATGGTCGCACAGGGATGTGAGAAAATGGTGAGTGAGAGAGAGCAAGAGAGAGTGACAGCTGGAAGCTTGGAAGCTGAAAGCTGAGTTGCAATAGAAGAGTGTAAAAGAGTACAACTCAAAAGAAGGAGATAAGGTTTTGTCCTAGTGACAAAACCTTAGTAGTCACTAACCATAGTTAGTGAACTAACTGCGGTTAGGGGGAAAAACCTCTTAAAGAGGGAAAAGTGCCCCTAACTAGCTTATTAAATTACATTGGTCACTGCTGAATTATATCTATAATTCTAACACCCCTCTGCAGTGCCAATGTCATGTACAAGGCTCATCAATCACCAAACAGATATAAGTTCAGGGCACTGCGAAATGCCTCAAACTTTTCACGTGGTAGTGCTTTGGTGAAAATATCTGCAACGTTGTCATGTGTGGACACAAAGATCATACTGATCTCTCCTGCATGCAACTTCTCTCTGACGTAGTGAAAGTGAACCTCAATGTGCTTCGTGCGAGCATGAAACACTGGATTCTTTGCCACTGCAATGGCACTCTGACTATCAGTGAGAATTGGAGAAGGACCCTCCAAAGACAGATGAAGATCAGCAAATAGACGTCACAGCTAGACACATTCAACTGTTGCTGTGAAAGCTGCCCTGTACTCAGCTTCACATGATGAGGTAGCCACTGTAGATTGTTTCTTACTCAGCCAGGAAATGCAAGATTTACCCAAAAAGAAACAATTGCCACTAGTGGACTGCCTAGTATCATAATCACAAGCCCAATCTGAATCACTGTAGGCATGCATCTGCAAGTCACCCCCCCTGGGAAATAGCAAGCCAAAAGACTTCATGCCCTGCAAATAACGGAAGATGCGCTTAACTGCCTGCCAATGCATAGTTTTTAGGCTGTGCATATACCTGCTCACCAGAGATACTGCAAACTGAATATCAGGTCTAGTGTTGCAGAGATATATGAGGCATCCAACAGCCTCACTGTAAAGTGTGCAATCCACTAATTCTCCTGCATCATGCATTGTGAGTTTCAGCCCCGGCTCCATGGGAGTGGCTATGGGCTTACACTCATGCATGTTAAATCTGTCCAAGAGTTTCTGAACATACTTGGACTGAGACATAACACCGCCACGTCTCTCATGAGAGAACTCGATCCCCAAATAAAAGTGAAGCAGCCCCAAATCTGACATGTCAAAGTTGGTCTGCAAATCAGCTTTGAAATCTGCAATTTTGTCTTCATTGGACCCTGTGAGCAGTAAGTCATCGACATAAAGAAGGATGACTAAAATTCCCCCCCCATCCATCTTGATGTAGAGGGTGCTCTCAGTAGGACTATTGTGCAGCCCCTTGCTGGTCGAAAAGGCATGGATCTTGGCATACCATGCACGAGGGGCCTGTTTCAGCCCATGTAAAGCTTTGTTGAGCTTGCATACTTGAAGTGCATTTGCTGTAATTTCGAAGCCCGGAGGTTGTTTGACCTACACCTCTTCCAGCAAGTCCCCATTTAAGAACATTGTTTTGATGTCCAACTGATGAACATGCCACTCAAAATGTGCAGCCATTGCAATAACTGATCGGATGGTGGTCATCCGGGATGTAGGAGCGAATGTCTCCTCATAATCTATGCCCTTTTTCTGAGCATAGCCTTTAGCAACCAGCCTTGCCTTATATCTGTCAATGGAGCCATCTGGCTTCCATTTGACCTTGAAAACCCATCGTGTACCAATGGCATGTTTACCCGGTGGCAAGTCTACAACATCCCAAGTCTAATTTTTTGCAATGGACTGCAACTCATCATGCATGGCATTCATCCAATGCACATTATCCTTTGCCTCTTCGAATGTGGCAGGCTCCTCCTCATCAAGAAGAGTACCTACATATGCTGATTCCACTGAATTAGCACCTTCCATGTGCCTTGCTGCACTGCGAGTCCTGCTAGGTAACGGAGCATCAATTTTACTCTCCCTGAGAGTCTGTAACAGCCAGTTTGGGATTGTTTTTGCTGCATGTATGTCTGCAATTTCTTGCTGCACCACCTGTTCCACTGCCTGTGGAGGGGGCAAGACATCCTGTGGCGGAACTAAAGCATCTGGAGGTTGCTGTAAATTCTGATTTGCATCAGAAAAATCAGCAGGGGAACCCAAGGCAATGGGTAGCAACCCCTCAAAGACATCCTCTGAAGAAGAAGGCATTTGAAATTCAGCCCGAGTGTGAGCTGAATTTTCAGAAAATATCACATCTCTACTTACTATGATCTTGCGTGTAGCAAGATTGTAGAGACGGTACCCCTTGCTTTATGCACTGTATCCAACAAATATGCATTTGATGGCTTTATCTGACAATTTGTGCCTAAATTCAACTGGCACATGAGCATAAGCAAGGCATCCAAAGACTCAGAAGTGATCCACTGAAGGCTTCCTATCATTCCAGACCTCATAAGGAGTTTTTGTTTTTAAAGCCTTAGTGGGAGCCCGATTCAGAATGTAATTGGCACACATCAAACCCTCAAGCCAGAATTTGTGAGGCATGTGTTTGCTTTTCAGCATACATCTCTCCATCTCCATGAGAGTTCTATTCTTCCTCTCAGATTTGCTATTTTGCTAAGGAGTCAGCCTGACTGTGAGCTAATGCACAATACCCTTGCCTTTCAGGAAAGCATCAAATTCTGCAGACAAGTATTCCCCACCTCTATCTGTGCGCAATGTCTATATCTTGAGTCCGGTTTCATTTTCAACCATGGCTGCAAAGTGTTTAAACACCGTGAACACTTCAGATTTGCGTTTCAGTCCAAAAACCCAAGTGAAGTTGGAGTAATCATCAATAAATGTAACAAAGTAGAGATGAGCACCCAACGATGGAGTCCTCATGGGACCACAGACATCACTATGTATAAGCTGTAATTTGCGGACAGCTTTAACTGAACCATCCTTCTTGAAGGGGAATCTATGCATCTTGCCTAAAATGCACCCTTCACAGGCATGTGGAGGAGGTATCTCAAGGGGTGGCAATGCATCAACCATGGTATACTTCTGAAGTGTCATCAAGCTGTTGTAATGCATGTGGCCATAGCGGGCATGCCATAATTCTGCATTCTGCATGGCAGTTGTAGGGGTAGAAAATGCAAGAGCATGGGCTGCTCTTTTCTCAAAAAGATCAAGCTGAAAAAGCCCACGCAGCAGAGTACCAGATAACCTTAAGGCATAGTCATCTTCCCTGTCTCGGACAGCACATTTGTCATCCTCAAAGATGACCTGAAATCCACCTCTGTTAAAAGTGGACACTGAAAGAAGATTTTTGGTTGTGCCAGGCACATATAAGACATCTGAAAGTCTGGAAATTGAGCCATCAATGGCAGTGAGCTCAACATCTCCTGTGCCACGTACTGAATATGATGAGTTGTTGGCACAAGTGACTTTCTTACCAACGGGAGGCGGATGCAAGGAAGTAAAAAGACACTTTCTAGAAGTGATATGCTTGGATGCACCGCTGTCAAAATACCAAGTGTTCAGTGTTTCATTGACACTGAAAGCAAATGCATCCGTAGAAGAGTCCTAACTGCAAGTCAAAAATGCATATGTATCATCATTGCAAGTGGCTGTTTTCTCTACTTTTTCACTCAGGCCACCATACGTGCGTGCGCTGCCCCAACATATAAGCTCCTTGTCTCAAACATCCAGGCTGTTGCTCAAACTCATCTCTGCCATTGGAGCTGCCAAAACTGAAAGGTATGGGCGATCCTACAAAACCTGTCCTTCCAAGCATCTTCTACTTTTTCAAGGATCGAGGTAGCCATTGGTTGTATACCACACCCCCTTTCCCCAGCGGGGCTGTTGGCACCTGCGTTAAGGGTACTCTAGGGAGTGAGTTGAGACCCTGAGAGGCGGGCTGCAGAACGGCCAGCACTCTTAATTTAGCACCTTTGTATTTGTCAAAGCTTCTAATGGAAGGTTCTTTTTCTCGAGAGCCCCGGGGGGGGGGGCGACTATCTCTGAAACCAAGCTCTTGCACATCTCCAACAAGGTTAGAGACTTGGGCCAACCATAACCTATAACCTCCCCTATTCTTATGGCCTAACACAAAGTCTTCAGCAAGGTCTACCACATAACCTTCCAGTATCACTTTGACCATTGTGGAGAGTCATTAGGGTCCACTGCATGCATCAGCACCACCATCTCTACAAAGTTTATGACACCACATTGTCTTCAACCAATGTCAGCCTTTGCACACAAACAACATTGGCACATGTGTCAAACAAAATTTCAGATCTTCAAAGTTGGCATGCCCTTCCTCAGAAAAGAGAGCATCTTTCTTCACAAGATCTCATTTATTTTTTGTTTGGGGCAAGGAGGGTGAGTGGGTGGCGGATGGGGGGTGTTGGATGTTTTTTATTTTTTTGCGCGGGAGAGAGGGAGAGGGAGGGGGGGGGGGGGGGGGGGGGTGGTCAGGGAGTGTTACATGGCTGCGGCCATTCCCCCCCACATTTCCCTTTTCTGAACTTAGCGTAAAGCTGATGCATCCAATATTTCTAGTACCTACTTGGCATGCATGTTGTGTTCCTAAAAACCATTTAAGAGAAGCACTGGCTGCCCTACATGTGAGCCCTGAAATGAGAGTGCAACAAGGCCTGACCTGGGGATCTATTAAAGTTATGGCATCTCATATTGAATAGATGCCTACAACATTCCCAAAAATAAAAATCATTAATTAGTTCGTGGAGGGGGGAGGATGGGGGGATAAATCGGGCAAAATAAGGTAAGGTTGATTGGCACGTTGATGTTTCGCTACGTGTCCTCGCAACTGTGTTCCATAAGTTCCCACACCGCCTCACGCACATATAAATACGGATAGCGCTCGCGCACAAATAGAGCAGGCAACATCCGGAAGGCAGAGAATGCAAGAACGCTCCAATGCCCTCCCCACTCGCGACTCTGACAGAGAGAGTACAAGACACGCTTAAGCGCATCTAAAATGATTATGGGTGGGTAAGGGAAGAAGGGAAAGACGGGAAAGATCGCTTCCCAAAATGATCCTTAGGGAGAGAGGGGGAGGGAGAGGGGGAGCAAGGACGGAGAGAGGTACGCCTCTGAGTGAATAGAAGTACAAAGCCTTATGTTGTGAGGTCCCCCTTCTCACCTCCCTCTTTCAGCCTCCCACTGAAAAATGTCACATGAACTTTTTTCCAAAAATTAGGAATTTGATCCAATTGATCGAAGATCGAAATCCTGTGTAGTTTGCTAGTTGTAGGTTTTTGAAGAGTGAGGAGCGAGTAGAGCAATTGAAGATCCAATTGAGAGAGAGCTTCTTTGTGGGTGTGCTCGGCCAGAGAGAGGGGTAGAGAAGAGCATACAGGCTTGTTGTGGGCCTGACAAAGACTAGCTGATAGAGGCCACATAGGACCTAGGTTTGGGTAGGGTTGGGCCCGAGTTTGGGCACCCAACCAGGTCGGGCCAAACAACCTAACCGACCCTATTTGGGTCAGGTCTGTAATGAAGGGGGGAAAAGGGGCTACTTTAGTGGCCATTTAGGTGGGAAATGCCTCCGAAGAGGAAATAAATAACTGAATGTATGAATGCCCGAAGGGCTGAATACAACTGTATGAAGGACCAAAACCCTCACTGCAAAACTATACTAGACTAGACACTGTCGAGAGGAGGTGAATCCACACTGATGATCCCTGTAGGCCAAAGGCTACCCTGCTGGTCTACTGCGGGGACTCTCGGCTGCCTTTGTTGAGCACTGAAGTGTTAGAAATATGGTGAAGGAAGATAGAGAGAGAGAGAGTTAGGGTGTGAGGAAATAATGCTCAAATGAAGACATGAACAAAGGCTTTCATTCGTTCATCAAGTACATCAAGACAAGTGAAGTACAAGCCTTATATAGGCTACTCACTCACACACTAGCACCTAGTACCTATGGGATAAGTCCCATGATGACATGTGGCACTCACACAAGACTCACACACATGAACTAGTACTAAATCACCTAACACACTATTTGGCTATGATATCTCCAACACCCCCCTTCAGAGCAAAGAGTGTGAGACCCAACACACACAGAGTAGACCGATACTCCCTTCACCACAATACTGCAAAGAGCGAGTCCAACTATCCAACACCTCCCGTGTAATAGTGACTTCTCCGTCAGCTTGCGACCGGCAAGGGCAAGCCATCACTCGTCATCCCCCTTACTCTGAACTGGGTGGTCAATACATTCATTTTTGGGGGACAACCCAAGGCAGAGTACCTCTTATTGACTCCAGTTTTGCTCCTAGGCCTGAGATGCCTGGGCATTGGAAGTACCATCAGTTAGCTCCTGTCTGCAACTGCCACCAGGGATTTCCACCAATGAGGGATTGCCATCATCCTGGTCTCCCTAAATGGAACCAATGCCCATTCTTGAAGAATTCAACACCAAATCATCCTCTGGAATTGGGTCAAAGTTCCCCATCTGATGCTTCTTCGACTGATTTCTAGCTCTCTTTGGAAGCCTCCTGATAACCCCAAATCAATTCTGAAGTAAAAACACTGTTTGAACAGTAATTTAAACACTGTTTAGGTAGAAGTTACTGTCACAAGCTCTGTAGCAGCACTACGCTTATACCAAGCTGTTTAGGAACAGCAGAACTTAGAACACTGCTTAGGAACACTGTGTGAGATTTAAAACACTAATTGGCCCACTGTGTGGAAAAAAAAACTATCTGATTCAGATGTCACTGACCAGGGCAGCAGGTTCACTGCTACATGTCGATCTCTGACCGGTCAGTTCACAGTCTGGCCCAATTTGGAGCTCAATTCCCAACCAAATGTTCAGATTAGGTATAGATGAAATAGAATAGGTCAGAATAGCTGGAAAAACTCAATAGCCCCAAATTTTAGAGAAACCATAACTTCTGATAGTCAAAAATGCACCTGCTTCACTGCTACATGTCGATCTCTGACCGGTCAGTTCACAGTCTGGCCCAATTTGGAGCTCAATTCCCAACCAAATGTTCAGATTAGGTATAGATGAAATAGAATAGGTCAGAATAGCTGGAAAAACTCAAAAGCCCCAAATTTTAGAGAAACCATAACTTCTGATAGTCAAAAATGCACCTGCTTGAACCAATTTCAAGGCAAAAGTAGGGGCAAATGACATCTAATCAGTACCAAACTTGGTGAAGGTGTCCCATAGGTAGCGGCGACTCAGGGTATGCAGTAAAATCAACATTTGAAGCCATCACTTGCAAGATCGTTGCAGTATTTAATTTCTGCCAGCACCACGGAATTCTGCCCAATCCTAGGTCAAATTTAGAAATTCCACTGTAGACTTTTAGGGCTTCTCATCAGGAGATCCAGCTGAGCATAGTGAAGCAATTTGGATCCTTGTCCAATCAGGGTATGCCATGTCTATATCTGCAGATTTAGACACATGGCCGCGACAGTTTTTTGCAGGTAGGTAGGCCCATGGCTCAAGATGATGGGCTCCAAGTTTCAAAACAAACTAATATGATTTTCCCCCACAAAATTCCCAAAAAAGTGCTCTGATGACACTGCGTACAACCTGCTAGTGTAGGTCTAATTCACAGCCTAATAATGTAGAAATGCTAGCAAATGAATACAAAGGTAAAGTACAGCATGTAGGTTGCAGAAATTCAAGAGCTGGAACCATCAAAATATCTGGCTTGTGTGTAGATCCATAGCTAGTGACGGGTACACCAGCAACAGGGCTAGGAAAGGAGATTCCTAGGCTAGGAGAAAACTTCCTAGTCCAGCTTAGAGCTTTTCAAGCTTCAGCTGTAATGAGTGACCACAAGTTTGCATTAAGAAATGAATTGAGTACATAGTACAGCAGAGCCCCGTTTTATAGGTGTGGGCTTGGCATCAATTAAAAGTTTATTTATGGGATGGCCAGCCTATGATGCCACGTGGCAACTTATGGCTCCCCTTACTAAAAGAACTATTTATTTACAAGCCATTAAAAGGCCCACCATTCGAAAAGCTAACTAAGTAAATTTACCCTTTGTTACACTATCAATCTTCCACTGCAGGATACCCTCTATAGGGATTTCATTTTCTAACATGGTATCATAGCCCTGACAGAAGTTCTCAAAAGAGGACCTTGCTGAAGGACGACTTTGATTCATTGCTCTGAGGAATTAGCTTTGGTGCCTGAAGGATTATACCTAGGCGGGAGGCTCAAGTTCAAGCAGGCGTACTGAAGGAGTATACCCAGGTGGAAGGCTCAATATCAGATAAGTGTACGACACTCGAAAACTCTTTACCTCTTTCAGTTCATTTTCATGGCCATTGGCCAATAGATACCAAATCCCAAATTTTCGTGAGACAGGCAAGCTCGACACGACCAAATCACCATTGTGGAATATGAAAGTTCAGAGCCACTTGGTATTAAGGAGTCATCGGGGATTGCAACGAGGACAAAGATATTGCCTCAGGCCACCGTAACTACTCCAACCCCACACAGTTGCAAGAAACGGCATTTCGGCCGTCAGACACAAAAACGGCCGAAACGACCGTTTTTGTTTCCCTGTTTTTTGGGGAAACCCTAATTGTGGGTTTTTGCACCGTTTTTGCACACGCTGCCTCTTTTCGCTGCTCATGCGTGCTGCCTCTACCCTTTACCCGCATGCTGTAGCCTGCTCTACCCTCCACTCTCCTCTACCCTTCTCGCGAACGCTTCTTTCAAGGCTTGGATGACATTGAGGGATATGTATGAGCTCAACAATGAGGCGAGAATCTTGGCACCAAGATGAAGGTGGTGCAGGATCAGCTGGCGGCAACCGGTCAAAGGACAAGCTCGACCAGGATGGCAAGGCTGTTGTTGGGACTCCTCCCTCAGAGCTTTAGTGGTTTTGTGACTACAATTAGGATGGCATCCGTGCTTTCGAGGAGCTGGCCCCACTGTTGCTGCAGCAAGAAACTCGAGAAAAGAAGTACGACAATACGGATAAGGACAACAAGGCCCTAATTGCTCAGAACAAGAGCCAAGGCAAGGGCAAGGATAAGCCTGGCAAAGGCAAGCCCAAGCAAGGGCAAGGATAAGCCTGGCAAAGGCAAGCCCAAATTTGACAACGGAGCGGACTCTCCACATGAAGACAACAAGAAAAAGAGGAATTGCAATGAGCTAGGACATTCTATGAAAGATTGCAAAAAGAAGAAGGCTGATAAGGAGGAGGGTGCCAGCTCAGAGTCAGAGTCGCCGGCTCAGCTAACGATAGAGGAACTTTTCGTGGCAACTCCGGGTGCTGCTGAGATTAAGTACATGGACCACGGTGTTACAATCAGAATGTCAGACATTGAGGATTGGTCGGAAGAGGAGTCAAGATCCTTTGTGACTTAGAGGGGGATTCTTCGACAAGACCTGAGGAATCAGGGTCAAAGAGAGGCTATGGCTTAGAGGGGGACAACACACAGAACCACACTTGGAGCTTCACAATCCAACTAATCTGGATCCATGCCTAGGATACAATATCTCGGGTATGTTGTTTGATTGTAGACCTAGCCAGTCGAAGGACGGGTTGAAAGAGACCCTGAGCCCTTGGTGCCTCGAAGACTTTGGGCTGTTCACCCATCATGAGGGGGACAATTGGCAGATGTTGGTACATGGAGAGCTCCAGTTCAAAAGCGGGTTCATGATTGAAGGTGGTGGTGCCATTAGGTGCTGCCAAAAATGGACCTGTGTACCAGACTAGTGTGTGAAAGCGGAACCGGACCTGAAGGCAAAGGAGCCACTAGTTGAAAAGCCAAGAGAAGACTAGAAGGACGCCAAAGTGTTCCAGAGGGCTACGATATAGGAGCCACTAGAGCATCGGTCCAAAATGGGTCAGTGAGAGGGGTTGGCCATCTCTCCATTTGTAAGCCCCCAAATGAGGAGAGCTTGGGGGAGGTGAACCTAGGGTTAGGATTGCCACATGGGCATCTGATTGGATGCCACGTGTCGGCAACGCAAAGAGAAAAACAAAGAGAGGGGGCTGCCACATGGGCAGCACCTCACAGCAAACAAGAGAACACATGGGGCTGCCACATGGGTAGCTTGGACTGCCATGTAGGCAGCACGCCAAGAAGGGTACCAGGCAGTTATGAGGCTCCATGGAGGGCAAAAGGACCGCAGGTATGCCACGTGGCCATCAAGGACTGCTGGAGCAAGAACTGCGCAAAGATGCAGGCCCAGGACAGGTGGTGCTGACATCATCAGGAGTACGAACTGTACAAAGGCTGTACGGAGGTATGAGGAACAGGGTACAAGGCTGTACGGGGCTGGAGAGGGCCTCGCAGGAGACAGAACTGGTGCAGCAGCAAAGGGGGTTGAAGATGCAGGTAAAAGGGCTGAAGGGGGCAGGCCCCTTGCCCGTTTATAGGGCCTGGTTGGGCTGGTTGGAGCCAGCCAACCAGATCAGCTGCCAAAGACCTCAAAGTTGGGCAGAGGGGGTCGGTTCATCCCCCTACTGGGTCGGCTATTTGCAGGGCCCTTGGAGCCTATAAAAGGTGCCATTTGCAGCCCCATAAACCATCACTTGGAGCAGCCCTCAGGACAGCAGACAGGAGCAGCAAAGGGGCAGCCTTGGGCCTACATTCAGAGGAGCAGGTGACCCAGAAGAAGCTGCAGACTGACAGCCCACCTAGGCTGGTATCCAGACAGTAAGGCGGAAGAGATCCCTTGGACAGAGAGTCTACATATGCTCAGTGGAGCACGTGGGCACAGATCTATAGAGGTGCCACACATATAGTAGGACATTTTGGTATTGTATTGTGTCCGGTTTTGGACGGACAGAAATATACAAGTGTTGCTTCTATATTTGTCTTTAAGCAAAGTCTATTTGCCGGCTGGCACTCACATTAATGGTTGTGAAGTACACACGTGATGATGAAGCTTGATTCCACAGAGAAACACTTACGCATGTAATTCCTGGGCCTATCTATCAATCTTCTGCTGCAGGATACCCTCTGTGGGGATTTCATTTTCTAATAACTTGCACGTTAGGCTATGGAACTAAACATCTGCAAACGGAGAGAGACAAGAAACACAGTAAGTCCAACTGGAATCTGGATGCCAAGGGGTTTTCTAGGCCGGCAACCTTCCCTTCATGGCCAAGGGCCTGGTCGGAGGGTTACTGACCAACAAGGCTCGTTGTGTCTAATCTAACCAGGTCGACCAATTAGCTGAGCCTACCGTCTTGTTAGCCTGGCAGCAGCTTTGGCTGGGCTGCTTGTTAACCGGTCTAAAAATGGAGCCTAATGTGCCCTATGACTGGCCACTACTGTAATCCGAATTGGATGCTAATGATGCCCCTTTTGTAAGCCTAGAAGCATGTTCACACTAAGAATGCACGACCAGAGAACACGCTTGACAGAGGCAACGTTAAGAATGATTGTGTATTTCTGCAACCACGATGCTGGACTTCAATATCTTACAGTGAAAAAGCCTAAGGATTGCCTGAAGTATCGACAAGAAGTCTGCGAGGGAGCTGCTCCAGGGATTCGACTTTTAAATGCGGACAACCAACTTTTCTTGTAAAGGCGAGATAGAGTTCAACAAGAGAGACCTGCTTATTGTAAATGTTGAAGTAGATATTGAAAAGATACCACAGCCCAAATAGAGAGCCCAATAGCAGCGTCTTTCCCATTTCAGTTCCCTCTTCCTCATCCGCATAGGCATTGGGAATGGGGTTCGGATCTGCACCCCCATCGCTGGCTACCGCACTAGCTTTAACAAGCGCGTCTCCTTTCTTGTGGTTGAAAAGTCCCAGGTCTGCATTCGTCAACTGTGGAGGGAGTCGCAGGAGCGAGCAATGCCGTAACTGGCTGCAGTCGCTAGTTTTTCGCACGAAAAGGCGGTCCGGGGAGGAAGAAGCAACCGGCCGAGCGAGGCATGATGTGTTTCGTCGGATGGTTCCCTGAGGAAATTCGTAGGGTTGAAGTTGAGAAAAGAAGGCGGGCTGACGAGCAGCCAAGCTCCCCTGCATCGTGCTCGATCGCACCTGCTGCCTGCACAAATGAATGTGCAGGCGGAGCGATAGCACATATCTTCAACTTCGGAACGATCGGCCAACTCACTTCAACTTAACCGGGCCACCTAATCCAGCCCCCATTTTGCCACCACAAAGAACTGCCACAAAGGATGTTGGAATCCATGTTGTATTTGAAACTAAGCCCCCACGTTGACCCACACACGGCCCAATACCATGCCATAGGGGTGAGGCATATGGAGGCTTTAATGGCTATCGGCAACAATGTAGGCCCTCATACTTCATGCTTCCCTTAGCAATCTTTCATGGTATTAAAGCTTCCATAGTCTTGCAACAAACATTAGCAATTGTGAGACGTGATGCTTTGCTTCTAGAATTTGCGGTGACTAGTATGATTGTTAAATTTGGTGATGCTTACCATTTGATGCTCGATCTCATGCTAACCAATGCCTGTTAATGATCCTATGTGGACTTGACTTAGCAGTAGCTTACCTCAAGCTGTATAATGGGGTGTATAATGGATTGTGTAGTATGTATGGTTTCAGCCTAAGGGCACTATTGGAGACAAAAGCCCACCCATATTGGCATATTGTTGGGATGCTACGTGGAACAATGTAAGTTATTGATAATACTTGAATTTATTGAGCGGTTGTCATTGGGATTAGCGGGCACAAGCAAGCATGTATTTGGAATACCCCTATATTTAGAATTTTAGATTGTGTTACATAATTGTTTACACCCCTCCATATGTAAACATGTTTGGATGTTGAATTTAAAGCTCCCCTAACTAATACAGACTATTGGGTTGCTCTGAATTAAAAATTCAGATCAACTAATCCACGCATCGTTTTGAACGCACATCGAACTCCTAATTTTTCAAGGAAAATTCCCGTAGCCTTAAATGGGTGGGACGCTGATGGAGGAAGGCAATAGAGCGGGACTCATTTGTTTGCAGGACTCTGCACCATGTCCCTCCCCAGAGTCCTCGGATGGTTGCCCCTTCCTCCCTCCTCCGCTTTTGCTTTGTCTGTAAGCTCTGGTGTTCCTCCTACTTCTCTCGATTTTTGCCTCAAATCGTGGCTCCCAAAGCCTCTCCCCTCCTTCATCCTCCATCACCTATGCATCTATGTCGGAGTCTTGATACTCCTTCTTTTTTCCTCTTTTGTCCTTTGGCTTGATGATGCCAAACCTTCTTTCAGCTCGCTAAGCTGCTTCCACAAGGTTATTGAAATCATTGGCTCCTGCTAACTGATCTCTTCCTACCACTGTAATTCTTAATTGCTTGTGGAGACCCTTACAAAATTAATCTCCTAAATGTTCCTCAGATGGCCTTTGTGGTGCTGCTAGTCTTCTATTCAGACTTCTAAATTTTTGGGCATAGTCCTCTACCAAAAGGTTTTTTTGTTTGAGTGTTCTCAACCTTTTCAGAATGGCTTCTGATGTCTTTTCTTTGCAAAATCTTCCCAGAAAAGCCTACTTTAACTCATCATATGTAGCAAAATGTGCAAGACCATATTGCATAAACCAAGACATAGCTTTACCTTCAAATGTAGCAGCAAATTGCTCCTTTTTTATTGCATTCGGTATGTGCTAAGCCACTGGCTATCCATCATGTTTTGAATTGTCCCACGTGACTGTCGGGGTCATACCTTTCTTGCCTTTGAATTTCATGGCCTTGATCATTGGATTCTACATCGTGGGTGGTTGTTGGGGTGGAGCTGGTTGTGGAAATGGAGTAGGCTATCGTCATTGCGGTCGTTGGGCAGAGAAGGCCCCAACAATCTGCACTTCTTCCCAAGACAAGACAATGTGTGGTGTGGTAATGCATGAGCAACCACATACCAAGGTGTGCCCTCGCTTGCAGGCTAGGCCAATGCTCTATTGTGCTTACTGTACTAGATAGGGAAACATGAGACCTCTCAATGTCGATACCCCAAGACTATGCCCCCAGCCCATGTACCAACAGAGGCAACCACTATCCTTGCCTACACCACCAAACCAGTACAACCAAGGCCAGCTAGTTATACAAGGAGCCCCCTCGACCAACCAAGGGCCACCTATGGTTCAAAACCTACCACTGCCACCACCTCCTCTAGGACTGTAGCACTCGCCACCATGGATTACTCCCATAAATCAGGTTATTATTGAAGAACTACTGAGCAAGTGGGAGGATCTTGACTATGCCGTTTTAGCATATCATCCCTCACCTTATGAAAGTCATGTGTATCAGACTAACCAGGTAAGCCATTACATCATGCAAGACAAACAATATATTCTAGTGTATTAGCAGACTGCTCCCACAATGCAACGAGCTAGGGATCTAAACATTGTGAATCACAGGACGCTATCTAATGCTACACTTGTCAAGGGCCGCATCATGCAAGTGAGTGTCCTTATAAGGCAACCACCAATTGGTCCATAAGTGCCAAAGACCTCACTTCCTTAAGGATTATCCCTACAAGGATGACCTACCCGTGCCGTGAACATCTACAACTAACCTAAACGCTCCATTATGCTTCAGTTACGAGTGGACCATCTAAGGATTGCCCCATGAAAAGAGCACCTAGAACCACCCCTGATCGTAAAACTAGCATCAATTTGTTGAACATTAAGAGAGGCCAAGTGGCCTTGGTGTCATTAAATGTGATTACAAGGGCCCAAGCCAGAGCCATGAGCAAGGAACTCTGAAAATAGGCTAAGAGGGATAAAGTAGCCACATCTCAGTCCAAAGGTTTAAGGATGGACAAGTGTGGTCAAAGTAGGGAAGGGCTCAGATCGAGTCATCATTCAGAATGGCTTGGACGAAGACACTGTTACAATGTCCACATCCACATCTTCGAGACCTGCTCGAGCAACCTTGGATCCTATGGTACTATGGCTTAAGGAAAAGAATTAAGTAAGTGAGACATAGCCACATAGACTGAGACTTAAGTCCAGTCAGCCATAATGAATACCTCGACTCTACTATTGAGAAGCAACTCCTCACAAAGGCATAGCAATTAGTTCGTGAGTGTCAATAGAGATTTGACCAAATGCTTAGGACTAACAAGGGTATGGAAACCATCCATCCAAACCACCGGCCCTAAGAAAAGCTCCCAAACCCTTGCCTACCCTAGAAAATCTAGATGCGGTAGTCTCAAATAGTGCATCGGTAGGCGCTCGCTCTTACATCACAAGCTGTTTGAAGAGGATCCTAGCTAGCACCAGGCTGTAGACAAGGACCCCATGTACATTTATCGGTTTGAAGAACTACAGTCTAAAGGCCGAGAATCGATCAAGCAACCTCGGGATGTGGCACAGGGCTCGCTGCATTATTGTCTACAGAAATAAAGATGCATATAGTAGCCCTGTTAAGAGGGAGCCCCATCCTTTGGAGAGATCTCTTCGATTGGATGAATGGACAAATAGTCACCCTGGAGGAAGTGGCCACTGATGTAGTTGAAGCCCCCACTAACGAGCCAAATTTGCTAAAGATACCGGTCAACAAGTTGGGCTAGTACTTTGAGATAATGATAGAAATGTTGTGCTCCCGATTTTTTGCTAAAATAACAAGGCCACAGCAATACTAGATGGTGGAGCGAGAGTCAGCATTGTCACTAAGCAGTGCTAGGCTAAATGGGGAAAGCCTGAAATGGAAAGCACCAACCTAATTATATAATTAGCTCATGATGCAACAACCCAGCTTGTGCAACTTGTGAGAGTCTTGAAGGACATAAAGATCAAGACCTTCAATCTTACTTATCGTGTTTGGTTTGTGGTGATGGATTTCCACGGGTAGCCCGATAGCTATGATGTCATCTTAAGGAGACCCTTTATGCATGCTGCAAGTTTGGTCCATAATTGGGCCACAAGTCTGGTCCATGACTGTGCCTCTAATGGAATCTATCTACGCAAGGATGATCAGATTGTAAGGGTCGATCTATAGACATGGAAAGCCCACCTAATGATCGACAACTTATTGGTAGCTGAATCGGACACTACTCAATGTACCGCCCCTAGTAATGTGTTCCAAGCATGTAACAAGAAGGACCTGGGTGAGGACCAAGATGACCACTGGTATGATCCGCTGCCAAAGCCCAAGTTCTCACAGAACTAGATCCATGTCCTAGAGACCATAGGTGCAGTTCGAAGACAGGAACAAAAATGGCGGCCCATGATCCCAAGGTGCTAAAGATGAGTCCCTCTAAACATGATCAACATCTTGAGGGTACCAAAGGATGGCTAGGGGATCCAAAAAGTAAAAATAGACCTTCATTGGTTCAAGTACATGGTGCAGTTATAGCACACCATGAATACTCATCTAATTGGGGAGCTAGACTAGACAGACTTAAGGATCCCTTAAAGAAGAGGAAGCCCCTTGAATTGGGATAAGGCCCCTTTAGAAACTAAGCCACCACAGAAAGGCAAGGCCTCAAAGTCCAAAGACGCTAACACTTCTCTGAAGGAGAAGCAACCCACTTTAAAAGCCTTGGAGGATGATGAAGAAGAGGAACCAGATTTACTCCAAGTCCCTAAGAACTTCGAATCCTACATGGTCTAGGATTGCAAGATACTTCTTGAGCAAGTTAAGCGGCTAGCAAACCAAGGCAACCAATATGGCTATGACGGTCTGGCTAAGGTCAAGGAAGTGGACCTTGCCAACAAAGGTGAAGACCCTAAATTGGTCTATATAGCCAACAACCAGACCCCCTGAGCAAGAACAAGCCCTACTTGCTCTATTGCATGAATTCCAAGATTTCTTCGCTTGGAACTATACAGATATGAAGGGTGTGCTGACCGAGTTCGTACAACACACCATCCGTATGATGGTTGACATAAGGTCAGTGCGGTAGAGACCCTAACCGATGAATCTAAAGTACACGATGATTGTACGGGAAGAGATACAAAAAGAAATCAATGCAAGATTCATTTATGAGATTAAGCATCTAGACTGGGTATCCCCCATCGTTATAGTCCTAAAAAATAAAGGCAAGATTAGAGTATGCGTAGATCTTTAAAAAATTAATGCTGAGACACATAAGGACCAATACCCACTGCCCTTTACAGAGCATGTCTCGGAGAGATTCGTTGGTAAGGAAGCTTATAGTTTCTTAGATGGGTTCTCTGGGTACAACCAAGTGTCTATTGTGTTATAGAAGTGATATGAATCAAGGAGCATACACACAACAAGAGAGGAGAAGATGGAGGAAGCCTTTTTCTTATTCTTCTAACTGAGCATCTCACACAATAGAATATAGACTAAGTGTGCCATATATACATGGGAACTAACACAATCACATCTAGAATGTAGGTAAGATAAGTTGCATGTCCCGCTTATTGGTCACGGTGTGCTCCACCTATCAATGGGATGAGTAGGCGGATAGAGACGTGCGCCTCCATATGTACATCTCCATACATCTCAACACTCCCCCTCAAGCTCAAGTCACGAGGAGGATGAGTGCTTGAGCTTGCACTATTCAAGCAATGTACCTCCAAAAACTGGCAAAAGTAGTCAAACCTCTCATGGGGCAATGCCTTTGTGAATATGTCTACAATCTACACCTTGGTAGACACATGCTGCAAGTCTACCTCTCCATTAAGGATCTTCTCTTGAATGAAATGGTAGTGGATCTGTATGTGTTTCATGTGAGCATAAAACAAGGGATTATTAGCTAGCAAGATCCTGCTAATTTTATTGCAATAAAGAGGTATCAAACCCACCACATCATAGCCAATCTGTGCTAGTGGATTGCATAAGTAGACGTCCTCACATGTTGCAACTATTGTCCCTCTGTAGAACACAATGTAATGGTTGGCCTGAAGACCATGAAACTATAGCCCTTACAAAACTAAATACATACCTTGATGTAGATCTCCTGTCATTCGAGCTACCTACCCAATCAGCATTTGTGTATGCATAAAGATTGGAATCTCAACCAACCCTATAGTGAAAACCATATCCAAGTGTATGCTTGACATACTGCATGATCCTGGGAACTGCATCCAAGTGTGGCTTCTTGGGTGTACATAAATTGGCTAACTACTACAACTACATAACTGAGATCCGAACAAGTAATGGTGTAGAAAATTAAGCTTCCTACCATTCTTAGATACATGTTTGGATCTTCTATCTCATCCTCCATATGTGCTGACAACTTAGCATTCGAATCAAGCAATGTCCTTACGAGATTGCATGTAGTCATACCATACTTTACAAGCATGTCTAAAGCACGCTGACATTGTAGCATCCTTGTGTCATCACCTTCCTTGATGACCTCTATGCCAAGAAAAAAGCGTAGCTCTCCAAGGTCTTTCATCTCAAATTCAACCTAGAACTGAGCTTTCACTCCAACTATGAGCTGCTCATCATTTCCAGTGACAATGAGATCATCCACATATAAAATGATGAGCACTTTGTCACTCCCCCTAGCCCTAAAAGTCTGTACACCAATCCACCTACTGCAAATCTATGGCATACCCAAAAGACTCTGGAATGCTCATGTTCTATCTGAGAACAATGTTGGATGAGCTCCTTGCAGAAACAGACCCAAAGAATTTCCATGGCTATCATTTTTCATATTCCTTTAAGATACTTGTCAAGCTCATGATGTATGTTTATTTTGGTAGGACATGGCAAAGGCTCGACGATGTAAAGAGCATCGAGAGCAGAGGATGAAGAGGACCCCCAATGAAATGAGAAGTTACTATGGGCACATAAGCAAGCAGAGAGTAGTAAGCAATAAGTGAGAAGAGTGTGTGTTGGGGTCTGCGATAGTGCATCAGACTGGCCTAAAGAGCTGGGAGATGCTTGCTACAAAGAGGTTGATAAGATAGTCAGGAGTTCGGAATTTCCTTGAGCCACAAAATGTCATTGTATTTTTGAAAATTTAAAAATCTTGCAGGCATTTCTAGGACACGTGGAATTTCTCGGATTGCCATCGTCCATGATATATGGTGCTTGTAATACATGATTTTGTGTCATCCTGCTTCCATGTTAATACTTGAATATCTCTGGAAAGAGAGGTGGTTTATTCTTTCTGTCGATAATATGTGAGTGTAATATATTGTGAGCCTATATGAATTATCTTAGGTCTGCCCAAGTAAAATGTTAACTGATCTTATTTTATATGCAACTACTGAATACACGAGGTGGATGAAGTGATGAAAAAGGACTACTCTAATGTCTTAAGTAGCCCGATGGCTGAAATCTGATAGTTAAAGATAACCAGCCTAAAGGGGACTGTTTTAGTATAGCACTTTGCAACAAATTTTAGGATAGCACAATAGTAACTATCGTAGTCGTTCTTGTCCACTGCTTTAAGACACCCCAAGATGTGCTCATGCATGTCTAAATCCAATTTGAAGACACTCTTGCCCTTGTTTTGTTGTGGCACAGGTTGCATCTGGAACTTAATAGCTCTTACTATATGAGAGTACACAAATGTTTGTGAAATCTTATGTAGTAGTTCATAATTGTGGCCTCTCTTGGATGTTTTTTAATACCAAAAAGCTCCAACTACTACATCCCACTTCTCATAGGTTGTTCTGCAATTATCCTTAAAAATGCTTCCTCAACCTTGTGCTTAGGTTTTGTGCACAACAACAGAAAGTATGGGTCATCTTCCTCGTTCTTCCTAGAGGCAGCGACAATTGCAAAGCTATCCCCCTCTTCCAAATAGTCAATGAGGTCATCAAAACTCTCCCCAAACTATGGCGAGTCGTTGTTTGTCTCTCCATTGTTTGTCACTCCATCTGAATGTAGAGGAAAAACTTGAACTTGCTCCCATGTCTTCATAATTGCAATGTTCTCACAATCGTCATGATCCCCTATGATGCACGCACTGCAGAAACAAGAAGGTTTTCTTGTTTTAGTCAGGTGGTTGTTTGAAAAGCACCATGTGTTGTGTAGACCACGAACTCCTTTAATTTTCTCACAATCATGCCGAATTCTCTTGGCACTTCATCCACTTTCACTTCATGGAACACTCTGCATACTACACTATTCTTAAAGCTTTGTATGCACGCCTGTGGAGAGGTTGGCTATAAGCCATGTTACAGCATCATGGGCATCATTGAGCTTTTCTTGAGGGCATGTTAATTGGTGTTTAAACAAAGCTTACTTAATAACAGCACCGCATCCATCAATTCACCCTTGCCATGGCTAAACCCAAAGAAATTCCACATCATGTTTAGGGTTTGGACACCAGATGGGGGCCATGTGTGGTCTGATGGCTGGACGACTTTAGATAGAGTTGGCACAGTGCGTGATTTGAACATTGAGACAAAGTAGAATCCACGGGCTGATTTAAATTGAGAGGCAGCACCATTTGACCACACCCAATGTTGTTTTATATTTTTTGCATGGGGATTTTCCTTTTTCAACTATTCCCAATGCACTAGAAAAGCATGCTGCAAAAATAAGGTGTCATGTTCCCTATCATCTAAAATGTAGAAATGGTATGTGTGTTGCACTGACCTGGACTCCTGTGAGTCAACAAAAGCAAATTAGCATCAGTCGTCGTAAAAGAATCAAGCAAATGATTGTACGTGATATGCACAAAAATTGTTATAAGAAATTAGTGTAAAAAGTGGCACAATATAATGACCCACAGTGACCAAGGTTGCATGACAATTTGCACATGGGTGGTGGAAGATACCACACATGACTTGATGACCCACGATGACTTATGCATGCATGAATGGTAGCTGGTTTAAATAATATATGGCAGCAACTACATCTCTAGACTATGGGAGCTATGGTGGCAACTACTAACTAGGCAACCTTGGAGTATGGAGTAAGGATTGTGACAATAGGCCTATATACATCATGATAGTGGGAAGCGTGTAGTTTTGGTACCCTTATGATGTGGTAGCATGTGGTCACCTCATAATCAGTAAGTCTAACCAATCCTTATTACTAACATAGGCCTATTGGCTTGGGCACATTGTTGGTTGACCAAAGCATTTCTAATAGTGGTGGATTGCCTTAACTATCTTGATGTTTTTTGGCGCATGTGAGGATTGTTAAGGCATTGTCCTCCTACCACCTTGGTGTTCCAAAAATATATATGCATAATGGATAATATGGTCATAATGGCCCTCAATATATGTGGTTCTGCCTCTAGGAAAGTCCCATATGCGAAGAAGGCATAAATGAAAAGATGCTATATTGTTGTTAGAGTATTATGACCACAAGAGGAAATCCTTACTAGCATTTTGGGACCCTCAGGTGCATACATGGCTAGTCCAAATCATTGGGGAGAAAGGACCTCAATAGGTAGATGTCAATAGACAATGTCCCTTACACGAACCATTATGGCTCTTGCTCAACGTCGCAATGTGTGTAGATGTCGGGACAAGAGCCCATAGTGCAATAGTGGCATATCAATTAGTGTAGAAAAAATAAAGTGGAAGACCTCATGAGAGGTGTTATATTGTAGTGTAGAAAAATAAAGTGGAAGACCTCATGTGAGGTGTTATAGTGTGGAGATAAGTGCAATCCATTAGTGGAGGTAGTGGCTCCTCTAGTTATGGGACTTGTGGTGGTAGCTATTAACTAGTCAAGGCTAGAATATTGAGGATTGTCTCTGGCTATCGGGCCCTATACATCATAAATGAGTAGCCCAAGGTTGCCTATACAATGTGGTAACATGTGCTTGCAATGTAACTAGCCAATGCACACATCTTGGAGCATGTGGTTGACTAATCAACATAAGCAGATTGGCTTGAGCATGCGGTCAATTGGCTATTACATTGTATTGGCATATCTATCTCAAAGGTTCCAACCTACATAAGCCTATCCCTTGGTAGCCTAAAGGAATCTATGTCTACTGGACTATTGGGGAATAATGACCCTTAATAGATGCACTTTCGAATGTGGGCTCTAGGGCGCAATAGTCCCATATGCAAGGAAAGAAGAACTGAAAGGATGTTATATATTGGCATATTAAGTCCACTTGAGAGAATCCTTTCTAGCACTTTTCCACCCTTAGAATGCATGCACAACTATACCATAAGGAGTGGGAATCCTAATAGGCAACACTCTCTCTCCCACTCCTACTAGGCAACGCTTGCTTAAGAGAGAGAGAGAGAGAGAGATTTATTGATGTCAACTGGGATAAAAGCAAAAAAAGCCTATCAGACCAAGGAAAATGGAGACCCAATCAACATGGACTACACCGCTATGTGGGGAATTTCTATGTGGGGAACTAGGGTCTCTATTACACCCATGAAATCCAACCAACATGGAGTAAACCACCATGGTGGGAATTGGGGTCTGTATCACACCTTCGAAAAACAAGTGAGATGAAATTAGATGGAATCTAGGGACCTCATTAATGAAATAGACATTCTAAGTGTTAAGGGAGCTCTTTTAATGCCATGTCATTTCTTGTGTCAATCATTACTCTAAGCTCCACATGGACACAAATAGGGTCCTCGTGGGACTCTCGATGTCTCTAGAACATGTCCAAGAACTATCATTGTCATCCTTGGGTCCTCTTCATAAGATGTCGTAAAAATCCTTGGTGCCTCTAGAGCATGTGCAAGATCAATCAGTAGCATCCTTGACTCCTCTTCATAGGATGTACTTGTGGTTGTATGTACTCATGGGTAGCAAGACCCTACATTGAGATGCTACAATAATCATGCCTTGTGAACCATAGTGGGTCTCGTGAGTCTAACCCTGTCTCATGTATAAAGAGTAATGTATCCATGGGCGAAGTGGCCGTACCTCCCCTAGGTTTGATAATATCATGGACTCTCATTAAGACATGATCTTGTTGTCAAAAAGTGTAGAGTCTTGGAGCTCTACAATGTGATTGTGTGTTTGTAAACCTGATTTTCTTTGATCTCAAATCCACTGCTACAAGAAGACCCTAGTTGAGCTTATCTGCAAGCTAAGTAAACGATAACAAACAAACAAAAGTCAACAAACGTCTTTGTTCAAATGCAATGGGTACCACGAACATGCAAGGCATTCAATATGTATCCAATTATCATCCCAACTTGCCACCATTCATCTTATAATAGATCCCAACTATTTGTTTTTCTCTAAGATTGCTCACAATAGGTTTACCTTTCTATGCCAGGCAAATTCTTCAATCAAACCCAAATATCAACTTGCCAATGCGTAACTTCCTTCCCCTACACCACAATACTTTGATAATAGATTACGCCAATGTACGATTTCACCCAAGCAGACTCAAATCCATGGTAGATACATCTCCCACTCAACCAACCAGATAATGGGCAAACACCAAGAAAAAATGATGGTGTTAATTTTTCTCATCTTTAATTGAATAGATACCGTAGTAAGCATATGCTTGGATTTGAAGTCTTTAATAAATTTTATGGCACATTTTTTTATAAGAAAGTTAAGGGAACTTTATCTTGCCTCTTTATCCAAGTAGTAATGCAACAGCCCGAATTTGACATTTCAAATTTCTTTACTTGATCATTGTCGACCTCTACTGTCGTTTTGTTATTCTTTATTATTAAATCATCCACGCATAGAATAATAGACATCACATCCTGTATCATGTTCAACACATACATTTGAATATGCATTACTCTTGACAAAAGCTTTCTTCCTAAAGTATTTGATTGCATGCACTTGTTGCGTGCCTATTTGAGACCTTGATAGTGCCCTCAAGTTTACATGCAAGGTGTTCTGATTCTTAAAGTACAACGTTCTAGTTATACTTGTATGCTTTCAAATTGACATCCATGTGATGTACTTCTTGCCCATAATAAGTAGCCACTGCACAATTTCTCTAGCCATCTATTTGGCAAGTGGAACAAGTGTCTCATTTCCTTATTTACCCAAATTCCTCTTTTGAGATTGTTGGATCTTCCATGTTCAAGGTATTTGCCATCAATTCAAGGCATGATTCCACTCTTTCAACCATTTGAAAGATTGAAAGATTCTTAAATGAAAGTTCTACTTCAACCATTTAGCAAATACAACAAAAGAACAACATGATGCACACAAATTCACAAGTGGAGATTGCATTGAAATCGATTCTTGATAACACAAAACTAACAAGGAGATTCAACCCTTTTACAATGACACATCGACTTGGACAATGAAGAGATGGTGTGGATCATGTTTTCCTTAAATGAGGGCTTTAAGTGCATCTTTGCCTAAGTGTGACTCATTGAGTGCGCTTGGCTCCCTAAGTTTGCTTCGCTCCTCTCTAAGTGTGCTTCTCTACTCGAACCTAGAGTGACTTCACTCAAGACTTCGTTGCGCAATTGAGTACTGGAACTTCAAGAGTTTCAACTTGAAACTTGCAACTCCCTGAGTTCACTACGCAATGCACTATGTGATTGACTCCTTGAGTTCACTCCATAACTTTAGTCCTAAACTAAGTTCTTCAGTGCTTGATTGTCAATTCCTAAAATCAACTCAATGCAAGCATTGTCTGTGTTCCAATGTGGATCATGAAAGGTCTACAACTATACAAAGAGCTCCGCACCGATCGTGTAGTGCGATAATTTTTACAGTCTTAGGCATGTGCTACAATTTCCTATAGAGCTCATGGTGACTTGCACCTGATGCTAAGCTTAAAAAAGGTGGTCATCAATGGCTTTGACTCATCTCCATGCATGCTTGTTTGTCAACCTATCTTCCAAATCCAATTCAACATCCTACAAATATCTTATGCATCCTCTAGAGCTTTGTTTTATGGAGCCAGCCGCAAAGGATGTGTTGTTCATTCAAACAATGTCAAATGAACACAAAGACTCAAGGGATGTGTTGCTCATTCAAACAATGTCAAATGAACACAAGGACTCAATGATGTGGCACCTATTGTCGATTGGATGTGATAACTATAACCTTTTATCTACGTAGGTTTCACAATGCTTTCCAATGCACTTGTATGCATCATCTAGTTAAATAAATTTAACATCTCAATTTGCAATCATTAATGTACAACTAGTAACCTTTTGGCATGGCAACTATAGGGATTCTACCTATTATGCTTTCTTCATGCTTCTTCATATGATCGCAAAATCACACTCTTATTAACATATTTACCAACCCCTTTCTCAATCTAACCAAATAAGCTTGCAATGATGATTTTATTTTTAATGAAGCCCTCACAAACATAACCCAAGTAGCTTGCTAAAATTCAAAGGGGTCAACTTTTTCTTTCAAAAGTTCACAAAAGTTGAGTCCTTTGAGATTCTTGCCTTAGTTATATGAATAAGTATATCAAGATATGGTAGCATTTTTCTAGCTCACAAAAATGTCTAAAGCACATTCTAAGGTTCACATCTATTCAAGCCAATATATTAGGGTCCGACATCTTCCCAATTGAAATTAGATCAGATTTGAATCCAATCTTAATAAATGTTCAATGAAGGTCCCTACTCTTCCTAAGAACACCAAACGTGCCACTAGTACCTAATCTTGAAGTCTCTTAGTATTTTCATGTATATCTTTGATGAAGCTTCCAACTTTCTTAAAGGCATCACACCTTGTAACTTTATAGATAGTAAGCATTGCTTATGTATTTACAATGAAGGTCCCTACTTGTCCTAGGAACACCAAGCGTGCCATTAGTGCTTAATCTCTTAGTATTTTCATGTATATCTTTGATGAAGCTTTCCAACTTTCTTAGAGGCATCACATCTTGTAACTTTATAGAAAGTAAGCATTGCTTGTGTATTTAGACATTGATGCCTTCATATAGCAAGTCCTCATCGTTTGTAAGTTCTAGGCTTTCAAATTTCAATTCAAGATGCTTCTTCTTACATGACAATGGTTAACCATAGATTTACAACTTTACAATGGCTTTTATGAATAAAAGGAAGACCAACAAACAAGTCCATGCAAATACTCACAATCAAATGAATAGGAACTAGTCTACATGCTCTCTCTCTCTCTCTAGGAACGGAGTCTACTCTCTCTCTCTCTCTCTCTCTCTCTCTCTACACACAAACACAGACACAACCACAACCACAAGCACACACACACACACACACACACACACACACACACACACACAGACAAACACACGCACACGTGCACACATGCATGTGCGCGCGTATCCAAACTTTCAAAAGGCTTTTGGCATAACTCCACGATATGATATAACCGAGAGACGTACATTGATTAGATCACAACCTACAAGATGAGATTAACCATATCATACGATAACAATGGGGACCTAAGTTCTATCACATTACTTCTAGTAATCGAGGAGAGTGATTATCAAATCCCAATACCTCGAGGACAAACGAGTCTCACATGCATTGAGGATTGCCATTGGACAGTTGTGGATCTGATCCCACCAACTAGGGATTGAAACAAGGAGACTTGCATGCACACCTAGGGAGCAATAGATCACACTAGAGGAGGTGTACATCCCTAGTTTACTACGAGATTCATGGACAAATCACTACCTTTTCCAAGAGAAACAAGAAGGTACCGGGGCTAGCACACAAGCTATAGCCCAACAAGCACTCATTACATAACCAATTTGTAATGTTCTTATTCACTGGCTGTAAGGGATCACTATTAAGTTAACAGTGATCACAAGTCCCATAGATCCTGAAGGGTGTCACAAAGACTCTAATACAACCATACCATCTCTCTCTCTCTCTCTCTCTCTCTCTCTCTCTCTAAGCTCAAAAGTGCCTCAAATGGGAATATAAATCCGATGGCAAGTTAGGTTAGAGTTCAAGACATCAAGAGCAATTACAATCATGCTAGACTGCTGTTCATGTCTTGTTTGATATCCTTTTTACAAAGCCAGAGCACAAGGCATCATCTGTTGTTGCAAATATTTTACTTTTTTACTTTCTAGAGCCCAATAAACAGCATCATTGTTAGAACGTCTTCCACCACCCTAGGTGGGTAATACTAATGCTAATACACTATCTCAAAAAGGGGACTGCTGCTTCCTTCCCAGGTATACTAGCTACACATAAGTTACATCGTAGTGCCAGCATAAAATAGTACTACATTGACCGTAATACAACCTGATTTTCTTCATGTGAAATCTCCAAAAGTAAGTGCATACAATAAAGACGCTATAATGAAGGACTCAGGATCTGTGAGAACCACCTGTCTCCAATCTTTACTTGGCATTCACGTTCCCAAGGGAGCTCTATCATCTGGCCCAGCTAGCATTATCTGAGCAAAAATATCCACTATATGAGCAAAAAGACCTCACAGATCGTTGTTCTGCATTGGTAGTCAGAATCTCCCCCCCCCCCCCCAACAAAAAAAAAGAGGTTCCACGCGCGTCTTTTAAACATATTCTGGAAAAAGCTTACATTACAATCAAAAGCAAATCTTCGAGCTAGCATAATTGCAGCATTGCGCTCCCTTGCCGATTCAAAGGCCAACAAATACGACAATCCCTTCTTCGCCTGCCAGAACAAACCTTGGGCAGCAGCAAGTCCACCACCTCTTGCGCCACAAAGCTGCATTTACAGGAAAAACAGTACTTCATTTTCCTTCCATTGGAAATATCACCTCTACAGATCAACAAGATGTATTTCCTTTAATATATTTTGCAGGAACATGCCTAACTCTTCTGTAAACACAAAACATTCTGCCACCATGAAAGCCAGCAATTAATAGGGAAGTCTGATCTAAAAGTTGTCCACATTCTCTTCATTAAAAAAAAAGCAGATAATTAACAAAAGAAATAAAGAAAACACTTAAACTTGCAGAATTATACAACATAACACGTTTACCAAAACATCACAGTAAGTTAGCTAATGACAGTAAAGAAACGGTGACAAAAAAAAGCATGGAGGATAACAAATTGAGGTAACAAATGATATCTAGCCTAACCAGCATGCCAACACATACAAATGGTCTATAAACAGACTTGAAAATCCAAATCCAGACTGGCAGGTATGTTGGCCTAGTGAGCTAGTCCCCAGATAAGGTTCGATATTTTAAATTTCAGCAAGAGTTATTCAATCCAAAGTAGGGAGAATAAACACACCAGGAGTAAAATTTCCTAAAGCACGGGAACTAACTTCAATTCAACTCCACGCAGCCACAACACAGGAATGAACACTGCTGTGTGGAATAAAACCTGCATAGATGCTGAGTATGGCTCTTTGGCCTTCGTCGTACGACCTTTTCTCAGTTTGATACGTACCCTCCCAACATTGAAACCATGGACACTTTGTTTTGTAACAACCTCGCCATTTTGTTGAATGATGACCACCTGACCAATAGGAGAAACCCTGTTCTATCAAAGCAGACTAAAAAGCACACAAATTGCTGCCCCCCCCCCCCTAAAAAAAAAACTCTCCATACTGTAAAACTACAGATTTAAGAATTATATCAAAATATTCCCCTTCCACTACATAAACATATAATAAAGGTTTCTTAACAATCAAAATCACAGTCAATCAAACAGATCCTTTCCTCTATAGGATTACCTATGCATACTAAAAGATAAACTACCTGAAATTCAGCCCCTCCTTTTCTTACAAGAGCCTCCACATAATTTCCTAAACCTGGAGCTGCAGATATCAATGTGCAATGTTTAAACCCGGCATGCATCCAAATTTGTTCACAACATAGACTGACACTTCAATAAATTTTACAACTAGATGCATACATGAACAATTACACGAAAAAGCAAAAGTAGGCCAAAATATAATCCACCATGCAACTCAAAATAATGGGATAACTGGGTTCCTTATCCTTACCAGGTGTAGAATGAGGATGTTTTAAGTGATACAATCGAGATAAAATGCTCTATTAACGTTCATTGACCTTATCCTTACGAAGTGTAGGAATGAAAATAAAACCCCTTCTTCCTTTGTCTTTGCCAAAAGGTGGCTTCTATTAAGTATAACCAAACATTACAATGACCTGGATAAATTCCTGTGAACCACCTTGTACGATAAAAATAAATCAATAAAATGTAGGAGAATTTCAAAACCAGTCTCAAGTATAAAAGTGCTGAGACAATCCTAGGGGAGAGTGTGAAAAAACAACCTGATGCTACTCCTGGATCCGGCCAAGTTAGCCACAAGAGTATGAATGATACAAATTATATAAAATGCTCTATTAATGTCCACTGAAAACCAATGTTCTATATAGCTAATAGAAATGACATAAAATGCTCTATTAATGTCTATTGAAGACCATAAAGATCCATAGGACAAATGAAATGCAGAACCAAATGTCTAAAAGCAAGTCTAGAGAAGTTGCTTTCTATTTGCGCACCCTTCATACTGACATTACGAGTAGGAAAGGAAACCTACGGTTCAATTTCTGTTATCTCTTTCTGCAATTCAGATCTGCTTTAGCCCCCAAGTTGTTTGGTTGGCTGCTCCAACTGTGAAATTGGAATTGAACTAATCACTCAAGGCTTGTTAAACATGCTTTCTCGAAATTTAAGAAAACCCCATCCTTGTTTCCATTTCAACACCAACAATACAAACGGGAGGTATCCTCTAACGCATGCTCTTGCTCCAGGCCAGCGTTTCTTATCCCATTTTCTGCCCCCAAGGAATAGGTTGTTGATTGTGCTTGACGAGAACCCATAGGAGCTTTAGGTTGTCTCTTGTACAAGACTTTCCCGTGCAATAAGCACAATATGCATAAATAGAATATGGATGAATCCATGGATGCATTCCATGCCTGCACATTCCAGATCTGCCACTAGTTGTTGGCAACCACTCCCCTGTTACCCTATATAGGCAATGAGGCAAGGATATAGAGAAGCAGGCCCCAAAAGAGCTGATTTTTCTTTATCAACAGCTCACGAGTGGTAGATCTTTTGGAAGATGCTCTTTTATGGGGGATATCATATACACATTCTAATACAAGCGAGCAATCTTCACATGCTCTCAAGATTGCCTTGAGAGGGATTTTGAAGAAGCAGGCCAACAACTAGATGCAGAGTAAACTGCCCCCAAGGCTGCTTCTCAAGTCTAGGTGCCAGACCCAATAAGAGGGACACAAGCATGTATAATGTGAACCAGTTTGTTAGTAAATTGTTTGAAACTCAAACCCATGTTGAATTGCACTCTAGTATCTCGCTCACTTAGTAGACTCTGTGAGGAGGGTTATATCCTACAAAGGAGTTATTTCAATAACTATGTTACTGCTCAAAAGGATGGACAGTTAATCAAACTTCAAGATAAGCATGATTTACCTAATACTTCTCTCATCTCTATATGCAATTGGAGCACTTGATCAAGCACAATGATGCACAACTATTGCTTAGAGATTTTAATTATATCGGTATAAGTTCTTTGTATTCAATTTTATTTTTTGATATATATGTTTGTTGATGTAGTTTCCAAAAAAATTCCTAATGGTTTACCTCCACCGAGGGGCTGTAGAACATATGATAGTGTTAGTTCCACTGATGCCATATCCAAATTTCTTCACTGTCTCAATAGAACAATAGACAAGGAACAAGAGTGGAAATTGTTTGAATAGCTTAGGAAAAGGCCAGTTGTTTACCGTGGGCTGCGCTAGTTCTTTTAGTTGAAAAGAAAGACGGATCTATGTCATTCAGCATAAATTATTGTGCCTTTAATAAGGTTACAATTAAAAATATGTATCCAATGCCACGGATTGATGAGCTCTTTGACTAGTTGCAAGAAGCTAAGTATTTTAGTAAAACAGACTTTTTCTAGGTATCATCAAGTGCAAATAGATCTTGATGATATATCCAAAATTTGGTTTAAGTCTTGAAAGGGCCATTACCAATTTAAACAATGCCCATTTGAGTTTACTAATGCACTTGCCACATTGATGAATTCGATCAACAAGATACTTAGACCGTATCGAGGTTAGTTTTAAGTAGTCTTTTAAAACAATATTCTTATCTTCCCAAAGACTAAGCTTGAGGATTTGCATCATTTGTAACAAATATGGCATTCTATAACAAACTTATGTATATCCTTACAAATGGCTGACCAGTAAAAATATATCTCCAAAGATTGAGTTACCTCTATGTCCAGCATATGGGGGTATATGGCATTCCTCCAAAATTTTCTGTCTCAAATCTCTACTAATGCACTGGCAGTCATCCTACAAATGGAATCTACAGGAAACCTCTATTTCTGTCTTCCAAGCAGAGTCAGCATATCTTGTCCTAGAAAATGATGTGGCTTGTTCTGCCATTGCAGTGCCAGAATTTCTGGCAGACAAGTATCTTTTGAATCAACATAATATTTGGTGCCAAAGTATAGTATTTCGGCATAAATTTGCACATTGCATATTGGCTCCTGACAATGTTCAATTCGATTTTCTTTTTCTTTTTCGGAAACATACATCCAGCCAGCCCTTCTTCAATATCCTGGGTAACCATAGTATAATTCAGCCCAATTTTTGCTTCAGCTCCTTGAATATGGGATTTTACTTGTTTCCTATGCTTCAATTCTTTCCCTCTGGTTCTGACGAGCAGGAGACTACATAAATTCCTTTCTACAGTTTCAAAGGTTATATGAAGCTTGTAAAACATATTGCTCTTATATGAATGCTCATCTTGGCCCACAAAACTCTTGATCAACCATACAGGATCATTAGGCTCTTCTAATAAAAGGGAACTTGTTTGGTTCGTATCATCGACTACATATGGTGTTTTGTGTTAACTACTTGAATGTATAGTTTGGGAGGAGAATAGATCTGTCATAGACTAGATTAAATCTCGAAAACTTCCACAACAGCCCCCCCCTCCCCCAAAAGGCTTGATGTGAAAGAAAAGCATATTAAGAATATTTAGTGAAGTAAAAAGATATATACCTTTGTAAGACTAGAGTAAGTCCAATCATACAAATTTAGAATTTTTGTTGTTCTAAAGATCAAAAATCTACAAAGAAAATAAAAGAGAAAATGAAAGAGAAGAAAAAAGAGGTAAACAAAAACTTCTATGAAAAACAAAAGGAAGACATACTTAGCAAGCAAAGCAACACTTATGTCATCATCAGTGCCCAAGCATAAGCAGCTATACTAGGTTTCTAAAGACCCGCGGAGTCTCTTGGGCAAACCCAGTGCTTACTAAAATACGTCAAATAAACAAAAGAGAATGAAAACAAGAAATAAAGAAGTGCGTCGTGAGATTCACCTTTCGTGCACTACGTCTAGATTTGAATTCCTTTTATCGTGCAATTCTAGAATAGGAACGAAGCAGGTGACTAAGCAAAAATAAACAAACAAGTCAAGAAACAGAAACTTCCAAAAAACTAGAAACTCTCTCTCTCTCTCTCTCTCTCTCTCTCTCTCTTATTTAAAACATAAAAAGCTAAATGGCCCTTTACACTTATGTATCGTTTCTACAAAGAGGCAAAAATACATTTCTAACTTAGAAAGCACAAGCATGCTCAAACAAACTCTCTTTTGAAACTAAGAGAAACAGGCTATTCAGCTCCCCGCTTTTTGTTTTCAGCTTATGTTCAATCATTCTAAACAAACCTAAGGCAGAAACACCATAGATAAAAGACTTCATATCTAAGAATGTGCGAACTTTTTTCATTATTTTCCTTGGATTATACCTCTTGTGTAATAGTAAAGTGATCAAATTACTACATTGGGTGATAAAAGACTTCTTAGTTGTACAAAGGCGGGAAAATCTATGGAATTGGGAAGAAATGACTCCATATTTTGCCAAATCAGAAATGTTTGAGTCAATGTGAGGCATTTTTATAATGTGTAAACCACTATATTCAGGTTGTTCACGTTTATCGTACATATCAACCTCCAATCCTATGGTAGATTGAGAAAGTCTAAGATCTAAGAAAACACAAGAATCCCCTCTTGAAGTGCAGTTCAGTTCACGAGAGTCAAGTGCAGTTCAGTTCACAAGAGTCACGAGGATAGATTCCTTCTCCAAAAGCTCTAGCGTTTTTGTACATAAAGTCTTGAAAGTCAGGAACATCTGGTACAAATAAATCATCTATAAAATGCATAACTTGACTAAGCTTTTGTAAAATGATAGGGCAGGTATTGATAGAAATAAGACGTTGCATAAACTCAAATTCATCAGTGAAAAGATAAAAGTTTGCTAAAAAGATGGCACAATTAGTGCCCATGGGGATTCCTATAACTTGTTGAAACAAAGAATCACCTATCGTGATGTAAAGATTATCTAAAAGAAAATCTATCCAAGAGCAAACATCTTCTACACTTACTACCTTTGTGTATCTTTTCTTTTTAGAATCTATGTCATGATCTTTATTTTTTAGCCACAAAAAGTCAAAGCATAAGGCTGTTTTCTCAACTTTTAGGACTTTGAATCTATCTTTGTCAAATCTCAACTTGAAAACTTCAGCCACTAGCTATTTAATTCTAAACTTCAGAACTTCGAGCTCAATCTTTGTGTAAAGCGTGGTAAAATTATAGGTTTGAAGGAGAATAGGAGACTCTTTTTCCTGAATGCTTCAAGAGGAATTAAAAAATTTTACAACAGGAATCACTCCTACAGAGTCATTTAAAATCCAGCTTGAGTTCGAGGAGACATCTGCCTCTTTTAATAAGTCCCTCCAAAGTTCATGGACACTAGGCAACATGGCTTTGAAGCAGTAGCTTAGCCATTTAGAGACATCCGTCAAAGTAGTCTCACAAGCAATTGCAATAAATCTTGGCTTTTTTGGACTTTTGTGAAACTTCCAAGCAGCAATTTAAAAGGAACTTTCTTCAAAATCTTCCCTTTCCATTCTGATAAGATATTTTTAACTCCTAAACATTCTTCTAATTGCAAAACAAACTTTGAGATTCCCTTATCGATAGCTTTTAAAAGGCAAGGCTCTTTAAAAGAGTACAATCGAAATTTCGTGCCTTTCATGAAAAGGTCTCTTAGGTTACTAGAAAGCAAAATTGAGGTATCAGCTGTGACTACATGTCCTAAATCAGCATCAATAAAGCTTTGGAATCTCTTACTTTTACAACAACAAGGTTCTTTAAGGATAGAAGATTTTGAATGCTCTGAAAGCCTTTTACCTATCTCTCCAAAGTTGAAAGTCTTTTGTCCTAAAGTTTTTACATACTTCCAAGCTACTACTGGATGCTTCCAAATTCTTCTCACAAAATGAGGGAGAGACAGGAGACTTCAGAATGGACTTTAAGCCTATCTTGTCAAGTGAGGAAGAAGTAAAAATAAAAATCAAGAGTTCCTTATTTAGATAGACTTCTTTGCTTTGAAAGGAAGCTTTAACTTTTAAGAAGCGATCCAACGAAGTTTTAGGTTGTATATAATGGAGCTTATTTAGATTCAAATCCTCAAAAGAGAAGTTTTCCAAGGTGTATTGAAGTTTAAAAAGAACTTTGACATTATATTTTTCAAAAACTTTTATTGAAAAAAGACCCAGTGACATTAATCTAACTAGGTAGAGTAGTCTTCTTTTATAGTCTCGAGAAGCAAAAACTCTTGGAACTATGGAAGTTAAAGGAACTAAAGAGGAGGAAGTGGAGGAAGAGGAAGTGAGGGAGGCAACTCACGAACTACATGTGAGATTGCAAGAGAGCTAGGACAACCTCGTAACATAACTTTAGGTTTCCATACGATATTAGGTGTATGACTATGTTGGTAATGAGGAATGTTAAAGGACTTCATATGAGTTCTCCACATCAAAGGGTTCTTTTTAGAGGTTTTTTTATTTTTCCTTCCAAATTAAAACCTCTTGGGACGAAAGTGTGTAAAGTTCTCATCCAAAACAATTCACAAGGATGAGCAGCCTAGTAAAAGTCCTTGGAATTATTAAAATGGCCCTCTATATGCTCAATGGGAAAGCAACGAAAAGATTTGAAACCAGACTTTGTCATTGCTGCATATAAGGATCTTGAATTCTCAATTAAGGAATTCTTCCTATGAACTTTTCTAGCTTCACTAACATGTTCTTGAAAACGAATAAAAGTTGTCCCATAGGTTTGTCCTACATAAAGCATATTACTACTATGTAGGTTATAGACAACATAAATTACTTGCGTTTAATGAGTGCTAACTAATAAAGCCTTAAAGTTAGACCAATTAATATTACCTTCCCCAAAATCATGAAGATTATTCATGTTTGACCTAGCTAAAAAGTTATACCCTTCTCTATATATGTTTCTTCTAACTTTTCTGTTTTGATTTACCGAGCTAGACCCAACTAAATCACTACCAAAGAGACAAGGCCATCACTAGAATTTCCGATGTTATTCGGTGAGGTCAAACGATCCAACATTGGGGAACTTGCTTGCGCTCTCCCTGCACATCCCAAGGCAATTTCTCCCTTGCTATATCCCCTAACTCTAGCAGGAGCGAGACTAGTATTTAGGGGAGGCTTGCTTGCACAGTCGTTACTCGTCCCAAGGTTTAAAACAGTATGCTACGGAGGAAAATTTACAACCCTAGTCATGTGGGGTAACATTATTTCTAGGGTGTGGCATTGGGTTAAGAAGCTAGGAGAAATGGGCTTAAGTGGCCTAACGGCTAGTAGTGCCTAGTTAGGACAGCTATGATCCTTAGTATTAGCCTAGTATAATAAGTATGCTAAGCGTCCTTAGTGAACTAGCACCTAATTAGAAGGTGATCAATGAGCATGGGGTTGGCAAGATGGTGCAAATGAATAAGCTAACATTAGGTAGTAATCCTTCCTAATGTATGGCTGATGAATCCATATACCATAACTTGATATTACATTTGCCATCCAACATGTGAAACTGTTGCAAAAGCTTTCTAGCATACTTAGAGAACCAACATACTCGACCACCTACAAATCTAACTCCACCTAAATGAAGTAAATCAACCCTCTCTACAAGAACCAACAATTGTAAGGGCATCCCACAATTGACAAGCCCAAGCATATAAACAAAGATAGCATTGGGCATAACTCTCAATGCAACAATCATGTGATGCATTGTCTATGCATGAGCACAGGATTGAGAGAGCATGGCGGGTTGGAAGGGACCCCAACCGAGAGCAGCCCCTTATCATACGATTCCATGACACGCAGGCATGACTTTTGGCTTTACGTCGTAGGTTAGCCTTACGAGACCAGCCAACGATCTCCATGGACGAGAACCTCACTCCACTACAGGTAGAGGAGAGGCGGTTTTTGTTGCAGCAACAGGATCAGGCCCGCAAAGAGAGGAAGGACAGTAGTACGAGATGGACGACTCCTTACAGGCCCCCATCCGACACCCACCTCTCCTCCCGCATAGGGAGGCGGGGTCTATGAGACCTAGACATCCGAGACCCTATCATGTACCATCTGGAACTGTAATGGTATCTTATGGTCAGAACCAAGGAACTTCTCAAAATCCTATACAGGTCACGACATAGTCTTTTACACAGAGACACATTAGAGTCCAAAGCGCCCACTACCAATAGTCAGCCTGTATACATGGGAGTCTACCTACAGAGATGAGACGAGGGATACAGGAGGGGTTCGAGGATCAGGAGGAGTCACAGTCCTTTACAGATCCACACTTTAGGGGGCCATCTCAATAGAGCAAAGAGATCCACACTCCAAGTTTCTCTGGATCCGAATTTGACACAACGATAGCCATGATCTGTTTATTGCAGTTTGCTACTTCCCCCCCCAGAAGACCTCCTGCTTTTTCGGAGATATTTGAGGGGAGGAGACATCCCCATTTGCTGCACTTTATCAGTCCATTGTTGACTTCTCTAGCCGCAGGAAAGTCCTCCTAGTTGAAGACTTCAACGCGAGATCTCACAAGCGCTTGTCAGGCACCACTCCTTGACTTCAGGGATGATTCCACTCTACTGCCAGACATTGACCTTGAGGAGGCATGTATGCTACGAGTTTCGACTGACAGTATTAGACCTCGAAAAGATGCATGATCTCATCATCTATAATGGTCTTGACAGATGGCCCACATCAAGTGGCTTCACTTGCTTTCCACATGGGGAGGCTTTAGTGTTGTGGCCTACATCATGGGATCCCCTGCGTTCACATCTCGCATCACTTTTGGCGAAGATTTCTAAAGGGACGCCCCCCCCCCACTCACTGACACTCAGGTGTGGTCTGATTATGCACGCACGCTCTATGATATCCCAAATCAGCCAGCCCCTAACCTATCACATATGCCACGCCCCACATCCTGCACCCTCTTCACTAGGAGGGGATAAAGAATGCCGTAATGAAACTTCATAATGGCCGAGCAAAGGATCATGAGGCACTATGCACTAAGTTCATTGCATATGGGATTAACCTCCTAGCCCTAATCTTAGCCAAGCTATTTAATGAAGCCGTTTGCTTGGGGTTTCCACGCACTTCGACCATCAACACTATCTCACCCATCCACAAGGCAAGGGATGCCATGAACTCGGAGAACTACAAGACCATTATGATTGGATATGTCATGTCCAAGATTTATGCATCAGTACTTGATTTTGAGATCAACAGATTTTCGAAGTGTCGAGGACTCAGAGCAGCGGGACAGACCGGTTTCACGCGGGATCATGGGACCATGGACCACATTCTCGCACTCAGATGTATCATCGAGGATGCGAGGGCACAGAAGCATGGACTTTCACAAGGCATTTGACACCGTTCAAAAAGCTCACCTCATATGACACCTATAGGATCTGGGTTACAACAAGGAGATTATTTGGGCTGTCATGGAACTTTATGAGCGAGTTTCAAGCAGAGTCCGGACAGGATCTGAATGGAGAGACGAGATCATGAGCACTATCGAGATGCCCATTATCACCTACCTTGTTTGGCCTCTACATCAACGAGCTCGAGACAGTGATGCAAGCATAGGATGGGATAGGCTGCTCTCTCGCGGGCACACTGATCCGGATATTACTTTATGCAGATGACGTGGCTCTCTTGTCTTCCTCAGTAGAGGGGCTCTAGAGACACCTTGACGCACTACGGTCCTGTTGTGAGTCTCATGATTTGAAGGTTAACTTGGGTAAAACCAAGGTTATGATCTTCAATAAATCTCATACCGTCATGCGCGATGAGCATTTCGCATTTGATGGGTCCCCTGTTCAGATAGTTTCATCATACACTTATCTGGGGGTCATCTTTTCCAGACCCATCTTCACCATGAGCCCCGCGATGCAAGCACGCTTGAGTAGCGGATATGCTTCATTGGCTAGACTAGAGAGACAGTGCTTCCGCTCTCACTTTCAAGGTCCACGGACCAAAGGGTTGCTTTTTGGCTCCTTGGTCCGCCCAGCAAGGATGTATGGCAGTCCTGGCTGGAGGCTAGACTTGTCGCATACAGAGTGGGCCATGGTGGAGCGGCTACAAGTTCTCATGTTTTCACAAATGATCCGTGGTAAGCCATCCGTCCCTCACTAGATCATTCGAGCGGAGTTTGGATCACCCCCATTATAGCTAGATGTTGCATTTCATGTCATTACATATCTGTACCGAGTCAAGGAGTATGGGGATTACACATCCGGGCGTAGCAGGATATCATGGCTAGCACAATCCTCTTCTATGGCACTTGCAACAGGGGAAGAACAGAGCTGTTGGTATGCACGCACAAAGAGATGGTTTGCAGGACTAGGGCTCCAAATGGACAGACTACCTCCTTTCCAGTACAACATATATGCTCCTTTCTCTCCCCTCCTATCACACGAGGTCAACCAGGTTACCTATGAGGATCTGCTATAGCTACACACATTCCAAACTTGGTTGGGCCTAAGTAATCTTCCAGTGAAGCTGGGCTTCTACAAAGATCACTTCTTACATATCACAACGAAGGGTTTCATTGATCCACCAGGATACACGCAGATTCACCTACCCCACTCGTTGAGGATCTCCCTTGGATAGTTCCGGGTCTCTTCACACAGACTTCATATCGAGAGCGGCAGAGCAAAGTGGTTACCCAGGGAGAGGCGCATATGCACACTGTGTGACATGCAGGAGGTTGAGACAGAGGAGCATTTCATCTTTAGGTGTCTTGTTTACTATGAGATTCGAGGGCATTTCAAATGCCTCTTCAGAGATAGTTATGGGGTGTTGGCCCGTTTCCTCTCCTACCCAGAGCAACCATGTTTGGCTGGTTTCATTCATGAGGTGCTCAAACACCGCAATAGGATACTCCGAGCACGGAGACAAGAGCTGACTTCTCTCTCGACTCATACCTCTAAAAGCTCTATCACGGAGTTCTTCCAGCCAGATCACATAGACCCCCACGAGGCGAGACCTCAACATGACCGTGACCCGAAGCCTGTGACCCGACAGCCAGACAGAGGGTTGACTCACAGATCATACTTGGGGACATCCCCTCCTTGTTTAGGGTCGGAGCTCGACCGACGGGGGTCAAAGTGACCTTGGTTAGACACAGAGCTACGACCAGGAGACGTACCAGGACTGCACCCTTGAGGGGGCGACAACGTTCTATTGACCTCATGCCCCCACTTCCACAGCCTCATTTATCCTGATGTCCTGTTGCTGACGACGATGATGATGATGGTTACGATAATGCCGACGATGATGCTGAGATTGATATATATAGTCGATATATGACTATGTTGTACTTAAGACTTAGTACTGCCATTTTGCATTTTTTTGCATTTTGCATTGGTGCGGATGCTCGTTTAGTAGCTCCACTACCACAGCTCATTGGATCAAGTTTTTCACACTCTCATAGACCCATCAGTCTTTCGAAGACTCTAATAAACTCTCTCTCTCTCTCTCTCTCTCTCTCTCTCTCTCTCTCTCTCTTAACATTCACACTTGTACAAACAGCAATTAGTATGTGTATCTCATTAGTCAAGGAGTGACGTAAGTTTCATGCCCATCACACGAATTAACAAGCATGCTCCCAATATTCAAATCTCATTACAATCTTGGTGGTTTAGGCATGTATCAGCATCACCTATCTAATACCCTAATCCTGCCATATGCTTGCTACTTCTTGATAGAGTTTAGGGTTCCTGAGGAGAGCATGCATGTTATCCTTCATTTCTTTAGAGTTCCAAGCGTGTATCTATAAATTTGAAAAAGTAGCAAAGATTGAAGCCTCTTTTCAAGTGAACAATGCAAGGTGGAACACTGCTACAAAAAACAGATTGTGCAATGTCCATACTTTTTAGGATGTAAATTCTTGCACTACAGTTTACAGCATCAAATGTAGGGTCTTCTGAATGTAGTTTGAAGGACTTTCTCTTGTTATACATGTTTTCAGTTCCAAACATGAAGGCCATTACATATAACCTGGGCTAGAACAACCAAGACATACATGCTGATGATCCCAGGTTATAAACTTCGTGGAGGAAAGTTCAACCAAAGAACAAGGCATAGACTAATGAATGGTACATCCAATACCATGCTGCAAATGCGACGTTAAAGTAATCACGCAAGATTAACCCATAAGCTGAACGTTGTACAATGTGCTAAAACAATGTTCAAACATTCCCAGAAAAGAGAATTGCTGAACCTATCACTAGGAAACCCACCCCGAGAGCTTTCGGAGAACATATAGTCAACATGCTAAAAATGTAAAAACAAATTCAAGACTATATATAAGCTGAATGTATGAGGAAAAGGCATAAACCCTTTTACAGCTCACATTTCAATCAAAACAAGTTTTGCTAAAGGCAATATATAAACAAAGATTGCACACTCGAAAAGGCCTCAATAGCATTGAGATCGATGACATCAGCAAATCAGCCATTGTCAGGTGTTAGAAACATCATTGGCCAATTCAAACATATACCAGACAATGACAAACTGTTTCTCGTCAAGTATTGGCTTAAGGAATGGGCTTATTAGACAATAGACCTAAGTTTAACCATTAATCCACCTGAATAGCATCAGTAACTCAACCATCGTTAGGTTTTCTTGCAGGAAGAACCCAAATAGTTTTGAACTTATGCATCCCGTGCTTATGCATCCCGTGCTTGTGTCAAACTACAAGACAAATTTCTGGAATTGTTTTGAGATAATGGCCACAAATGAGGTCTGCAGTGCTCTTATACTCAATCAAAAAACCACACAGAATAACATAATCACAGAAAATAATTCTCTAAGACCTTATGATCAACAACCTATAGGAAACCTGCTGGATTACCATGTTTTCACATCAATTATACACTGAAAAATAAGCGCATCCCTGCCCTAAAACCTGTCCAATTTTTGTCAAGGTGAAGAATCAAGTCACAAAGTAACAGCAAACAAATCAAGCAGAACACCACTAGTACTTTGAAATGGTTTTCTGATATGAAGAAATTTGGGGCTTTTGATATTACACTGCAATTTTGCCGTGAAATTTGGGGCTTTTGCAGGTAGAGTGCAAATTTTTCAACATTTGGGGCTTTCAGACCATTTGCCCTCTTTTGTATGCAATTTCCCACAAGAAATTTGGGCTTTTGCATTTGGGTTGCAATTTTGCAGTTAAAAGAGCATTTTGGAGGTTTGCAAGTAGTTCTGGACTCAGTGTGAGTCAATTTGCAGACTTTTGTCACTTTTTGCAGATTTTATTTGTGGATTTTTTGGCAATTAGTAGAGCATTGTGGCGCAAGTTGAGCCTTTGATAGACTAATACAGTATTTGTCACTATGGGCAGATTTTCTTTGGCAGATTTTACTCATGCATTTTGCATCCCAGGAAGGGATTTTACTTGTTCAATTTGCTGTATTTTTTAGTTTATCTAGCAAAAATGGCTCAGAACAACCCCAATGAGGTGTTTGGAGTCCTCACATAGGAGGATAAGTGGATGGCACAAACTACTCCTTGTGGAGTTTAATGGTTCGCAACATCTTGGTTGGCAGACATCTCTGGGATTATGTCAATGGTAATGAAGCAAGGCCAGATACAGTGGCTACAGCTATCACTCCTACAGCTAGAGGTAGGGGTAGAGGTCAAAATGCAGCACAAGTAGTTGGAGCTGTTGCTCCAGGGACTCCCACAGCAGAACAGAAAAGATGAGATTCTAGAGATGCACAAGCTCTATCAGTGATTTCTCTTTCTGTCAAGAGGTTCATTATTCCTTACATTCAGTCATGCAAGACATCAAAGGCAACTTGGGAGATATTGGAGAGTATGTTTGCAGCAAGAAATGATGCCAGAGTTTCCTTCCTGAAGCGAGAGTTTTCTCACACATACGGATGAGGAGGATTCCATGAATACTCACCTCACAAAGCTTCAAGATTTGAGGGAGCAATTGCTGAATATTGATGAAGTTATTCTGGATTCAGAGATGACTACACCGCTCTGAATTCTCTTCCTAAGTCCTATCCTGGTTTCCACACCTCGCTGAATTTGTCATTGAGGGGGGGCAGTAATCTTCTCTCTTTTCACGAGTTGGTAGGACTTCCGTTGCAGGAAGAGTAGACAAAGTCTTAGGGCTTGATGTTTCCCAAGGGGGGTGACTTGCAGATGCATGCTTACAGTGATTCAGATTGGGCTGGAGACTATGATACCAGGCAGTCCACTAGTGGTAATTGTTTCCTTTTTGGGCAAAGCTTGTATTTCTTGGCTGAGCAAGAAGCAATCTACAGTGGCTACTTCCTCATGTGAAGCTAAGTGCAGGACAGCTTTCACACCGACAACTGAATGTGTTTGGCTGCGACGTGCCCTAAACTTATCTCCTTTTGGTGATTGATCACTACCTTGTACACCACATTGGCACTGCAAGGGGGTGTTAGAATTGTTATTATATTCTAGGCAATGGCCAATGTAAGTAATAAGTGGGTTAAGGGCACTTTTCCCTCTTAGAGGTTTTTTCCCCTAACCACAATCTAATCCCTAACTACGGTTAGTGATTAGAGAGGGTTTTGTCACCTAGACAAAACCCCTCATCTCTTCTTTGTACTACACTTCATTTCAGTCCACTATTGAGTGACCTACAACTCACTCTTTGCTCACTCTTGCTCTCCTTCTTTCTCACAAGAACCACCTCAACACCAATGTCCTAATCACACCCAAAGCAACCCACAAGCACTCATCACCACTTTTATAGGTTAGTGTGTAGCATGAGATAGACTATCCTCAATCTCTCTCTTGCTCAATACTAACTGCAAATGACAAATGATGCACTCAATACACAAGTGATGCTATGGATGTGAGAGAGAGAATCAAAGGGAGAGAAATGTAGTGGACCTCTGAAGAGGAATATATAACTGAAATGAATGAATGCCCAAAGGGGGTTGAATACAATTGTATGGAGGGGCTGAAACCCTCATTGCAAAACTAGAAAGAAACTAGACTACTTAGAGGAGGTAAATCCTTACTAAATCCCTGTAGAGGCTGGGACACCCTTCTAGGCTGCTGCAAGGAGGCCTAGCTACCGCTGCAGTGAGGCCTAGCTAGTGCTACACTGCAATCCACGTGGCAATCCAGCATGCCACGGGCTGAGGATTCCCATGACATCCCCTTCTACTGAAACTCAAAACTAGGGTAGAGAAAAAGCCGCATTGTACACTACAAAGAGGTCTAGATAGTCCATGAAGAAATCTTCTTCCACCCATGGTGCTTCGTGGGAGCCCCTGTGCTTGAACTTGACTAGATACAAGCGTTGCCGATTGCCACTTTCACTTTTGAACCGATGAAGTAAAATATGCTCTGATTCCACTATCTTGGCCTCATCAACAATTTCAGGTTGCTCCACATCTGGTACTGTGGTTAGTGTCGGATACACATATGGTTTAAGACATGACACATGAAATACTAGATGCATGGTCCATGTCAAAGGTAGCTGCAACTTCATGGACAAATCATTCACCACCTTGATGATTGGAAAAGGTCCAAAACTCCAATGAGAAAGCTTCGAGCACTTCCTTCCAATCTGCTTGAGACGTTTCTTCATGATTGAAGATAGGCCCATTGCCCTTGTCACGCCTGTGCTTGTTGGTTTGCGTTCTTGATAGGTCTCATGGGCTTTGGCAATGAGGTCCTTCACGGACTCCATGATCTGCTCATAGGTCTCTGTGATGCGATCGGCTTCGTATACCTTCTCCAATGTCTTGCTAAGAAGGAACTTGAACGTCTTGCCGAAAGCTCCTTCATAGCAAACCAGACTCACACTGAAAGAATGGGTGTTGTTCAAGATCCTTTGAACAGGGTAAGTAATGTTCCCAATGGGACTAAGCATCCGCAACATAGCATTTCATAATGTCGGAGGATAATTGGTTGTAGACTTCTATCTCACCGTCTTAGTGTGGGTGAAAACTGTTGGAGAAACTAAGCTTCGTACAAAGTTGTCGAACATGGCTCTACAAAGATGATTGGTGAATTTGGAATCCCTGTCACATACAATGACATGGGACATGCCACACATAGGATACCACCATTAAAGAAATAGACAGGTTGTGTCATGTGCGTCAATAGTACTTTTGCATTAAAAAAATAGACAGGTTGTGTCATGTGCGTCAATAGTACTTTTGCATGGAATTAAGAGTCCACGATGGTTAGGCACATGGCGTTCATGGTACCAATAGTTGATGGAAGGTTTATAACAAAATCCATGCCAATCTGCTCAAAGGGTTGATTTGGAATCTCAAGGGACTGGAGTAATCCTGGTAGCTTGCCTTGAGTTACCTTCATTTGTTGGCATACTTGGCAATGAGACACATATTAAAAATGAAGCCAAAAAAACTTGCACTCTATCTTTTCGAGAGTGCATGTTACCCCTCTGTGTCCGCCTGTCAAAGAATCGTGCATATCATTGAGTATGGTAGCACGGTACGAGGGAAACACACAAAGTCGTCCTTTGAAGAATAACCCCTGGTCATGTTAGCATAGTTGTTGGGGTGTTCATCAAGCATGATATTGTACCATGGCATCTGGAAATCCGGTTCAATATGGTACTGGTTGTGTAGCGAAGGGGTAGGGGCAGATTTGGAGAACAGAGAAAGGAGAGCAAAAGGGAGAGAGAGATAGGGGGAAAGAAGAGAAGAGAAGAGAATAGGAGAGAGAGAGAGAAGAAGAAGAAGAAGAAGAATATATTATCGTCCTCTGAAGACCAAAACCGGCCTATGGGACCTGAGCAATACAATATCACAAGTACATGAAAGCTCCTCCCGAAGATGGGAGGGTGGAAAGAGAAACCACCTTCTAGGATTCAGGTGGATTCCTATGCTTGAAGAGCTTATACACAAATGTTCCTAAAGCTGAAGGTGACCCTTTATGCAGCAAATCAGCCAGTTTGTTATGTCCCTCAAGGAGGTGATTGAACTCTTCCCTAATGTGTGCATAGTGAGGGCATATCATTACCATGTGTTCTTCTGTTTCAACCATACCTTGATCACATAGTTGGCATATTCTACTCTCCCTTGGCATCTTTTTCCATCCCCCTGTTTCTATTTGCAGCTGGTGTGATCGGGTGCGAAGTGAGGCTAAAGCCCTCCGTTTATGCACTGCTATAGGTGTACATATGTACTTCTGCGTTGTTGTCTCCCTTCCTGTATAAATTGACCAATATTCGGGGAGAGAGAGAGAGAGAGAGAGAGAGAGAGATGGGGAAGGAATGAGTAGGAGTAGGGATGAGAGAGGGAAAGAGAATCTGCCACAATATTTTCTTTGCCCATCTTGTAATCTATGTCAAAGTCATAGTTTTGCACAATGGATAGCCATCTCCTTTGCTTGGGTAATAGAGAAGACTGAGATAGAAAATATCTGAGAGTCTTATGATCAGTCTTGACCTTGAAATGGCTGCGATAAATGTAGTGGTGCCACTTTTTGATTGCATGAAGTATTGCCAACATCTCTTGGTCATAAATGTGGAAACTTGACTCCTTGTCATCCAATTTCGGACTTTCAAAGGCAATAACTCCATGACTCTGCTTTAGGACAGCTCCAATGCCCCTTCCACTAGCATCAGCCTCAATTATAAAAGGTTGAGAGAAATCAGGACATACCAAGATAGGCGCTGAAGTTAATGCCTCCTTTAATGCTTCAAAGCTCTTATTGGCACTGTCAGACCATTGGAAAGCATTCTTTTCGAGAAGAGAGGGTATAGGCAGCAAGTAGCAGGAAGGGGAAGGGAGAGTACATAGGATTAGATGCCACATCACAAACTCCACAATGAGGAGTGCATGGGGACTTATATAGTCCCTCAACATTTCCCACCTAAAAGGCCTCTAAAGGGCCTTTAAGTTAGCCCTTTTTCCCCCTTCATTACAACCATCCCTTCCAATAAAATTTCGCCGTCAAAATTTATCATCCTGGCTGTCCAAAAAATTGCAACAAACAGCAACTACTAATCAGAGCGGTAGTGGTCTTGGAAAATGCTTTCTGGCTGCCCTGAATTCTCATCCTCAAGGAGTCCCCACCACTTGATAAGATACTCTATGTAGACCTTGTTTCAGAGTACATGGTCTCTAAAGCCCATGATGCGCTCCGGGACATAGAGGATGTAACCCCCGTCATCCATAGGTGGTAGCTCAGGAAGAGCTTGGACATGCGGTCCTACATGTGGCTTCAGCAAGGAAACATGAAAAACATTATGAATCTTGGAAGTACTCGAGAGCTCCAACTCATATGCCACCTTTCCAGCTTTGTGGATGATCTTGTAGGGACAGTAATACTTGTGAGCAAGCTTCGTGTTGGTGTTACCTTTCAGCGAGGCATAACAGTTCTAAAGGAGGCGTAAACACGCACATAATCTGCTTCTTCAAAAGACAAATACCTCATTCATTCATCCGTATGCTGCTTTTGCTTGCCTTGGGCATCCTGCATATTCCTCTTAGCGAATTTCAAAAGGGCATCCATTCTTTCCAAGTCACTTCTTGCTTGCTGATTTTTCAGCAGCCATATCTGAAACACAAGGCAGCATCCCAACCTTGCACCCATACCATTGCTTCAAAAGGGCTCATGCCAATAGAAAAGTGCTTGGTACTGTTGTAACCAAATTCAACAAGAGCGAATTACTTATCCCAAGACTTCTCTATATCATGACAAAAGTGCCTCAAGTATTCCTCCACCCATTTGTTCACCCATTCTGACTGTCCATTTGTCTTAGGGTGGTAAGCAGTGTAACAGAGGGTTACTTTTTACTTAGGCTAAAAGTTAGTAGAAAGGCCTTTATTGGCTTGTAAGTGTTTTTTCTTTTTTTTAGGGGATACCATAAGTTGCCACGTGGCATCCTAGGAGGTAATCCCATAAGCAATATTGCTTTGTACTGCCCTGGGCCATACCTATATAAGGGCTCTAGTTGTATTTGGCAATTCATTCATGACTTGTACTTCATTATTGAAATAGAAATTACAGCAAGAGTTCAATACTCAGCTGAATTCTAAAAAGGATTGATTTCCTCCTGTCCTTGTGCAGCCCCTCACAAGTCTCTGCTGTAGGTCCAGCCCATGACCTTCCACTCCTACATTTTTCCTAAAACATAAGGTACTTCACTACTTTAACTTTCCTGCAAATTCTACTAAACTTAGTAGTGTTTACTATTAGTTAGGAGCAGTCCTGTTGCATTGGTATCAGAGCACTTTTCATGGGATTTTGTGGGAAATTCTTTGTCCAATTACTTTGAAATTTAGAGCATCTATTCTTGAGCCTAGGACCTACCTCTATGCAAAAATTCAGCGCCAGAAGTGCTCTCTGTTGTAAGCTGTAACGTGGCAGGCTCTGGGAAACCCTGATTTTCGAAGTGCACCAAATTTTGGGGCTTTTTGCATCAATGGAAAGCCCTTGATCTCCCGATCGTCCCTATGTGCTGGAATCACGAAATTACTAAGGTTTGACCCCATATTGCACTCCAATTCTAGTCGCAGATGGAATGGACAGCCAGTCAACGATCTACTAATTGAATACACCAAACCTTGTCATGGTTAGCTTGTTCTGGTCACCATAGCCTCTAGGTGCTGCTCCTATAGGTTTGTGGAGATATGAGCTCAAATGGAGGAGCTATGAGCAAATTCGACTAGCTGGAATAGAAGAAATGCTGTGGAAATTCAGATTTATAACTCCATTTTGGGTCAAATTTAGTGCATATGGTCGCTCAGCTCCATGGATGCAAGTGATAAAGTTTGATAGTAATCTGGTTTTTTGTTACTGAGAATTTTGAAAATTCAGTGCAACAGCTAGCGCAGAATTGCTATTTGCCAAAAGTTCTAGCAATTTCTAGCCATCCAAGTGTAATGTTATGAAATTCTACGCTAGCATTTTGGGACTTTTGGTACTGGTTTTTGATCAGGGCTTAAGACAGTGGATTTACTCTATATTCAAGTCATTAAAGATACCTGTAAAGAGGTCTACTGGTCAAGCTAGTAAGCAGCCAATGAGTATCCTTGATTCTATCTCAGAGAAGGAAGCAATTGATAATCAGGCTGAAGTTTCTGAGCCTAATGATCCTCATGTTGGCAATATTCAAGGGGATTCGGCAGCAACTCCTCAAGCACAAACATCCCTTAACTAGGCACAGATTATAAGGAGATGTATGGACCCAATGCTACAGGTATTCAAGGAGTTAACCAATGAGATCAAGACCAATAATCTGAGGATTGACCAAAGGATGCAGAACACGTCTGCCACTTTTAATAAAAGGTTTGACCAGTTCAAGAGAAACCAAATTTACGATGGGAAGAGACCTATGGATCTCCAAATTGATGGAGACTCAGGTTCAGATGATGATAATGATGATCATATACATGTAACTGAACCGGTTGGTTTTATGGCTTCTGCCCGAAGGACCTACCACTCTAATGGAATTACACGTCATATGGATAAGGATTCAACGCACGGTAAGACTCCTAATAATAACACTTCAGCAACTGAAGAGTTGTGTCAAAAATTCCATGAATATAAGTTGCTACCAACAGACCTTGGGACAGCAATGACATTCCAGCAGTATATACAAACAGTTAAATCTATTGAACCAAAAGGACCTGTTCATCAAGACAAAGATATGAAAGACAAGATTATACTTCCTAAGTTCAAAGGTGATTCTACCTCTCCTGAAGAATTAGAGGAATGGCTCAACAAGATGGATGATTACTTTCTTCTATATCCAAAGGGTGATCAAGGTAAAATCAGATTTGTTGTTCTTCATCTGAAAGATTATGCCCACTCTTGGTGGAGGCATTTACAGTAAGAAGGGTTAACTTTTAATGCTTGGGATGAATTCAAGGCTGAAATGCTTAAAACTTTTATATCTCCTTTTACTAGGGATCAATATATTTGTAAGTGGTATGATCTTACTCAGCAAGGATCAGTGAAAAATTATATCAAACAGTTTTGGAAATTGGCTCTGTTTGTTCATGGTTTTGATAAAAGAGTTAGAATGCTCAAGCTCATCCATGGTTTGCACCCTAGTATTGCTTCAGATGTTGCAGCTCAAAAGCCCAATTCTCTTAAAGAGGCCATGCAATTGGCAAAGCTTTATGAACCCAAATACAATGGGAAGAAGAAGACTTCAGGTATTGGTCACTTTGGGACTAAGCCTATGGTCAAAGGGAATTCCAATAATGAAAGCAAACTTCCTACACCTGCTACAACTTCTTCTATTTCTAGGTTCCCCACAGGGTATGGCAGTGGCATGGGACAACCTAAGCCTTATAAGCCCACAGATGTAACGTCATCCTTTAAACCCACTCCAAAGGATGATCTGGGTGATAAAAGAACCAAGCTGGTTAAGCAGTTATCTCAAGCAATTATTGATGACAGGAAGAAGAAGAATTTGTGCTACCTTTGTGGTGAGAAGTGAACCCCTGAACATAGAAATGTGTGCAAAGCAAAAACAGGAGCAAAGTTGAGCTTTATTCTAGAGATTGATGAGGATTTATCTCCTAATACTTCTGCAGCAGAATCTAAATTTCCTGAAATCAGGACTATGTGAATGAAGGCCTTGATGATGATGAGGATCATAGTTCCAAAAAAGGGACCACCTTCCCCTTAGATCCAGGTGGGTTATCCATGTTTTCCCCTTTGATCCAGGTGGGTTATCCATGTTTGACATCATGCTTATGGGTGAGAGTTTGCCAAGGTGCTCAAATAGATCTAGACAATGGAACATTGAAGTTGTTGAAGGTTATGAGGATGAGATCAGAAATTCTGATGGAAATGATGCTATTGATGATGATGAAGTGTATTGGGATACACAATCAGTTCTGTACAGCATATCTCCTGATGTTTTTATGGGCTGCAAGGGCTCTCAAACCCTTAGGTTAAAAGGAATAATCAATAACAGACCAGTCCACATTTTGGTTGACAGTGGGAGCACTCATAACTTCATTAATCCAAAAACACTTCAAACAGTGAGGTTATGCCCATCCACTTTGGATCACGGGATCAAAGTTGAGGTGGCTAATGGTCAGCATTCCCACAATAAACAATATTGTCAGGCTGCTCAAGTGCAACTTTCTCAAGAATATACTCTTCATGGAGATCTATTTGTCTTGGAAATGGGACCTATTGACATTGTCCTTGGTTATGAGTGGTGGAGAACCTTGGGAGAATTCTCTATGGACCTTAACAGGCTGTATATGAAGTTTATGCATGAAGGTAAGCACGTCACTTTGATGAGTCACCAATCTCCTAAATTGTCCTTAATTTCTGCAAGAAGAATGGCTAGAGACCTCAAAAGTGTTTGTGGAGTCTATGCTATTCAGTTGACCAAGTCTCAAGAGGGTAATGGGTTGTGGGTGGAGGATAAAGACATGCAGTCCCTACTACAGCAATACTCTGATGTATTTGTTGATCTTCCCAACCATCTCCCTCCCGTGAGAGATGTGGATCATGCAATTGTGTTGGAGCCAGGATCTAAGCCAATCAACAAAGCTCCATACAGACTTTCTAGAGCTGAAAGGGAAGAAGTAGCAAGGCAAATAAAGGAACTCCTTCACAAGGAATTTAATACACACAGTCAGTCACCCTTTGCCTCTCCTGTGTTATTGGTTAAGAAGAAGGATGGCTCATTTAGAATGTGTATTGATTACAGGGATTTGAACAAAATGACAGTTAAGAATAGGTTTCCTATCCCTAGAATTGATGATCTACTGGATGAGAGCTTAGAGGGACAAAGTACTTCACAAAGATTGACTTAAGGTCAGGCTATCATCAAATAAGGATGAAGGAGGGAGATGAATATAAAACTGCCTTCAGGACAGAACGTGGGCTTTATCAATTCAAAGTGATGGCATTTGGTCTAACCAATGCACCTATAACTTTCCAGGCGCTAATGAACAAGGTATTGCAGTCTTTCCTCTATAAATTTGTGTTGGTATTCTTTGATGATATACTGATCTACAGCAAAACGAAAGAAGAGCGTTTATTGCATGTCCAGCAAGTATTGGAAGAATTGAGGACACACCAGTTGTATGCCAAATCAAGTAAATGCACTTTCATGGCTGAAGAAGTGGAATATTTGGGCCATATTGTCAGCAGTAGTGGCATTAAGGTGGATCCCAGCAAGGTAAAGTGTGTAAAGGATTGGCCTATACCTCAGAATATCACCCAACTGAGAGGGTTCCTTGGTCTAGCATCATTTTATAGAAGGTTTATAAGGCATTTTGCCAAATTGACAGCTCCTCTCATTGACAGGATATGGGCTTGTACTTTATCATCTATTACTGAGGTTTATAAAGATTGGATCCATGGCATTCAAGAAGAGTATCTCAATGATCCTCAAGCAACTGCTATGTTCCAAGACTTGCAAGATCCTGACTGTCAGCAATATCCCAATTTCAAGTTGCACAATGGGCTCTTGTGGTATAATGATGGAATATTTCTTACTGAAAATTCCTCCTATAAGGTGCTAATCCTGTAGGAATTTCACTCATCTCCTATGGCTGGGCATATAGGCCTCAACAAGTCGTATGATAAGGTAAAACAGAAAGGGGCTTTGGAAGGATGTTCTTGCTTATGTTCAAAGCTATAAGCCCTGTCAACAAAACAGGGAGTTGAATTTGAGGCCAGCTAGTCTACTACAACCTCTACCTATACCTTGAGGTAAATGGACACAGATCAGCATGGACTTTATTACAGGTCTGCCAGTGACCTCTAAGGGTTGGAACAACATCTTTGTGATTGTTGATAGACTTACTAAAGCTGCCCACTTATTCCTACTAAGACCCAATTTACAACTTCCAAGGTGGCTAAGCAATTCATGGAGAATGTGTTTAAATTACATGAACTTCCTCAGGAGATTGTGAGTGATCGTGATGCTAAGTTCATGGGGCATTTTTGGCAAGAGCTTTTCAGTTCCATGGGGACACTTCTTACCCCAAGTACAGCAGATCACCCTCAAACTAATGGGCAAACAAAGAGGGTTAACCGCTGGTTGGAAGAGTATCTAAGGCATTTTTGCTTTGAGACCCAAGCATCGTAGGATCAATGGTTGCATCTAGCTGAATTTTGTTATAATACCACCAAGCATACTTCAATTGGTATGAGCCCTTTTGAAGCCATGTTCGGCTGTAAAGCTCATGTCTCATCAACCATTATTGATCAAGCATTGACAAGCCAGCAAGCCAAGGATGATTTGGCTCACATGACTGCTCTATTACAGCAATGTAAAGATAATATGGTAAGGGCCCAAGCAAGGATGAAGGATTATGCTGATGAGCATAGGAGAGCTCTTCATTTTGAAGAAGGGATTATGTATTTCTTAGATTACATAAGTCTAGGCATGCTTCTTTGAAAGCTAATACCAATGTTAAACTTGCTCATAGGTATGAGGAAAGTTGGGGAAGTGGCTGATGAGTTGGAGCTTCCACCATCCTCTAGAATACACAAAGTATTCCATGTATCACTGCTCAAAAAGTATTTGGGGCCCAAGGAGCAAGTTATGGAAGAGCCAAATTGAGTATATTCCTGAGAAGATCCTTGGATTTAGAGATCATGTGTTGAGGAACAAGTCCTACATGGAATATCTTATCAAATGGAGAGGTCTACCTGATGAGGAGTCTTCTTCGCAGCCATCTACAATTGTGGAGGAATACCCTCAATTGCTTAGCTGAATTCTATGGCCAAAATTGAGTCTTTATGAGCATATTTGATTTTCTCTTGCTATATGGCATATATGGACATGCTGCAGCCAGCATTCACTATCCTTTCTCAGATCAGCATGTCTCTCACTGGATTATATGATCAGATCTGTTATATTGGACAGCATAGCTCTTCCACCCGATTGCTTGATTTCTTGGGAATATTATATGATCCATTTACAGATCAGCATGCCTACAGGGAGGTATTTGACTGAGAAACTTCATTGTTCAGCTGATATGACCAGAATTGAGCTGTTCAGGTTTACAAGGAGCCTTGTATGTCCAAGTTACAGCCTTTTCAAATTTGAGGACAAATTTCTATTTGAGGGAGGATTGTAACAGAGGGTTACTTTTTGCTTAAGCTAAACTTAGGCTAAAAGTTAGTAGAAAGGCCTTTATTGGCTTGTAAGTGTTTTTTTCTTTTTTTTAGGGGATACCATAAGTTGCCACGTGGCATCCTAGGAGGTAATCCCATAAGCAATATTGCTTTGTACTGCCCTGGGCCATACCTATATAAGGGCTCTAGTTGTACTTGGCTATTCATTCATGACTTGTACTTCATTATTGAAATAGAAATTACAGCAAGAGTTCAATACTCAGCTGAATTCTAAAAAGGATTGATTTCCTCCTGTCCTTGTGCAGCCCCTCACAAGCCTTTGTTGTAGGTCCAGCCCATGACCTTCCACTCCTACCGTTTTCCTAAAACATAAGGTACTTCACTACTTTAACTTTCCTGCTAATTCTACTAAACTTAGTAGTGTTTACTGTTAGCTAGGAGCAGTCCTGTTGCAAGCAGTGCTAGGTGTGAGGAGAGTACCCACTGCTGCTGTGAATAACTCCTGCCAAAAGTGACCCATAAATTATGCATCTTTGTCGCTAAAAATTTCTTAAGGGAAGCCATGATGCTTACAACATGCTCAATAAATTGCAAAGCAACCTGTGATGCTGAATATTGGGTCTTAGTGGGTATGAAGTGAGCCTGTTTTGTCCTTCTATCCACCACCACATAAATGCTATCCCATCCCCTCTCTGTAGAAGGAAACTCTGTTATTAAATTTATAGCTATGTGAGTCCATTTGCCTTATGGAATAGGTAATGGCTGTAAAGGACCTGCGGGGGTAGCTGGCTGTCCATCTTATACTATTGGCAAGGCAAGCATTCAGTGACACATTTAACCACATCCCACCACATGCCATCCCAGATGAAGCTTTGTCTGATCTTTTCATATTTCTTAGTGATACCCACATGTCCTGCCATAGGAGATGAGTGCATTTCGTGCAAAACCAGCAGTCTATACTTGGAGTCCGGCACAAGATAAATTCTGTCCTTGCAGTACAACAGCCCATTATGCAGCTTAAATTCAGCATGCCCTTGCTCCTGTAACTCCAAAATATGGTAGCTGCCTTTCAATTCTGCATATATTCTTCCTGATTCCCATGAATCCACTCCTGATAGAAAGAGAGATGAACTACAAGCCCACATTCTAGACAAGGCATCGGCAACCACATTTTCTTCCCCCTTCCTGTACTCAATGTCAAAAAGCGTAGGACTGAGCTGCAGCAAACCACCTCTTCTGCTTCATGGACAAATTGCACTGCGTAAGGAAATACTTGAGTGTACTATGATTCGTCTTAACCTTAATCTTGCCACCATACAAGTAGTTGAGGCATTTCTCGAAAGCATGTAGGATAGCCAACATTTCCTGATCGTTAACATGATAGTTCGATTCGCTGGCCTCAAATTTCCTGCTCTCGAAAGCTAAAACTCCATGCTCGTCTCAAAACAGCCCCCAGGTCTTTGCCACTTGCATCTCTCTCTAACAATGAAGGGCAGTAACAATGAAGTACATGTGAATTACTCGAGGCATCTTTGAGATCCAAAAAACTGAGTGGTGCTTCTTCTGACCACTTGAAAGCATCCTTTTTCAATAAGTCAATGAGAGGGGCTGCCCTCTTGGCAAAATGTTCAATAATTCTACTATAAAAAGAAGCAAGACCCAAAAAGCCTCTGAGTTGGGTGGGATTTCGTGGTTGTGGCCACTCCCTTATGCACTGAGTGGTGCTTCTTCTGACCACTTCAAAGCATCCTTTTTCAATAAGTCAATAAGAGGGGCTGCCCTCTTGGCAAAACGTTGAATAATTCTCCTATAAAAAGAAGCAAGATCCAAAAAGCCTCTGAGTTGGGTGGGATTTTGTGGTTGTGGCCACTCCCTTATGCATTTGACCTTGGCTGGATCCACTCCCTTATGCATTTGACCTTGGCTAGATCCACCTAAATTCCATCCTTGCTCACAATATGCCCAAGATACGCAACCTCTTTTGCCATGAAAGTGCACTTGCTGGCTTTAGCATTAAGCTGATGCAACCTTAAAAGTTCCAACACCTGCTTGACATATCTGATGTGTTCCTGCTTGTCCTTGTTGTGAATGAGGATGTCATCAAAATAAAGCCAGCAAACATTTGTAAAGAAGAGGCTACAGATTCTTATTCATGAGCGCCTGGAATGTAGCTAGTGCATTGGTCAATCCAAAAGGCATCACTTTGAACTCATATAACCTCTCTATGTGAAAGGTTGTCTTGTGCTCATCTCCTCCTTTCATTCTGATTTGATGGTAGCCTAACCTCAAATCAATCTTAGTGAGAAATTGAGCACCCTTGAGTTCATCCAACAACTCATCTATCTTGGGGATCGGAAGCATGTTCTTAATAGTAGAGTACTGGGGATGCAAAAGGAGAAGTGCTATGAGATAAAATTCTTCTCAAGCAACTCTTGCACCTATGTTGCCACCCACTTCTTCCCGTTCTAGAGAGACGGTACGGGGCCTTATTAATTGGCTTACTGCTAGGCTCGAAGACTATGGCATGATCAACATCTCTCCTTGGAGGCAACTGTGAAGGCATATCAGCAAACACATCAGCAAATTCTGAGAGTAATTTCTGCATATCACAATCCTCAACATGGAGAATGCTACCCTCCTAAGATACTAATACATTCAGCACATAGATGGTACACTCCTTCTTGAGCTCTTTGGCCAGCTGCCTTGCTGAAAACCTGCAAATCAGGGGTTGAAATGCCAAGCAAAGATACAGATCTACCCCTATGGACAAATCTGAGTGACAAAGCATTTTAGTCCATGCTGATTTTACCCAATGATTTCAACCAATCACAGCCAAGGACAGCATCTATTGGGCCCATATCCAATGCCAAGAGATCACCAGTAAATTCATAATCATCAAAGAACTTGATCCTTGCATACTCTACTGATCATATGCTGTCAATTTGCCACCTCTACTCTCAACCCATGATCTATGTCAGTAGCAATCAGTCCCACCTTATGAAATCACCCAACTTAGGCTTCTTCTCATCCTCATGTGCAGTACGATGCATGCTGCCCCTTACATTCTTATACTTGCTTGGTACAAATACTTCTCCAAGCTAGGCTGCCCTCTCAATAGTCTGAGGGTTATGTGCCTTCACATCTGCAGCCAAAGAAGGACTCAATCCATGGATGAAACGCCGCAACTTCCTTTTCTCAAATGTGTCATGTACAAACGAGGAAAGCCTCCAGAATCGCTACAAGTACTCTTGGACCATACTAGTACGTAACAATGCATAGAATTCAACCAAGTATTGATTCAAGATGAGTGGGGATACGAACATAGTAACCATCAATTCTTTAAAACCCCTCCATGTGGTTAGACTTTGAGGTGAATCTCTCATATATCACCACCACGTGTGAGAATAGTCCTGCATATGCATACCTGCAAAGATGATGCGCTCCTAATCAGTCTTGGGATGGAAGCGAAAATAGTCTTCCAACTTCGTGGTAGCCGAGGATGGAACCAAATGCTCACCCATCACCAGGCTACAGGGAGCAACCCAAATGTTCCACGCTGTGACACTGGCTACTACCTCCCACACGCTATCCTCCGTAGGCTAGGTAATCAACACCAATGCGTAGAGCTCACAATTTCAAACAAATCCCCTTTTTACAAAAGAGCGATCTGAGCTACATGAAAAGTTATGGCTCGGGAAGGGTTTAGGGTTTGACCCTAACCCTAAACCCATTCCTATAAAAACCCACTCCACCCCCTCATTCTTCTTCTTCCACATCTAACCTCCATCCTCTTCCCCATTCCGAGCCCGACACAAGACCCTCTGGGGAACGAAGATCCGTACTATCAGAAGGAACAGCCTCGTGGAGCTCTATCCTCTGAACGCTCTAACCCTGCATCCGATAAGCTAGGGAGACCTCATCAATCTGGAACGCATGACCTCCCTCAATCAACCAAGCCCCCATCTTCCACGTGTAGTCCTCTGCATGCAAGACAAAATCATGAGGGCTCCCATCCAAATCCTCAGTATGCTACAACACCCAAAGGCAAAGGGGGATCGTCTCCAGTTTTCCAACAGAGCAACAGTGGCACTGCCCCTACACCCGCATCTGCTCCAACCATAGGCCTATGGGCGGCCAGCCAGAAGTAGGAGATCTTCCTTAGCCGCAAATTGCACCAAAGGACAGTCGAAAACCTGGAACGGACCTCCTGGGGCACCCTATGGGCCACCCAATGTCTCTCCCTTGAAGGGGTCCACATCGAAGTGTCGATCTCGAGCCTGTTGTCAACCCCTGATGGTACAAGAAAAGAAGGGCATCTCGTCCACCCGCTCCGTGAGTTCGACCTTGGAGGCCAAAACCACTCTCGGATCCCATTGGACCTCCCTCAAGGGCGTACCTTCGCAAAGCCAAAGGCGCCATCTGGGGGCATCCTCCTCTAGAATGCTGGGGGGATCAATGTGCCACTCTTGCCCAACCGGCCCACAACTCTGATCATCTACCAATGAATCCCATCCAAACTCCTGTCCATCTCTGGGTCTCTCTCAATGAGTGCTTGAAGCAAGCCTCCAGGCCCTACGCGACTGATTGCTGCCTCGCTGGATCATCAAGCTAAAGGGGATCCCACTCCGAAAAAACTGACCCAACCAACTGCTGCCAATCCACATGCGGAGTTCCTCCCACCAAGACTCGAGGATGGTGAGGTCAATCTCCCTCATCCGTTGCCCTGCCCTCGCATATGCGCTAAGGCTCCAAGCTCGCCTATGCCTCCAAGAAAAATCCACTCCGTCTACCAAAGGAGCAAGCCGAGCCGCTGTCCCACTGTTCCCATACAATGTGAGTGCTCTCTCCAAGCATACGTTCATCCTGATTTCAGATCTCCTAGTGCCGCATGAGGAGCTGTCGCTCGAACTCCTCCCTGCACCAAGGCTGAGCACAAATGAGGCCACTGCCTATGTAGGCTCCTCATCATGGGGGAACCCTTTCCCCCGAAGAGGAGCCCCTGAGGAGATCCATCTGTGTGATTGTTGCCACTGTCCCCCCGTGTGTGGGATGTTGAGAAGCCCTTGCTGTAAGAGAAGCTTCCAGGGCTCTATAGTAGGGGTGAGACTGTGCACAACTAGCTTGCCTAAGAGGGTTGTGCTCTGCATCTCCGGATCAATGATACCCAAGCCTCCCAATGCCTGCGGCATGATCACCGTCTGCCAAGTGAACCAAGCTCTGGTATTCCTCGTGCCGTCCAATCTTGCCCAAAGGAAATTCCAAACCAATCGTCGGAGCTATACAATACACCCTCTGTGAAAACACCAGCAGGAGCAATGTACCAGGCCGTAGCAAGGACTTGGTTTGCACTAGGGCACGGCTGCTAGGGAGAGTTTGGCCCAACTCCAGTAGAGAAGCTTGCGCCGAACACTCTCGGAGGACCGGGCGATATGTTGATGTGCTGTAATATCAATACCCACCTGGCATCCGACGTATTTCACTATCTGACCCCGCAGTATCCAACGGAAGCCAAAGTCACTCCCTCACTCTCCTGATTGTCCTCAGAGCCTGTGAAGAAACCGATGGATTTTGTCCAATTCATCCGTGCACTCGAGGCCTCGCAATACATACCTAGGACTCCCTTGACTCTCTCCAAGCTCGCTGTGGTGCCCTCTACGTACAAGGTTGTGTCATATGTAACCTCTGAGTCTAGCAGCTCCTCTAGTCGGATTGGGAGCCTCAACCCTGTGAGGCCCCCCACCTGCGGTCTCAAGTAGTAGCCCAATGCCTCTACCACAAAAAGGAAGAGAAAGGGAGCAAGGGGACAACCCTGACGGACCGAGCGAGATAGAGGAAAGGCCTCGTACGTGTCTACCAACAAGCATCTGACTAGAGCTCCCCGCATAAAGCGCACAAACTCCTCTAATCCATCTATCTGAGAAACCCAACCTCTGCGTAGTGCCCTCCAAGAAACACCACTCCACCGTGTCCTAAGCCTTCTCAAAATCCAAGAGAAGGATCGCCAAATGCTGTGATTCCTGGCCCAAGATGTTGCGCTCCTGAACAAAGCCAATCCGTGTGTCATAGATGATATGTCAGTGAGATGAGGCTGCAACCACAAACTCAAGACCTTAGCGAGGATCTTGTATACGGTGTCAAGCAGGGCGATAGGTCTCCACTACCAAATGTTTGTTCTATCTCCCCCTTTCGAAATAAACAAATCCACCCCCTGATCACGGACTCAAGAAGGGAGCCCATGTCAAAGATCTCTTGGCAAGCTAAGCAAAAAGGAGTGGAAATGATCTCCCAGAAGTTCTGAAAGAAGACCAAAGTCTAGCCATCTTCGCTAGGACACTTCTGGGTCGGGAGGACCTTGAGGGCTTCCCAAAGCTCCTCATTCATGAAAGGCTCCTGCACAACTCCCGTGAGACTACCTCGAAACGTGGTCTCAAACTAGCTCACGGGCCACAAGGTAAGCTACAGTCACGCTCTTCACCTGAAAGAGCTCGCTGTAGAAAACCGTGGTCAGCTCTAGAATCTCTTATGGATCGATGTGCATAATGCCTTGCAGATCCCATAATCCTTGTAACTGTGTACCTACTAATCGAGGTCCCGTGGTCTGAAAGAATTGCTTCGTCATCCTATTCCCCTATTGTACCCAACGAGCCCGAGTGGAGTGGTAGGAGAACTCATCCTGCGGAAGCTCCATGTCCTGGAGCTCAAGGCGCGCGCTCTCATATCTGTCACTAAGCCACTAAGATCCTAGGTCTTGCTCCTTGAGCCTCTCTATGGAGGCGAGATCTCGTCTCAATGCACGCTCGCGCTCCTGAAGAGCCCTCGTCCGTCTAAGGGCGTGAGACTACAACTCCTCACTGCTCCTCTGAATCGCATCTGCCACCCACAAAGCCTAGCCCTCGCAAGGTGCTGACTCTAGCTGCTATCAAGTCTCTGCCATAACCTCTTGAACCTCCTCATCCAACAGCAAGTCCTTTGGAATGCAGACCCCCTGAAGCTCAACTGCAAATTTGCTTCAGTACCATGGACGTGCCAAAGGTCCGGTCTCTATGGCATCCATTCATCCATCATGCATGAAATCTGATCCCCCAACATAGCATCAAATACCACTGGGGACCACTTCTCCAACCCTATGAAGGCGCACTAGAATCTCCAAATTGGGTGCGTATGAAAGCCCACTACGTTAATCGAACCCCCTTTCCGAGGCTGCAAGATCATAAGCCTCACCTCCGGAGGCAGAGGATAAGAGTCCACAATCTGTACGTAGTTCCAAGGCCCCAATCTCTAAAAGGCCCGCGGTAGAGGGCGCCCAAGCTCGAGTTTGGGAGTTGTTGATCGGGAGGATGAGCCCCTTCCCTCTAGATCCCACCCTGAATGGAGGGAGGGGGCAAGATGCTGAGACACGAAAATGGAAGGGGACACCGTCTTACCCTTGCCTAATGGCAAGGGAGTCGAGGCAGGTCCAAGGGGGGGTGGGAGGGAGGGGAGGTTGAAGAGGCTGCTATGGAGGGGGGGGAGAGAGGGGGGGGGGGGGAGGCGGAGGGAGGGGGCGGGTGGTGAGGATGGCCATAGCAGAAGGAGCAAGGGCGAGAGGAGGGATCCGAGGAGGACGGGAGCGGGGAGGAATAGAGATGATCACAAGCCCACCTGCTAATTAGGCTCGCCAGGGCTCTGCATCTAATTGTTGTTGGGCTAACCTCCGCAGCTTCCGCCATCACAACATCAAGAAAACCTAAGGCTTGCTGCTGACACATGGGTGAATGAGATCGTTGGACCTTCACTACCTGAGACTCGCATGGCTGGACAATGGCCCCTGCCGCTTGGGGGATGGGGTTTTGGGTTGGGGGGGGGGGGGGGCCAACCAAGGGCTCGTGCAGCTGCTGCTGCCTCTCTCTCTCTCTCTCTCTCTCTCTCTCTCTCTCTCTCTCTCTCTCTCTCTCTCTCTCTCTCTCTCTCTACATCTAGCCCGTCGCCCACGGCGCTTTCGCGTCGGTTTGCTTGGTTTCTATTTCTTTTTTACTTGAGTCCATTCTCCCTCTGAATGGTGTCACCCAGGGGGTCTGAGACTCCTGTTGTTCCTGCCCGAGGGAGTGTTGGGGCATGGCTTGCTGACTCTGCCTGCCCTACAGGGGTTGGGGGGGGAGGAGCCTAACCCTGCCGAATCTGGCGAGGACTCCACCACCGTGCCAAACGCTCTACCAATGGAGGGGAGGATGGCTCTGTATTCCTTTGGGAGCCCCGAGAAGCAGAGCGTCACCAAGAATCCGAGTACATGATGTGTCGTCCCCATGTCCTCCACTGTAAAGCCATGGTACCAAGGGAAGAGGTATACCAAATGCAGGCCAGAAAGAATGGGACTCTGCTCCACAAGTGTCAAGGCGGTAGCAAGGGAGCTCAACTAGATGAGGAAGACGCCTCTTTTGGAGACAGTGACCTGATGAATGTGGTCACCCTCTAGTGCCAAGCTTACCTCGATCCACTCTCTCATCTGTCTCCTTGTGGGTGTGAGGCCCACAATTATGCCCACGACTGCCTTGTCCTCGAGGGACTGAGCTGCATGCTGTACTTGTTGCTTGTCAACTAGAGAGAGAATCACCTTACTGGTTGTGGGATTCAAAGGTGTTGCCATAGAGCCCCTCTAGCCAAACCAAGGGTCACCACCAAGGTTTCTTGTTCTCCGAAACAAAGCACAAAACTCAACGCTCCTACAAGGGAGGAAAAAGAATAGGCAAAACCAGCCCTAAGGGCTCTAAGAAACTCAAAAAAGGGGGCTGGATTGCAGCTGCTCCAAGGGCTCACGAGGTTTGGTGTTTCTGAAGAAACACCACCAAGAAGAAGAGAGTTTACATCATACACAGGCTCCACAGGCAGCACCAAAAGACCTCCCACAGAGGTAGGGGAGCTCACAGCCTATGCGCAGCACCACCAGCAAAGGGAGGATGGGCAGATAGGTGAAGAAGAGCGGGAGGGGAACACAAAGCAGTGGAGGGGGAGAGGGGCAAAAGAAGGGTGGAGGGCAGGCAAAAGAGGCGTGAAGGAGGTGAGAAGGTGGAAGGAGGTGAGGAGGAGGCGGAAGAGAGGCGAAGCAGAGGTGGAATGGAGGCGTAGGAAATAAAGGCGGGATGAGGCGGAGGGGTGGCTGGCTGGAGGTGTGGTGGAGGCGGGAGTAGAAGCAGGCAAGAGGAGGCGAAGGAAGGAGGCGAAAGAGGTGGAGCTCCTTGGCCTCCTGAGCCTCATGGTCTTGGAGATCCTTGGCTTCCCAAGCCTCTCGATCACATTATTTTGCTTCTCGAGCCTCCCGATCGTGTTCTTTTGCCTCTCGAGCTAGCCTCTCACGCTCTCAAGTGAACCGCTCATGATCTTCCCGCATCTCCTGAAGCTGGATCATGTGGGTGAAGAGGGCCTCGGACTGTTGCTGCTGCATCTGCATCACAGCCTGCAACATGGATGTCATGGCAGACATGGAAGTGTCTGCAGGATTGTGTGGTGGGGGTGGGGGTGGTGGATGAGGCACTGAAACCCACCCCCCACCCCCCTGCGTTGGACAGTGCTCAAGGTGTCCTTACCAGATCCCGTCTGGACCATTAAAAAATAGAGCTGCCCCTAGACTGACTCGCCTTATCTCAGGAAAGAAAACTGAAGCTAATATACCAATGTAGCGGGAGATAGACTACCCTCACTCTCTCTCCTGCTCAACACTAACTGCAACTGACAAATGATGCACTCAATACACAAGGATGCTATGGATGTGAGTAAGAGAATCAAAGGGACGGGACCTCTGAAGACTGAAATGAATGAATGCCCAAAGGGCTGATACAACTATATGGAGGGGCTGAAACCCTCACTGCAAAACTAGAAAGAAACTACACTACCTAGAGGAGGTGAATCCTACTAGATCCCTGTAGAGGCTAAGGCACCCTGCCGGGCTGCTGCAGGGAGGCCTAGCTACTGCTGCACTAAAGGCTTGGAAAGCCTGAGGTGTGGATGAGGAATGAAGGCCAAGGGGGCTGCTTTTATAGCCCCCTTGGGCTTCAAACTGACCGACCAGCAGCTTGCTGCTCACCCGATGAGGCTACTCCCTGTTCACCGACCCCTCCTGCAGGCTGACTTGCTGATGTCATCGCTGATGCGGTGCCCGCTGACATGGTGCCTGCGCTGTACAGTCTGCTGAGCTGGCTGCTGCTTACGTGGCTGCCTGCATGGCAGTCCACGTGGCTGCTGCCTGCTGACTGGACAGCCCACATGGCAGTCGCATGCCAAGGGCTGAATATGCCTGTGACACGGTGTTTGTATATAAAGGGAGGCAGATTTAGAAAATCATTTCCTTCCTGAAATCACATATCCGCATACCAAAAAGGTGAGAAAAGACTTGGGAAAGGGCAGATGAGCATTGGCAAGTTCTAGGGATCTCTAGAAAATAGTTTGACCTCTGCTCCAGTGTTGATTTGTCCCAAGACACAAACTTCCATTAAGTACTTTATAAAATCAGGAGTTTGGAGTTAAGGAGGCTGCATACCAAGGTTCTGTGTGCAATAGCAATACCACACGAACTCCAGTTAGTTCCCAGTCAAATTTTGACTCATGTTTCACCAAGGTTTATCCCAATGCCTGAAGTCTTCACACATCAAAAGTATCCCTCAACCAACTATTTGCTTTCTTGAAGCCAGTTGCACTCAGGCAGACAAATGCAATCTTGCTCATAAATAGATATCTAATAAAGCTTGAGTACAATTTCAATAATCAGCCACTCGCCAGCTAAATCATTGTTTCTAGTAAGGTGGAATGTCGAGGTTCCCCTAACAGCTGCTCCTGGAAGCTTGCAGCCTTGGTATGCAAAAATCCATAACCCTACATTTTGGCATTTTATACCCCGCTCTTAATTTTGTGCAAAGTATAGAGAGCTCTCACTCTCACATTGCAGTGATCTCCTGTCAGCATAAATTTTGTGCATCCTAAACTGAATAGATTACTAACTCTTCTATCTGAAAATGGTACTGACTCATAGATACAAAACTTGCCAACACACATTGTCACCTACCCACTGCCATCCTTTGTCATCCTATTGGTCACTTGCAGTGTGGTAGTTTCGGCCCAATCAACTAGTTAATGCAACCCTTAGCAGGCTGGCCTCTCTTACTGTCAAAAATATATTTCCATATGTTTTATACCTGCGATCTCTGAATAAACCCAGTCACCTGAGAAAGCACGACTGAGGAAGCTAAAGGCTTGATATGGCTTGATGCGGTGCATATGTACTTCTTAGAAGAAGAGGATTGGCACAGCAAGGACTGAGCTGCATCGGATACAAAGCAGTGGAAGCTGTGAAAGATTGGGTTCATCCCATTAAGGGCATTCTTACTGTCATTTATTTTGGCGTTCTCAAGCTATTAATTGTATTGCTCATAGTTGTGACGTACCTACTTTGGAATATACATTACAATCCAATATTGCAGTTCTCATTCCAGACAATTTTGTACCAAATTGTTGAGTTCTTGAGGTTGCCAATGCTGGAGATTAACAAACACTGCTTTAAAGCACGTCTACGCCAAAATCAAGAACAGGCAACCGGCTGGTGCCCTTAAGCTAAATTCTGTTTCCAAAACACTTATTGTTCCTATCAATACTTCAACTCACAGTGATTTAGAGACTGTGAATATAACAAGATACAAGGAGTCTGAGCAAAAGAAGCCTTTACAACACCATCCCTGCATCCTCTAATCTACTTCCAAGACATTGCAGCTTTACAAAAGCAGCAGAAAAAGTTTAAATCATCATTTCACCAAATATCATATCATAGGCATGAAATTACCTACAAACTACAGATGAGAACAACGTCCAGCACTTTGGAAGCAAATCCTTTATTACTAGTATAACTTGAGTAATTTTAGTCAAACTTCAGATGGAGAAAAGAACGTTAAAAACTTGTTTCATTGAGCCATGATTTCCCATTGAGATAGAGGTACCTGGGTCAATAACTCCCTGAGATGAGATTATGGACTTCTGACCATTCGGTAAGGTCACATCCGCTCTCAAGTATCTTCCCACATCAAAAGGCTCAGGAGCATACTGTAATTTGATTGCACCTAAGAAACCAAGAGAAATTAGAGGACCCCTCCCTCTAAGAAATTAGAAGATCCCTCTCTCTCTCTCTCTCTCTCTCTCTCTCTCTCTCTCTCTCTCTCTCTCTATGTGGCCTCGTGCGGCTCTCCCCTGTTGCCGCAGGTCTTCCCTGCGGCAGAGCCTAGGTGCCTGGGGCATCTCTAGTGCGCCCTCGCAGCGCCTAGGGCTTCCCCGCCAGCCCACACTGGCTGCGGAAGCCTAAGAGCCAAGCCTGGGCCCTTGTTGTGGGGGCTGCGTGCCAGCCCAAGGGCTGGTTGCGCCTTCACCTAGGCACCTCAGCCTGCCCCTGGGCAGCATTCAGTGCTGCCACAGCTGTGGGAAGCTTTTACAACAGCTTTTTGCAGCCTGGCGCACCCGCCTTTTCCAGCGATCCTTCCGGTTCAGCCCTTTTTCTTTTTAACCCCCCCCCCTTCCTTTTGGCAGCCCGCACTTCTTGGATGCAACGTGCTTCATTCAAAGGAGGCGATTGTCCTTCTTTCCCTTTTCACTTTTTGCCTCTCTTTTCCATCCTTTTCCCTTCTCGCAACAGTGGTTATTTGCCTTATCTTGGAGAGTATTTTCTCGGCGGTGACGCTAGTCTAGCCAAAGGGGCTCTCACGGCAACATCCTCAAGTCCCACAGCAGTTAAGGTCTTCCGCTTCTTGGAAGATAAACAGCAGGTCAAAGAAGCAATTCAATCACTGCAGGATAAAGCATTGGAAGGCAAATCGTGGGTCTTACTCCTACTAGGCGACAAGTGTGTGACTGATCCAAGAGAGCTTAGCACTGGAGGTGACCACATTTAGAACATCACCATCTATGGTAGGGGAGTCTTTCTCCTATAGTTGCGCTCACTGGAGACTACCCTGACCCTTGGTGAGCAGAGCCCGATCTTCCTCGGCCCGCACATGGTATATTTTTTCCCGTGGTATAATGGATTCACAGTGGAGAACAGACACAATGCACCAAGTACCCCGCTTTCTAGTGACGCTGAGCTTTCGGAGGCTCGAGAAAGAGTACAGAGCCATCCTCCCGTCCATAGGTCAAGCTTTTGCATGGTGCTAGAGTCCCCACCAGACATAGCAGCGTCGGTTGTAGCTAATGACGGGGTCCCCTGACTCTGACTAGTGATGGAGTGCCCGAACTCCCAGAGGAAATTAACCTCAAGACAATAGACCAAGGGGGAGTGAAATAAACACTAACTAATCTCTCAGCCTTTCTGTCAATTCATGTTCTGAGATTCACAGGCGTAGGCATCACGAATATCCTCCCAGCCTATCTCATGGATCACATGTACCAAAGATACGTAATTCAATTTTTTTTTCATGCATATCCACAAGCCCTCAGTTCCATAGATGGTTCCCCCTGCCACATGTCATCATTTTAGACCTTTAGCTTGGTGCACCATTACCCCTCTCTTGGAGCACAATTAAAACATTTGCTCCTTGGCATTTTTACACATTTAGGTGCACCTAGGCTTGAGCACTCAAAACCACCTAGTCGATGCCAATACACCCTCACCTAAGTCCTTGGCAATTCCTTCCCTTGACCATTTTATTTACGCACATAAAATATTACAAAAGTCGGTCATCTAAGAAAATATGCCCACCGATCTTTCCGAGGTCATGCTATCTCGGCTAGAGCATAACATTCCTTCCCTCTTCAAGCATCAGCGTCCTCGATGAGGAAATCTGGGAACACTCTCCGTAGCTGGTATATCGATTCCCACGTAGCTTCCGATAGAGGTAGACCATGCCATGCAACCAACACCATGGGTATCTTCCGATTGTGCACTTGCATTGTTCCTCGGTCCAGGATTCTTGTTGGTTTGCATCTTGCATTATCCTCTATCTCCTGAAACAAAACAACACCTTCGATTAGTGAGTCACCAGGATGCAAAAATTTCTTTAAACGAGAAACATGAAACACTGGGTGCACCTTTGTTATGCTCTAGCCGAGATAGCATGACCTCGGAAAGATCGGTGGGCATTTTCTCTTAGATGACCGACTTCTCTAATATTTAATGTGCGTAAATAAAATGGCCAAGAGAAGTAACTGCCAAGGTCTGAGGTGAGGGTGAAATGGCATTGACTAGGTGGTTCTGTGTGCTAAGGCCTAGGTGCACCTAAATGTGCAATAATGCCAAGGGGCAAATGGTTTTAATGTGCCCCAAGAGAGGGGTAAATGGTGCACCAAGTGAAAAGGGCTAAAATGATGGCATGTGGCAAAGGGAACCATCTAGGGAGTTGTGGGTCTTGTGGATATGCATGAGGAAAAACAAAAATACGTATCAGTTGCAAATTGTGATCCACGAGAGAAGGCTGGGAGAAAAAAACTAGTGCCGTTGCCCGTGATAGAAATTACGAGATAAGTGAATCAGTTTAGGAATCTTACAATTGGTATCAGAGCTCAAGGCAAGGGAAAGAGATCAAGGGAAGAGAGACGAGCTGGGTGACGGAAGAAAGGCTTGGAGCGCAAAGGTGACGCAGGGTTATCATTTGCATCGCCTGTTCGTGACGTGCAATGGACGGGAGGATCGTTGGCTGTGACGAAGATCTCCGTGGCGGTTGAATTTGGTGTGAGGGAAACCTTCGTGGTGGCTAAGAACAGGCTGGCTGATGTGTTGCGTAGGTTTGGACGATCCCAGTTGAATGAGCGACGCGAAAATTATCCGTACCTGCACGAAACGTATTTCATAGGCTCTTTGAATCCGGTTTGACTAGAGTTCGTAGGTGACTTCGGGTGGAGCGGGATGATAGTCTACGTAGTGTAAAGGCGTCACATCAGTCAATAGCCCGCATATCCGGTCGCATCTCGCTTGCTGATCTGCAGAAGCACCGCCTCTGAGGCATTCGAACGCCCCTGCACAACCTATTTGGACTGGACTTCGAAGGGGGGCCTGCATCAGGAAGGAAGTCTCCTGACAACTCTGGGAAGCCGTAGTGACATGGCGAGTCAGGTGCTTGCAGCAAAGCAGTTGATATCGACATTGACTGCGAAAGCGGGCGTGATCCAGGAACCGTAGATGTTGAAGGGAGTTCGATTCAGTAAGACGACAACCTGCTCTCGGATAGAGCGATTGGAGGGACTTCTTTTCTTGTGGTTGTAGGGAGATTGTACGTCTGAGAAAGAGGAGCATATGAACTCGGATTGCGTGGAGATTCCAGGGAGCAATTCTTTTTCTTTTTTTTGTCAAAATCCGAGTTTGCAGTCGAGTTGTTCTGTACAGCAGAGGCTGTCGTTGATTTTTCCTGCATAACAAAAGGGAAATTTGAAACAAAAAAATCTATTTTCCCTTTTGAAACTATGGAGGCAGAAGGACAAGATTCCAGGGTGAATCCTAGTGAGTCTAGAGCACGGTCTACACAACAAATGTCACATCACACAACTCCTACTCTGGTGGATAGGATTTCGGTATTAGAAGATGCTTTACAGTAAATTATAAACCAGCAGCTTCAAGTGAATGCTGGTCAGAATGAGATTAGAGGGATGGTGCAAGCCTTATCGGCTAGACCATTTAGATTTGATAAGGACAAAGCTCCAGCAGAGCCAGAGCCCAATATACATTCATCAGAGCGTGCAAGGGTCAAGGTGCCTAATATTGCTAACTATAGACCGGAGAAGTACGCTGGTCGGATGACCGAGCGCAGTTCTGATGTGATCAAGGTTTGGTTACACAAGTGGAAAGAAGCCTTCGCCATTTGTGAAATCAGATCTGATCTAAAGAAAAGCTGTGAGGCCACTCACCTGTTTATTGAGGCAGCGGATAGATGGTGGATAAAGCAACAGAAGGATCAAGTTGCTCCTACCACCTGGGAAGGGTTTAAAGCTAAATTTAAGAAACACTTTCTTCCACTTGATGAAGAGTCCCGAGCTTGGGATGCTTATAGAAATCTTCGTCAGAGGAGTCTGTCGGTGGCAAAGTAAACTGACAAATTCAGGGAATGTGTCATGAAAATAACAGACCCTCTCCCCATGTCGGTTCAGTTAAAAGACTATATCTATGGATTGAATGACAAAATTAAAATGGAAGTTCGGGCTAAATATGTGACTACATTAGATGAATCTATTGCAGTAGCCCTGAACTATGAGAATGCCAGAGGCAGTACTAGTGGATTTGTGCAGGCAGGGACTCAGTATGAGTACCCGAGAAAAGGGGGATTCCAGAGGAAATGGACTTCAAAGGCAAGTGTCTCGCAGCCAAGTGGCCAAACCAAGCAGGTGAAGCCGGTTGAGGGACCGGCAAAAACAAGTACCACCATTGGGGTGAAAAGGAAAATAACTCCAATGGCAGCTCGGGCTTGGTCAAAATCCTCGTTGACCCCTGAACAAAAAGAGAAAGCTAGAAAAGAAGGATTGTGCTTCGGCCGCCTTCAGCGACATCAGTGGAAAGATTGTCCACTGAATAAAGACCGTCGCACGGCTAATATGATAATATCTGAATGCGACGTGGAAATGCAAGAGAGTCCCAATGCAGAACATATGCAGATGCAATTGGCGGGACCTTCTCAGAAGAGATAGAGGATAATGCAAGACGCAAACCAGCAAGAATCCTGGACCGAGGAACAATGCAAATACGAAATCGGAAGATACCCACGGTGTTGGTTGCATGGCATGATCAGCCTCTATCGAAAGCTACCTGGGAATCCGTATACCAGTTACGGAGAGTGTTCCCAGATTTCATCATCGAGGACGCTGATTCTTGAAGAGGAAAGGAATGTTATGCTCTAGCCGAGATAGCATGACCTCGGAAAGATCGGTGGGCATTTTCTCTTAGATGACCAACTTCTGTAATATTTAATGTGCGTAAATAAAATGGTCAAGAGAAGTAACTGCCAAGGTCCTAGGTGAGGGTGAAATGGCATTGACTAGGTGGTTCTGTGTGCTAAGGCCTAGGTGCACCTAAATGTGCAATAATGCCAAGGGGCAAATGGTTTTAATGTGCCCCAAGAGAGAGGTAAATGGTGCACCAAGTGAAAAGGGCTAAAATGATGACATGTGGCAAAGGGAACCATCTAGGGAGTTGTGGGTCTTGTGGATATGCATGAGGAAAAACAAAAATACGTATCAATTGCAAATTGCGATCCACGAGAGAAGGATGGGAGGAAAAAACTAGTGCCATCGCCCATTATAGAAATTACGAGATAAGTGAATTAGTTTAGGAATGTTACAACCTTACACCCCGGTGGTAATTCTAATTTATAGGCTACCTTGCCTATTCTTTTTAGAATTAACCATGGCCCACAATATCGAGGTGATAACTTAGCACACTTTCCTGCAGTCAAAGACTTAGAGTGCGAAGGAACTTTTCTCCTTCCTTGAATTCTCTATTGGAACAGTTTTCATCCGCATACGCCTTAGCTCTATCCATAGCTTAGCGAATGTTAGCTCTCGCAAAAGCTAGCATCTCCCGCATCTGAACCACAAAGTTCGCAGCACTAGGCACTTTCTGAGGTATTCCAACTATAGTTAGATTCGCTGACCTATAACCATAGTTCAGCTCAAACGAATTGAACCCTGTAGAGAAATGTTTCCTATCATTGTAGATGCCAAGTCATCCTTTTCATTTTCCCCAGATTTTAACATATGAGCCTTAGGCCATAGACTCTGGACAAACTCGTCCACCTTTTGAGTTTCTCTAATATCGGCCATTAGAGCACTCTCTAACACCGTGAAACTCATGTTATGCATAATGCGTGACAACGCATCAGCAACTTTATTATCTTTTCCTCTTCGGTACCGAGTCGTCAAATTAAACTCATGCATGAGTTCTGCCCACCTAGCTTGGCGGCCTCTCAAGTCAGGCTGTTTACAAAAAAGTTTCAGAGCATCATGATCAACATCCACATAAAACTCCGATCCATTCAAAGTAAATCCTTCTCACCTCGCAAAACATATTCTACCCTGTTCATATTGAACTAGTAAATATGCTTTTTCCAATCAATGGCTGGATTTTTCCAAAAATGCCAAGCCATGCCTAGGGCTATATCTGCGTGAGCAAGCCTAGTCAATTCAAAGTCCAGCTTCTCAACATAGTCCTGTATTCGAAGTTCCAACTGGGTAACCCTTTGGTCCCATACTTCAGTAGAACTTCCGTCCGCCATCCTGACCGTATAAGCATAGTCAGACGGACTAGTTTTCAACTTGAGTCTCTTAATAAGCTTCGAGTTAATTACAGTGTGCGTTGACGCTGAGTCAAACAACACAATCACATCATGATTGGCTAGACTCGAGCTCATCGAAAACCGTATACCCCGTTGCTGCGGGCTTTGAAAGGATGTTATCAAGTGCACCGCTTTCTAACTTAGTAACAGACACACTTAACAACACAGGTACTAACCTCTGAGAAGGTCCCGCCAATTGCATCTGCATATGTTCCGCATTGGGACTCTCCTGCATTTCTGTGTCGCATTCAAATATTATCATATTGGCCGTGCGACGGTCTTTGTTTAGTGGACAATCTTTCCATTGATGTCGCTGAAGGCAACCGAAGCACAATCCTTCTTTTCTAGCTTTCTCTTTTTGCTCAAGGGTCAACGAGGACTTTGACCAAGCCCGGGCTGCCATTGGAGTTACTTTTCTTTTCACCCCAACGGTGGTACTTGTCTTTGCTGGTCCCTCAACCAGCTTCACCTGCTTGGTTTGGCCACTTGGCTGTGAGACACTTGTCTTTGAAGTCCATTTCCTCTGAAATCCCCCTTTTCTCGGGTACTCATGCTGAGTCGCTACCTGCACATGCTTCGCAGGCTCCAAGAGAACATCCAGTGAGCGCCTCCTACATACGCCCGCAAACGCTAGAGGAAGAGGCCGCCTTCAACCTTCCGGATGATCCACAAGTGACAGGAGCACAAGGCACACACTCTCAAGCCCAACAACAGGGTGCGGAATCCCTTGAGGTTCTAGTGTCAACTACCCCACCTACCAGACTTCCCCTGCCCCTCAAGATATGAGTCCACGGATTGTAGCTGCCGACGCAACATAGGAGCATTGGATTTACAATGGACCCAACGAAAGGTTCTTTGACTCGCCTTCCCCCCTGCCACATCTAGGACAGGCAGCCGGTTCTTTCAACCACTAAGTCCGAGACCGCGTCCTAGGCACCCCTTGCGGAATAAGTTCTGAAGGCCAGAACCCTAGAACTATCTCGAGGTTCCTGATACGTATCCTTTGACACTGGAGATGACCATGCTAATTTTACTGCCCCTTGCGGAAGAAGTTCTGGAGGCTAGGAACCTGGAACTATCTCGAGGTTCCTGATATGTATCCTTTGACACTGAAGATGACCATGCTAATTTTATTACCCCTAAAACGGGGCTCCATCAATGTACTCGTTCTTTCTAGGGACCTCAACCAGATGAACAGTAAACCCATCTTTGTTCGATTGCATGATGAGTGAGCACGTTGATAAGGAGAAAAAAGGAAAGACAACCAAGAATTATGTACTTCATCACGTCAAATAGCTGAGACTTCATAGGGATCAGCTGCAATGTGGGCTCGTAGATGATGAACTTATGAACCAGGTTCCAGAGCAGGTATCTTTGTATTAGGCACCGAGACAAACCCCCCACAAAAACTGACTGAACGTGGATCACACAGACTCGGAGAGAGGCAAAAGACTACACAGCCCGAAACAGATAAACTTAGAACTGAACTAAACTTCCCCCAAAACTCAGAGAACAGTCAGCCTCAAAATACTATAAACCCACAGCCCACACTCCTAAGCTTCCATCAAGGACAACAGCTTGTAACTCCCACAAAGCTGCAACAGCGCCACTCCTCTCCTTCTCTATCACTATCCAGCTCGCTTAGGACAACAATCATCGATGAAAGGTCACGTTCCATTGCGCCTTAGCCTGCAATTCCTTGGTCCCTCTATCTCTTTGCATACGGAGTTCAAGGAGTCTCTGTTGCCCAAAGTCCTTCAGCTAGCAGAAAACGATACACAGCTATGCCTCAAGCTGTCCTAATCCATGAATCATCACCAACCATGCACCAACCTAACGGAAGATACTTCCAGCAATAGCCCTGCTATCTTCATTTCTCACGGAGAGCTTAGCTCACATGTATAGCGTCACCCGCACAGCCAGGTAGCTTCCTCAATCCAAAAAAAAAAAAACAGCCTTTGCAAACAACTGTCCTGCCTGTGTGGTAGCCATGCTCAGCCAACTACAAACAGCTCGCTATTTCTGGAGATCTCCAGCGCCAAGGTCTTCTCAACGCACACAAGCTCACAAATTCCCTTACGTGAAGACAATCAACAGCGTCCGCAATAGCCCTTCTCTCCCATTCGATCTAAATTCACCACGTAGCTGTAGCAACGGAGCACCCCGAGTTTATCCTTTCCAAACTTGGAGTCCCTTTGTGCCAAGCATGCAGTCAGAAATCCCCATCCCATCATGTACATAGGCCTTTTTTTTATGGGCGCTTAGTCTCTCGCTTTCATCTACGAGACCCCTAGTTATGTGCATCGTTTCCTCTTCTCTTCAGAAATTCCAGATTTCTCTACACGTGATCGATCGCAATCCAAACGTTCTACATTCCTTGCTACGTAGCCACCTTTGCATGAGCAAGATGCCTTCCCAATCAGTCCAGCCACCTCAGCCTAATTTGCCACCTCATCAGTGACATTTTACCACTCCCATTTAAAAAATGCAAATATCCCCCCCAAGGCACATTAAATGCACATTTTGGACCTTTAGTCACACAATTCCCACACACATTAGCATGCACATTAAAGCTTGCATGCACCCCCATACACACACATGAAAAGCCCCTTGACGTGGGCACCAAAACATATCAAATTCCCGTAGCATGCAAGTGCACATTGACTCAGAAAAATAAAATAAAGAAACCTTTCATGACTTGATTTACATGACCCCAAAAACATTTCACTTAACCACACACTGGACACCCTTGCTCTGGAAGTCTGGTACAACCACAATGCATTTCATCATTTCCCTTAAAGTCCCTGTAAAACATACTTTATTGTCTCAAAAAACTATACATTAGTCCATCATGCTTGTGAAAGAAAATCCACAAATACCAAAAGCCCACACCTACCCTAGATGTGTACAACTATGTGCCTACGTACAGCTATATACACTACTCAAAAACTTGATACATGTTTTGTCCTATCATTTTGCCCATCCCCAAGTCTGGAGACATTCATGTCTTGCAGATAGGGGTATATAAGATTTGCATTTCTTCAGAGATATCCTCATCCATGAGATCTTCCGGCTTGTCTAGTTTCATCACAGTAGGTCCACAACTGCCTATACTCATGATCCTATGAAAGTATTTCTTTAGTCTAAAGCCATTGACTCTATTCTTATGCTGCTAGCCATCCAAATCCTCAAGTTGATATGAGCCATTTTTTAATTTCTTCGTCACACAAAAAGGTCCATCACATTTGGTCACAAATTTCTTCTTGAAGGTAGAATCCAAACTACTGTTGTATCACAAAACTAGATCACCCTCCTCCATATTCTTATCCCTGAATTTCCTGTTTGCTCTCTTATGATTCTCCTCTTGAATTAGCGCATAATGTTCCACCACCTTTTGTCTGTCTAGTTGTGCTTCCTGCAAATCCAAAAACTGGTTCTAAAAAGTAGAATTTGAATCCTCGTTTATCTTCATTAACATATGTAATGCAGGAATTTCTACTTCCAAGGGTAATAGAGCTTCTTTCTCGTAAACAAGATGAAATGGTGAAAACTAGGTGCCTTCTTTTACTGCAACTCTGTAAGCCCATAAAGCCCAGTGCAAAGCAAGGTTCCACTCCTTCTCATGTGTTCTCATGATCTTTCCCATGATATTAGTACACACCATTAAATTTTTCATTCATCCCATTACATTGAAGATAATAGGGACTTGCATATCTTTGTTTAATCTTCAGCTTTCCACATAATAAATCCATCAGTTCACTCCTGAAACCTGGACCTCTATCAAAAAGCAACTCTAGTGGCACACCAAATCTACAGCAGATATCCTCATACACAAATCTACATACAGATTTCGCATTGACAGCCCGTATTGCTCGTGCTTCAGCCCATCTCGTCAAACAATCTACAGCTGTCAGCACATAACAATTTCACCTGGTTGTCATGGGTAGAGGACCGATGGCATCTATTCCCCATTTCTCAAAAATATTATAAGCAAGCACGATATTTCGAAGTTCTAGATGTAAGATTCTCTTACTCATCTGCTGACACTGTAGGCATGACCTGCACCAATGTCTTATGTCTCTCTGGAGTAATGGCCACACATACCCTTCTGTAAGTATTTTCCTCAGCATGATTTTGAAAGCAAAATGTCCTCCACATACTCCCCATGGTTGTAAGACACATTAAGACACGACACGTTAGACACGCTTCAGACACGAGTGTCTAAAGTGTCTTAAAGATAAGACACGTAAGACACGTCATTGTGGTTATAATAATAAATATTTAATTAATATATGTATAAGTATACAAATGTACAACTTGCTAGCATAGCTAGCTGCTAGATTCTAGAAGTACAATAAGCTACACTTAAATAATGCAAGAAGAAACAATGCACTTGTACAATGTAGTTAAGAGTCAAGACTTGTCACTCAAGTCTTAAAAGTTAAAGTTAAGACTCACGGCTGAAGAGCTCGCAAGTTTTGAGTACTTAAAGGTTTAAACTAATAATTGAATCTTGTCACATGTGACATGAATGAAAACTGCATCTCGATACATATAATTGAAAGGAAGCTTTCGACTCTCAAGACTCAAATCTCTAAAGATTTATCCTAATCTGAATCTATTAGGTCACTGCCACCGCTAGATCCAAAGTCACCATCAATGATAGCATGGCTAAGTCAAACTCAATGTGTGTTGTTACTCCCCACCCACCCAAAAAAAAAAAAAACACAAGAGTGTCTTAAGGTGTCTTAAGGTAAGACACGTGTCTTAAGTGTCTTAAGCGTCTTATCATAAGACACGAGTGTCTTAACAACCATGATACTCCCTCATGATTAGCTTGTAGAATATGAAAAACTTCCTCATGCCAGGGAATTCTTCTGAGCACCAGATCAGCCCCTCTCATGTAAAGAACATCATCTATCAGACAATAAGAAGTACAGCTTTTAATAAATTTGTATTTTCTTTGTTTCGGAACTTCTTCAGGCACTTTACCAGTTAACAAGAAGCCTTCCTCACAAGCCAATGTCTCCCTTCCTTTGTATAAAGGCTCCTGCACTCCTACTGCATCAACATAAGCTGCTGTAATTTCCTGCGCAGCATCATGTGCATTTACATTCTTACCTCTTTCAATATGCTCGAGTGTCCAGGCATCCAATCGATTTAGCAGTTTCTTCACCGCACTTATCCATCTCTTCAAATGAACATGCTTAACCTTCCAGACACCTAAAATTTGCTTCACAACCAACAGAGCATCTCCCTTAATCATGAGTCTCTTAATACCCAGACTAATGCATACTTTCAAACCTTCGAAGAGGGCTGCATATTCAGCTTCATTATTACTGCTGGCTTCGAGCTAAATTCCCATTTTCCGAATCTCCTTTCGTCCAGGATCATAAATGACAATTCCTCATGTACTTTATTTAAACTTTTTTTGTAAGATCCATCAAAGTGTAAAACAAATGCATCCTCTAGTACTTTTTATTCATTCATGTTAGTGTTCTTCTCCACATCTTCAACTAAAATAGGTCCTTCTGTATAGGTGAGGAGATCTGCCAAGGAAGCTCTGGTAGAGTTCTCAACTAAGAAGGTAAAAGAGTACTCCTGTAACTCTACTATCCATTTAATCATGCTCCTCGAGATGTTTGTACTATTCAACATATGAGGCAGTAGTGAACATGAGGTGAGAACCACAAAAGGCCTTGACAATAGAATCTCCTACAAGCATACAAGAGGCTAGCCGGGACCAATTCAGCTGCTGAATAATTCCTCTCTACTTCACTCTTCACCCAGCTGGCATAATAGACTGGCCTCATATATCTGAAACCCTCTTCCTGCTGCAAAAGGATAGCACCAATAGCATCTGGTCCTATAGACGGATTCACATAAACAGTCCTCGAATAATCTGGTGGCTTTATACTTGAAATATGAGTCAAGGATTCCTTAACTGCCTCAAACACCTCCACTCTCTGTCGTCCATTTCAAAGGCTCAGATTTTACCACCTGCTCAAGAGGATACAAAATCTAAGATAACATATGAATAAATCTCGACAGATACTTCACCTTCTAGAGAAGGATATGCAACTGCTTGGTATTCTCAGGAGAGGACAGCATAACCAAAGATTTTACTTTACCTCGATCTGGGTCAATCCCATTCTCAGATACAATATGCCCCAATATTTTAATGCTGGTCTGAGCTAACTGAGTCTTCTTAGGATTTAATTGACCACCACTATTATCAATCTCATAAAATACCTGATCCACCTTGCCACAGTGCTCCCTTCTTCCACTGTAGACACAGATGTCATCAATAAACACTTTACAAATTTTACCCAAGAAAGGTGATAAAATCAGATATGAATTCTCTTGATAGTGCGAGGGGCCGTTGGTAACTCCAAAAGGCATTTTCCTATGACAAAAACAGCCCCAAGGGATAATGAAGGTAGTCTTGATTTGATCTTCCTGGGCTATGGCTATCTAGAAGTACCCTGAATATCCATCACCCAAGCTGTACATTTCATGACACGCCACTTTATCAAGAATATCATCCAGAAAAGGCAGAGAATAGTGGTGACCACAGGACTTAATTAGAGTGAACTACAGGATAAATTATTCCTGCCTTAAGAAGCTTATCTACCTCTTCCTTCAACACATCTCTCTGTTCCGAGCTTATGATGGGAGCAAGGAGCGGAAGCAAGAGGGAGATGGAGAAAGGTGAGAGAGCAAAATCACAATGCAAAATAGGAACCTCTCCTGATAAACCAATATCTCCCACTAGACGAGATAACCATATGGCTTCTTTGCACGCCTCTATGGCTGCAACATATTCTGCCTCTGTGGTAGATAAAGCAATGCATTTCTACAACCGAGAGATCCATAAAATAGCACCACCACCTAAGGTGAAAACATATCCTGTAGTAGACTTTCTTTGGTCTACACATCCTGCAAAATCTGAGTCTGTGAACCCATGAAGAACCAAGTCTTTCTTCCCAAAGCAAATGCACACATGCATTGTGCCCTTAAGATATCTCATGATACCTTTCACGGCTTCCCAATGCTTCTTGCCAGGTGTTGCCATGTATCTACTAACAACTCCCACTGCAAAGGCAATATCTGGACGTGTAGCCACCATTGCATACATGAGACTACCAACCACGGATGCATAAGGAATCTTGGCCATTTCCGCCCTCTCATCATTTGACTGTGGGCTGTCTTGCTGACTGAGTTTCGCATATGGAGGCAATGGAGTACCAAGAATGTTTCCTCCCTCCATATTGAAACGCTACAAAACCTTGCCAAGGTATTCCTTCTGAGACAAATAGAGCAATTTCTTATTTCTGTCCCGTATGATGCGCATCCCTAAAATGTGATTTGCATCACCAAGATCCTTCAATCAAATGTCTTATGCAGTCCCATCTTCAATGCATCGATCTCATACCGAGATTTGCCTGCAATAAGCATGTCATCAACATAAATGATGAGCCAAATAAGACTACCATCCTTTGCTTTCTTGGTATAGAGACAGTGATCAACATCACTTCTCCTAAATCCCTAAGATTGCATGAAAGTATGAAATTTGAAGTACCACTCCCTTGGAGCCTGCTTCAACCCATATAAGCTCTTTTTCAGCTTGCATACTAACTTTTCTTTGCCTTCACTAACAAACCCTTCTAACTGTACCATATAAATCTCCTCATGAAGATCACCATGGAGAAATGCAGTCTTGACATCCATCTGGCACAAGTTCATATCCTCATGTGCAACCAATGCCAAAACAGCCCTCAATGTTGTCATTTTCACCACAGGAGAAAAAATTTCATCAAAGTCAATGCCCTTCTGTTGCTTGAACCCCTTAGCAACCAATCTTACCTTGTATTTGTTCTCAGCATTAGGAGTGATCTTGATCTTATAAACCCATTTGCATGGTAAGGCATTCTTTCTAGTTGGTAGTTTCATGCTTTCCTCATGAAAAATCACATCATTGCTGCGTATAATCTTCCTTCAAATGGGATCCCACAATCTATACCCCATTTCACCACTGTCACCATATCCAATAAAGATGCATCTATTTGACTTTGGTTGGAGTTTGTTGCGCTGCTCTTTTCGTACGTGCACATACCCATCACAGCCAAACACTCTCAAGTGTTTATATGAAGGTGGCTTGCCATACCACTTCTGTGGAGGATTATGAGGGCTTGTGAGTTCCCTCTTTATCCCTTTCATGTCACAAAATTCCTGAAATATTTTGAAGACATATTCTCCTCCATTATCAGAGCGTAAGCATTTCAACTTCTTACCTGTCTAATTTTCAACCAAGGCAACAAACTTTTGAAATGCACCAAAAACTTCATCCTTCCTCTTGATGAAATAGACCCACACTTTTCTTGTGGCATCATCTATAAATGTAACAAAGTATTCATGGCCACCCATAGACAACTGAGGCATTTGACATACATCACTATGTACCAAATCTAAGGGTGTCAATCTTTGTTGCAATGTCACTTTATGTGGTGACTGTGGATGCTTACCAAAAATTCAATGCTCAGAATGTTTAAATTCTGAAAATTTCAGAGACGGTAAATAACCCAATTGAGATAGTACTTGCATTCCTTTAACACTCATGTGTCCTAACCGGCCATGCCACAATGAAACCTTTGGCACCTCAGTTACGGCAACCACATGATTCTTTACATCAGAAACATGCAAAGTATACAAAGTATCACACTTGTACCCCTTTGCAATGACTCTGGCTCCCTTGGTTATCTTCCACCTACTATTACCAAACACAGTATAGTAGCCTTGATCATCCAATTGACCAGTACTAACCAAGTTCTTTTTCAGCTTTGGCACATACCTAACATCATAAAGTATAAAATGTGTGCCATCAGAAAATGCAAGTTTCACATTTCCAATCCCTGCAATAGAGCATGCATAATTGTTTCCAAGATGCACAACACCCTGTAAACCACCAGTATATGAGCAAAACAACTCCCTGTGTGGTGTCACATGAAAGGAAGCACCTGAATCAATGATCCAAGTGGTCATGTCACCGTCTTCATATGTGACCAAAGCATGTGCATCAAGTGATGAAACAAACAAAATGTCATCCTCACTCTCATGAGCATTTACCTCTTCAATCTTCACACTACTATTACTACTCTCTACTTGTTGCTTGCCTTTATCATATTTGGCATCCTGATTGTTATTGTTGCTCTTTTTCTGCTCCCTTTTCAGCTTAAAGCAATCTTTCTTCGTGTGCCCCTTTTTGCCACAGTGAAAACATTCAATATCCTTCTTAGGACGTGACTTACTGCGGGATCTATTCCTTTCGTTGTCATTGCCTCTATTCTGAGGTCTTCCTCTTGTGTTAAGAGCAGTGGAAGACTTACTTGAAGAATTGTTCTTCTTGTTCATCTCCTCCATGAGAAGCTGACTCTCAACATCTGCATAAATAAGAGTAGGATTTGAATTGCTCAAAGCTGTTCTGAAAATATCCCAACTCTCAAGAAGAGTGCAAAGCAAGATGTCGCTTTAAACTCATCATCAATGTTGAATTTTTGATTTGCCAACTGCTTGATGATAGAGTTGAACTCATTGAGGTGCACACTCATAATTGTGCCCTCCTTCATCCTAAGATCCATGAGCTTCTTGAGCCAATAAACCTTGCTTGCTGCACTTTGTTGAGCATACAAATCTTCCAACCTTTTCCACATATCCCATGCAGTGTTCTCATTTTCAACATTAAATAGAAGCACATCTGAAATAGAAAGCATGATTGTAGAACGTGCCAATTCATCAACGCTTTCCCAATCATCATTTGATATATTTGCCGGCTTCACTCCCTTTTCCTTGATAGGACGGGCTTGATGCTTTTGAAGAAGCACATTATAGCACTACTTTTGCCAAATGGCAAAATTGTGTACTCCTTCCAACTTCTTGATGTTAAGAAGTGAACCACCTTCACTCCCACTTGAAGCCATATCTCAGCAAATAAAAAACAGCAAAGGAAATTAAAAGAGCTTATAAAATCTGTCCTCTATTGAAGAGAACTTGCAGCCAATATATATTCCAACCTTGATTGCATAAACAGTACCAAAACTGTAATTAATTTCCTGCACCAATATGACTCCAAAACTGAGTGAAATATGCCTGCAAAACTGAGTGTAACTCACTCAAAATTCTGTCCCAACTTGTGACAGAGATAGAGGCATCCAAAACTCAGAGAAAACTGTCCCAAAATGACAGTAAAAACAGTCATAAATATGCAGCAAACAATATTCTTGTTTTTCTCAACGCAAAGGCATCCAAAATTGGCATCCAAGACACTATTCCAGTGTCACAAAAAATTGCTGAGCACTTGTGCACCAAAAGCCCCAATTTCTGAGATCAAAAGTCAAACTTTGACTACCACAAAAGTGCACAATCCAAGCATAAAGGAAATCAGTACCACTTTTGCAACAATGTCAATGCATCCAAGTGCTCCAAGCACTACTTCACAAATGCATAACCTCTACCATCAAGCTCAAGGAATATTCTCAATTCTTTGAGATTCCCTCTTCCAATGTGTCCCAAACTGAAAATTTCTTGCTTCAATGTGCAAGAGCAAGCCTTCCAATGCATAAAATTGCAAAAGCCCCAAATTTCTGTGCCTTATCCACTGCCACGTGTCACTTTCTGACAGGCTGAACCCTAAAAGTGATGATAACTCAGCACCACGAAGGCGAAATTCAACCAGACTTGGCAGACAGTGTCCCTTCAAGTAGGCGACCACTTTTATGATGTCAAATCAGCCGTAGAATGTGCGAAATCCACAGATCTGCAACTTGCCCTGTGGCTGGAAACTGAAAATCAGCAAGAACTTCGCAACGGGCAGTCAAAATCCAACCAAACTTGGCACGATTCCTCTACAGGTGTAGGCGACCTGATTTAGTGCAAAAAACTGGAGAAAAAACCCCAAAATGACAGACGAAATTCAGCTCCTGTGTGGCTGAAAACTGTGCGCCCAGCATAAACAGCACCAGATCTGACCAAATGTGATCCAAAAGAAGTCGCCCTGCTGTAGAAGGTGTAGCAATACCAAAAGCTCCAACTGGAAAGTGTCCTTGACCACTTTCTCGCTGTATTTCGCTTGCTACAGCCCAAAAACCAGTCAAAAATGCTGAAAAACAGCAAGTACACTCACCCAAAAGATGTCTCCAACTAGGAGCACAAGAATAGAAGCGATTCCCGCGATGAAACTCCACAAAACAGCTGGGGGCAGCGAGGGAGAGTGGCTGGACTGCGTGGGCAGCAAGAACAAGTGACTTCCTGAGATGGAAAGGTCACACAGTGCGAGGGGAGGCTAGGGAACGAGGAGAAGCTGGTGGGTAGGGAGCCTCTGATACCAATTGATGGGAGCAAGGAGCGGAAGCAAGAGGGAGATGGAGAAAGGTGAGAGAGCAAAAGAGAGAACACACGTTTTGTTATTGCCTTTTATACAAAGAATAGATAAGGTGATGACGTGGCATTATAAATACCACTTATACAAGGGATAGCACATTATGCCTTTATCCCCAAAAACTTAATCTCCTTATTTTTTGAAAAACAGGTTTAGCACCTTTAGCTCAATCCTCAGAGGCTTCCCTTTAAATCCCCTAATCTCCTCATAAGAGATGATAAACAAATTGGGGTATTTCTGCAACATCTTCAAATATTCTTCTTTCTCCTCAACATTGAGATCAAGATTCAATGATTGCTCAATCAACACTTGGGTTGATTCTTGAGAACTTTGGGCTGCATTAAATCCTTGATAACCTCAAACCTATCCACCTCCCTCTCACTGAACCCTGCTGACCCCACAAAATCTACCTGTGAATCCTCATCTACCAAATCCACCCATGCTATTGTTCCTTCATCACTTTCTGAAGTCACCGAGCTCTCATCCTCACTACTGGTTTCACTTCTCTCTTCCTCTTCACTTGCTGAATCTGAAACTTCAGCCATGCTTACCATATCGAAATTCAATTTCTTCCCATTCATATGTACACAAAAGATTCCTTTCTGCCAATTCTGAATTGCACCTACCTTCCTCAACCACGGCCTTCCAAGAATCAAAGGATAGGCTCCCAACCCCGCAGGCATCACATGACAATCCACTCGACATGAAACACTGAATGCCTCAACCTCCAGGCCAGGTACTATCCCTAAAGTCTTCACCTTGGAGTGGTTTGCCATTTTGATGCGATAACTAGAGGAGCGGGATATCTTCAGTCCTAATATCTCTACACAAGCCTGGGTAATCACACAAATATGTGCACCCCCATCTATATAGGCCTCTCCAAAGCCCTTTCCTTTATGCCAGGCTTCTACAGCAGGTAAAAGATCTGGCAACTCTGAGACAGACATCAGCTTAATTGTACCTTTATGAGAGTTCTTCTTTGATGGATTTACAGCTCGCCTCCATTCTTTTTTAAGCTTTGGGCATAGACCAATCATTTGGGCAAATGTAATGTCCGGTTTCCTCGCTGAAACATCTTCCACCAAATCATAATCTTCCTGCTCCTTCCCCATGGAATAATTTGCAGTTCTGTACTTCCTTCTGGGCTTCCTACTCTTCTTCTTTTGGTAGGTCATCATCTCCTCAGACTGCTTCCCCTTCTTTGCACTCGGACCAACCTCCTCTTCTCTATCTCTCTTCCCTAATGACATGACATCTTTAACTTCCTCCAACTCCAACGTTGAAGCCAAATGTAACTACCTTACCTTTCCCTTTCTCTTCTGTAGTGGCTTTATGGATTCCAGAGATACTAGGCTGACCTGCATCTTTTACTTCTACACTATGATCATTCACCCTATTATTTAACCCTGTTGGCAATGGATAAACATCACCTCCAACACGAGGAGGATTATCACAGTGTGTGCTATAATGTCCCCACTCTCCACAATTACACGCAAGATGCAAATGACCCTTGACCTCGTCCTGCTTACCACGGGCCTGAATTATTTGAAGAAGGCACGCTGCCTCTACCATAACCACCCGATGATCTACCTCTTCCCCTACCGTTCATCAAATTCAAACTCCAACTCTTCATAAGCTCCGACATTTCATAAATTTCTTCTTTTATATTCTCCTCCTTCCTGACTTCAGGCTTTCTGTATTTCTAGCTTCACATGAGAGATAATATCAGGCACATGCTGAACCATTGGCATCTCCTGCATCATTTGTGACAATCTTATGTACTTCCTCTCCTTCTCTTTTGCTACCCTGAGAGCATCCTCATAAGTGACCAGCTCTTTACATTCAATCTTTATCCTAATCTCCGGCTTCATACCAACAACAAATCTATCCTTTTTTATGACTCTAGGAGGAACTTCAGGTAATAAGGCCACCTGTCATTTATTCCACAACACAGTGAACTTACCGACATACTCATCCACTAACTGAGTCCGCTATTGCTGCAATAAACATAGCTCTCTCCAAATGCCATCAGGATCTCTAACACACATAAACCTGTCCAAGAAAGCTGTCCTCACCTCTGGATAAGTTGGGTTTCTGTGAACACCCTGATCATCACGCATCCTTGCAAAGAAAGTCTGCAGCCAAGTTCTCGCTTCTCCCAACAGACAAAAGGATAGAATCTGAAGAAGGACTTCTAGAGCATTCATGTCTTTAATAAGAGCTGTGAACTCCAAGCACTCTAAAAACCTCTCTGGGTCTTCATTGGGCAACCTATGAAATCGAGGAAATTCATGAGCCATATCTCCTCTTGACTAACTTATCTCAAACACACTCCCAACCAAAAATACCACCCAACCTCTTCTGAGAAGAAAACAAAAATAATCACTCTACTGAAGAAAACTTACCTTGCATCTGACTGGCATTCTTCTTCCTAAGAGCAATCACTTTCAAAGCCTTTTGAACCTTAGCACGCAGACGTATCACCCGAAGTTCAACATCAAGGCATCTATCTCTCTCCTGTGTCCACACTCCCCACATAACTCACAATGAATCACTCTCATGCGAGGCTTTGTCTTCATAGTTTCCATCCCTAACCACACAGAAATTTAAGCAACATTCCCCAGCCAATCTTCTGGGCCATTTTGTCTTGAGTACCCAATCTCAATTCCAAACTCCTCCTGTCCCTAGCAGGATCGCCAAAAAGATGATAAGGAAAAAAAAGGAAAGACAACAAGGAATTATGTACTTCACCACGTCAAATAGATGAGACTTCATAGGGATCGGCTGCAATGTGGGCTCGTAGATGATGAGCTTATGAACCAGGTTCCAGAGCAAGTGTCTTTGTATTAGGCACCGAGACAAACCCCCCACAAAAACTGACTGAACATGGATCACACAGACTCAAAGAGAGCCAAAAGACTACACAGCCCAAAACAGATAACCTTAGAACTGAACTGAACTTTCCCCCAAAACTCAGAGAACAGTCAGCCTCAAATACTATAAACCCACAGCCCACACTCCTAAGCTTCCATCAAGGACCACAGCTTGTAACTCCCACAAAGCTGCAACACTGCCACCTCCTCTCCTTCTCTATCACTACCCAGCTCGCTTAGCACAACCATCATCGATGAAAGATCACGTTCCATTGCGCCTTAGCCTGCAATTCCTTGGTCCCTCTATCTCTTTGCATATGGAGTTCATGGAGTCTCTGTTGCCCAAAGTCCTTCAGCTAGCAGAAAACGATACACAGCTATCTCGAGGTTCCTGATATGTATCCTTTGACACTGAAGATGACCATGCTAATTTTATTGCCCCTAAAACGGGGCTCCATCAATGTATTCGTTCTTTCTAGGGACCTCAACCGGATGAACAGTAAACCCGTCTTTGTTCGATTGCATGATGAGTGAGCACGTTGATAAGGAGAAAAAAGGAAAGACAACCAAGAATTATGTACTTCACCACGTCAAATAGCTGAGACTTCATAGGGATCAGCTGCAATGTGGGCCCGTAGATGATGAACTTATGAACCAGGTTCCAGAGCAGGTATCTTTGTATTAGGCACCGAGACAAACCCCCCACAAAAACTGACTGAACGTGGATCACACAGACTCAGAGAGAGGCAAAAGACTACACAGCCCGAAACAGATAAACTTAGAACTGAACTAAACTTCCCCCAAAACTCAGAGAACAGTCAGCCTCAGAATACTATAAACCCACAGCCCACACTCCTAAGCTTCCATCAAGGACAACAGCTTGTAACTCCCACAAAGCTACAACAGCGCCACCTCCTCTCCTTCTCTATCACTATCCAGCTCGCTTAGGACAACAATCATCGATGAAAGGTCACGTTCCATTGCGCCTTAGCCTGCAATTCCTTGGTCCCTCTATCTCTTTGCATACGGAGTTCAAGGAGTCTTTGTTGCCCAAAGTCCTTCAGCTAGCAGAAAACGATACACAGCTATGCCTCAAGCTGTCCTAATCCATGAATCATCACCAACCATGCACCAACCCGACGGAAGACACTTCCAACAATAGCCCTGCTATCTTCATTTGTCACGGAGAGCTTAGCTCACATGTATAGCGTCACCCGCACAGCCAGGTAGCTTCCTCAATCAGAAAAAAAAAACAGCCTTTCCATATGATCTCAGCCAGACCACGCATTCTCTGCATCAGCTCACGTGCAAACAACGACCGTCCTGCCTGTGTGGTAGCCATGCTCAGCCAACGACAAACAGCTCGCTATTTCTGGAGATCTCCAGCGCCAAGGTCTTCTCAACGCACACAAGCTCACAAATTCCCTTACGTGAAGACAATCAACAGCGTCCGCAATAGCCCCTCTCCCATTCGATCTAAATTCACCACGTAGCTGTAGCAACGGAGCACTCCGGAGTCCCTTTGTGCCAAGCATGCAGTCGAAAATCCCCATCCCATCATGTATATAGGCCTTTTTTTGATGGGCGCTTAGTCTCTCGCTTTCATCTACGAGACTGCTAGTTACGTGCATTGTTTCCTCTTTTCTTCAGAAATTCTAGATTTCTCTACACGTGATCGATCGCAATCCAAACGCTCTACATTCCTTGCTACGTAGCCACCTTTGCATGAGCAAGATGTCTTCCCAATCAGTCCAGCCACCTCAGCCTAATTTGCCACCTCATCAATGACATTTTACCACTCCCATTTAAAAAATGCAAATATCCCCCCCAAGGCACATTAAATGCACATTTTGGACCTTTAGTCACACAATTCCCACACACATTAGCATGCACATTAAAGCTTGCATGCCACCCCATTCACACAAATGAAAAGCCCCTTGACGTGGTCACCAAAACATATCAAATTCCCGTAGCATGCAAGTGCACATTGGCTCAGAAAAATAAAATAAAGAAACCCTTCATGACTTGATTTACATGACCCAAAAACATTTCACTTGACCACACATTGGACACTCTTGCTCTAGTCCAAAAAGTAGATTCCTGAGCTTTCTAAATTGAAATGAAGGTGAGAAGTAGCTCTATGATGAGAGATTGAGAAGGCCAAAAGCCCACACCTACCCTAGATGTGTACAACTATGTGCCTACCTACAGCTTTATACAGTGCTCAAAAACTTGATACAGGTTTTGTCCTATCAACGTGTATCGCATCATGGAGCAATGGATGGGCCCGCAATAAATTGACATGTGGCTCAACCACAACGATATTGCTATCTACCAACTTAGCTTTTCAACAACATGAGGGATTGGCAGTGAGGTATTGGCAGTGGCCGTGATCCGTTTGCCCCCAAAGGTGGAGATCACACATTCGACCTACTTGTCGCTTCAACGGTATGCTGACAGGTTTGGGATGGGGGTGTCCTTCATGACGCACTGGGCAAGGAAGGTTGGCATTGAGCTGATCATGCCCCTGGTGCAAAGGCGCATACATACAAACTGCTCCCTGTCCAACCCCCCCCTCCCCGAAGTCATAGAAGTCTGAGATCATGGTGCAAGCTCCCATACATTGGCGAGCCTTGTCCACTCTCTCCTCTTCCTAATGAGCAAGGCCATGGTGAGCTAAAATGTGCATGGACTTCACTGTCATGCACGGAGTCGACCATAGCACTTGCTTCTTCGACAGGAGTTACAAAAGGCAATGGTAGAATGAGCAATGGACTTCCTCTTTGTTCAAGAGCACATGTTTCTCAGCAGAAGGCATCAACCAATGCCATCATTTTCTTTCGAGGAGAGGCTTGGAGGTATGGTCTCACGCAGTAGGCTAGAGAGGGGGGAGCACAGCGGCATCCCCAAGTTCCAGGCAGTGGCTCGCGAGGTTTTTGATCAGGAAGAGATGATCCCAGGTCAAGCAATTTGGAAGGGCCTCCGCAAGGGCGAGTCCAAGATTGGCATCCTGAACGTTTATGCATGAGCCCGCAGGTAACATCGGCCAACTTTTGAGGTGTCTAATAGAGGGCCTCCATATGTCAACTCTTGGATTGTTGGGTGCGACTTCAACAATAGTACAAGACCATGCCCAAACTCATCCTCTAAAAACACAATGCCGCTAATGCAACAGAAGCATATACCTAGATGAGTCCAAGACCATGCCTAAACCCATCCTCTAAAAACACAATATAGTGCAGTTTCAATGTCATGATAGTCACTTATTAGGTTAAAAATCATAAACTCCATCACGCATAGCCTAGATTGGAGCATTGGTGGGAAATTGAACCGTAATCCTTTCAAATCAGCCAGCTATGCTTAACAACTGCCACGTGGACTGATTTTGCTATCTTGGCAGCTGGTATACGCTGTCCAAACACAAACACTTGTTCATTTTTTTCCAAATAGCGATTCAGCAAGTGTTCTAACTCCCAAACAGTTCTCTACAATGTATAAACTGTGAATCTAAACAATGCTCTACTCAGTGTTAACAGTGCCTCTAACAGACTGCAGAAAGTGTTTTACAGAGTGTTGGTATATTTAGACAGTGTTTTAATTCTCCAACAGAGATCTGACAATGTCCAACACAGTCTCCTCAAATTTAAATTGATTTGGATTATCAAGATGCTTGCGGGAGGTCTGGAAATCAGTCCGATCCCTGAGGATGATTCTGTGATGGATGCTACATGGGTGTTAGCTCCAGTGGGGGAATCCCAAGGGATGGCAATGAAATTATTGACCCCTTTGGCAGTAGCAGACAAGAGCTCAATGATGACACTTCAAATGTCCAAGCAACTCGTTCCTAGAAGCAAAACACTAATGGAAATCTTGTTGGCTATGACAAGCAATGAAAGCTCAAAAATGAGTGAAGAAAGCCAAAAACGAGCTGCTATATTGAAAATGCTGCTACAATGAATGGGGGCTTAGGAGAGAGCCAACATGACAAAACCCTAGGACTAAATGCCCTAACTGGACTAAGTGTCCTAACTAACCTAGGTGGTACATGTACTAACTGTATCAATAGTACTAGCTGACTATAACTAGGCCTACAACACATACCAAGGAATAAGTGGCACCTATGGATATGGACTGAAGTACCCTGGACATGACTCAGGATACCTGAATATCTAATATCATAGTTGCACATGTTCATCCTGTAGGATATAGCAACCTATGACTGTACAAAGTACAACAGATCAAGTTACAAAAGATACTAGTTTAAAGCTTGCCGAAAAGCCTCAAACTTAGGTCGAGGTAGAGCCTTCGTAAAGAGATCTGCCAAGTTGTCTTCAGTGGGAGCATAAGACAACTGAATATCACCTGCTGATAATCGCTCTCTGACATAGTGATAGTGAACCTCAATATGCTTTGTGCAAGCATGGAAAACAGGATTTCGTGCAATAGCCAAAGCACTCTAATTATCAGTAAAGATGACGGTAACATGCATAAAGATCTACAAGTAGCTTCCGAAGCCAAACACACTCCACTGTAGCTGTAAAAACTGCTCTGTATTCAGCTTCACAAGTAGAAGTAGCAACTGTACTTTGCTTCTTGCTGAACCAACAAATGCATGAAGTACCAAGCATAAAACAGTTGCCACTATGTGACACACGAGGGTCCAAACAACCAGCCCAATCACTATCGGTGAATCCATGCATGACAAGTGAAGTATCAGCCCCATAAAGAAGGCCCAAATGCTGAGTGCCTTTCATATACTTGAAGACACGCTTCACGGCATGACAATGGTGCGTAGATGGACTGTGCATATATTTGCTCAACTGTGAGATAGCATACCATAGATCAGGTCTCGTATGGCATAAGTAAATCAAACAACCAATTGCCTCGTGATAGAGAGTGACATCACATGTACCACTCCCATCCTCAAAAGAGAAGTGAAAACCAAGCTCTAATGGTGTGGATGCTGGCTTACAATCCTCAAACTGAAAACGCTGCAAAAGCTGTCCAATGTACTTGATTGTGACATCAAAATGCCCCCCTCACTGCTAGCAAACCAAGATCAGACATAGCAAATCTCTTCTACAAATCAAGCTTAAAATCTACAATTCGCTTAGCATGTGTCCCTGTCACAAGCATGTCATCCACATAAAGGACTAAAATCAGCAAATCTGTCCCACTCTTACAAATGTAAAGGGTAGCCTCTGTGGGGTTATTCTGAAAGCCAAGTGAGAGCAAATGAGTCTGTATCCTAGAATACCAAGCCCGAGGTGCCTGCTTCAATCCATAAAGGGCTTTCTTTAAGCGGCATACCTTGCTTTCAGAACCTTCAACCTCAAAGCCAGGAGGTTGGGAAACATAGACCTCGTCCTGCAAATGCCCATGAAAGAAGGTTGTCTTGATATCAAGCTGATGTACCTCCCAATGAAAGTGGGCAGCAAAGGCAATAACAATGTGAATAGCTGTGATCCTGGAAGTGGGAGTAAAAGTCTCAAAGTACATGCCTTGCTACTGAGCATAGCCTTTAGCAACAAGATGGGCTTTGTAACAGTCCACTGAACCATCAGCTTTCCGTTTAATTTTATAAACCCACTTAGTTCCAATGATATTCTTGCCAGGAGGCAAGTCACACAACTCCCAAGTGTTATTCTAATGGATACAATCCAATTCAGCTTGCATAGCCTTCAACCAACAATCATTCTAATGGCATCTTGATGCCATAATGGCTCTTCATTGCATGCTGTAGCAACCAATGCATAAGCAACAAAACTAGCATGCTCTTTCCGGACAGCTTGTCTAGTACGGGCTGGCAGAGGAGTATCCTGTTTGCTGTCTTTTAATGTATCAAGGAGCCAACGGGAGACCTTTTTGGGCTCCTGTATGGGAGCTCTTTCCTGGTCAACAGCCATGTTCACATGGTCCTAATCAATCAGAGGCAGATCAGGCTGAATATCATACTGAATATCTGGCTGCACATGTGGCTGCAAATGACCAATAGATGGAGGAGGGAGATCCTCAGATGGAACATCATCATGAGCATCCGATGGAAACAAAGGCGCATCAAGCTGTCAAAGATATCTTGAGCATCAACAATGGGCTGTTTTTGACAGTCCAACGAAGGCATAGTGGTAGATTCATCAAACACAACATTCCAAATAACAAAACACTTGCTCGTGCGAGGCTGATAAAGTTTATAGCCCTTGCTCTCTGAGCTATACCCAATAAAAATGCACTTGACAGCTTTATCATCCAACTTGGTGCGTGTCTGTGAAGGCACATGGGCATAGGCCAAGCAAATACCACCAGAGACAGAAGTAAGAAGAACTTGCTCAATACCTTTCACAGTATATGATGCATTATTGGCACATGTGACACTGCCCGTCTTAGATGTATGCTCAAATGAGCTGAATAACTTCCTACAAGAAGGGATGTGCTTGGTAGCACCACTATGAAAGAACCAGGCATCATGAACGTCTGAAACTGCCATGCAAGCATCATGAACCAAGAAAGCCCAATGCTAGTCTTGTGTAAATTAGCTGACTCATGTCGATCTTCTGCACTAGAAGAACGAGATACTGTAAGACCAGACTCTTTCTTCTTCTTTTCAGATGCAATCCGCTTCCTGCATTCAGAAATATCATGCCAAGGTTTCTTGCAATAGTTACATCTCTTCTTCTTTTTGTTATCCCCTAAAGAAGAGGCACCATATGAATGATCAACATATGAATGAGGGGGTTTACCAGCTGAAACCTTGCCTTTGTCTTTGTTTTTGTGCTAGGCGGCAAAGGCTTGATCACTAGCCATAGAAGCATTGCGATTTGTGCGACTTTGCTCCTCTTGAAGGAGAAGAGCAACCAGCTAGTAGAGAAATGGTTGGCATTGCCACCTACAACCAACCTCAATGTAGTAGCAAAGCCCTGATAAGAATCAAGCAACCCATCAAGGGTATTAGAAACAAGCTGAGAATCAAGCATAATCTCATCAATGTTTGCCAATTGCTCTTTCAAATCCTTCACATTAGTAAGATAGGCATCCATGTTACCACCCACTTCAAGCTTCAAGTCCTTTAACTGCTTGCGGAGATAGACAACCCTCGCCTCATTCCGAACCTAATACAAGGATGGAAATTGATCCCATGCTTTGCTTAGCTGTCTTGCAAGACCGGATATGAGGAATAATAACCCGTTTCACTGAAAGAGCAATCAAGGCATGTGCTTTGGCATCACGACCATCCCACTGAATCTGCTCCTGAGGAGGCCAAGCATCTGCAGTAGTAGATGCAGCTGCTCTAGAAGTAGCATGAGACCCATCACCTGAAGTGTCTCGAAGTGTGTGCCAGCCATTTGAAGGTGTTTTCCTGCATTTCTCTTCAGTTCAGAGCAGTTTGGTGCTGTTTTGTGAAGTGTGCAAGCTTTTGGAGTACATACATCAGCCGACTTTGGCATTTGGAGCTTGCTACAGCATTTTGGGGTGACTATTTCCACCGACTTTGGAGTTTGGGCCTTGCTGTTACGCTTTGGAGCATTCAAAGTCATCAATTTTAGCATTTGGGGCTCTTTCTTGCACTCTTGAAGCCACACATTTGCTTATTTGGTACAGCAAGATATTTGTGTAGTTGAGAGCCTTGAGGTTTGTGCAGTCACTAGTTCTTGCAGTTGAGAGTTGTATCTCTCCTTTTGCCTTTGTCCATTGTGATATTGCTGCTCTATTTGCATGAATGGCTAGCAACAAAGATGACCCTTTTGGTATGCTTTGGGCTGATGACAAGCTTGATGGCACCAATTACCCCATGTGGTCATACATGATGGGGCATGTTTTGGTTGCCAAGAATTTCCAGTTATGAGGCCAGGCCTACACGTAATGCAAGTTCTGGTGCTACACCTACCGCCTCTGGTGCTACAGGTACAGCATTCAATGTGCATACAGCAGGTCCGTACCTGTAACAAGAGCTGCTGTAAAGGTTCGTGCAGAGTGTATGGACCACACATGTGAACTGTCCTGCAATAAATGCGACTGTACAGCCTTAAATGCATCCGTACACAGTCCGTACAGCTATTTATGACCTGGCAGCAGTCTGTACTGCATCTTAAATGCTTCAGTCAGTTCCGTACAGCAATTAATGAGGCTGTGCGGCTCACACGTGCGAGGCCTGCAGTCCGTACAGAGTGTACGGACTTCCATACAAACTTAAACGGCTTCACCAAGGCAGAAAAAGAACCGAACAATGCAGAAGCAACTTGAAAAAGATGTTTTCCCTCGATGAAAAGGCTGGAAACTGCCTCGGGTAGCTACAGCAAGCACCAATGCCTTGCTAAATGTGCAGACCAGCAAGGAAATGAGCCAAAATGAGGCAGGAACGGGTCACCAACAGCTTGGAGAAGCTGGAAATGGCTAGAGGATGGAACCCTAACCAGCTTTGATACCATTGTTGGCTATGGCAGGCAATGGAAGCTCAGAAATGAGTGGGAGAAAGCCAAAAACGAGCTGTTGTATTGAAAATGCTGCTAAAATGAATGGAGGATCAAGAGAGAGCCAATAATACAAAACGCTAGGGCTAAATGCCCTAACTGGACTAAGTGTCCTAACTAACTTAGGTGGTACATGTACTAACTATACCAATAGTCCTAACTGACTATAACTAGGCCTACAAGGTACATGCCAAGGAATAAGTGGCACCTATGGATAGCCCATAGAATATTAAAAGGATATTCACACTCTTAAATCTGTTGAATCCAAGGGATCAACTCATCAAGACAAGGATGCTAAAGATAAATTTGTTTTGTCTAAGTTCAAGGGTGACCCTTGTATCCCCAATGAGTTGGAGGAATGGTTGAGTAAAATGGAGGACTATTTTAGGTTGTGTTCTAAGAGTGACCAAAGCAGGGATAGATTTGTTGTGCTACACTTGAGGGATTATGCCCATACATAGTGGAGACACCACCAACAAGAGGATAATATGTCACATGCACCCCTACACTTGGGTGCAAAGTGACACACTGGCTACATCGACAAGTGCGTAATAGTTCCCTAATAGGAGTTTTGTCGTACGTTGTGATCCCTTTGTGAGCCCTTGTCCAGGGACAGTCAGGCACAAGCTACGTAAGTCAGTCTCTCAACCTTAGGTCAAGTCAGAAAATCAGTTCTTGTTCACAGGTACCCACTAGAGAACAGTAGGTTATTGTTTCCATCTTAGGTTTTGTGATAGGTCTAGGTCCAACCAAGGATAGAAGCCATTCTGGACCCCCTCAGGGCTGTACCATATGAAGAGGAAAGGGCTGGGGAGGGCTGCTTATATAGGCTGCCCTGCACTCCACCCAAGGTGAGCATGTATGGGGAAAAAGGCTGCAAAGCCAGCCCTAAACAGCCAACTAGAAGTTATACCTCAACGCAAAGAAGAGTGAATTTGGCTTGCTGGAAATTCAATATTTGCGATACATCATTAGTGCTCAAGGTATTCGATTTGACCAAGAGAAGATCCAAGCTATCACAAGTTGGGCTGTCCCCACGACAGCTCAGGAGATCCGATCCTTTGTGGGTTTGTGTCAGCTTGCACATGGATGGTTTCTCGACACACACAGCCCCTCTTATAGATCTACTCAAGGGGGTAAAGCCACGCAAACAAAAAGTTCAAGTCACAAGCAAAGCTTTGCAAGCCTTCCATGACTTGCAACGGTTGGCCACGACAACACCAGTTATGAAGATCGCCTCTTGAGATGATCCATTTCTGGTAATCACAGACTCTAGCAATGTCGCCATCAGGACAGGATTATAGCAAGAAGATAGGCACGTGGCATATTACAATAGAAAGCTTAACAATGCCGAAAAGAACTATCCAGTTTATGATAGAGAGCTCCTCGGTGTCATCTAGGCATTAAAACATTGGAAGCCTTTCCTATATGGACGGACTTTCACGGTAAAGACAAATCACCAAGCCCTTCAGTGGCTTCAGACAATGCCTAGTTCACAATGGAGCGATGGAGCCACATATTCCAACAATTTGCGGGAATAATCAAGTACGTTCCCGACAAAAACAACCCTGTTGCCGACATTCTCAATCGGAAAGGTTCCATCCAAACCATTGAGCAGGCCACTGTGCTCAAAATCAAAGGAAAGGATCTTGATAGCATGAAGACACAATACGTGGAGTCAGCAAAGTTTGGCATGCAGTTCCAGTTAGCCATGACACTTGCTCCAAGCCATTACTCATTAGAGGACGGCTGGCTTTTCTATAAGAAAACATTATGTGTACTCAAAGACAAACAACAGTTGCTTCTTCATGATGCCCATGACGCCCTTACCGGTGGTCACAGAGGTATCAACGGGACTTTGGAGAAGTTAGAGCACTATTCCTATTGGCCAAAGATACGAAAGCAAGTATACCGCTATGTTCAAAATTATCAAATATGCCAAAAGGTCGAGGCTTCCCACAAGAAAGCGACGGGCTTACTTATGCCATTGCCAATCCCCAACAGTCCTTTTCAAGACATAGGTATGGATTTCATGGGACCACTTCTAGCATTGGTAGGGACGCGTAATACTCAATGTCTTACTATTGTTTGTCACTTTAGTAAATATTGTATGTTTATTCCCTGCAAACAAACGATCAACGCTGAAGATGTAGCTCGTTTGTTTATTAAGTATTGGAATCCCATTGGAGCATTGCCAAAGACCATCACATCCGACAGGGACTCCAAGTTTACGTCTAGCTTTTGGCGAGCCTTGTTTGATAAATTTGATACTAAGCTATAAATGTCCAACACTTTCCATCCGCAATCGAACGGATAAACGAAAAAGTATAATGGTATGGCATTTGATATTTTGAAATCATATTGTCATGATGCTCAAGGAAAGTGGAAGCAGTTTCTTTCACTTGTGCAAGCCATTCTGAACGATACCTATTCTTCGACTATTAGTCGTACACGTTATGAAGTGGCATTTGGACGGCGGTTTACATCACTCCTCACCCAAATGGTGTCTCCATCTCTTAAGGCCAACAAAACCACCGAATCAATGGCAGATATTACGGAGTCCGTGAAAGCTCAAGCATCGTATACACGCCAAGCTAACAAATCTAGACGAGATATGCAGTATAAAGAGGATCAATGGGTGTATTTGCGAGATTGAAGCAAGTGGCAAGCGATGCTTTAAGTGGTCTTTCAAGAGCTTCGGACAATTCCCTATTATTCAAAAGATCAATGATGTCTCAATGAAGTTACGCCTTCCAGACAGTTGGACTATGCACAATGTGTTTCATGTAGCTTGGTTGAAGCCATATTTTGGACCTCCTCTTTCAGGGATTTCCGACGAGCAACAACCTGAACTTCTTGATGAAGCCGAAGTTTTGCAACCAGAACAGATCCTTCTTCATAAATTCAAGCATGGGTCAAGATGCAGGATCCGAGAGTTTTACACCAAGTTCCGTGATCGAGATACCCATGAAGGAGTGTGGTTAGACGAAGATTTTTTCCATGAGTTTCTCAAGATATTGGCGGACTACTTGGAAGCAATGAACCTACCGCCAAGTTAAGGAGGGAATGTCACATGCACCCCTGCACTTGGCTGCAAAGTGACACACTAGCTACATCGACAAGTTCGTAATAGTTCCCTAATAAGAGTTTTTCTCGTATGATGTGACCCCTCTGTGAGCCCTTGTCCAAGGACAATCAGGCACAAGCTACGTAAGTCAATCTCTCAGCCTTAGGTCAAGTCAAAAGATCAATTCTTCTTCATTGGTACCCACTAGAGAACAGTAGGTTAGTGTTTCCATCTTAGGTTTAGGTCCAGCCCAAGATAGGAGCCCTTCTAGGCCCCCTCAAGAGGGAACATATGGAGGGGAATGGGCTGGGGGAGGACTGCTTATATAGGCCGCCTTGCACCTCACCCAAGGTGGGCATTTATAAGGAAAAGGGCTGCAAATCCAGCCCTAAACAGCCAACTAGAAGTCGGCCTGTTTAGGGCAAGTTGGCTCAGCCCCATCCCCCTATTCAAGGGGGAGCCCCTTGCCTCATTTCTCATTCAATTCTCCCAGCACTTCAGCCTCCTACAGCTCCTCCTCAGCCCCCTCTGAACAGCCTGACACTCACCCCCAATGGCCCTCTAACCAGCCTCAGCCTTTGGCATCAGTTCAGCCCTCTGGGAAGGTGTTCATGCAACCCAAGATAGGAGCCCTTCTAGGCCCCCTTCACGGAGTAAGGTTTGGGGTCTGTTTCAGCAACTCTTTTCAGTTATCTTTTACAGTTTTAGACAGCTCATTCTCAGCTCTTTATTTCAATCATCTCTGAGCTCTCTTATAGGATCTATCACTCCTAGCTTTCGCTCTCTCACTCACGCAGTAACCCTACATTCTAGTGGACAGCACAAGCCTCTCCCTTGCCTTGCAGATGCGTCTTACATCGTCAGTGTGGACAGCATCAAGGTCTCGGTATTGGTCGGCGTTGCCTCCCAGGTCTTTGGGTCTGCTATACATGTGCGCAGTGAGCTTTTCAAAAGCGCGTTTCCATGCTCTCTCGAAGAGTGTTCTTGGTATTTCTCAGTTCTCCAAGTATAAAGCAAATTCTCCCTTGATTGGGGGAGGGGGCCCTCAATGGGTACAAGGACCCAATCGGTTGTTGACTCTACTCTCTCTCTACCCTCATCTCCTTTCTCTCACTATGGTGGATTACGCTAATTCCTTACCCTCATCTCCTTTCTCTCACTATGGTGGATTACGCTAATTCCTCACTAAAGGTTTAAAGAAGGTCTTGCTGTGAATTACACGATCAGATTACTGTTGCATGTTACATAATCTTATCCACACTTGGGAGGATTTCAAAGAGCAAATGTTCCAGACCTTTGTATCGACCCTTGCAAGAGACAAGTTGGTGTAAGAATGGGATGAACTAACTCAGCAGTAGGAGCCATATCGGAAGGTTCTGGAAGCTATCTTTGTTTGCCCATGGGATTGATGATAGAAGCAGGCTGCTCGGGTTCATTCATGGACTCCATCCAAGTATAGCAGCTGATGTGTCAATCCAAAATCCCAGCACAACCTAAAGGAGAAGGTGTGGGTATTGGACACATGGACAGCAAACCTGTGAACAAGGGTAGCCTGGACACATGGACAGCAGACCTGTGAACAAGGGTAGCCCTCCAATGGTGTCCAAACAAGTGGTACCTTGTACAACAGGAACTCCTATTCCTAGATCTCCTCAGTTTATCCCAGCCATATGGGAAACCTCAAGCCCTACAAGGCTGAGGAAGCAAAGCCTTCAAATAGACCCAGCCCCCAAGGAGGACCCAAAGGACAAGAAATATAAAGTGGTAAAACAGTTATCCCAGTCCATCAGTGAGGATAGAAGGAAGAAAAACCTATGCTATCTATGTGGGGAGAAATGGAGACCAGAACATAGAAATTGAGCATGATAATTGAGATTAAGGACAATCCAATCCCAGAAGACCCTGCAGCAGAGTTAGAATTACATGGCTGTGAGACTGAAGGCCAGGGTGATGTTGAGTCTACTCATGGATCCAAAGGGGATCCCTCCTTCCCATATGACCCTAGTGGTCTACTCCACGTGACACCATGGTTAATGGTGACTCTAGTCTAGTACAAGTGGCTAATGGGGAGCATGCTCTGAGTAGGTACTGTTGTCAAGCCACCCAAATATGGCTGTCACCAGATTATACATTCCAAGGAGAATAATTTGCTTTGGATATGGGGCCTATTGACAATGTTCTAGGCTGTGAACGACTGAGACGACTTGGTGAGATCACTGTGATTTGAATCACATGTATATGAGATCCTTTCATAAAGGTAAGGAGATACTTTTGAAGGCTATGAAGCACATAAATTGGCTGTCATTCCTTCCAAAAAGTTGGCAAGAGACCTCAAAAATATTTATGCAGTCTATTCCCTTTATCTTTCCAAATCTAAGGACACAAAGGAGGTTATGGTTGAGGATCAAGCCATGAAGATCTCCCACCTCAAAGAGACATTGACCACTCCATCACTCTTGAACCAAGTTCCAAACCAGTCAACAAAGCTCCCTAGAAGTCGTCAAGAGTGGAGAGCAAGAAGGTGGCTAGGCAGGTGAAGGAGAGACTTTATTACTCACAGCCAATCCCCCTTTGCCCCACTTATCCTAGCGAAGAAAAAAGATGGATCCTACAGGATGTGTATTGACAACAAACACCTCAACAAAGTTACCATAAAGAACAGATTTCTTACACCTAGGGTTGATGATCTCTTAGATGAATTGAAGGGAGCAAGTTCTTTACCAAGACAGACCTCAAATCAGGATATCATCAGGTTAGGATAAAAGAGGATGAAACAAAGACAGCCTTCAAAACTGAGAGGGGGTTGTACCAGTTGCCTCATCGATGCCCCAACTACTTTCTAGGCCCTCATGAACAAAATTTTGCAGCCTTACCTCTACAAGTTTGCTTTGGTATTCTTTGATGATATTCTTATCTACAGCAAGACTCCTTAGGAGGACCATCTCTCTCATGTGAAACAGATTTTGGAGGTTTTAAGAACCCACCAGCTCTATGCCAAGCCAAGTAGGTGTACTTTCATGGCAAATGAGGTGGAGTATTTGGGACACATTGTGGGCAGCAATGGAATCAGGGTGGATCCCAACAAGGTGATGACCATCCTAATTACAAATTGTATAATTGACTGTTATGGTACAAAGGGAGGATTATTCTTGTGCAAAACTCCACCTATAGCTGCTGGTCCCGCAGGAGATGCACTCCTCTCCTATGGCTGGTCATATTAAACTATTGAAGACCTATGAAAGGGTGAAGCAAAGCTTTATATGCAAAGGGTTATGGAAGGATGTATGAAAATATGTTCAAAGCTGCAGACCCTGCCAACGAAACAGAGAATTGAACCTCTGGCCAGAAGGCTTGCTTCAGCCTCTTCCCATTCCATAGGGTAAGTGGACCTACATTTCAATGGCCTTCATAACTGGCCTACCTATTTTTGTGGCTATGTGCAGGCTCACAAAGGCAGCACACTTTATACCCACAAAGACACAATATTCAGCCACTATGATAGCTGCTCAGTTCATGGAAAATGAATTCGAATTACATGGTCTGCCAGTGGACATAGTGAGTGACAGACACACCAAATTCATGGGCCAGTTTTGGCAGGAATTGTTCAAGGCAATAGGAACATTCCTCCCTCTAAGCACTGCTGACCACCCTCAAAGTGATGGCCAGTCTGAAAGGGTCAATAATTGGCTGGAGGAGTTAGCTTAGACATTTCTATTTTGACACCCAGACCACATGGGAGAAATGGCTACACTTGGCTGAGTTTTGTTACAACACCACCAAGCATACCTTCATAGGGATGAGCCCATTCGAGGCAATGTATGGGTACAAGTTCATGTTCCCTAAACTGTTCTGGATGGAGCCACGACTAACCAGCGAGGCATTGATGATTTGGCACACATGGCAGCCTTACTTCAGCAATGCAAGGACCACATGCTTAAACCCAAGGTATATACTGATGATCATAGGAGGAAGCTTGCTCTTAAAGAAGGAGATTATGCTTCCTCAGGCTCCATAATTCCAGATATGCTTCATTGGAACACAAACACAAAGCTGGCACACAGATACTATGGACTCTACAAGGTGTTGCAGAGAATCGGTGAGGTGGGAGCTATCCTCGTCTTCCAGGATTCATAATGTGTTCCATGTATCCCTTTTGAAGAAATACATGGGCCCCACAGATTAGGTTATGGAAGAGCTGCCTCCCATGGATGAGGAAGGCCATATTCAATACATACCTAAGAAGATCATTGGATTCAGAGACCACATCCTCAGAAAAAGATCCTACATTGAGTACTACATCAAATGGAAGCGGGTCATCACATCCCTTGCAAACCAGACTACAGATCAGGAGCCAGAGACAACAGCCACACGTCAACCACACGACAACTGCCACCAAACAGTCCGTTGAAACAACTGGCTCTGATACCATGTTAAAACCCATAGAAGATGCCACGTGTCCACAAGGGTAGCAGCGGGTGCAGGATCCCAATCCCTGCCCCATAGCCACACATAATCTCTCTGATCCCTCTCGAAACTTTTTTTTTTATTTTTTTGGGGGGTGGGGGGTGGGGGTAGGTGAGAGAGAGAGAGAGAGAGAGAGAGAGAGAGAGAGAGCATGCGTGGGTATGGGGCGGAGATTTGGACCCCCACACCCGGCGCTCCCCTTGGTGACACATGGCTCCTTTTGCGGATTCTAACATCAACTAGGACTACCACTCCTAGCCTTCTTTTTCCCATCTAAGACATCCTAAACCTTATGACCTTCCATATAAACTTCCAAGATCACACAACACTCAGTTAAAATCATCCACAAAAAATCCGTAAGTGATGACCTTATATCATCCATACATCCAACTGGGGGAAATTTCTTGCAGTTAAATCTAACCAAGGTACGGAAGGCTGCAAGTCGGAGCGGAGATAGAGGAAAATAACAGGCTGGAACACACCCAAAAAAATTAGAACCAATGGAGAGGATAGAAGATTATAAAAAGGCTCAAATAACTCTGACCTGATGTAAGATAATGGGGCGCCTCATCAGGATTAAATAAGCGTGGCAAGAATCCCCAAAAACTTGGCGGTTTTTGCTCAAAAAGCTAGGCGCCTGCTTTTGGTAAGCCAAAAACAGAAAAAGCCAGAAAAAAAACATGGAAAGCTGGGCCCAAAGCGCCTTCTCTAAAAGATTTTCGAATTTGCAAGAAAAGCATCAGAAAACAAGCCTAAAATAAAGTTTCCACATCTTTCTAGAATCTTCTAGAACCGCTTTTTATCAGCCCACAAAACAATCTTCTAGAGCCTCTTTTTCTACACAAGATTTCTTCTCCCATGATATGTTTAGATGCCGATGATGTGGTCTTGATCTCATCTTCTCATCAGGGTCTATAGCCCCACCTTAATGCACCACAATCTTTTTGAGAACCGAGTTAATTTTTGTACACTTATCATAGGGAAAGGCCATGGTGGTCAATAGTTCCCACAATTATGAGAGTTTTCTTCTGGAAAGATACATTGATTCTGTCCAGCTACCCAGTAGTGCTTGGAGGTCCCCCTTGAAGAATTACAGCTCTCCCCCCCCCCCCTTTTTTAACCTTTTTGGGAGAAAATAGCCTAAAGTAGGCAACATCCCATCCTTGTTAAAACATTTCAGTGATGTTGTCTCCTTAAGGCCTAATTTGGAGGTGATAATTAAGTGTAACTTCATAAAAATCCACACATTTGCAAATATCACTCTAGTAAAATAATTTTTCGTATAGATCCTGCAGGCCTTGCCACTTGATTTAATAAAAAACTTGATCAAATTTGGATCTAGTGATCGAATGTTATGGGCCTGCAAAGTCTGGCTGTTTTTTAGGCTATCCATACGCCTATTTTCCTTTTTCTATGAATGGGATGGCCTCCCAATTCTTGGCCCCAAAGCCAAATGATTGCCTCATTTTCTAACATTCACTACTAGTTGTTACAATGCTCAATGGAAACTACCAAAACAGGAAGCAAGTAAAACCCACCCGAAATAAGTTCTGTCTTGTTGCCTTCAGCAGATATGCGATGCCATTGAACACAGCATTGCGAAATATCTACAGTAGTTTCATCCAAAACTGCCACTTGCAAACACAAACCCAAGCATTCTACACCTTCCAACCGGAAGAACTTGCTCTTCTCCCCATCTACTGATCGTACAGCCTCCATCTGGCAGAAAAAATAAAACCAGTTTAACACTTCTGAAAATTTCAAGGACACCAAATTACAACCCCATATTAGCTCATAAGAACTTAAAAGCAAAATGCAGGTAATCATTTTCAAATATTAGGCTTGACAAGAGGCATTCATGTATTCGGAGCGAATTCAGAACTAGCAAAAGAAAGACAGGGTCACTTATACCTTACTTGCTAGTTTCCCTACTACAATTAGCTTCAAACTAGTAGGCACTTTTCCCTTGAGGCCTCTACCCAATTTTCCAACATTAGATGAGAAGTTCAAAAATTTGGCAGCCACTGACAGCATCAATGCACAACAATGGATGTAGAACATAGTAAAAATGTGTACTCTCACACATACACACACCCACACATGAACATCCATTTACACAAGGGCCTTGTTAACGAGTTTCTGTCAATACTCCAAATTCAAAGGGCAAACTCAGTCATGACAAAGGCTAGCACTAAAAGAGAAGATTAATCAAATCGTCCACATCCTCTTCATCCAAGCTACAACCACTAATGAAGTCTAGAGTTTTCATGTTAGTTTCTTCCAAACGAGCATTTCTAACACAAAACCTACAAAAAGAAAGCTGACAGGAAAAGTCACTTCTAAGAATTATTGTAAGATCAAGACGCTGCAAGTTGGACAATGACTTCACAAGGAAATTGTTGTGAACGCTGATCATATTAAAATGCCTCCATGAGAATGCCCCATAAAAATATTGTGAAGAGTGTAATCAATGACATCATTCTAATCGTATGTAAAGGAATCCATGCAAATGCCCACAATTGTATAAAATCGAAGTGATGATAACATTTGGTAGTCACCTTAACAATTAAAAAACATCAAATAGAGATTAAGTGAGGACTTGGCATGACACAATCCCATCACACAGGCTCCTTTATTTGTCACTTGCATAGAGACTCCTTATCACCGATCATTAACACCTACCAAGAATGAAAACATGCCCCAAAATGTTTCTTCAGCGTTGGATATAATTCGACCAACATATACCTAAACATTTCTAGCTCATGCCGTACAATAACTTAAAGCTCCTTTCTTCTTGGCCCAAGAAATCTTAAGTCAGTTATCAATGTTACCAGTCATAAGGTTAGGGACCTTTTTTCCTTCATTGAGGTTTTTCCCCTTAACCACCAATTAGTGGTTGAGTTAGTGGTGAGTTAGTTGTTTCAAAGGTCTTAATCCCACTTTGAGTTTCACCCTAGGGTTTTAGGATTTTAGACCCTTGTACTATTCATTCTCAATACAACAGTTCAATGAGTTCTTTCTCCTCCACTGTCCTGCACCTCACTTCCATTTCTTACAAATTGGTTATCAAAGCAGGTTGCCTCTTGCTCCCCTGTGCCTCCCCTGCCCTGGGGAAGCACTTTTCTCGCGAAAACCTGTTTTTCAGCCCTTGGAGCTAGATCCTGCAATCCTGATTGCTGTACAGCTGTCGCACAGTAGCTGTACAGATCTGTCCTGTGCTTCCGCCACCTGCTGCAGTCACTTCCAGGCTGCTTCAGAAAAGTTTGACCTATTTCTGCACGCGTGTTTGTTGTTTTTGAGCTACTGCAGCTACTCCAAGCCAGGGCAACAGATATAGACTGTTTTTATTGTTTTCAAAGTTATAATAAAATGTACTTTTTCTGAAAAATAAGAGTGTCAAAGAGCGGCTTTGACAAACTCACCTCATAGAACCAATATCCATCTGTTTCATCTTTTTTTCGGCTTCAACTGACTTGGACATACTATTGCACAATGTTTATATTATTGCCCAATGTCACAAAACTGATGCGCACATGTTCCACGTCCTTACTCAAACAATAAAGTGGTTGCTTCTCGCACTTAAAATAATCAGTTCCCAGGATTCTTCAATGGATGATTCCTTTCTCTCTCCTAAACTTACCGGGCAGACTTGGTTTTTCACTCAAGTCTAGCTGGACAATCATCTAGGCTAAGGCAAATGACAGGATACCTTATTATAGAACACCTCTTAATTATAGCATCCCCGCAAGCAGCATCAACCAAAGGGAGAGAGCATAAAAGATCCATAACGTGTCCTCTCTGAGGAATATTCTCACTTTCCATTGCCAATCCTATGAGGCCTGCCCTTTAATGAAATTAGAGTTAGCCACTGCCAGTTTTTAACACATTACGCTAAAATAACTTGCAAACACAGGAACACAAACCTCTTCCATTCTACCCTTTTTTACTCAGTATGATCCAGGCTTCAAGGAGTTTTTGACAACCCACACATTCCAGTAAACGCATGTGGATCTGACTAACCTCTTTACGGAGCCTTGTGACCTCAATTGTTTTCTGGACAAGTTGCTGCCTCAATCCCTCCAGCTCATGTTCCATATCCATTGCCTGCTAAAGCATCCAAGGTTAAGACAAGTTACCTATAGCGTAGTTCTAAAATTTCAAGCTCACAGCGATTCTTCAAAACATGGCTTTGAATAGTCCGGGGAAAATGAGTAAAATGATAAAAACAAAGACAAATCAGGACTGTGAAATCTTCAACTTGACCATGTGATCTGTAAAGCTCGCTCTCACACAAAATGAAAAACCGATACTACGAAACTTAAGGCTTTCGAGTAGGAACACATAAGGTTGAAGAAAATAAGAAGAGAACTAACGCATAGCAGAACAATGAGAAACAGAAAATCAAAGTTCAACGACATTTCATGAGCTTGCGTTCAACATACCAGGCATTCTGCCAGATTTTAAGCCTTTCAATAGATTTGTGACCCAAGATAGTCTTGAGAAAAGACCAGCACATGGAAAAAACTAGGTATTGGAATGCACCCAAATTGAGGAGACGGTAGTATAATGAAGTTCTTCACCTTACTAGACTCATGCAGCATCTTTATTCTTCTGGCTTCTTGAACTTCTCTTCTCATATCTTCGAGTTCCTTTGACGAATCAAAAAATTTACGTGGCACGTGAGTGATTTATATAAATCACCGTTAAGATTTTATGTGAAGTAAAAAGCGAAGAGGCATCAGCTATTGATGATATACCTGCTTATCTAACGTTCCATGAAACCTTTCCTTGTCTTCAAGCCCCTCTTCGATTCTGTGTACAGAAGCTCTAGCAGCCTCGATCTCTACATGTGCAATTGCTCTTGCCTCTTCCACCATCCTTTTGGCATCATCGGAGGCCTGACCAGAGAAGATGCACCGCCCAATGTGCCATTGCTTAATGGGGAGGAGAGAGAGAGAGAAATAAAGACACTCTTTATACCTTTCTTTGGAAATGGAAAGATTTAAATATCCTCCAAGCAAGGCAAAGTCAGAGCACACAAACAAAACAGAATATCGTACACAAGAAACATAAATTGTAGATATGGGAGGAGATTGTACTCTACATGTGGAAGATCTTCTGACAAACCCTACCACTTAGACGGGAACTTCTTCCACTGTACAACTTACTTGTTTGAAAAGAGCAGCTAGTTTTCTGACTTCTATTTTTTCTTGGGCTAGTTCTGCCTCCCTTTGCGACAGCTGGGCAGATAATGCTTCTACCTGCAGGGCAGCCAGATTCGATGGAAAACATAGCCGTCACGATATGACACTTGAGTAGCAAAGCTTAAACTCGTTTCAATACGTAGGTGAACGAACAGGACATTGAACAGAATGTCTGAAACCTAACGAATACGGAAATCCATTATATTCCCCATGCTTGTTTATCCGTACATATGAAACGGCAGAATCAAGTGACATTGCAACTATCAACGATGGAGTGCGAAGATCAAGGACGCGTGATGGAATCACTTACCTCGGTTAGGGCTGCTTCTGCATCGTCTTTGTTGCGCCCTGCAACGCGACCCCGCAATGCCTCTAAAACATCGTGGAGTCTTTCGAGAAGAACCTGCCAATCGAGTGACGCGGCCTCCCGCGCCCGCATCTGCATATTCAAAAGCTTGAGTACGTTCAGCAACCCGGCGATGACAATTAGAACGAGAAGACAAGTAGGCCGGCATTCCTCTTACATCGTCGGAGAGTTGAGCGACAGCTGCCTGTGCAGCAGCCTGCCCTTTTTCGAATCTGCTGGCAAGGTCCCTGACTGAGAACCGTTTCTGCTGTTCCAGAAGCTCGGCGGCTTCTTTAGCCACGAGTTCTCTGATGGAAGGGGAGGAAGCCTCCTCGTCGTCATCCATACTGTCGCTGTGAAGCCCGGCGCCATAGCTGGGAAAACGGGTGGAAAGAAAGGTGACATCTGCGGCAACGCCTTGGACGGAGGCGCGCTGCATGATGGGGGAGGGGGAAGGGAGGGAGGGAGGGAGGGCTGGAGGAGCTAGGAAGGGGAAGGGGAGGAGAGCATGGAGGAAGGCGAGAGGAGGACGAGGGAGGCAAGCAAGCAGAATGTGGAGTCAAGTATACTGCAAGCGAGGAAGCGAGCTAAGCAAGATGATGGCGAAGAAGACGCCCGGTCAGATACAAGAGTGACAGAGCTTGGAGGAGGAAGGAGAATCCCGTCAGTGTGTGTGTGTGTGCGTTTTTCTGATTCTTTCTGAGCTTCTGAGCTTACTTGTTTGCAAGTTTTTGAACGCCTCTTCCCGGCCTCGATATTCTAAACTTCTCTCTTCGTACCTTATTTTAAGCCTTAACCGAACATCATTCCATTGGTGCCATCTCTCTGGCTCGCACAAAAAACCTCCACCTATTTTTGCAACACACTTTCAAAAAGTGGGTGCATCCTCAAACAATACGACAAGGAGCCTTTTCCTTGATAGGTTTCCACACCCATCACCTTCTTACTACTTGCATGTAAAATGTATGTTATCACCTACTTTACAATGGAGTTCAATACTTGGTAAACAAGAAGTGCCCCACACAAAACCAACATAGTGAGGATTCAAACCTCTCTTTCATTTTCAGATTTCACCTAATCAAAGAAATCAGGACACCTCAACTCCTTGAACAAAACCTTTGCCTTCTTGTTCTCCTCATACGACCCTCACCATACTAAAAGATGAGTGCCTAGACATCAATACGTTATCTTCATGACAACTGAATATGTCTAAGTGTTATCCTATCCTATTGGTAAAAGCAAGTATCATCGAAAGTTCATATCATATCCATAGTTAATGAAAAAGATGTTGATTCTAGGATTGTACTTTAAACGTTATTTTGGGCAAATTTGGAGCATAGCAACTAGCATAATCGACCATGGATTTGTTGTGTTTGCAATACTCCATTCACCACTACATTTTGCCTAATTGAAATACAGTGTGGCAACTAAAGTATAAGAAAAAGGCTCTTTTAACCCATGAATGGGACTAAAAATTAAGAGTATCTTATAATATGTAATCACTTCAATAAAGCAAGAATCAACATTTTCAAGTGCAATAGTGAAATATCTCACTAACTTTATTCAAGAAAAGTGTTCTTGTTTGTCTCCATTGACGTGGTACTCCTCAAATAAATTTTGCAAACTCCTCATGGCACTTGTCAGGCACTAATATTTATTATTAGTGAGATTTGAAGAAATGTGCTTGCTTTGAATAATATAAAACAATATACGTGCTTACCTTCTCAAAAGGAGCAATCAATAGTAATGTATATTCATGTTAAATGGTAGTTATATTTTTGAGAGCTTTGGAGATATGTTGTTTCCTCAACCATCACATATTTCTATAACATGCAAGCTCATGACTTAAATCTATGAGATCCGCTATGCATTACACCATATTTTTTCAATAAAATTACACATTTTCCAAGCTTTATTATTTATGTGCATCCCATGCGAATTGGGCCTTAAATAAATCGTACAATGATTTTTGTATGGATCAAGGTATAGACTTATCCTCATCAATAAAAATATATAAAAAAACCTATGCACTCCCAAAAGGTGATCATGACATCAAAAGTCTATTTAAAAACATAATAGCAACAAATTGATGAAGTGACAATTCTAGTTTCACATTTTGTAAGGCGTCCTCTCCATCTGGATTCCACTTAGCTCCTTTAGCTCCTCATAATCCTTATGAGCTATGATTGTTGAAAAGCAATCACCCCACATTGTAAATGATGCTAAGATGCATCCTTTTAGGCCACATAAGGAGCCTAAGTGCACCTTATTCCAACCTTTGAGATGTATGGTAAAAGGAAACTTGGTTCCATCCTTTTAGGCTAGTTGTTAAGCCTTAAACCTTGATAAGTGGTCCTTATTCTATGCAATCAAGTTTCTAGTGGCTTTTGAAACTCTATGACACATGGATGTGATTTATGCCCACCATCAACCATATGAGTACCTAAAATCTTAAATGGAACATGTGCATAAGTTTAAATTTTTTTCAAGTGCTTTTGGGAAATATCTTTCATATTTGCTTTTGTATGCCATAACCAAATAATAGAAATCACCTTGTCATCTTATTCATGCACCAACTTGCTTTCCATACATTATATAAATGGCCCATCCTTCTTGAATGAAAAGCAAAGCAAGTACATATTTACAAAACCCATATTAAATACCACTCACATACAAGTTTTGGGCTCTTGTAGAATCACAAGGTAAAAAAGGATAATGAAAAATCCAACATTGGGAAAAAAAGGATTATAGTTTGATGATTAAAAATACAACTGTGGTACATTCATAATAGGAAACACATTTAAACGTACAATTAAGAACCATACTATAGAAATAGGAAGGCAACTATGTGTACAAGGAAGCAGCAGGAGTAGGTGGAATTGGGAGAGTGGCTTGAGTGTGCATGGTTAACACGCAACCTAACCATGCAAAGGATATGAAGGCATTGTTGAAGAGGCCTTCATTTGAGTCTAGTGGGTGTGAGCGAGGATTAAGTAGGGAGATGACACTAGGTGATAGCCCTGAGAAGGAGGTGAACAAGGAGGGACTAAATAAGGCTAAAAATGTTGATGGTCAACCAGGGCACAACGAATCCTTCGAGGAAGGCAATCATAACGAGGAGTGCTTACCATCATACATGGAGGTGCTCACCAAGAAGATGCAAAGCCTCTTTTTGCTTGTCCTTGAGGAGGAGATCAAATGGATCCTTCAAGCAGAGGTGGCTTGTGGAGCGAGAGAGGTGGAAAGAAAACCATGGTTTGAAGTAGGGAGGAAACATGTAGCCGTCTATGACCTTGAGGTAGAAGAGGTTTGCCCAAAGTTGGAGAAGCTCATTAGGGGAGGCTTATATCTCTTCTTTATCGATCGTATCCCTTCCATGCAGGAGTTGTCGGTGTTCATGTCATTTGAGTGTGAACTATCGAGTAGCTACTATTTTGTACGATTCCTGGGTCGAGGGTTCTTTTTGGTGCATTGTGTTTCAGAGGAGATTCACAATGAGCCGGTGGGGAGAGCCTTTTAGTTTTCAACAGCTCTAGTTGTAGTCATTGCGTGGACTCCCGAGTTTAGCATTGATTGCTTTTTGCTGCATGATTATCCGGTCTGGGTAGCCAATTTCATTTTATGGAAGATTATTAATCATTGGCTCCTGGTCAATGGCTCCTAGTCAAGGCAAAGTCTAAGAGAATGTCTATTAATCATGGTTGTGTGCTTTGTGGCATGACGATGGAGGATTTGAGGCACCTACTATGGAAATGCCTAGTAGTTAGAGAGATGTGGAAGAAGTTGGAGACCGCAGTTTGGCAAGCGAGATTGATGGCCGATTTCAAGATTGGGTACCAATGGACTATACCTATTCTAGGGTATACCCGCAATTCGCCCTCTACTTTAGCAACGAGTTGGGTGTACTTAAGGGCTGTAGTAATCGTGGGTGTGTGGGAGATGAGAAACAAGAACTCCTTTTGTCACCAAGTACAGATGGGTTTCAGGATTCCTTTGATTGCCGTGCTAGTCAAGGTTTTCCTTAGGGACTTTCGTAAAATCTTGGAAAATAGGGACCATGTGGTAAGTCATGCCTTGTTGTCGATTGAAGCAAATCTGCCCATGGGGTGAGCTTTCTAAGCTGTTTGCAGCATAGGCCTTAGGATCAGAACCCTAGTAGGCCAATTTTTGCATACTGGTCCTTTTGAAGGGCTAACCACCCTCTTAATACAAAATCTTATTTTGGAAAAAAAGAAAGAAAAAAAGAACCACATTATGTACTTTTTATTGCAAGCACTATTTTGGCAATGAATCGTGCAAGCAAAAACCTTATAGCATTTATTAGAAATGATGTAGACATGATAATTTGTACAAGACAAAAGCCTTCTTTTTTTGCCAACCCATAGTTTGAGCTTGATTTTTTAACACAAATCAATCTATCATTCCTTTGCTTAATATGTCACGACCACATAATCCACCTTGTGTGAAAAATTATTGAATGAGCAGCATAGCCATGGGTGCTATTCTCGTTCTCTTCTCCACAAGATATAGATGGATGTTTAATCTTGCTTTTCCATGGATAGATCATTGAATTTATCATTGGAATTCAAGCAAGCCAAACAAAAGTGTAACATTTCATTCCATTGATCGACATCAAGCAAAGGTGAATAATGGAATGATCTTCATGAGTAGGCCGAAATGATTATGGACTTGGGGGACGCTTGTCCTTGTTATTTTTTTCCTTTGTCTTATCCATGACTATTAATTCTATTCTCTAAGCCTTGGGAAGTTGTGGCTTGTGTACTTCTTAGCTTGTATGAAAGTGATAAGGACATTCATTTCATCTTCGTTAAGTGGTTGTATGGGTGCATGAAATAGAGAATTATCAAAACTTAGTACACTACACGATGACCTAAAATGTGGATTGCTCTATTTCTCATAATTATCTTATGGTGGGTAATACATCCATTGACACTTCTCAAGGTCACCATTTTGTTTATATCTATGTGCAAAACCAAAAGTAGGTTCGATTGGCTTGGAAACAAGTTTATAAAGTGATTTTCTTTAAAACTTCCCAATTTTAAAGTATTATTCAAATGCTACACTCAATAGCTTCTATACAATCACCTCCCACCTTCATTCCTATCCATGTCAATGGCTCACCCATTTGGCAGATTCCATGCTTTCATGTTGTGAGTGAGAGTGAGACTTGATCAAATTCTTAATGGGTGGGGACAACCAGAATGAATTCAAGCCCAATTATTATTTCCAACAAGCATTACACATGATGCAATATATGTATTATTCTTTGTTCTCCTCCCATTGTTATCTATTGGAATCATATAATTGGGCTAAATATCCTTTTGAGGCTTGCATTTCATGGATTTCATGGCTTGCATTTCGTGGATTTCTCGTATTATGGGAACATGCCACTTGGTTATTGTCCATAAAGTCAATTTCAATACCCTTTCTTTTCTAGCCTTAAGAGTAATGTGGAAAGTGAGACAAATGTCCACTCTATCAATAATCAAACACATTGAATTTTGCAGTTAGCAACATGCTTGTTCCTCTCAAAACCACACTATGTCACCTACGCAACCCAAGTGCTCACAATACTTGTTCATCTCATGAACAACCTATGTTCACTACATGACCTAAGTGCAAACAATAGTTTCTTCTTAAGTACTCTTAATTTTATCTAATTGCCTTCATCTTTGATATTATTGAGGTCTTCACATGCAATGATTGGGAAATTATGTAATCACACAATTTTTCTTGTTAACAATGTTCATCATCATGCAAATTCATTAGTAGTTCTAAATCATAATGTGAATTGTAATGATTTAGTAAACGAGAAACTGACTGCCAGTATATGGGCATATATACTAGAAATTTATTGATACCATTATAGCAATTCATATGTTGGTGTTATAAATCCTTATAATAGTGGTAACTCATGTATGAGCTCATACCGTGGTATATTTCCTCTATCATGTTAGAGGAGATTCTTCTCTACTTTGTGGTCTTTAATTACATTGATGTGTTTGTTCAAGGCTTCGATTATGGCGCCATTCCCTTGCTTCCTATCTTGATTGGTAGGGTAGGATAAGAATTTGTTGGGAAACCATCTCAACATCATGTGATCATATGTGCATAGCACTAATCCAATAGAGTGCTATAAAGGAAAGGGTTAGATGCCCTAACCCTACCCTAAAAGGGTTTGTATATATTCTACAATTTCAACTAAATCTAGTGTACAATTAGTCATTTGTGGTGTGCTCTCTAGCTATGCCCTCTCTCCTCATCTCCACTCTTCGCCTCTCCCCTCTTCATATTTTGTCATGGTGTTAGAGCTCCCTTGCCTTTCGTTGAGGCATTGCGATCCATATGAGAGCATGAGAGAATGAGAGATCGAGAGGACTCTCGTTGATGAAAGATTGCCATTCATGTTAAGAAAGAGAGAGTCTCATTTCTCTGTTGCGTGATATTTCACTAATGAGAGTCCATTCTATGAGAGAGAGAGAGAAATAGGGAGTCTAGTACATCTCGTTGACTAAGAGAGCGCACTCCTTGTTATCCTACTCTATCCTCCTCTATCAAGGCAAGCTTGCAAGGACCTCAACAACAATCAATGACCTTCAAGAAGTCTGACTACAACGACCGGCTCGAAGGTGGCTCCATAGACTCCACAAGCTTCACAACCCAACAATGCTTCATCCACCTCCCAGCCGCCTCCTTAAGCTTGACGGCCAGTAATCTTAGCAAGCACCTTCAACTGCTCCAGCCTCAACTATAGCTGACTCCAACCAACCTTAATAGAGACGTGCTTCTACACTTACCATAGCAATGGCCTTCATGCTCACAGCAGCTCCATCTTCAACATGCTTCAACCCCCATCTCTAGGCTCCTTGCATAGTGCCACAGCCGTCAATAGCCTCTCTAAGGCAACCCCCGACACGATCGCCCCTGAAGATGCCTTTGCCCAACGCTCATCCAACACACTCAGCCTCTCCAACAACTAGACGCTCAATGGTTCCAATAGCCCAGCCATCAAAATGAACACTTGCATCTACGGGTGACTCCAACACGAGCATCTACGGGCAACTCCAACGTAGGCATCTATGGTGGACCTAAGGACTTCAACATAACCTTCTGCTGACCAGCGTTCCAAAGCACCTATCATCAATGGAAGAGGCTCTAGCAATCTGAGCGCCTATGAGCTTCATTTGCAGCCCACACTCAGTCGCCACTTCATTGACACATGCAGCTCCAACAACCACCGATGACCCTGCTACAACATCCATAGTGCCCTTCAAATAGCTCATGGCTCCTCCAAGGTCTTCCAATGAGTTCCAACAGCTCGCAGTTCCGTCTCCATCAAACAACTTGCAATCAATGATGAACCTAACGATGAAATCTCACAAGATTCTAGAGAATCACCGACAACATCAATTAAGATTCCATCGGTGCACTTAAGCTTATCTATTCACACGTGGCATCTACTCCATGGAGACATATGGCATCCATAGAAACTAGCCACGTGGCACCCATGCTACCACATCATTAGTGGTGTGGTTGGTCATGTACCATGTCATCATGACCTTATCAACCACATAAGCAACCAACAACTTGCCATGTCACCTTCTCCAACTCAACTACCACATCATCAAGGCCATGTCAACCCTAATGCCACATCATTACCTACTACCGTGTCTTCCATGTCACATCAATTGCCACGTCACCCTATCCACATCATCAGGACACCTCAATAGTGACACCTCGTCATTGCACAATCAACAGTCCACCTCAGCATCTACCACCTCTACCAGCACAATCAGGGCACAGTCACCTCTCCATTGGTACACTGCATGTGAATCCAGCTGACACCTCAGCAATGCTCCACTGGCACACCCTGCATGTGACTTTGAGTGCCATATCACCTAGCATCTTTTTGGTCCCTCCAACTTAATCAAGCAATATCTCTTAATCTAGGAAGAATGCGAGGGTGCTCCAAAAAATAAAATCGCTTAATTTTTTATGCTCTACACAGTCGTCACATTACACACACATTTTGGTGCAAGTATCATACACTTTTGAGCCTTAGTGAGACAAATACACTTCTTGCATGCACATTAGCCTCTACATCGATGCATCAGACCTAGCACATAAAACGAGCAAAGAAAATGAATTATTTGTTGCTTTTTCATCACTTTATGATTGGTCTAGATCTAGTTTAGAGTACAATAAATCATCCATAGTGGAGAAAACTCCAAAGCAACCAATCAAAGCCATGCTGAAAAATTCCTAAATAGTTCCTACTCGGAGTCGCCTTCGCTCACATACCTCACGTTCCACAGTTCAGTGAGTAGACTTCAAAGTGTTCAGAGGTTTGACCAGCTGATGAGAGGTTAGATTGCACATGATTTGATTTTTCACTCACATGCCATCATTGTAAAGCCTATTTGGCTAATTTTGGAGAAAATGGATTCAGTGATTGGCCACGCTATATTCATGGTCGAGGCAAACCTCCCAGTAGGGTAGGTGTTTGGCGTGCTATTTTAGCATAGGCCCTAGGCTCTAGCCCCTAGTTAGGCCAAGTTTTGTGATAGGTCAATTTTCCTAGTGTTGTGTTAGTGTGCATTATGCGTAAATATATGCAATGCAATGGTCTATCCGGTATGCAAATGAGTAAGTTGTTGGTTCTTTGAATTCTAAGTTGAAGCAAAAGTAGTCCATCATGGTTTGTAGATTTGTTGATCGTGCTATCTATTGAGAGATATCTATGCTAAGTCACCAATATGACCTTGCCTTCAACAAGGTGCCACAATCACTAAGTCCCATGGTCAACTTGACCAAATAAACCTTTTTCTTAACAATGAACCTAATTAGCAAAAAAAATTCTCCATCCCTCCATAGGCCCTTAGTAGGGCCAAAAAGAAAAGGCGACTAGCATAAATGTATACTAGAACTTAATCCAAGTGCAAACGCCATGCTTCTTTTTTGCCTTTGATGACATATGTATTATACTCATTGTGAGCAGCCTATTGCTTGGTTCACTTGGTAATTGACATGCTACAAACTTCCAAAAGGTTGTGCCACATAGCATTGGCTTTTGTGATGGCAATTTCCAGGAGTTGCTTGATCAACTGAAGGTGCTATGAAAATATATATTATAATTGTGACCTATTGAGTTGTTGTTAGGCACGAAAAAAAATATTATCATCATAGAATTGGGAAACCCATGAGTATAGGCATTCAACCTATTTGTCTCCTTCATCTCCCCATTGGATTCAAACAATAGATCCCATATCTCTATATCATTTAGCTTTCTTTAGATCATTGTAGCCATATCTTATTTGCATTGAAAGATTACAAGATCACTTTTCCATTTTAGCACATGACAAGGCACCTACAAAATGTGTCATGCAATCCCTATTCAATTTGTTCAACCACGAGCTACTCTGTACACTGTTTTCATTTTATTTGGTTGTTGTTGGCCTATAGGATCCATTCTACTCTATGAAATTTGTTGCTTGCGATCAAATGCATGTGCAAAGAGTGAAAGTGATGATTATGTTTCAATCAAGCATGTATTAAAAACTATAAATTATATGCATACAAATAACGTAGAACCAATCCCATGTAAGAAAGTAGACAAAAGATAGAATTTCAAAACATTTCATACAAACAATTTCTAACTTCATGCATATTGTTTAGGGACATGTACATACAAGGTTGAGTGCATCTTCTCTTCATGCAAAACAAACAATCCTTCATGTGCTTGCCCATTCTAGGAGATCACTTTTCTTTCATGCAACCTTTTTGAGAACCACACTAGTTTCTCTCCCCTATGAATGACACTTCTAATTAGGAATCACATGCTAGGTGTAGCATTGTAATTCATGAAACCCCCATCCTAAAATTTTAAGATGACTTTCTTATATCTAATCAATCTCCCTAGTCATATTTAAATGCTTGATCTCTCAACTCTCAATAACTTCCTCTCTCCCCAAGTTCCAACCTTGTAAGGAAAGGAGTCACCATGACAAATATCTAGCCCCTTCTTCTTCAAAGCTTAGGAAATGCAAAAACACCCTATAATTCTTGTCATGAAAGTTTTCTATACTCATCCAATTTGAAGATTGACGAGAGTAATGACACCACAATGGAAGACCTAAACCAGACACTTCCTCGCCTCCATTATGGCAAGGAAAGGAATAGCAATGATGGATTCTCTACCTCTAGTCCAAGAACTAGAAAGAGCAACACCACCACATAGCTTTCATCATGATGCTTTTCTACCCCAACCATCCAATCTAAGGAGCAATGACACCACAACCAAGCCTCAAACCTACTCACTCAAAACTTCTCATGTAAGCTAGACAACTCGATTCATTTGAATTGAGCCCGCCCTGCCCCACGCCCCACTTCTCTCTCTCTCTCTCTCTCTCTCTATATATATATATATATATATATATATATATATATATATATAACACACACACACATGCACATGCACGCATGTACCCATGTGTGTGCATACACACACACATGTATGTATATATGTGTCATAATTTCTTAGTAAAAGAAAGTAGCTATGATTGGTTTCTCTCCTCTAGTTCAAAGACCCAAAGAGAAGCTGTGCCATAGCATAGTCCATTGAATTCTCCACACGCTAGAGACTACACTCAAAATGCTGACAAAATATGAAGAGGGGAGAGGAGAAGAGTGGAGATGAGGAGAGAGGGCACACCTAGAGAGCACACCACAAATGACTAGCTGTACACTAGATTTAGTTGAAATTGTAGAATATATACAAACCCTTTTACGGTTAGGGTTAGGGCATCTAACCCTTTCCTTTATAGCACTCTATTGGGTTAGTGCTATGCACATATGATCACATGATGTTGAGATGGTTTCTTAACACCTTCCCTTGAGATCAACATCATGAAGTAGGACTTCCCTCAAGATGATGATTCTAGGGAATCAAAGAAGTACTGAGCATTACATTCCATCACACCCCTTCAATGGGAATGTCCTTCCTCTACATCAAACAAGAGCTTGTTAGTGCTTCTTGAAAAGCTCTTTACTGAATGGTTTGGTAAAGATGTCTGCAACATATTCTTTTCTATAACAATGCCGCAGTGTGATGTTGCCAAGTAACACTCTTTCTCTAATGAAGTGCTCTCTGACATCAATGTGCTTTGTCCTTGAGTGATATACTAGATTCAATGCTTGAGCCGATTAATTATCATAGTAGATTGTTATTAGCTTTGATTTATCGAAGTAAATTGTTTCTGACAATAGTCTTTTGAGCCATATAGCCTCACGCACGTATAGTGAGTGCCCTTTATTCTTCTTCAGTTGAAGACAACAAAACTTTTGGTTGTTTGTTTCACAACCATGATATAGCACCTTGACTAAGGAAATATGTATAAGTCACTATCACAGTATCCATGCAATGTTGGATGACTTCCTCTATATTCTATTCCAAACTATCTTGCACCGCTGATGTATCTCAAGACTCTTTTGGCTGCATTTCAGTGAGACTATTTTGGATTTGCCTTAAACTATGCTAATGAACTTACTACATAACAAATATCTGGCCGTGTGATAGTTAGATACATAAAAGATCCGATGAGCTGCTGCTAGTACCTGTCATTGACGGTAGGCTTTTCTGAATCTTTTGTAAGTTTCAAACTCTGCTCCATGGGAGTGGTTGCAATCTTGCAATTTGCCATATGAAACTTCTTTAGGAGACTGCCAAAATATTTCAGCTGACTCATGAAGGTACTATCTGAATCTCTTCAAAACTCAATACCAAGACAATAGTGCATAAGTCCAAGATCTTTTATGTCAAACTCTATAGATAAGTCTTGCTTTAGCTTTTTGATGAAGTTATCATTGCTTCCAATCACAGTTAGGTCATCTACGTACAAAAGTGCAATAGTGATGTCTTCCCCTTGAACTTTGTAGTAGAGAGATGATATGCATTGGATTTCATGTATCCCAAATTCGCAAAATAATTGTTGATTCTATTGTACCAAATTCTAGGTACTTGCTTTAAGCCGTAGAGACTTTTCTAAAGATGGCAAACTTGATTCTCTTTTCTTGATTCATCATAACCTGCTGGTTGTTGCATGTAGCGTCCTCATTTAGGTAACCATTGAAAAAAGCATTCTTGACATCGAGATGGTACACATTCCATCTGCTAAGTGTTGCTAGTGATATCAAGGACTATATGGAATCCATGTTTGCTACAGGAGCATAAGTCTCATCATAATCTTGACCATACTGGTATGCAAATCCTTTTGCAACTAGTCTCGCTTTGTATCTTTCAATAATTCCATCTGGATTGTACTTCACTTTGTAACCCATTTGTTAGATATGGCCTTCTTTCCTAGTCGAAGGTTGCATAATTCCCAAGTATTATTATTGTACATAGCTTCCATTTTTTCATTCATAGAAGTTTGCCATTCTGGCTTGTCAACTGCGTCTTTGAAGTACACTGGCTCTTATGTAGCCATGATTGTAGTCATAAGAGCATAGTTAGTGGTTTCAACTTGAATTGCTTTGCCTTTCTGAGCATATGTCAATTTAGCTGGTGGTTTGCTTTCCCTAGTAGACCATCTAAGTTGATGTTGCTCTTCTTGAGGTGCTTCTGGCAATTATTGCTCTACTTCATCAACCTTTTCTATAGATGACTGTGTAATCGGTGTGTCTATCTCCTATGTATTTGAGGTTTTCCATTCCGATTCCTCATCAAAGATTACATCTTTAGAGATTGTGACCTTGCGGTTGATGGGAACATACAACTTGTATGCTTTGCTTTCTTCATTGTAGCCAACAATGATGCATTTACGTGACTTTGCATCCAATTTTATGTGATGATAATCATTTATGTGGGCATATGCTATGCAACCAAATATGTGGAGATGCCCAATGTGTGGCTTGTGTCTAGTGAATGCTTCATAAGGTGTCATACTCTGAATTAGTTTGGTCGAAAGCCGATTAAGCCAGTAGTTTGTAGTGGCTATTGCTTCTGCCCACCAATATTGATTCATAAGATGCTTCTCACTAAGCATTGCTCTAGCATTGTCTGCTAAAGTAGCGTTCTTCCTTTCAACTCCATGTATTCACCTCCTCTGTCTAATCTCATGACTTTGATCTTTCTGCTTGTCTGGTTTTCTACCATGGATTTGATTCTTGGAATTTGGAAAAGATTTTAGATTTCTCTTTCAGAAAGTATAGCCAACAATATATGTTGTAGTCATCGATGAAAGTCAAGTAGTAAAGTGAACCATTGATGCTATGAGTTTGGGCATAACCCATACATCTGTATGTATCAAATCAAGAATACCCCTTGCTTGTCCTTTCATACCAGTGAAATTATTCATAGGGAGTCGGGATAATGCCTTTCCCTTGAACTGGACTTGGTGTATTATACCTGTCATGTAGATGACATTCTTCTTTCTTTCATCTCTATGAACCATTCATGATGCTTTGTCATATGAGATGATGCACCGTTGTCGATGTACCAAGGATTTTAATCTGCTTAGTCGACTTGATAACTGTATTCCCCTTCTGAATTGCAATCTATGTCAAGATGCATTGTTTTAATCTTCTACATATCCTCGCTTGCAAGGAACATATTCTCAGGTTCCATTGGCATAACGACTGTGACTGGAATGTCCACCGCGTTGATTTCCTCTTCCTCATAAATTCCCTCAATTGCAATTGGATTGACCACCTTGGTCATACTACTTCTTGCGGCAATCTCTTTCATAGTGTCCAAACTTATGATAGTAGTTGCACTGAATGTTTGACACATTGTTGGATGCATCCCCTCATCCTTGGAATCTTCCTTGATTGGAATGATTTCCTCTTTGTTGATGCTAATTATGCTGATAATAATTATGATGATGTTGATTCTGACTTTGATGACTTTGTTGTTGATGATGACCACTTCGTTGAAGTGATCTACCTCAACCTCAGCCTTTGCCTCGGCTTCTATCTAAAGTTGTGAATGCTTGATCATTGGAATGACCTTTGCGTGCCTGAATGGATTGTGTCTTGAGTTCTTCACCAAGTAAAACTGATTCTAGTTCTTCTAGTGTCGAAATTTGCCATTGAATGGCAATACTCTGGACTAGATTCTTGTATTCCTAAACTAGTCCATTCAGGATGACTTGAACCATTTCTGCTAGATTTATGGTCTATCCTGTTAGTGCGAGTTAATTGTTGTAATCCTTGATCTTGAGTATGTAAGAATGACCAGTTTCATTGCTATTGCGGAAACTCTGGTTTATTTGGTTTCTTAGTGTGAGAATCCTAGATGTGTTCTTGGACTCATAGAGAGCTGCAAACATATCCCATGCTTCTTTTGATGTCTTCATAGTGTTGAGTTGTCCTAGCATGACATCTTGCACATTCTGCTTGATCAGATGATATGCATATTTGTCTTTCTTGTCCCGTTTTGCCTGTGCTTGGGCAATGGCAAGATCTGCTATAGGTTTGGTTAGTGTTGGTATAGCAGTAGATCCCTCACTATAGATTCTGTTGCTGGTGCTGGTGCTGCGACAACAGGTGGAGTAGAGATACTGCTGGCTGGATTGTCTAATGGTCTATGTGTAGACCCATCAACATACTCCCATTTGTCTTAAAGTACAAGAATGGTCTCCATTTGGTATTTCCATGTGCCATAATTGGAGTTGTCTAGCTTAGTAGATGCCTCCAAATTGAGGTTGCTAGTCATAGACATGGTGCAAGAAATGTACTCAAAGTGTCTATGAAATCACTATCTAAATCAACTGCAATACATTATCTATATCAAGTGAAATCTGAACTATCGGTGAAGATAGAACTGCAATATATAATCCAATCTGTTACAAGGCTTGTGGCAAATGATGCCGGGAATAGCCAAGAGGCTTTACAAGGCTTGAAACAATGTCGTAAGCCATCTTGTGAACCACCATATGCACATATGCTAGTTGCTTCATCATCCCACAAGGGAGGTCACTAAGAAATTTGTAAGATAGCATGTGCAATCAATAGAAGGGTTTTATATTTTTATGGAGTTATAGAAAACCAAAGTCACAAAGGAAAATCTTGACTATTGTGCAAGGAGCATTGGTTCCCTGAACCCTATTTGCACTCTATGCTTAATGACATTTTTGTTCCCAATTTTCCAATCGACTCTACGCCAAAAGCACTGCCTCGCTTTGAAGAGACTCAAATATTAAATTGCTAGTTTTGAGATTCCATGCCTGCTCTATTGCTCTATCTTTTCGGCTCAACCATTTTTAGGCAAGCCCCTCAATGGATTGGCTCCCATCGATACTACATGATGAGTTGACTCCGTGTTTTCAACTTCACCAAGACGAATTCCCTCATAGACTTTGGTAGTAAATTGTAGATTGAGCTGCCTGGATAAAAGATGGTAGCCAGTAATTCTATATTGTCCATTTTTGCCTCTATTGTAGCGTGGTAATAAAAAGCATCCTCTTCCTCATCAGGACAACTTTCCTATGTAAAATACTCTACAAGTCTAGTAAAAAATTTTAGTGTGTAAAATGCTCCACAAGGCTCGCAAAGAAAAATCCTCTTTCAAAGTTTCTATCGCTGCTCCTGTTCTCACAAGTTAGAGCCTACCTTTTCCTCATCCAAAAGGCATTATTAATGTCTGATCTTATCGACCCATGAATGTGCTCCCATTTCGAGTGTAAAATCCTATTCATGCACATATGAAGTAGCAAATCTATAGGACAAAGAGACCCTCTAGCACCCAACCTCAGTGCAAAAATCGATCTCCAAATTTTGAGGGAAATCAGTCAACTCAAAAATCCATGGTAGGCAGTAAGGGAGTAGCAAAAGTGAAGCGAGGTTTGTTTGGCCAAAGTTTGAGCTATTGGTAGGGATAGGGACAGTTCTCTGATGGAATGAATGAGTAGCAAAAGTGAAGTGAAATACATAAGGTTTCAAGCTATTGGCAGGGATAGGGGAAATTCTCCAACTGAATGAATTCATCGGGTGACCTACTCTTCCCTCCTTTGGCATCCAATGAAACTTATCATCGTGAGAATGTTGCTTGATCTTGACAAAATTCCTCTTGCCATGAATGTTGCTTGATCACGAGGGAATTCTTCTTTGCTGCCAAGTGGCTAAGGTAGAGAATGTTTATTCTTGATTTCAAAGGGCTCCCAAAATAGCATGTTTCCCTATGCTAGAGCTCTACCCCTATCGGGGCAGTACTAACAACTTATTGCAGCTAGGTAGCCATCATTTTGAATGGTGCTGTGATACCTTGAAATTGAGGACTCACCATCATGTGCATCATCTTCACTGATGGCTATAGTGCTTGGCTCATGCTTTAATAAGGAGACAAGGCAAGTGGTAGTATGATCTTCCTTGGCTTCCATTGAAGAGCTTGAGGATTACTTGGCCATGCAAGGCAGATAGCTAGATTGTCCCACTAGTGAAGACCTCAATTAGGGCTCATAAGATTTATTTTGAGGTGTCCCAACTTGGCATTGTGTAGAAGCACAAGCATTCCCTTCTTCAAATATTTCTTCACAATGTGCCTACCATGCCAGGCCTTTTGACGATATTGGATCACCTATTGAGACCGCATTTCTTAGGCTCAAAGTTCATCTAGCTCCACCTATTGGTGAAAGTAATTGTTGATGGATTTTGCCTCTACGAGCTAATGCTTAGCTACTAGAGGCTTGGGACTATGTGTCAACAGTAGCTAACCTGGACTACTAGTGCCTACCCCAGTTGTTCACTTATCCTGATCCACCTACATGCACTTAAGGTCTAGAAAGGTACTTGCAACTAAGCCTCAATGAGAAGATAATGCCTCTAACAACATCTTATCCGGTCACTTACCTAGCTTTGCATCCATCCTATGAGGTTGCTATATCTAGCTTATAAGACTCCATGAGCTTTGATGGAGAGATTGTTGAAAACCCAAATCTAGGAGCCTCTATGGCTCCTAACTCTAGCTTGGTTCGTCCTCAATGCCCCACTCCTTTCACCACAACATCATGGATATGCGAAATTTTTTCCAATATGCTGGGGAGGCTTAGGTTGTCAACCCCAACAAATATGGTGAATCCATAGAGTGCCAGTAGTGCCACAGGGCCCACCCTAGCCACCTATGACAGAGGACATGTGGAGTGTACCAACTCCCACTCTACAGAAGAATACTATGACACCACATGTGTGCTTCTAAGAGGGAGGACCCTCATTTAGTGACATATTTGAACCTAGAATACTAGGTGACTACTGGTGGCCACAAGATCCAGTGGTGCAAATGAATGAGTAGAATGAACCAAGGGAGGGTACATTGCCTAGAATGTCAGCTTTTCCACCCCATTTAGGGAAAGTAGCATAGAAAGTACTACCTAAAATTGCTCCATAAAGACAGACCTATGCCCCATGTTAATATGCCTATGCCTAAGGCACCACTAATGCAACTTCTAAGAACAAGCCAGCCTCATATCCTAGTTCGAGTATTGAGTGGGTCAGGGTCTGCCAATATGACTTTCATTTGCCTGACAACTTTTTATAACCCCCACCATGACAAGCCACTTATGGGGCAGTGCCTCCTCATCTAGTAAATCCTCTTGTACTAGAAGCAGTTCTTATTGAGATGAAGCTATGAGGATACTATTGCAAGCATTAGGAAGGGGGCCATGCCATCGACTTTTACCAAAAGGGTTTTTGAGCCTTTAATGCCAAAAATTTCCTTCATCCAGGAGTGTTAGAGGCTCCTGGGGCCTTGGAATTGCCTTCATTTAAAATTTCCTTGCCTTTTGTAGGTGGTATTACCATGGGCGAGGTGGAATGAACTTCACAAAGCACGATTACTACAGTTCTTCTCCCATTCGTGAGAGTTCATGTTCTAGACCTCCAGTCAATTTGGTAGTTCATGACGTAGCACCAGGTCGTTCCCAATATCATATGTTTGTCGATCGCCTCTGTGGGGAGAACCTAAAACCAAATCTCTACTTCCTGATGAACAACCATTAGTTTCAAGTCCACATACCCCAATGTACTTCAGAGTTGACTGTTGATTGAGTGAACTAAAGCCACATTAAGGTTTGGGGGTACCTGCAGCGCTTCCCATACTTTGCAGAAGATGAAGTTATGGCTTGCTCCTAGATCCACAAGCACTTGGATGCATAAGCTCAAGCCCTACAATTGGACATTCAACCTAGCTAGATGTACCATTAGCTCATCATCCGGTCCTGGATAGTGTTGCCTAAAACAAGGCCATTTGCTTATGTTGTTTGATTTTGGTATTATGTGCCTTGGCTTCCTCGATGGCCTAGCGTTTAGTCCAGGCCACCTTAGTCTTGAGATCCTTTTCCCTATAGATGGCCTAAATGGTTTGCAAGGTGAGAGGGCCATAGTATCTTTTCAATGTGTTCCCATTCAGGTAGTCGTCCATCTAGGGTGAGACGGCCATAGTATCTTTTCATTGTGCTCCCATTCAGGTAGCCATCCATCTCCACTCCATCCAGGGTAGCTATTCGGCATGCGCCTTGTGGAGTAATCTCCACTACACAGTAATGACCCATACCCCTACATTTAAGTTTATGTTTGGTGTTGTGGATGCTAAAGAGGAGTGCGAGATCTCCTTCCTAAAGTCCTTGTTTTTTAGGTTGCTGTTGACCCATTTTTTACGCTGTGCCTTCTCCAGTTGGAGGCAATAGGTTGCATGCAATCTTGTTTCATCTAGTCATTTGAGATAGATTAAGTGCTCTGCCAGGACATTTTCGATGAGCCTTTCCTTGACTATGATGCGAAGGTTGGGCACTACATATTCCATTGGCATAACTACCTCCACTCCAAAGGCTAGGTTGAAGGGGGTGCAATTTGTGGCCAATTTGTAAGACGTTTGGTAGGTCCACAATGTTGCAATGAGCTTGTGCTCCTAGTCGATACAATTGGCTTCAATACTGCAAGTCATAATCTTGGAGCATGTTTTGTTCAGACCATTTGTCTTGGGGTAGTATGGCATCGACTTCCTATGTATGATCATGAACTTACTAGTTAGGATCGCTATAGTTTCATTGAGGAAATGAGTTCCTCAGTCACTAGCCAATTCCAAGGGGCACCCAAACCGTGTGATGACTTGTTCCTATAAAGACATATCTGTGCATTGCGCATCGGCTTTTCTTGTGGCTCGCCCCTCCACCCATTTGTTGAAATAATCTGTGGCTTGGATAATGTATCTAGCCCTTGTTCCTTTAGCTCCTAGGCTTATGGGGACAATAAAATATATGCCCCATTTCTCAAAGGGTTGATCAGTTAATATTCCCGTTAGGGGCATCATGTCCGCTTTATGTGGGATTTGCATTGTTTTGGCAGGGATCGCATCGCTTTATAAACTCGACTGCATCTCCAATGAGAGTTGGTCTCCAGAGGTCTTCCTGCAATAATTTACATGTCATAACGTAGGCGGTGGCGATGAAGTGACCACCTATTATCCCATAATGGGCTTCTTCAAGCACGTTGATATATTCCTGTTCACACACGCACCTGTGCATGATGCCATCCTTGCCCATGTGGTATAGTTGGCTTGCAATTAGTTGATATGGTACTGCATCCTTAATAAGTTTGCGAGCTCTATCCGTCTTGAGGTCTTTGTCTAGAGGCAATTTGTTTAGAGGCAAGCCGTTTGCCATGTAGTGGCCTATTTCGGCTGCCCATTCTGGAATTATATCAATGAGGAATAGGGGAGCATCTGGGAGGTCATCCTTGACTCCCGTTAGAGCTTCTCCATTGGCAATCCTTGAGAGGTGTTTGGCTAAGACGTGGATCTTTCCTTTACACACTACAACTATGAAGTTGAACTCTAGAAGGATTAGCATCTACCTTGTGATGCATCCCGTCATGCAGGGCTTGTTAACCAAATACAGTAATGCTTGATGATCAACAAAAAAGTGTTGGCTAACAAGTACTGCCTGAACTTCTTAACTATGTAGACCATGCCCAGGCCTTCCCTCTCTATTTTTTTTGCCTCTACCTAAGGCATTTCAGCCCCATGCATCAACACAACCAGGGGGTAAAATCACCTTGGCTAAGGCCAAAAAAAGGCCCCCAAAGAGGGCACGGTGGTGCGTCCTCTCTAGGGGCCTTTGTTTTGCCTCCGCTAGGGTGATTTTAGCCCTTGGCTTGAGCTAATGCACCTAGGTTGAAATGCCTCGGGCATATGCAAAAAAAGCCCCTAGAGAGGGCACACCGATGTGCCCTCTGTGGGGCAAAAAAATTTGCCTCAGCTAGGGTGATTTTAGCCCCTGGCTGAGCTGATGCCTAGGCTGAAATGCCTCTGCCTGAGGCATTTCATCCCTAGGTAGCATCAACTCAGCTAGGGGCTGAAATGCCCCATGTCTAGAGCAAAACCATGCTCCATAGAGGGCACACCAACGCGCCCTCTCTAGAGCATGGCTTTGCTCTAGACATGGGGCATTTCAGCCCCTGGCTTGAGCTCAGGGAAGGCATTCCACATGAGGTGGTTCCAGGAAAGAAACAAGAGGTCATCGGAATCTAGATCGAATGAGAGGTCACAAGAATGGATGAAGCAAGAACAAATTCTAAGGGAAGCCTACCTCCGTGTCGCTCTGTAGGTCCCTTACATGGGCGTGGAAGAAATCTTCGCAGCAACAGAGACGAAGCATCAACAGAGAGGAATTATCAACAGAGAAGAAGCTTGTAGGTTATAAAGTGGGAAAGGGCAAATGAGAAAGGATGGAGAATAATTAGTGGAGAGATTAGGGTTCCTAGGGATAGGGCCCCTCAACTTATGCATGTACTATTTGGGGAGTCTTACTATGCCACCGGCTTTGAAATTATTTTCACAAGATAGCCTTGCCTGTGTCTGAGAATCAACGCCAGAGGGAAATGTTGGCGATGACGGATTTGCAAAATTTTTTATTTGATTTGGCATCGGATCTCGAAATTATAAAGTTATTTTTTATAAAGTTCATAATGATACATTTTGTAGCTTTTAGACTTATTTAACTTATTCAGCTTACTTTACCTATTAGCTTATTAGCAAGTATCTTATTTAACTTGTTAACTTATTTAATATGTTTTATTATAAAAATATTTATTATCGTTTATTGAAGTTATAAATTAAAGCTTATTAACTTATTTATTAGCTTCTGTTAAATTATTACTTATTAGCTTTCATACTTATTTATTATATGCTTTTTACTTATTAGCTTTTGACTTATATATGAGCCTTTAAATTATTAGCTTTTAACTTATATTAAAACTTATTAACATATTTATTAGCTTTTAAATTATTAACTTATTAGCTTTTAACTTATTTATTATTAGCTTTTAAATTATTAGTTTTTAACTTATTTGATTTTAACTTTTTTATTAGCTTTTAAATTATTTACTTATTATCTTTTAAACTATTAACTTATTAGCTTTTAACTTATTGACTTATTTGCTTTTAAATTATTAATTATTAGTTATTAACTTATTAACTTATTACCTTATTAGCTTTTAACTTTTTAGCTTATTAGCTTTTAACTTATTGACTTATTAGCTTTTAAATTATTAACTTTTTAGTAATTAACTTATTAGCTTATTAGCTATTGACTTATTAACTTATTAGCTATTAAACTATTAACTTATTAGCTATTAACTTTTAACTTTTTAACACATTTCCATATTAACTTCTTGCATAATCATCTTGTTAACTTCTTAACATTATCGTCTTGTTAACTTATTTCACTTATTAACTTATAACTTATTGACTCGTTATCTTATTGGCCTCTTCATATAATTGGTTTATAACTTATAAGATTGTTGGTCTTTAATTTATAACATGCTAGCTTTTTTGTTAAAATACAGTGAACATTGGAAGATGGTGTATCTATACACCACCAATAAGATAATTTATTGTATGGTTTGTTTTTTAAAAAAAGGGTGTATCTATACACCACTTATATATTGAATTCAACAAACTCTTTTTTTTCAAAAAAATGGTGTATCTATACACCACTTATATGTTGAATTCAACAAACTCTTTTCATATGGTGTCATATTTTCACTTCATAGTGTTAAAATTGAACTAGAGTTAGGAGACTACTATTATTATTATTATAGTTATTGGATGGGGGTACCATGCACGAATTATAGCTTCACTGAGCCATTTTTTTTTAAATTAGAGGTCACCACTTGACTTTTTAGCTTAGTAAGGCCATATTTGTATATAAGTGACACATTTAGTGCTCTAAAAAACCCAATTTTTGAGCTCACTAAGTGAAGTTGAGTGGAGAAGATATGCTCTAAAAAAAAGTCCAAACCAGGAGAGAAAGTCCAAAAATTTTGAATAGTGTGTTTCTTGTGTCTATCTTGGCTTTCCTTGCTCCCCTTGCATTAAGAACATGCATCAAATGAATGGAATATTGTAAGAATGTAGATTGAAGATAAGCAATTTTTAATGGATGAGAAATTGAAAATATATGTATGATAATCTATAATATATCATTATTACAACCACATAGTCTAGGCGGGGAGGTGTTGTGCTTCTGTCCCCAAAGAGTTTTAGTATGTGGGAACGGGCCCTTCCTTGGGCACCGAGCACCTATAATATAAACGCCGAGATTAAGCTTCATGATATTGGCATATTAGCTAGATGTCAATAGTCGTAATTGTATTTCTACATATTGGCCGTAAAGCCCACATCTTTCTAATGACTCCCGTATTAACCTGTGCCCACAAATAGAAAACGCGCAAAGCACATGAGGCAGAGGACTTGCAAAAACGTAACTTTTATGTAACTTTTATCAATATAATTAGTAGGTGGATCATTGGATTCAAAGCCAAAATTTGGAGGATATGTTTGCTATTAAACATAAAAAAAGACCTTACTAGAAAAGGAACCCTTTTTGGGGCCAAAGGGGTTGCCAAAGGGTGCTCTTGAACTCGACATTGAGAGTGACGCCCATAAATGTGATTGTGATTATTGTGTAGTTCGATACACCCTCCATCGCATAGTGGATGCTCATTTTCCACTACCAGCCTATACCAACATGTCGCTGAGAAGGATTGAAAGCGTTTCGCAAGCCTTGCTTGTGAGACAGCCTCACCCCAAGAGTGAAGTAACCACATCTGATGTTAAAGTCCCATTGATCCAAGTTTGCAACAAAACTCGAGCGAACATTACCGTTCGCAAATGCGTCTACAACAGATAAGAGTCTGAATTTCACGATGTGGCAGTGTAGAGTATCGACGATGTAGTTGACCCCCGTCTGGTTGATTGACATTTTTGCGAGAAGAAAGTGGGAATCATCTCCACGGCACAAATCTTATCCTGTGGAGTCAAGTTGTTGTAAATCAAATGCGACAGCTTAGTAGAGATCTACAAAGGGGCCAGAGGTGGTGAGAAGAACGTAAATATCCAAACCAATTTCGATTCTGTTTCCGAGTGCAAGAACATGCAATAGCTAGCTATAAACGAAGCTCCGCTCCCGTGTTGGAAGGATCAGCAAAGTAGAACATATGGTCAAAGGATCCGCAAAGTAGAATATTGACCATGAGGCCCTTAAATCATCTCTTTCTCATCGCATAGAGAAAGCCCTTCAAATTAACAACACGTTATTGTGCATCCACACCTTGAGAACATGCCTCTTCCGTGCAAATTTGATGCACCGTTACCTCGTCGTGTTTCTGAATCCTCCACCCCAGCTTCTCACCGAACATCTGCATATGCTTCTTCTGCTCTAGAGAGAACTTAGTCCGAAAGCGCTTCTTCAAAAACGATGGTGGCGACATCATTCCCCCTTCGAAGTCCTCCAAATTAGTAAGAGGGGGGTTGAACACCATGATCATCTGCAAGGAAGGACGAGGCGACAGCAAATCCGGAGGGGGAAGAGGTAGTGGAAAGTGGGGAGGAGGGAAAAGTGGAGAAAACTTGGCTCGATAAAGAGAAGCACAAGTTCAAGGTGGAAGTTTCTTCCTTAAGGAAAGAAGGAGTTCGATTAGGGGTCGAGAAGGTCCCCTTACTACTTAACCTAGTGCTCGCGTCTCCTGCATGCAATAAAAGCACTTCAAATTTGAAAGCATTATTTATTCGTAGAAAGAAAGCTTCTAACCCTTAGATCGATTCAAGATCAAGGGTCTATAATGGAACACGTGGTTCGAGGAGGAAGCCTAAACAGAAAACTTCCCTCTAGGATGCCTACCACAAAAATGATCAAGAAGTCAAGCTCTATATACAAAACATAATATTTTTGTATTCTGGAAATTTTAAAGGCCAGAAAATGTCAAGAAGAAGAGAAGAAAGATGCTATTGTATGTTTCATCCCCTTTTTCTCTACAAAAAACATTGTTACCACCCTCTAATCCTAAAGAGCCAAAGTGGCTATAAGGCCAAAGTTGCCTAAACACATAAGGAGAGAGAAAGAGTGAAGATAAAATTCATAATCTTGCATATGACCACCTTGCAATACCCGTGTTAGCACCAAGGAGGAGGGGGGGGGGGGGAGAATTGAGGTGCCATTGAACAGTAGAGTGATGTCGAGTGATAGAAGAGTGGTATGAAGAAAGCAAATAGGATATTGGATAGAGTAAATTACAAGAATGAGGTATTGACATGTGGATTAGAGATAGCGTACATAGCATGAGATGCCGACCCATTTTGTTTGGCTCGAAGCAATGGTCCCACTTGAGTTCATAGCATTGAACTTGCGAGTAGTGCTAAAGCACCACCTGAAGGAGATGAGGCAATACACCATTAACTAAATCAATCACTTCCACTTAACAAGCAATGAGCTCAAGCTGAATGGTCACAAAAAGTGATTTAGAGACAGAGAAAACCTTGACATGAGAGACAAACTAAAAGCACTAAGAAAAGGCTATGTTGATTTTTTATAAAGCTCCAAACTCTAGCCGAAGAAGTCTAATCTCAAAATGGAATGCAATGGTTTGTTCTAAGTTGACATCTTTGTTGACAATGACCTCTAGCATCCATTGTTCCTAACATTCATTGCCTATGAGCTTATTCGCAATCTTCCTATGCGATGAATCGATGCTCACAAATCACATTGAGATACATGATGGATTAAGAGAGACTGCTTATGCTAGACGTCTTGAATTGCATGCAACCTAGTCCAAAAATACCCAACACTAGACTCACTGGTAGAACAAAGTTGCTAGTTCTATGCATTTGCCAAACACTATCTTCACTTACTCTCCTACTTCCCACTTGAGAGTGATGACATGGCCCCTAAATGGTGTGCTCGAGTGCGAACGTGCGTGCTGGCAGGCGAACATGCGTGCTCGCGGGCAAACGTGCATGAGACAAATTTTATCGCAAAAAATTGTGATACAAGAAAAAATAACATGTGAATTCTAAGTCAAGGAGTTCATGTTACCCCATAGCTTGTAGAGCAAGTATTTGGGCTACTAAAAGCTGTTGATTAAGGGACATTACTTGAATGAAAAAAGAGTAGTTGCAAATCTCCCTAGACCCTTGTAGCAAAGACACTCCACACCATCCTACTAGATTGGTACCCTTTACTAGCCAGAAGAACAATTGTTATTTCCTTATCCAAAAAGAACCTTTATAACTTATTTGCATTTGAGACTTTCCCCAGTTGTGAAACAAACAATAAAAATACATGAGACTAATCAAAGATATGCTATATTGACTATTCAAAGATCAACGGGGCTCCTATTCATGCAATCATAGTTTGTCATCTCATTTATGTGATGTTCTACTTACAAAAGAACCTAACAGACTTTGTCTACATTCTAGAGTGATCGCTAAGATGGCCCACCTTGCTCTATCTTGTCTTTAATATATTCATTTTTGGATCAAGTAATTGTTTATAAAATGAGGCCACCAAAATCCGAATACTAGTGATGGTTGCCCACCTAATAACGCCCTTTATGCTAAAAGACTACTTTGCTCAAGATTAGAAGTGTCGAATACTAGTGATGTTTTCTTTGGATGTAATTTATTTTGTTTCAATTTCGATGTAATACTATTATCGCAAATACTATCGGATGTAATTTCTTTTGTTTCAATTTCAATGTGGTACCATTATCGCCAAAACTATTGTTGTTGCTACTTCGGTAGTGAAAGTGTCTCTAAAGAGCACAAATGGCATATTTTGGCCCTTGTTTACATTTTACTACAACCATAGGGATCATTGCACAAGAAACTATTGAAAACGTTGTTGTTACTGTAGTGAAAATGGTTCACAAATGCCCTCATTTAGGATTTACTACCACTAGTGCAAGCGATTTGATTGCTACACAAGAAATTGTTGCAAAAGAACCAAAATAGATATAAAATAGGGCTACATTTTCCTTAAAATAGCACTAAAATAGCTCCAAGAACTAGCATAAATTGTTGTACAAGGACTAGTAGGGAAAAAATAGCTTCAAGATAGGAGTATACTTTCCTTGGTTTAGAATTGTGATAACTCCAATAACCAATGTGATGGCTACAAGGAAACTTCAAAATAGGAGTATATTTTCGTTGGTTTAGAACTCTAATAACTAGCGCGATGGTTTAGAACTATAATAACTCCGATAGCCAGCGCAGTGTTTGCAAGGAAACTATCATAAATTGCAAATGTCTAGATTTTCCTTAGCTTGGAACTAAAATAGCTCCAAGAACATGTGCGGTGGTTGAGAAATTGTTGCACAAGGAGGAATACGACTAAAATATCTCCCGAAAATAAGACTATTTTCCTTGGTTTATAACTACAATAGCTCCAACATCCAGCAGGTGGTTGTGGATATAGACCTTGAGGAGTCCCCTTTAGAGATTGACATGCCACGATGGTCTTCATGCCAATGTGGTGGTCTCTCCATGCCATCATTGCTCGAGCCAGCACGGTGGTCAGCGTAATAAAAGATTGTGTTGCACAACGATAGATTGCGAAGCTGCACAATGACAGGTGGCAAGGCAAAAGTTGTGCTGTAGTCGGGTCAACGTGGTGCTCGAACCAGCACGGTGGTCAACACAGTGACAGATGGAAAAGCTACGCAATGACGAGGCAATGACAAATGGCAAGGCAAAAGCTGTGTGATGTAGTGAGGCCAAAGGCAAACCAATAGTCCATGTGCTCATGAGTAAATGCATATAGTGCCATGTGTCGAGCTCTATGCTATTGATAAAGATAATATTGTGTCTCATTATTATCCCAGTGTCATGATGCCGAAAAAACTCCTGACGAGAGTGCGGATCCATGCAAGATTCAAAATCTCACCCACCAACGCATCGCATCGCAGCCTTAAAATGGCCCCAAAAATAGTTCCATGATTGGCTACACCCAAGCAAACGTTGACCCTTTACATATAGGTCTAAGCCACATCAATGCATTGAGCTAGGGAGTAATTTTGAGCATGGGAGTAGAAGTGGTCCCAAGGGATTCTGTACACAAATACCTTAAGCCGCTAAACTAGGAAAAGCGAACGGGATATGGAATACTTATGCCACCCAAGACCACTAGCATTGATGACTCCCTTGTCTAAAAGTGAATTGTGAGACTCAAGGAATGGCACATTTATTCCCTTGATCTTTTTGAAGTGTTGAAGCGAGCTAGAAATCATGAAGCAGAGACTTTCGATACCTTCTGCCCTACCTTGGAATGTGTGGACCATTAAAACGAGCCTAAGCAAGATAGCTAGCCATTGCATGTGGGAAAGGACCAAGGTTAGGAACTACACTAGAGCACTCAGATTGCCACTAGCAAATGGAGATTAACCAGGTGCATAGATCACCCTAACATTGAGAACCTTCATTGTGCAAATCTATGCCCCACAAGCTCATTTTACGCACTGTCTCTCTCGACCACCTTTGGCTTTCATTAGCCATGAAGTATGCACTTGCTCTTGAGCTCATTTTCCACACCATTTTTCTCGATCACCTCTGGCTTGTGTTGGCCACAAAGTATACACTTGGTACTCTCTACGAATGCTTTGTTGAAGCAGAAGGACTGTAGTCCCCGCACCCGAGGCAGTGTGGTTCTCATGTGATGTATGCTACACGACTTTCCTTTTGCTACCTGGTCTATGTTTTTTCCATTGACATGCATAAGTATACTTAGAATACACTCATAAACATAGCTTATTAGGGGACATATTTGACCCCCCACGCTCAAGATGAACTTAAAAACAACCTTGGAGTTGAAGTCTCCTACTAAGGGAGGAGTGTTCAGGATTGGAATGAAGTGTCGTCAAGTCCCTCCACAAGCGGGAGAAGAAGGGCGAAAGTAATGTTCATATGGGTCATGATTCATAGCATGCTTTTTTATGTTTTGTAAGTGTACGTTCCACCACCAGTAAGCATATTCATACATTGATAAGCACTGAAAAAAAAATTAAGAGAGAGATACACACCCAACGATCTCCCTAGTAATTGAAATGTGTACTAAATAGCATCCTTGGAGCTAAGGTCTTTGAACATCATTTGCTGGTTGGTGAGGTGTCTCCATGGTAAACTTGTTTATGGCCACCACATCTCCTCTTCTGAAACGTCCTGTTAAGGTATTCTCTACAAATAGCACTTGTGGGAGTATACTACCTCATATATTAGGTTCATGTAATGAAAGACAGGGTTGTAAGGGAGGCAGTTCACTGAATGCCTTTTTTGCCAACTTCTTGTACCGTAAACTACCAAATAGGAGTATGCCTCAATGTCTCACTGATAGGACTAGAGGACTTATTTAGGTATGATGAGTTATAGACATATATCACCATTAGGACTAGAGAACTTATCACTGTCTCACCATTAGGAACAAGGACTTATTTGGGTATGATGAGCAAAATCCGAATACTAGTGATGTTTTCTTTGCATGTAATTTATTTTGTTTCAATTTCGCGTAGAGAAAGCCCTTCAAATTAACAACACGTTATTGTGCATCCACACCTTGAGAACATGCCTCTTCCGCGCAAATTTGATGCCCCATTACCTCATCGTGTTTCTGAATCCTCCACCCCAACTTCTCACCGAACATCTGCATATGCTTCTTCTGCTCTAGAGAGAACTTAATTCGAAAGTGCTTCTTAAAAAACGACGATGGCGACATCATTCCCCCTTCAAAGTCCTCCAAATTCGTAAGAGGGGGTTGAACACCATGATCATCTGCAAGGAAGGACGAGGCGACAGCAAATCTAGAGGGGGAGGAGGTAGTGGAACGTGGGGAGGAGGGAAAAGTGGAGAAAACTTGGTTCGATAAAGAGAAGCACAAGTTCAAGGTGAAAGTTTCTTCCTTAAGCAAAGAAACAGTTCGACTAAGAGTCGAGAAGGTCCCCTTACTACTTAACCTAGTGCTCGCGTCTCTTGCATGCAATAAAAGCACTTCAAATTTGAAAGCATTACTTATCCGTAGAAAGAAAGCTTCTAACCCTTAGATCGATTCAAGATCAAGGGTCTATAATGGAACACGTGGTTCGAGGAGGAAGCCTAAATGGAAAACTTCCCTCTAGGATGCCTACCACAAAAATGATCAACAAATCAAGCTCTATTTACAAAACATAATATTTTTGTATCCTAGATTTTTTAAAAGCCAAAAAATGTCAAGAAGAAGAGAAGAAAGATGCTATTGTATGTTTCATCCCCTTTCTCTCTACAAAAAGCCTTGTTACCACTCTAATTCTAAAGAGCCAAAGTGGCTATAAGGCCAAAGTTGCCTAAACACATAAGGAGAGAGAAAGAGTGAAGATGAAATTCATAATCTTGCATATGACCACCTTGCAATACCCGTGTTAGCACCAAGGGGGAGGGGGGGCAATCGAGGTGCTATTGAACAATAAAGTGATGTCGAGTGATAGAAGAGTGGTATGAAGAAAGCAAATAGGATAATGGATAGAGTAAATTACAGCAATGAGGTATTGACATGTGGACTAGAGATAACATACATAGCATGAGATGCCGACCCATTTTGTTTGGCCCGAAGCAATGGTCCCACTTGAGTTCATAGCAATGAACTTGCGAGTAGTGCCAAAGCACCACCACAAGGAGATGAGGCAATACACCATCAACTAAATCAATCACTTCAACTCAACAAGCAATGAGCTCAAGCTGAATGGTCACAAAAAGTGATTTAGAGACAGAGAAAACCTTGACATGAGAGACAAACTAAAAGCACTAAGAAAAGGCTATGTTGATTTTTTATATAGCTCCAAACTCTAGCCGAAGAAGTCTAATCTTAAACTGGAATGCAATGGTTTGTTCTAAGTTGACATCTTTGTTGACAATGACCTCTTGCATCCATTGTTCCTAACATTCATTGCCTATGAGCTTATTCGCAATCTTCCTACGCGATGAATCGATGCTCACAAATCACATTGAGATACATGATGGATTAAGAGAGACTGCTTATGCTAGATGTCTTGAATTGCATGCAACCTAGTCCAAAAATACCCAACACTAGACTTACTGGTAGAACAACGTTGCTAGTTCTATGCATTTGCCAAACACTATCTTCACTTACTCTCCTACTTCCCACTTGAGAGTGATGAGATGACCCCCAAATGGCATGCTCGAGTGCGAATGTGCGTGCTAGCGGGCAAACGTGCGTGAGACAAATTTTATCGCAAAAAATTGTGATACAAGAAAAAATAACATGTGAATTCCAAGTCAAGGAGTTCATGTTACCCCATAGCTTGTAGAGCAAGTATTTGGGCTACTAAAAGCTGTTGATTAAGGGACATTACTTGAATGAAAAAAGAGTAGTTGCAAATCTCCCTACTTGTGTCCTTAAAGCAACACATGTGACAATTATTCCACGAGAAGTACTTATTCATTGACATAAAGATGGCCCCTAACTTGCCTTCCAAGGATTAAGAAATTAACATAGTGAATAACTGAACCCATGAATGATCGTGCATTCCCTTTTTAACATCTTAGCATTTGGAAGGTAAACAACTTTAAACCTCAAATGATTCTAGAATAAGCACTACCTTCTTTCCTTTATCTTGGCATATACCTTGGAATTGCAATTTTAATTAGCTCTTGAAGAAGCAATTGACAACTGGCCTTGAGTATTGTTCAAGGTTGTGGAGAAGTAACAAATACAGAGCTTTCCTTTCAATATCTGAATTAAGACGCTTATCAAGGCAACAATCAATAGAGTGAAGGCAGCTGATCAGTGCACTATTCAATGAAATAGCCATCATGATGCAATTGGGTCATTTCGATGTTCTTCTCATGAAACGAAATCATACTGGGATGCCATAATTGGCTATTTTTGTAACCTTCTTGTTTAGAGCATTTCTCTGTTGCTTAGCTTCAGCTGCCATTGATACAACCTGTAGGTCAATTAATGTCATCTCGGTCAACAAATTCCGAATAGGGAAAAGATGAGGCAACAAAACAGAAGTAAAATTCAGACCATCAGCACAAACAGTGTTCTCACCACACGAACAAAAGTAAAGACTACCAATTATTTGGCAATAATACTCCAAGTGAATAGTAATAGCCTTCTATCTTGTCTCACAGCAGACAAGACTCATATGAGGCCCCTCCTACACTCTGAATCAGTTGCAAGTTTTCCAAACCCTGATTAATATTCCATACTACTCAAAGATTACAAAATTTGGACATTTTAGAGCAGGCTAGATATTTATCATTTTGGAATGGTGATGAATTATACACACAAAAAGGAAAAGCCCATTGGAGTTACATCGAGGCAGGCAGCTATAACTACAATCATCACTAAATACATGTGTAACTTCAATCGACCGTGGCAACTCACATATACAATGAAAGATTTAAAACAAATCCATAAAAATGGATGCATAAAGAGCTTCTTAATAATTATAGAGATACTTCAAACATTAAAAAGACAAACAGTGAAAGCAGACCTCAGCTCGAAACTTCAAGGCATCTCTACCAGGCAACTCTGTGAGACTATCCATTAAACCTACACAATCCAATCAAAGGTTAAAAGCAAATATATTTGTGCAAGGAAAACTCAAGAAGATCCACATCAGTCCATATTGCATGCATTAATCCCTGAAAGTGAAAATAAGAAGACACTACCTCTTGCTTGACCTTCTGTCTTATAAATAGAGTTTATGAGATTCTGGAGTTGGCTTCCTGCATGTCTATTCACCAACAATGGAATATCAATGCAGGCAAGGGCAGCAAAAATGAAGGTTTTGGCTTAGGGAGAAAAAGAAGCACAGCACAATGTATAATGAACCGAAGACACATACTTCAGTTTTGTTTGACCTCTTTGGAGTTCATCTTCTGCAAACCTTGTTCTTTCCTGCTATTCACAAGCTGTGAGAAAATATATAAACTAACATACTCAAATCTGATTTTATGCTTACCGGAAACTTAAGCTCAAGAATTTACACAGATATTCTACCAAGAGGGCTAGGGGATCAAACCTCAAGTTTCCTGCTTTCATTTTTCAACAGATCTACAGACTGGCGCATCTCTTTCACCTTTTTCTCAGAGCTGAGAAGTAACGACTGAATACCATACCAATGTCCTTTAGTTAGCATATGTATTGCAGACTTACAGCTCCATAATATGATTCGCAAAACTCTAATCGAAAATCTTACTAATGGGTACACATGAAAAACATTACACTTTTCAGTACTCCATAATGGACATATTTCCTTTCGGGGCAGACATCCACAACATCGCAACACACTTTTAGGATACGCTGAACAAAATCAGACCTTTCCAAAGGGTAAGATTTAACGCTTTTCTCTTCCATAAATTAAAGATGGTGCTTATAGAAATGAAGGGTCCTTTAGAAGTTAGTTGAAAGACTGAATTAAGCTACGCAACATGCATAAATGGACTAACTTGCAGTATTACATTGGCTCAGGAAGAGAAGTTCCCACTGCTCACCTATGCTGATAATATTCCGGAAAGAAGGTTGCGAGCTCTGAAGAATTCAAAGTATGGCCATCCAATGATACAAACAACTACTGAAATCTGGAAATCTGAAACATACTGTAAGAATCACGGGCGATGGCACGATGATAATCCTCCCAGCCAACCTCTATAAAAGCAAGCGCATCAGATCAAACGTAGTTTCGCTCCTGCAAGCTTTTGCAGAGCACTCATCTCCCTGGACGAATATGGATGCCACATGTAATAATCTGGACCCCCTAGCATGCACCCTTTTTACCCCGGGATAAACATTAATTCGATTTGCCCGTTGACAATTTACACATTTAGGTGCACCTAGGTCCTCGACCTTAGATTCGTCTAGTCTATGCAATGTCACCCTCACCGAGACCTTGACATTGATTCCTTTAACCGTAAACTTGAAGCACAATAAAATATATTACAAAAATCGGTCCTCTAAAGAAAAATATCCACTAACCCTTCCAAGGTCAGTGTTATCTCGGCTTGACATAACATTCCTTCACTCTTCAAGCATCAATGTCCTCGATGAGGAAATCTGGGAATGCTCTCCGCATCTAGTACATAGATTCCCAGGTAGCCTCGGATAGAGGTAAACCATGCCATGCAACCAACACCATGGGTATCTTTCGAATGCGTACTTGCACTATTCCTCTGTCCAGGATTCTTGTTGGTTTGTGTCACCACAATGTAAATATCCTAAGTCAAAGTACAGTTGACCATTTATTTGATCATAATTAAAGAGTTTTATATGTGTTAATTATGGTCAAAGAGTTCTTTTAATGGTCAAAGAATTGACTACGGTCAAAGATACTTGAGTCTGGTCAACTAAACCTGACCTCGGTCAAGGAGACTTGGTTTATTACCAAGAGGGTTAACTACGGTTAACCAGAGAACTACAAAGCTGACTATGGTTAGAGAGTGTTGACTTCGGTCAACGAGACTTGGCATGCGCCAAGAGGGTTAACCACCGTTAACCAAGATGTGCCAACTTCGGTTGGAGAGTTGTGCCAACTTCGGTTGGAGAGACTTGGCTATAATTAAGGCGCCTCGATCCTTGGTCAAAGCTCCTTAATTATGATCAAGAGCGTTGACTTCGGTCAACCAGAGAATAAATATATATTTTTATATTTGTTATGTGTGCACATGTGTTCAGTGGGGACGCCCACCGTGACTAGAACTAGTCCACAATATGTTGTTTGCATGCAAAGCGCTAACAATTAATGAGTGCCATGGTGGTGTGTTTTAATTAATTGTTGCAGGTACTAGGAAGAGTTCTTTTCCTAAGCGCTACAGGAGCCTAATCAGAGTCTGGGAGGCGGTTCGCGTGACTAAGTGCTTCGAAGACTCCAAAGTTGCCCTTAGTGGCATGTAATTAGGAAAGTAATGTAGAAATTGACAAGTGGCTTGTTGCCAAGAAAGGGAGCCTGAGAGCTCATGTAATGATTCATTCATTCACGTTTTGGATTTTCATGCATGAACAGCTCTACGTGAAAGACCTCCAGACAGCTTACAGCCAAGTCCAGACAGCAATCCAAAGGTCTCAAGAAAAACATAAAAGAGCTGCAGATAAGCATAGGAGACAGTTGGATCTCAAGGAAGGGGATTGGGTACTTTTGAAGTTTGAAAAAGCTAGGCTCCGCAAGTTTAAAGGCAAACAAAAAGTGTATGCAAAGTTATCTCCCAGATACTATGGCCCTTTCTGAGGTCAACTGAATAGAAGCCGAAGGGATGTCACCACAATGTAAATATCCTAAGTCAAAGTACAGTTGACCATTTAGTTGATCACAATTAAAGAGTTTTATATGTGTTAATTATGGTCAAAGAGTTCTTTTAATGGTCAAAGAATTGACTACGGTCAAAGAAACTTGACTCTGATCAAGTAAACCTGACCTCAATCGGGGAGACTTGGTTTATTACCAAGAGAGTTAACTACGGTTAACCAGAGAACTACAAAGCTGACTACGGTTAGAGAGTGTTGACTTCGATCAACGAGACTTGGCATGCGCCAAGAGGGTTGGAGAGTTGTGCCAACTTTGGTTGGAGAGTTGTGCTAACTTCGGTTGGAGAGACTTGGCTATAATTAAGGCGCCTCGATCCTTGGTCAAAGCTCCTTAATTATGATCAAGAGCGTTGACTTCAGTCAACCAGAGAATAAATATATTTTTTAATATTTGTTATGTGTGCACATGTGTTCAGTGGGGACGCCCACCGTGACTAGAACTAGTCAACAATGTATTGTTTGCATGCAAAGCGCTGACAATTAATGGGTGCCATGGTGGTGCGCTTTAATTAGTTATTGCAGATACTAGGAAGAGTTATTTTCCTAAGCACTACAGGAGCCTAATCAGAGTCTGGGAGGCGGTTCGCGTGACCAAGTGCTTCGAAGACTCCAAAGTTGCTCTTAGTGGCATGTAATTAGGAAAGTAATGTAGAAATTGACAAGTGGCTTATTCCCAAGAAAGGGAGCCTGAGAGCTCATGTAATGATTCATTCATTCACGTTTTGGATTTTCATGCATGAACAGCTCTACGCTGAACTATGTACTTGATTTCTCTCTGATGAATAAAAACCTTCGGGGGGGTCCAGCCCGACTGTTAACCTGGGCCCTAGTGTCTCTGTTGAGAGAGGGAGAGAAATGAGAGTGTTGTTGGTTGTTTTTCTATGGTAGTATTTCAGTTTGCGCCTTGCATTATCCTCTACTATCTCCTGAAACAAAACAACACCCTTGATTAGTGAGTCACCTGGGTGCAAAAACTTCTTTAAACGAGAAACATGAAACATTGGGTCCACCTTACAACCCTGTGGTAATTCCAATTTTTAGGCAAGGTTATTCTTTTGAGAATTAACCATGGCCTCCAATATCGGGGTGATAACTTAGCACACTGTCCTATAATCAAAGACTTAGTGTGAAGAAATTCTGAGAAGAACTCTCTCCTTAAATTCTGTAAAAGATCTATTTACATCCGCATATGCTTTAGCTCTTGGCAGATGTTAGCTCACGCAAGTGCTAGCATCTCCTGCATCTGGACCACATAGTTCGCGGCACTAGCATTTTCTCAAGTATTCCAACCATAGTTGGATTTGCTGGCCTATAACCATAGTTCAGCTCAAATGCACTCATTCCTGAATAAGAATGTTTTCTATCATTGTAGGCAAATTCCAAAAGATACAACCATTTATCCCACGTATGTTGCCTCAATGAAACATATGCTCTAAGCATATCCACTAAAGTTTGGTTGACTATTTCCATCTGACCATCCATTTCAAGATGATCCCGACTACTCATTCCCAACTCTCTCGTTGTGCCTCAAACATGTCTCAAACACTAGTAAATTTAACGTCCCTGTCTGACATTATGGATCTCGGTAATCCATGCAGACAAAATATATGTTTAATAAACAAATCCGCGACTTGTGGCACTAACACACTCTCTAGTCGAAATGAAGTGAGCCATCTTGGTAAGACGATCAACCCCCACAAGGATAGAATCATATCCACCTTGTGTCGTAGGCAGACCAACTATAAAGTCCATGGAAATGCTCTCCCATTTACCTAATGGTATTTCGAAGGGTTGTAAAAGGCTAGGTGACTTCACCTACTCTGCCTTACTCACTTGACACGAAAAACGTGTCACATATTCATGAATATGCTTTTTTCTTTTTTACCAAAAGAAATCTTGCTCACGAGATCATATGTCTTCTGGACACCTGGATGTCTTGCACACGGGCTATCATGGCACTCTTGGATGACACTCTACCTGAGATATTCTGATTGGGTACGACTACCTTGCCATTTCGTTTCGGCATACCATCCGCTATGGTATATCTTGCATAGGATTGGCCTTTTCTTGATGCCAGGTCATCCCTTTCCCAAGGTTTAAGCATATGCGTCTTACGTCAAAGGCTCTAGACTGACTGGTCCACTTTCAGAGTTTCTCTAATCTTGGTAAAACTTGACCTATAAGGAGGCCTATTTACAAGTTCTTCCCTTGGGATAAGTTCAATCTTATGTGCTCTAGAGGTAAACCATAAGGCAACTCGTCCCTAAAACAATCAGAGAACTCTGCAATCCGATCTGCCAACTACCATCAATCGACTCTATCAATGCTGAACAAAGAAACAAAAACTCTTCCTAAGTTTTTCAAACTTCCATCTCGGAAACTAATGGTCCCTGAGGCACATTGTACATCTTGAATTGATAAACGTGCCTTTTCCAATCAATGGCTAGACTCTTCTTAGAATGCCAAGCCTTTCTCAAGGCTAATGTCTATATGAGCAAGTCTGGTCCTTTCAAAGTCCAGCTTCTCCGCATAATTCTAAATCCAAAATTCCAACTGGGTAACCCTTTGGTCCCATACCTCAATTGAACTTACACCTGCCATCCTGACGGAATATGCATAGTCAGATGGACTAATCTTTATTGTTAGCCTCTTTACGAGCTTGGAGTTAATTACATTGTGTGTTGATGCTAAGTTAAACAACACAATGACGTCATGATTGGCCACTTACCCTTTCATCTTAATTAACTCCGTATCGCTATAAGTTGTATACCATGTTGTTACGGGCTTAGATAGGATATTATCAGGTGCACTGTGTACTACTTAACAACAAACACACACAACAAAACATGTACTGACCTCTGAGAAGATCTCGCTAGCTAAATCTACATCTGTTCGCCTCTAGGCCAGCAATGTAGGATCGCTTAGGAGAGAGAGAGAGTGCAGGTAGCAAAAGAGTCGATGATAAACGCCTTAGCCATCACGTCAAAGTTGGATAATAAAAAACAAAGGAGTACAAGGTACAAGTACCTAGACCTAGGACTAAGTGTCCTAGGTGTCACATAGGACTAAATGTCCTATGTGGCCTAAAAGACACTAACACTATAAGTGTCTTTATTTATGCCTACAAGGCCCATACCATGGCCTATAGGGCATCACTAGAACCACCACAGGATGGCCTACAAACCCCCCTCCATGGGATGGGCTGAAGTACTCTGAAAACGTCTCAGAATACCTGGTATTTTCTGGTCATGGTGGCACATGTTCATTCAAAAGGATATAGCCACCTATGAATGTACAAGGGATGTCACATCATCTAACAAAGGGAACCAAGTGTAAAGCCTGTTGAAAGACTTTGAACATCGGACAAGGAAGTGCCTTTGTAAACATATCTGCTATGTTGTCCTCTGTGGGAAGATAAAACAACTCTATGTCTCCTGCTGACAACCGCTCCCGAACATAATGATAGTGAACTTTAATATGCTTGGTACGCACATAAAACACGGGGTTACGCGCAATGGCCAAAGCACTCTTTCTGTTAGTGTAGACAATAGTGGAGGATTTCTAGCGAATACCAAGATCTGTAAGTAACTGTCGAAGCCAAACACACTCTACTGTAGCGATGAAAGCTGCCCTGTACTCAGCCTCACAGCTAGATGTGGCAACTGTTGGTTGCTTCTTGCTGAGCCGAGAGATACATGAATTGCCAAGCAAAAAACAATTGCCAGTAGGTGACACTCTGGTGTTGGAACATCCTGCCCAATCACTATCCGTGTAAGCATGCATGGTAAGTGAAGCTTAATCACCATAGAAGAGGGCTAAATCCTGACTGCCTCTGAGATATTTGAAGACTGTCTTCACTGCCTACCAATGCTGTGAACTGGGCATGTGCATGAATCTCCTCAGCTGAGATACTGCATACTGCAAGTCAGGTCTAGTGTGACATAAATAAATAAGGCATCCAACAGCCTACTGATAAAGAGTGATATCACATGGTGGGCTCCCATCATGAGACATGTGACAGCTCCATTATTACTTGGGCATTCAGTTTGCTCATGTTGAGAGGGGTATCATGATGTCTCAGTCCAAGTATATTGGACAGCTCCTTGATCATTTTCAGTTTGAGGATTGCAAGCCAATCTCTACTCCAGTGGACCCTGGCTTCAAATTCTCAACTCATGAATCAAATCCACTCCCGTGGACATAAAGAGTGGGTTCTGAGGGACTATTCTGAAAACCAAGGGATAGTAAATGCATGAATTTTGGCATACCATGCCTTGGGTACCTGCTTCAAACTATAAAGGGCTTTTCTAAGCCAGCATACCTTATTTTCATAATTAACAACCTCAAAGCCAGGAGATTGTGTGACATAGACTTCTTCCTACAGATCCCCATGAAGAAAAGTAGTCTTGATGTCAAGTTGGTGCAGTTGCCAATGATGATAGGCTGCAATGGCAATGACACATCTAATGGTAGTAATCCTGGATGTCGGAGCAAAGGTCTCCTCAAAGTCAATGCCTTGTTGTTGGGCATACCCTTTTGCAACAAGACGGGCTTTGTATCGATCTCTGCTACCATACGATTTCCTTTCTAATTTGTAGACCCACCTGCTTCCAATGGCATGCTTGCCTGGAGGGAGATCTACTAATTCCCATGTGTCATTTTTAGCAATGGAATGTAACTCAGCTCTCATTGCATCCATCCACTCTTTGCTATCAAAAGCATCTTTATGGCACAGAGGCTCTTCATTGCAAGTTGTAGCAAGGAGTGCAAACTCAAGAAAGTGACCATGCTGTCTATTCCCTGATCTTGTCAAGGCAGCAAAAGGCTGATCTTGTTTGCTGTCCCTCAATGTATCAAGAAGCCATCTGGGAACTTGCCTTTGCTGTCTATTGACAGCTCTTTCTTCAATGACTGCATCATCAATAGTGGGATCATTTTGTGCTGAAAGAGAAATCTGCAAATCAGCATGAGGTAGTGGCTGATTATTGCTTGGTGGAGGGCCTGCAGGAGGCTCATGTTGCTGGTCAAAGTCCTCTTCTGAGGATGGCAGAGGTAACCAAGATTCAAAGGCATCAAACATGTCAACATCTGGCTTAACTTTGCAGTCCACAAGAGGAGAAGCTGAATGTTCAGCAAAGATTACATCTCTATTGACAACAATCTTCCCAGTATTTGGTTGGTATAACCGATACCCTCTGCTCTCTGGCTGTAACCAATAAATATGCATTTGATTGCCTTGTCATCAAGCTTATGTCTCAGCTGAGATGGTACATGAACATATGCAAGAGACCCAAAAACTCTCATGTGTGAAAGTGAAGGCTTCCTGCCTTTCCATGCTTCATTCCAAAGCAATGCGCTTCCTGCATTCTGTAATGTCGTGTGCAAGCTTGCGACAATAGTTGCATCTTTTCTTCTTTGACTTATCTGCGCTGTATTTTTAGATGCATGGGAGGAATTGCAGCTGCTATGCGCAGATTTTGGCTTGCCCATAGGCTTGGAAGCCTTGTCTCTTCCTATCTGTTGTGAAGCAAATGCATGATAAAAAATAATGGCTTGTCTATTAGCTCTACTTTGCTCTTCCTACAGAAGCAAAGTAACTAGCTGATCAAAAGAATAGTGGTCTGGATTACCCATGGCTACTAATCGAAGGGTTCTAGCAAACCCTTGATATGTATCTGGCAGTCCATTCAATGTGGGACTGACAAGCTGTGAATTTGGCACCACCTCATCAATGTTGGCAAGCTGTTCCATGAGGTCCTTGATCTTTGTCAGGTATGCATCCATAGAGTCACCTTCATTCATACTGACTTCCTGTAATTGCCTTCTCAAATATGCAACACGAGCTTCATTGCGAATCTGATAGAGAGAAGCCAATTTATCCCAAGCATCCTTTGCTGTCCTGCAAGACCGGATGTGTGGAATAATGATTCTCTTGCATGATAAAGCAATGCATGAATGTGCATTTGCATCTCTTGCATCCCATCTTGACTGTTCTTGAGTTGGAAGAGCAGCAGCAGGAGTGCTAGAGGAAGAGGCATCAGGAGGAGTACCCCTGCAGAGGGACCAGCAGTAGAGGCAACCACTGTAGCATTGGCTGGCCTCAGATCAGCCCCAGAAACAATATTCCACAAATGCTTTGCAACTAGAATATGTTTCATGAGATAAGACCACATCGGATAGTTGGTGCCATCCAACTTATCATCTTCACGAAGAACTCCAAATAAATCACTGCAAAAAGCTGGCTGTCCAAAAATGACAGCAAATATCTACAAATTTCTAACCCAAATCAAAGGGCAAATGCAGATTTGACCCAAATATGGCTGTGGCAGGCAATGTTCACTGCAAAAACAGCAAATCTGGCAAAAGCCCCAAATTTATTGAGGGCAAATAGGCCAGAAAGAGGGCAAATACAGAAAAGCCCCAAATTTTGCTGAAATTTTGCAAATGTGACCCAATGTATGCGAATCTGACTCAATGTCTTGCAGAAAAGACTCAATGTCTGAAAATCTGACTCAATGTCCTGCAAATGTGACTCAATGTTCTCCAATCTGTCCCAATGTATTGCAAACAACAAGAGATTGCAGACCAAATTCCAAAGCCCCAATGTTCTTGCAAGAAATTGCAACCAAAGAAGGTGAAATGAACTGAAAGCCCCAAAAATTACCAATGTCTTGAATGTGACTTTGTACGTGCAACACCTGTACGGAGATCTCGAGAGAAGTACTAGCTGTACTGACTTCTCAAGTACCAGATCAAGTACACCGTACGATGGACGGTGTACGACTATACGGTTGTACAACCATACGTTGTATGGAGATCTAAAGTACTGCAGTTGTACACTTTCACACGTGCAGGTACGGAAGATGTATGTAGTGCAGTACGGACAGTACAACGATGCAAGTACTCATCTGTACGGTTTCTCTAGTACGAAACACATCGCAATAAAGTACAATACGACGCAGTACCGAGTGCAAGTACGGACGTAGTGCAATTACGGACGTACGATGAAGGTACAGATTTATACGATGATGCAAGTACATACTCAGTTACGACATATGTATGGGCAGCTGCAAGAACATACGATATCCGTACGTGACTGTACGGACGTCCGTACTGTTGTACGGACAGTATGGATAAGAGGCACAAGCTAGGCTTTGATACCACTGTAGGATCGCTTAGGAGAGAGAGACTGCAGGTAGCAAAAGAGTCGATGATAAACGCCTTAGCCGTCACGTCAAAGTTGGATAATCAAAAACAAAGGAGTACAAGGTACAAGTACCTAGACCTAGGACTAAGTGTCCTAGGTGTCACATAGGACTAAGTGTCCTATGTGGCCTAAAAGACACTAACACTATAAGTGTCTTTATTTATGCCTACAAGGCTCATACCATGGCCTATAGGGCATCACTAGAACCACCAGAGGATGGAAGAAGAAAAAGCGAGGAGAGTAGGCTTGTGCTGTTGATGCCTTCAACCTCATCAGTGGAAAGTTTGTCCACGGAACAAGGATCGTCGGATGGCTGAGATGGTGATCTCAGAGTGCAACGTGGAGATGAAGGAGGCTTGTGAAGGGCGCCTAGATCTCCAAAAGGTCTCGAATCAAGGCGGCTGGCTATGGAGGCAATAACTAAAGCAAATAGCTACTGCAAACGGGTGCAAGGAGGAGGTGAATAGAGGCGAAATGGAGCAGGGCTGATGCAGTTGCAAGCTATAGGAAGAAGGGCTGAAGCAGAAATAGGGTTAGGACTAGGGTGATGTGCCAGCTACTTGGTTTGCTCCCTTTCGCATCCTCATAGTTTCCTTTCCTTTCTGAACTTCCATCTAGATTCTATCATTCAGTACGAAAATAAAGTCCTTTACTTGTACCGACTGAGGAAGAGGTTTAAAACACCTGCATTACACATTCTCTAAATTTATCAGTGTATTCAGCCAGTGACAAATTTCTCTAACGAAGGTTTCTATACTGATCCCAAGCTCGAGACGCTTCATTAGGAGATGAGAAATGTTTTATAAAGTCTTTCTTGAACCCCTCCCACGTAGTAGATGCTCCACCATCCCTTTGTTCCTTAAATCACCATTTATTCGCTGCCTTAATAAACATACGGGTTGCCCCGCGGATTTTCTTCATGTCATTCCTGATTTCACGAATGGCAAAAGCCTCTTCCCATTTGTGAAACCAGGCTTCTATGGCATCAAAACTATGGTAAGTCATCCGACCAGAATACTTTTCTGGTCTATAATTGGCAATATTAGGTACCTAAGCCCCCCTAGGCTTGATTGTATGAAAACACGTTTCAAGCTCCATTGGATCTTTTCCTTTATCATCTCGGGATGGTCTAGTAGACATACTCTGAACCATTTTTCTAAATTCGGATGGCCCTAAGTTTGCTTGCAATTGCTGAGCCAGAATCTGTTGTAAGGCATCCTCTAATAAAGCAATCCTACCTGATAGTGTGTGGGCTGCTGGGTGCAACACCTACTGTGTCTGCCGCACTCCCGATTCCACGGATCCACCCTTGAAGCCTCTTCTTCAACCTCCATTGTTATAGCTTCGCCTTTGTCCATAAAATCTTAGATTTAAAAGTTTTAACCTTGCCTAGGTTGGTTGAGTGAGTTTTTTTTTTCTTTTACATTGCTTCAACTATATTTACAATTGGAAATCCCAACTTCCAATTATGAACTGTAAACTCCAAATGCTCAAAACAACAGCTATACATGCATATATTAGGCTGCAAACCAATAATAATTTTCCCTATACTAGGGAATTCCTGCACCACCAAACAACTGGAAATATCTATTGCTGCAATCAAAAGACTCAGAAATTTCCTAACACGACCAAATCTAAATCTAAATAAGGAAAGGAAACTCCCTGGTCAATTATGTTTGCTCCTGCTCCGATCACCGAATATCCAGCTCCTTTTTCTTTTATGTTTTCCACACTGCTATTCTTCCTCTGCTTATCAAGTTCATCTGGCACAAAATTTGCTACTTGGTTCTTCCACTCAAGCACATCATCCAAGTTCATATTTAGCACCGTTGCCCCCAAAATGGTAAAAACGTAAGCCTGAATCTGTTCACATGGATTTGTGAGTGTGGAACTCCAATAGTCAATGTGTCCAGCCCTGATCCACTGTCTTCAGCCTCGCAATTGGCCAGAAAGCCACTACGTGGGGAAACACCTCTCTGTGTTTTCCTTCCAAGAACCCCAAGAGGCAGCCTTGCCCGCAACATAAGACAGCACCAAAGATAGCCTTGCCCCTTCCTCCTGCTAACCAATCCGCAATGCAACGTCAATACAGACATTGTCCCGGTGATCAATCGCATCGTGCCATTTCTTTGTCTTCACTCTTAGCCAGCCCGTATAACCCCAACATGGGAAGAGCTCACTAAAGCATGTCAAACACCACGACACGTGAAGAAGCACCGAGATCTCTGTGTGCCTTTTCTTTCTACCTGACAATTTATAGACCCGCATGACGTGATAAAGGCACAAATCTTTGTTTTCATCATGTAAGCCGCAAGCATGCCTGCGCAACGTGGAGAGAAACCAGCAGGAGTTCTTTGTATAGAACCCAGAAAGCCATGCTCTCTAGCCTAGAAAAATCGATGTGTCACTCCAGAGACGCCTTCCTAAACTCATGCCACATGAACAACCCTTCGTCGATCACGTAGCTCTGATACCAAATGATACAACCAACTACTGAAATCTGGAAATCTGAAATATATTGTAAGAATCATAGGTGATGGCACGATGATAATCCTCCCAACCAACCTGTGTAAAAGCAAGCGCATCAGATCAAACATAATTTCGCTCCTGCAAGCTTTTGCAGAGCCCTCATCTCCCTATATGAACCTGGATGCCACGTGTGATAATCGAGACGCCCCTAGCATGCACCCTTTTTCGCCCTTTATTGGGATAAACATTAATTCCATTTTCTCCTTGGCAATTCACATATTTCGGTGCACCTAGGTCCTCGACATTAGATTCGTCTAGTCTATGCCATGTCACCCTCACCGAGGACCTTGACATTGATTCCTTTAACTGTTTACTTGAAGCACAATAAAATATAATACAAAAGTCATCCTCTAAAGGAAAATGACCACTGGCCCTTCCGAGGTCATGTTATCTCGGCTTCAGCATAACAGTCCCACACTTTTTGGAATGTCAAGAAAGCCTTAGAAACTTACCAAATCACTGAATCTGAATATCCAAGTCAAACGAAGAGGTGAAGCAGACCATGGGAAACATTACGATGCCCAAGGGCATATGGTAGGAAGTAAGAAAATGGCAGAGCCCCATGAACGTGGATGATGTTTGTTCGCACATTAAGAAACTTGGAAGAAGGCAAAGCCTCGGGCATATCCCTTTAAAAAACATCCGGCCGCTCTTAACACGTAAGAGGCTTGGAAGCAAGCAGTGAGGATATTTTCAAGCACATAAGAAACATGAAATTTGATATGGTATGCCTGCAACAAAACCAAAATCAAGTGAATTGCACTTCACATGGTAAAATCATCCCCAAAGGCTAAAAATAGGAACCTAAATATTTTCTTTGTGTTGGCGATCAACATTCTCTCACTCCTCTCCCATCCTTAGAGGCCTTTAGCAATGAGATGTGGACTCTTTCCCTCTTCAACATGTGAGCTTGTTTAACCAAATTATGAATCATGTCAATGAATATAGACGGCGACAAGTTGATGGACAGCGATTTTGAGTTGCGCCTTGATGAGGACTCCTTCAAACTCTATGGGGGTGTCTTTCAGTCGCTCTGCAAGCCGATCATCATTCACAGCTCTATCAGCAGTTCATAGTCTAACTATTGAGGGCGGTAGCAAACTAGTTCAGAATGAATCATCGACGATTACCATCGCGGGCCACAAAGGTGAGGCATCTCGACGGTGGACTTCTCATTCTTCTCGTATCAAGGTTCGTTGCAGATGGCAGAATGGGAGTGGTGGGGGATCCTCCAAGAGAGTTAGATAGAGAATTGTCCATGGGATTGAGCATAAAATGCAGACTAGAAAGAACAAAGGACCCTTCTACGGTCTTTACCTATGTCTAGATCAATCCAACAAATGCCGAAACTCATCCTCAAAAAATACAACACAACGCAATTTCAATCAAATACAACAAAATGCAGTTTCAATCTAATGGCATTCAATAACAAGGTTGAAAACCAAAAAACTCCATCATGCATAGAAAGGATAGCTACTATGACATCCCCACTGCATCATTCGCGCCCAAGGGTGGGTGTAGACCATAGTGTAAAGATATGTTCTCACATATACACACCCACACATATTTGAGCATCCATTTATACAAGTACAGCTTCAATCTCATGACAATGCCTCACAAGCTCGACAACCATAAACTGCATCACGCATAGCAAGGACTAGCTATAGCTATGGCCTTTACCTTACTAAATTGCTTGCCGATCTTGCGCATGGTTGTAGCACACATTCTATTGTCATATACAAGTATTGTTTCAATCTCGTGACAGCCTCTCACAAGCTCAACATACCATAAACTCCATCACACATAGCAAGGACTGTGGCTATAGCCATGGTCTTTGCCTTACTAAATTGCTTGTTGAGCTTGCACTTGGTTGCAGCACACATTCTATTGTCATACTTTCTATTGTCTTCCTCAAGGCTTGGGTTCATCCCTTTGCCCCAACAATGTGCTTGACCAATGCTCAATCCTAGAAATCCTACACAAAGCTCTTCGCTATTTGCATGTCTTGTGAGTCTTTAATGGCAGTGGGAATCGAGGGAGATGGCATTCTTGCTAGAGAAAGAAAGAAAGAAAGAAAGATATATTAACCTCAACGGGAGGCCTCACGGGCCTATGGAACAAAGTACACAGAAAAGCGAAATCATACAAGCCTCAATGGGCTAAAGCAAACGGTACGCTATGACCCTTGCTGAGTATTAATCTATGCTAACAGAATCATAAACATAGAAAAAACAAGGTCAACTACAACTGCAGAGTGGGCCATATCAATCAATCCATCTATCCAGGTGCTAGGACGCAACCAAAGCCTAGTACAATGATGGATCTTTGGTGGGCTGCGAAGATGTCTCGTATCTGCGTCTCTCTAACTTTCTCGCGCTGTGGTGGGGAACGCGGTCTCCTCGCTCCTCTAGACTCTCTGAGCTACGTCTAGGGTGACCCCTCGTCTCTGTCGGTCTTCCCTTAGGAAAGCTGTGATAGATCAGACCTCAATAGAGTGTACCTTAGGGGCTCTCTGTCGCACATGTGGCCTCTGAGCCCCTCTCTCCGTGGTACTGTGCCGGCTGCTCATCCAGACTGCTCTCATGTCGGCTAGCTCCTCCTCCTCCTCCACTTCCCTTGTGCGAGGGCTGACACAAATGTATATGAGTCTGTGACGTGTCGATGTGCCCGGTCACCCTCTATGTCCTGTAGTGGTCTGACCATCCCTTGCTGCTCTCTGATCTGTCATAGAATTGTCTCCCTATGTCGCCGCATCTCCATCAAATAAAGCCCGATATAGACATGGTCATGGAAATGGATCAGTCGTGACAAAGGACCGAAGCCACTCCCCTCTAGATAGAGACAGTGGTAGCGTCCCCGAATCTCGTAGTAGGCTGGGCAAACACAAAGAAAATGCTCCTCTGTCTCAACCGCCCCTAGCGTGCAGACCCGTTGCTCTCTCGGTATACCCGTTGCTCTCCCTGCCTTGACCCTCAGCTGGTGGGACGAAACCCGCATCTGACCAATGGCAATCCTCAGTGCATGGGAGACTCCTCTATCCTCGAGATACTGGGGTCTGATAATGAATCCCTCCTCTGATACTCTTAGGAAGTGGTCGCGATAAAACTGAGTCTTGGTGGGGAGCTCCTAGTCCTCCCCCCAAGTCCGGGATGTGTGAAGCTAGAGGAGGTCTAACCGTATGATACGGCTAATCTCATCTCGCGGGATCGACGTAGGAGGTGCATCCATGCTGTACAGAAAGAGGGGAAGCATGTCCATCTAGATACCGTGCCAAGATCTCCCAAAGAGTGAAAGAGCATCTGTTGAGAGGCATGTTCTGCTGGCTAGCTGCCTTTGCACATTATGCCGACTTGCCATGCCAGATACAACCATAGCAACAGAACAATGGCATCCATCAAATGCAAGAAACCAACCAATTGGCATGTTAAATAGAAAACCTCAAGCTCATATATTGCTTGCTATAAAGGCCTAATATATCAGTGATGAAAGAATCAACAAGTTAGAAATAGTTTGGTTATAACTTATACCTCGTCACTCTGAAATTGACCTATGGTGTATCGAAATAAAAACCTTCTTGGCCCTGCAGAGATAAAATTTCACGTTTTACATTAGATATAAGCTGTAAGAATACAAAATCGGGACTTTCCTTTGCCTGACATATGATGGAGCTTTACAATTCCCATATTTCTTTCTAAAAATCTAAAAGATGAGAGAAGATAAGCATGTGATGCATGGCTTCAGTTTTCCCAAATTACTCTTACTTTTCATTAGGAGAAGCCCCAATCCAGCTAAGACACTGTATGATATTCCAGGATGATTGCCAGCACTTCGTAGACCTTCTGTTTGAACCACAAGAAGCAACCTCAGTCAATAAGACAAAGAGAAATGAAAGAGGCGGCAAAAACAAGGACGCTTTTGAATGATTCATGAGAAGGCTCTGCACCAGTTTCTTTTACATAGAGTAATGGTTTCATGTTATTTTGAGACCCACAACACCTGACATCTAAGATACACTGTACATTCATTGAAAAAAGACACAAGCCTAGCACAAAGTAACTTTCTCCATCTCATAAAAGAAGATCACAAAACCAGCATCACTGACCTGACACACGACGATAAAAGCTTAACTTTTATTCCCAAAGTTAGCATCGAAAAGTGACAATTGTACCATTTGAAAACACAATCTGCTCTATACCCCCCAGCACTGCCACCATTGCCAACAATGAGAATTCAGATCATGAAGGCAACATGTTCAAGGTTACAGATCACTCTGGCATAAGCCTTGGAAGTGACTTTTAGGAGTTTCAAAACAAGGATTCGACTTTGGATACAGCCTGCCTGGCTTCTTTTGGTGAAGCTGATTATTCTGTAGGAGAAGGCCAAGGCTCCAAAACTTTGGATAAGCAAAGACAACATGATCCTAACGATGTTGTGTTGTCAGCATTCAATTGCAGGTTGGGGTGCCAAGTCGAGGCCAAGCATTCTTCTATCTTGAATCGAATTCTCGCTCTCTGATGCATTGGATCACCATGAGATCAATCAAGACTTTCACCTAGAGAGTCTCTCGATTGTTGATGGCACTAGCAACAGTGTTGCTCCTTGAACCTCCAGCTGGACAAGAAATAGTTATTCCACCACATGTAAAGAGCAAATACTTCACACAGCCGTTGTTTCTCAGGGTGCTAGACAGTCTTCAAAGAAGGTACTGGAAACGTCTGCATCCTACTGAGAAGATCCTTATAATGGAGGTTCTACTCTCCATTTGCTTCATACAACAGTTACAAGAACCTGCAAACACGTATTCAGCATTTGCTAGTGACATAATCTGTTGAGACAGGAGACTGGAGGAACACAATACTCAATAAAACACGAGGCTACACCTGAAAACTGTGCATGAAGTCCGTAGTTTTATGGGACTCTGCTCCTATTACAAGAGATTCATCAGGCATTTTACAAGCTCCACTACATGACCTTACCAAGAAAAATGCAACCTTCACATGGGGAATGTCACAAAAGAAAGCATTCAATACACTCAAGGAGAAGTTGACTACAGAGCCTATTCTTGTAGTCCCGGATCTTTATCAACCTTTTGATGTTCATTGTGATGCCTGCGGAGAGTGTGTTGGGGCTGCATTGCATCAGAATGGACATGTAGTAGCATACGAAAGCCAAAGATCGTGTGATTCTGAGAGATACCTGGGAATCTATGAAAAAGAATTGTGGAAGGCACCTGGCCTACTTATGCCTCTTCCCGCGCCTCAGGCATCGTGGGAAAGTATTACAATGGACTTGATTTTTTATTTACCAAGATCAAAGTCAAGTAATGATGGGATTTGGACTATCATTGATAGATTCAGCAAGCAAGCTCATTTCATTCCAGTTCGCAAAACCTTAAAGGCAGATCATATGGCTAAGCTTTTCATGGCACAGATCTTTAAGCATCATGGTATGCCTAAGTCCATTGTCAGTGATCGAGATCCCAGAATGACCAATCTATTCTGGAGAGCTTTATTTGATAATATGGGGACGAATCTGAATTTTTCTTCTTCTTTCCATACCCAAACAGATGATCAAAGTGAAGTAGCAAATTCTACAGCATTGCATATGCTGAAATGCTACGTGGGTGACCAAGGTTCAAACTGGGAAAAGTACCTACCATTGGTAGAGTTCGCTTACAATAATACAGTTCACAGCTCTACAGGCAAAGCCCCCTTTGAGGTCATCTATGGGAAGGTGATTCTGCGACCTATCCTAAGGACCAAAGATGGAATATTTGCAGCTGATAAGTTTGTGAGAGACCTCCGGACAGCTTTCAGCCAAGCCCGGACAGCAATTGAAAGGTCTCAAGAAAAGCATAAAAGAGCTGCAGATAAGCATAGGAGACAATTAGATCTCAAAGAAGGGGATTGCGTACTTTTAAAGTTCGAGAAAGCTAGGCTCCACAAGTTTAAAGGCAAACAGAAAGTGTATGCAAAGTTCTCTCCCGGGTACTATGGCCCTTTCAGGGTTACAGAAAGAATAAATGAGGTTGCATACACGTTGGCATTGCCAGAGCATTGGAGGATTCACAATGCATTCCATGTGAGTCTTCTAAAGAAATTCAAGGGGCCAAAGCCTACAGAGCCAATAGCAGAGAATCCACTAGAAGTGGATGAACTGGAGGAGGTGATTGTGTACCATATTGTACGCAAAGGCCCTCAGGGCAAGGAATTTTACAAGTACCTTGTAAAATTCAAGAATTATACCGCATTGGATGCCAAGTGGATGGATGAAGACATGTTGTCCGATCATCCACAACATTTGGATGTTTACAAGGAAGCTTTTCAGTTGAGGTCAACTGAATAGAAGCCGAGGGGATGTCACCACAATGTAAATATCCTAAGTCAAAGTACAATTGACCATTTCTTTGATCGTAATTAAAGAATTTTCCATCTAGGTTAATTATGGTCAAAAGAGTTCTTCTATAGGTCAAAGAATTGACTACGGTCAAAGATACTTGACTTCGGTTAAGTAAGCCTGACTTCGGTTAGGAAGACTTGGTTTATACCAAGAAGGTTAACTGTGGTTAACCAAGATGTGCCAACTTCGGTTGGAGAGTTGTGCCACCTTCGATTGGAGAGACTTGACTATAATTAAGGCGCCTCGACCCTTGGTCCAAGCCCCTTAATCATGATCAAGAGCATTGACTCCGGTCAACCAAACAATATATATATTTATATATAGTTGTTATGTGTGCACATGTGTTCAGTGGGGACGCCCACCGTGACTAGGATTAGTCCATAGTTTATTATTTTTGCATGCAAACACTAACAACTAATGGGTACCATGGTGGTGCGCTTTAATTAATTGTTACAGGTACTATCAGGGGCTAAAGACCCAAGCAATTTGGAGCATAGCAAGCATTTCAGAGGCCACCCACGTGACCAAGTGCTACGAAGATCCTAGTCTAGATTTTAGACAAGTGGCATGTTGCCATTTTGGAATGAGCTTGAAGCTCTTGTAAAGATTGATTCACGTTTGAAAATAGGTATGACAGCTCTACGCTGAACTATGTACTCCAATTCTCTCTTCTTTAATAAAAACCTTGGGGGGGGTCCAGCCCGACGATTGTTCTGGGCCCTAATGTATCTGTAGAGAGAGGGAGAGAGGGAGAGCAAGAGAGAGTGTTTGCAGCAGTTTGCTTCCTGTGATTTCTGCAAGCAGGAAGGGTGAAAAACGGAAGGATGTTTTAATGATGGAGATTGCATAAGGTGTTGCAGCAAATTGGGAATGTGGCATATAGTTTGAAGCTACCTATTTCTCAACCATCATCGTTGCTGCAGTTCAGCATGCAATAGTGGGGACTATTGACAGATGCAACAGAGAATACTCACTCCATTCACTGTTACATATATGCTATGTAGACATGAGCTTCTCTTCTTCATTTTATTGTTTGTGACTCCTCGTTACAGCTCCATTGCAAATTTGAGGGTAAATTTCCTTTGAGCAATGTGGACTACTTAGTGACTTTCTAGTCTAATCAGCCTTTTAATGGCATTGTAAATAAGTAGTACTTTAATAGGATGGCCTAATGTTGCCATGTGGCAACCTAGGGTGGACATCCCATAAGCATTGTGGTATATTTTGCCCAACCCTATACATATAAAAGGGGGCCCTGCTGTACCATGTACTCATTCTTGAAATGCAATCTAATGAACATTCATTTACAGCTGAGCCTTGTTTTGCTAGGCTGTGAGCTAGCTTAGCTACAAAAACCCAGGACAAATGCAGTTCTACAAACAAGAAATTAACCCAATGGACAGCTCCGGCATGCCGAAATACCTAGGGGAAGACCATGATTGTATTCAAGTCTGCGGGAGACCCTTCACGATCTATGGGGGACTGGCGATCAATATCAATTAATAGTGATCCCTTACACCTAATAGAGAGAATATTACCAGCTTGTCATGTATTCAGTACTTGTGGGGCTAGCTTGTGTGCTAGACCCAGTATCTTGTTACGGTGTTTCAAAATCTATTTCAAGTAGCTTCCTAGCCTTTTGGTTTGTTGCTCCAGCAGATTTTTTAGATCTCTTCTGTCGACATAGCCTTCTCTGATCTGTGCGTAGGCTCTACATGTAAGGAATACATTACTGTTCATTCTCTACTTCCCTTGTGGGGCAGATTTTGCAGGTTTTCCTCTTTGGGAATCCGTGGTCTTATCCATCTACCTCGATATGATGTGAACTAGTTTTGATTTTGCGTATTAGATGCCTACATTCCTATGTCTTTCCAGAGATATTTCTGCATACCATGGCTGTCCATTGAATTAATTTCCTGTTTATGAAACTGCATTTTGTTACCGGATTTTGCTGCGTCACAATCTCCCTTATTTCACATGCATCTTCTAGTATATGAGTGGTTGTTATACCCCATGATTTCATCCACTTCATTCCCTCTCTGTGCCAGCCCAATCCGTGTAGTTTCCATCGCCTTGTACACTGGTGTCCATGTTCTCAAATTTGTCGAGGTAAGCCAAGAATTGACACAATGCTCCCACCTCTAGAGGTATCATACCCCTTTCAGCCAGTAGAATGGGGCAGTGTGTGTATGCCTTAACCCCTAACTCTCCTATCAGGAAACGTTTATGTATAGTTTCTATTCTTTCACAGTATATCCTAGACAGCCCGGGTGACCAAGCGGGCATCCGGGAGAGAGAGAGAGAGAGAGAGAGAGAGAGAGAGAGAGAGAGAGAGAGAGAGAAGCTAATTAACGTGTGTAGAAGTCCAAGAAGGCATCCGTGAGTATTGAATTACATCATGTGAAAAACTGGTGATCTTAGATTACTCATGAATGACATATTACCGAAAAAGTCTTGACACATGGAGTGTTTTCCTTTCTCTCGCATGGGCTCGAGTGGGGACCTAGTGCCTCTGAAACACGGTTGAACTTTGATGTTGTCTGTCTCTATCCTTCCCTAGGGGCCTCTCACATGGGCATTGTGAGAGATCTTAGCATATTGTGATCCAAGGCATGTGTCCTATCTTGCTGACCTAATGTCCTTGGGGAGAAGGCTAAAGTTCGATCCTGACAGCCCTTAGCACGCATTTTGAGCTAGATCGTAGTCAGCTAGCCACGTTGATAGGCAGATTTCGAGGACCCCAATTTTGAATTGCTAGTCATAGTAACTAGGTGGATTTGATATTATTGTACACCTTAGGTCATGTTGTTAGAATTATTGGTATATTCTAGGCCATGGCCAATGTAATTTAATAAATAGGTTAGGGGCACTTTTCCCTCATTGAGGTTTTTCCCCCTAACCACAGTTAGATCCTTAACTACGATTAGTGGATAGGATAAGGTTTTGTCACTTAGACAAAACCTCACACTCTCTTGTATTTTCACTCATCTATTCAGACATTTTGCTCCTCTTGCATTCTTCTCTCACATTTGGTATCAGAGCAGGTTGCTCCCGGTACTGCTCCTTACCCGCAAGCTCGAGCTCTAGCCCACGTTCCTACTAGTCCGTACAGTCCATACGACTATAAGGATTTCTGTCGCTATAAATCTGAAGGTCGCCGTACAGCAAGCGCCATTTGTACTAGCTCGCTCGTACATCTGCAACTGACAGGTCGTTCCGTACATCTGCACCATCCATACCAGCTCGTCGTACATCTACCAATCGTCCATACCTTGTACGGATTCTGTACACTGACTACGTCTCAGATGCGTACATTCTCGTCATACATTTTCGTGCAGGTGTACGGATTCCGTCAACAATGGGGGGTAGACCATAGTATAAAAATATGCGCTCACACATACAAATCCACACACCCACACAAACTTAAGCATCCATTTATACAAAGTCTTTGTATTGAGTTTCTGTCGGCACTCTGGAGGTGAAGGGCATACTCAGCCATGATGAAGGCTAGCACTAAAGGAGAAGGCTAATCAAAAACTAGTCCAAAATCTATTCATTCAAGCTACAACTGCTTGTGAAGTCTAAACGATTTCATTTTAGTCTCTCCCAAACGAGCATCTAAATCTATCCGATAGGGCAACGCACCATTTAAGATAGAAAGAATTATCGCAATACCAACAAGCCGCGACATGGACGAAAACTTCACAAGGTGAAATTTGCATGTCCGCTAATACGGCAGAAGCATATACCTAGATGAATCTAGGAACATTCCCAAACTCATCCTCTAAAAACACAACATAGTGCAGTTTCAATCTCATGATAGTCACTCATAAGGTTGAAAACCATAAACTCCATCACGCATAGCAGGGACTAGCTCCTATGACATCCCCGCTAACGTTTTGTTGCAGGCATTGCAGTCAGGTTGCAAAACCTGCTCCAAAAATTTGGGGCTTTTTTGGTTTTGCTTGCAATCTTGCATACAAAATTTGGGGCTTTTGCAGATAATTGCAAAATTTGAGGTTTTTGGATGCTTTGCCCCCTTTCAGCTGCAATTTCTCGCAAGAATTTGCAGCTTTTGCATTTTGAATGTAATTTGGCCGTGGAAAGATCATTTGGGAGCTTTGAAAGCAGTTTTGGACTCAGTTTGAGTCATATTGCAGACATTTGCCACTTTTTGCAGATATACTTAGCAGTGTTTTAGCATTTGCAGAGCATTGTGGTGCATCTCAAGCTTTTGATAGGCTATGACAGCAATTGAGTTTGTTGGCAGAAGTTTTTGGCAAACTTTGGTTGTGCATTTTACATCCCAGGAAGGGATTTTATGTGTCTAGTTTCCTGCATTTTTTAGTTTTCTGGCAGAAATGGCTCAAAACAACCCCAAGGAGGTGTTTGGAATCCTCACTCAAGAGGATAAGATGGATGGAACCAACTACTGCTTGTGGAGTTTTATGGTTCACAACATCTTGGTTGGCAGGCATCTGTGGGATTATGTCAATGGAGATGAGACAAGGCCAAAAACTGTGGCTACTTGTCACTCCTACAGCTGGAGGCACGGGTCGAGGTCAAAATGCAGGACAAGTGATTGGAGCAGCAGCTGCTACTCCAGTGGCTCCCACAACAGAACATAAAAGGTGAGATTCTAGGGATGCACAAGCTCTTTCAGTTAGTTCTCTTTCTGTCGAGCGATTTATTATTCCTCACATTCAGTCATGCAAGACCTCGAAGGCAGCTTGGGAAATTTTAGAGAGCATGTTTGCAGCAAGAAATGATACCAGAGTTTCCTTCGTGAAGAGAGAGCTATCTCATACACATATGGATGAGGGAGATTCCATGAATGCTTACCTCACAAAACTTCACGATTTGAGGGAATTGTTGCTGAATATAGATGAGGTTATTCAAGATTCAGAGATGATTACCACCACTCTAAATTCTCTTCCTAGGTCTTATCTCAGTTTCCACACCTCACAGAATTTCTCATTGAGGGGGGGATGCAATCCTACGAGTGGGTAGGACTCTTCTTCCAGGAAGAGCAAACAAGACAGAACATGGCAATACATGCTGCTTTCTAAGTTCAAGCCCAAAGGGAAAGGGCAGCAAAAGCAGCATGGAAATCAGCCCACACATCAGCATAAAGTTGATTCAAGATAGCCCTCTTATAAGGCTAAAGGGAATGCAGATAAGCCTAAGAGGAAGGGCATTTGTCAATACAGCAAGAAGCTAGGTCATTACATTGGTGAATGCAAGAAACGAATAGCTAAGGAAAAGAAAAGGGATTCAGGTATGGCTATTTCAAATGCATCAGCTCCTAATGCACATGATGGAGGGGATGTTACAGCCAACTTTGTGAAAAAGCACTATGCATTTTTTTCTTGCATTTCAGATTTTCCAGTGGCTAGTCCATATACTACAGCCACTCTTGAGGATGACCCGTATGCTTTCTTGACTTGCAGCTATGACCCTTCAAAGGATGCATGCTCTTTCAGTGTTACCGAGACACTGAACACTTGGTATTTTGATAGTGGTGCTTCTAAGAACATCACTTCTAGGAAGGTCTTTTTGCATCTCTGAACGCACCACCTGCTAAAAAGAAGGTGACATGTGCAAGCAATTCTTCTTATTCAGTGTGTGGAGTAGGTGACATCATACTCACGAGTCACATCCACGGATGGCACAAATTTTAGAATTACAGATGTTCTTTATGTGCCAGGTATAAAGAAGAATTTGCTTTTAGTGCCCTCTCTCAATCGAGGAGGATTTCAGGTCATATTTGAAGATGCTAAGTGTGCAGACGAGACAAAGAGAATGACTAAGCTTGGATGTTGTCTGGCACTTTGTATCGTGGTCTTTTTCAGCTTGACATTTATGAGAAACGATCCGATCTTGCACTTTCAGTGAGCACTACCACTACTGCGATGCAGAATGTGTAGTTATGGCATGCCAGATATGGGCACATGAGCTATGGCAGCTTGGTGACACTTCAGAAGCATGCTATGGTTGATGCATTGCCTCCTTTGGAGTCACCTCCTCCTCATGCATGTGACAGATGCATCCTTGGCAAGATGCATAGATTTCCTTTTAAGAAGGATGGTGCAATTAGAGCTACTCGTAAATTACAGCTCATACACAGAGATGTCTACGGTCCCATGAGGACACTTGCTTTTGGGGGTTATCTCTATTATGTTACATTCATAGATGACTTCACCAACTACACTTGGGTCTGTGGTAGGAAGAAAATGTGTTTATGCATTTCAACAATGTGTGGCCATTGTTGCAAATAAGGCAAGACTCAAGGTGTAGACACTTCGCACTGATAAAGGGGGGGAGTATATGTCTCATGAATTTGAAGGGGGAGAGTATATGTCTCATAAATTTGAGGCATTTTTTAAGGAGAAAGGCATCATGCATTAGCTTACAGTGAGGCTTACACCTCAGCAAAATGGCAAAGCTGAGCGCAAAAATCACACTCTCATGGAGATGGATAGATGCATGCTTACTAGTAAAAAGTTCCCTCACAGATTTTGGCTCGAAGGCCTCATGTGTGCCAATTATGTTTTGAATTGGGCTCCACCAAAGGCTTTGAAGACAATCACTCCCTATGAGGCTTGGCATGGGAAAAAGCCTTCAGTGGATTACTTCAAAGTTTTTGGTTGTCTTGCATATGCCCACGTGCCTGTGGAGTTTCGACATAAGTTGTCAGATAAGACACATACGTGTATTTTTGTTGGGTATAGTGCACAAAGCAAAGGCTATAGTCTCTACAATCTTGCTTCTCGCAAGATTTTTGTGAGTAGAGATGTTATTTATTCATAGAATTCAGCACATACACATGCTGAATTTACTATTCCAGCTTCTTCAGATGATGTTTTTGAGGGGATGCTTCCTATAGCTTTTGGTTCCCCACCTGAGGCTCATGCTGAAAATCGGAATTTACAGCAACCTCCTCTTGATCCGCATGCCCCGATTCAGCCACATGCTGATTTTGTTCCTCCACAAGGTGTGGATAAAGTTGTCAGGCAAGATATTCAAGAGATACATGCAGCCAAAACAGTTCCGAATTACAGCCACGCTGTTGGATGCCTCATTTATTTGTGCAATACAAGGCCCGATATTCAGTTTGCAGTATCTCAGGTGAGTAGGTATACGCACAACCCAAAGACAACACATTGGCAAGCTGTAAAATGCATCTTTCGTTATTTGCAAGGCACAAAGTCTTATGGCTTGATGTTTCCCGGGGGGTTGACTTGCAGATGCATGCTTACAATGATTCAGATTGGGCTGGAGACTATGATACCAGGCAGTCCACTAGTGGTTATTGTTTCTTTTTGGGCAAAGCTTGCATTTCTTGGCTAAGCAGGAAACAATCTACAGTGGCTACTTCCTCATGTGAAGCTGAGTACAGGCCAGCTTTCACAGCGACAGTTGAATGTGTTTGGCTGTGTCGTTTGTTTGCTTATCTTCATCTCTTGTTGGAGGGTCCTTCTCCAATTCTCACTGATAGTCAGAGTGCTATAGCAATGGCAAAGAATCATGTGTTCCATGCTCGCACGAAGCACATTGAGGTTTATGTCTGAGAGAAGTTGCATGCAGGGCAGACAAGTATGATCTATGCGTCAACACATGACAATGCTGCAAACATCTTCACCAAAGCACTTCCACGTGAGAAGTTTGAGGCATTTCGCAATGCCCTGAACTTATCTCCTTTTGGTGATTGATCACTACCTTGTACACCACATTGGCACTGCAGGGGGTGTTAGAATTATTGGTATATTCTAGGCAGTGGCCAATGTAATGTAATAAGTAGGTTAGGGGCACTTTTCCCTCATTGAGGTTTTTTCCCCTAACCACAGTTAGATCCCTAACTACGGTTAGTGGATGTCACTTAGACAAAACCTCACACTCTCTTGTATCTTCACTACTCATCTATTCAGACGTTTTGCTCACTCTTGCATTCTGCTCCCTCTTCTTTCACACATGTTTTGCATGCTAGGACTAGATGTTTATTTGCATGAAGATAGAAATTGATTGTTGATTGTGTAACTGGTGGTAGATAGACCAGTGGAGCAGTGGGTAAAGAGCATGTAGATTAAAAAAGCACCTATCAGTATTTTTGCAATGACTTTTGATCCGTAACTCAGGTTTAGGAGTTTTTATTGCTAAGAACGAGATCTACGACTTTCTAGAAGAAGTCGGGGTCTAAATTGCGAAAGAGAGAGTCTCCTACTTTGCGCCATTGGAGTCTTCCTTGTGTATGAGAGCCTCCTACTTTGCGCCATATTGGAGTCTTCCTTGTGTATGAGAGCCTCCTTGATCGCTGTTCTGGATTGCAGAAGTGTTGGTTGTAGAAGTCAAGACTGTTGCAAGGTGTGTTGATGAAATATATGAGTTGCCGATTCTTTTCTCGTCTTCAATGTATGTTCTAATGTTCGGTGTATGTTTATGTGTTAGAGGCCTATGATAAAGGTCATCCACGGTCCTCTGGTTTCTCTCATCCCTGTTTTGGAGCTTCCAATGAGGAGTTTCCTCAAGAATTTCTGGTGATTAGGGAGAAATACTCACGTCACATATGTAGCTGTTGTTGTAAGAGCGAGATGGCCCAAGATTTTTCCAAGTTTCTTAGATTGCCTATTGAGAATCCTTCTCAATTCATCGAAGACTTCAAAGTGTTGCTAAAAGGCAAAGATAGACCCGGAGTTCTTTAGCAGATCCTAGGCTAAGCAAGGATATGGTTTTAGAGATTTGTTCAAGGTGTTTCGGTAACCCAAAATTGGGACGTTGAATATTAGGAGGTAAGAGCTGCGCTTTTAGTTCAATATGCATATGAAAAGGATCTGGAACGAGTTGTGTAACCACTAGCAAGCACCCAATCAGGAAGTGGACCAATACCCAAACCGCTTTGCTGAGCTGTGGCAGGAATGGAAGGCTTCTTTGCATCTTGAAGTCCCACCCGAGACATTCGTTGCTGGACTCATGTTAGGACATTCGTTGCTGGACTCATGTTAGATCTCAAGTTGAAGGTGGAATTGAAGAATCCTCGTCGGTTTGATGAAGCTATTGAAATTGCACGTGCCAAGCAGTGGAAAATGCATCACTTGGATTTTTTCAAGTTTACAAGGGAAGTGGTCTTATGCATCAAAGCTCGTAAAGCCTGCTTTGGATGTGTCTATGTTGCCTTATACACCAAGCAGTGGATTTCTTTCCGATGTATCAATGTCAACAATGCAAGTGGATACGATGTAATGAAATCAGAGGAGACCAATGATATGCTTTTTTCCACCGCCAATGATAGGTGCTACAGATTCATTTATAGAAGGTGGTGAAGGAGTGCTTGATGACACTTTGAACTCTCATATTATAGATGCAGAATCATATTTAGCAGAGGCGAATGAAGTGGAGCTAAAGATGCTTGAAGGGGGTGATTAGAAGAGGATCCGGGACCTCTTGAAAAAGAACTGTGCATGCATGTTGAAAATGAGGCGGGTTTTTATGCTGAAGAAGAGAAACAGATGATTTATATTTCCAACTAGAAAGACGATCGTTTGAAGGTGGTAGATGCTCAGCATGATGAAGAGGTGGATGCTTGGGATTCATTTATGCAACTAGTCCATGAGACAGAGACAATGATGGCCAAGTTACAAGAAGCCATTTGCACACAAGCTAAAGGTAGACAAGAGGATGGGCATGAGCCGTATCAACCCCATATTGATGAAGAGGTAGTGCCAGTGCAAACAACCTGTGAGGATGATGAGGATGATAATGAAGAGCAAGAGAATAGTGAGGCTTCTTACTCGATGATGCTGATGTGTTTGACAGAAACAACCATTTCGCTTCTCTTTCTACCTTTCCTTATCCTTCTTTGGGACGAGTCAATATGATGTGGCAGAGCCTCTTGTAGCAACTCCAATGCAGGAGAAGAGAGTCGAAGATTCTCGTAGGGATATGCCTCTTGATGCAATGGATGTACTGCAAGTGCAAGCCTGTGAGTTGGATGCCTTTGACAAAGATATATCTGTCTAGATCATGTGCGATGAAGGAATCTTGGATAACCATAAAGGTAGCAGGTGATGTTTTGCCACATGACTCAATGCATGATGCATCTTATGGAGAGTTTTCAAATAGAGACGTGTATGCACAAACCACATACAATAGGGAGGTTCTTGATTGGGGCTTTAAGAAATCGATTGAAGCATCGGATTTGAAGATGGCATGCATATTGGAGAGATTGAAACAAACCACATACAATAGGGAGGTTCTTGATTGGGGCTTTAAGAAATAGATTGAAGCATCGGATTTGAAGATGGCATGCATATTGGAGAGATTGAAACATGGACTATAAACTTTGAAGACACAAGAAAAAGAGACTCAAATAGTGACTGGTACAAAAGGAAGGGTTAATTTCCTTCTTATCCAGAACGATAACAAGGCAAAGAAAAAGGAGACTCTGTCCACAGCTGAGGGGTGAGAAAAATGATGGCGGACTCCAATTTTGAAGATAGAAACTGATTGTTGATTGTGGAACTAGTGGTAGATAGACTAGTGGAGGTGTGGGTAAAGAGCATGTAGATAAAAAAAGTAGTCGCACCTCCCAAAAGAAAAAGCAACAGTCACTATTTTTGCGATAAATTTTCATCCGTAACTCGAATTTAGGAGTATTTGTTATCATTGCAAAGCTGCAATCGAGATCTACAACTTCTAGGAGAAGTCGGTCTAAATCGGCAGAAGAAAGGGTCGGAACTGAAAATACGATATGGAACTTGTTTTTGGTGTGAAAGGTGTAGAAAAGTTGATGTTTTTGAGGGGCAGTTGTCAGTATCTTGGGATTGGAAGAAGGGTGGTGCTTCTACTTTGCACCCCTTGTGTATAAGAGCTTCCTTGATCATTGTTCTTGGTTGCAGAAGTGTGGGTTGTAGAAGTCATGATTGCTGCACGGTGTGTTGATGATGAGTTACAAGTCTTTTTCTAGTGTTCGGTGTATGTTTGTGTGTTAGAGGCCTATCATAAAGGTCACCCACGGTCCTTTGGTTTCTCTGATTAACGTATGCCATGTGATTAACATATATGCCATGTGAACGGAACGTACTAACACTACTCATGTGGTAGCATTGTTTATCTCCCTCATATGATGAAAGAGCTCTAGTAACTTTTGTCTATTGTCATCTATTAGGGCATGCTGTCTAGCTCCATTTTAATGTGTAATGATTTGAAACGAGACATCCATGTACAAATGTCTCGCTGCAAACTCTACAAGTTCGATGTCATGTGGAGTGCACCTAGTCCTCAGATCATGCAAGAGAGTGTCATCCACGTGAAGTCCGTCCGTTCATCCTCTCTAAGGTCTATCATCCAAAAGCTCATCCTCCATACAGGGCTTCTTGTCGGACTAGTCAAGTAAATACAAGTCCTCTGTATTGACGTACTAGAAGTGAGCCTGGAAACGTTCTTGCTATATCATTGCTAGTGATAAACAAGCACACCTATCTCAAGCAATTCACCTACAAAGGTGATTGAATCGTGCTGAAGCTAAGCTTCATTGGTATTGAAGATCACAACTTTGGTTTTAGCTATGTTAACCGTCACGTCCGGGCTCTCAAAAAAGGCTTGTAGAGCGTGGATGCATTCTGTAATCCTTTTGTTGTCTTTGAGATCAACACTACATCGTCAACCTAGACATTTGTATGTACGATTATGTTATACAAGGTATGAGTATATTTAAGTCCGCATTAGACCCTTTAGGAGCTATGAGACTCTTCAATGAAAGAAAATATTACCAACTTGCTACATGGCGAGCACTTGTTGGGCTAGTTTGTTTGCTAGCCCTAGTACCTTTTCGAGGTGTTCCAAAACCTCTTTTAAGTAGTTTCCTAGCTTTTTGGCTGACTGCTCTAGCAATTTTTAAAAACTATTTATTTTGTCCCCATAACCTTCTCTGATGTGTGCGTATGCTCTACATCTCAAGAGTAAATGTTGCTCATTTTCCACCTCCCCCCTGGGGTGGATTTTGTAGGTCCTTTCTCCTCTGGGCATCCTAGGTCTTCCAACCTACCTCTCTCCACTTGTAGATCATGTGAACTGGTTGTAATTTTGCAAATTAGATGCCTTTTCAACATTGATAATGCTCTCTCTCTCTCTCTCTCTCTCTCTCTCTCTCTCTCTCTCTCTCTAGAGACGCTACGCGAGTACCATCATCTGATACGCAGGAAGAAACTTGACTTCGTGCGTCAAAACGAGGAGGAGCTACTGAACATTCTGTTCAGTAATAACTCTAAGGACTTCCAGCGGAGATTTCTAGAGGGACGGCCCCCCCCACCACTCATTGACACTCAGGTTTGGTCTGATTATGCACGCACGCTCTATGATATCCCAAATCAGCCAACCCCTAACCTATCACATATGCCACGCCCCACATCCTGCACCCTCTTCACTAGGGAGGAGTAAAGGATGCCGTAATGAAACTACATAATCGCCGAGCAAAGGATCATGAGGGACTATGCACTAAGTTCATTGCATATGGGATTAACCTCCTAGCCCCGATCTTAGCCAAGCTATTTAATGAAGCCGTTTGCTTGGGGTTTCCATGCACATGGACCATCAACACTATCTCACCCATCCACAAGGCAGGGGATCCCATGAACCCAGAGAACTACAGGACCATTATGATTGGACATGTCATGTCCAAGATTTATGCATCAATACTTGATTCTGAGGTCAGCAGATTTGCGTAGTATCAAGGACTCAGAGCAGCAGGACAGGCCGGTTTCAGGCACGATCATGGGACCATGGACCACATTCTTGCGCTCAGATGTATCATCGAGGAGGCAAGGGCACGGAAGCAGAGGGTTTACTGTTGCTTTGTGGACTTCCGCAAGGCATTTGACACTGTTCTGAAAGCCCACCTCATACGACGCCTACAGGACTTCGGTTACGACCAGGAGATCATTTGGGCTATCATGGCACTTTATGAGCGAGTTTCAAGCAGAGTCCGGACAAGATCTGGATGGACAGACGAGATCATGAGCACTATCGGGATCAAACAAGGGCACCATTATCACGTACCTTGTTTGGCCTCTACATTGACGAGCTCGAGACAATGATGCAGGCACAGGGTGGGGTAGGCTAATCTCTCGCGGGCACGCTGATCCGGATATTACTTTACGCAGATGACGTGGCTCTCTTGACCTCCTCAGCAGAGGGGCTCTAGACACACCTTGACGCACTTCAGTCCTTTTGTGAGTCTCATGATTTGAAGGTCAACTTGGGTAAAACCAAGGTTATGATCTTCAATACATCTCGAGTCGTCATGCGCGATGAGCATTTCGCATTTGATGGGTCCCCTCTTGAGGTAGTTTCATCATACACTTATATGGGAGTCCTCTTTTCCGGATCCATCTTCACCATGAGACTCGCGATGTAGGCACGCCTGAGCAGAGGATATGCCTCATTGGCTAGACTAGAGAGACAGTGCTTCCGCTCTCACTTTCAAGATCCACGGACCAAAGGGTTGCTTTTTAACTCCTTGGTCCCCGCCTGTCAGGGATGTATCGCAGTCCATGCTAGGGGCCAGACTTGTCGGACACAGACTCGGCCAAGGTGGAGCGGCTACGGGTTCTCATGTTATCATGGATGATCCGTGGTAAGCCATTTGTCCCTCACCACATCATTCGCGCGGAGTTTGGGTCGCCCCCATTACAACTAGATGCTGCATTTCAGGTCATTACATATCTGTACCGAGTCAGGGAGTATGGGGATTACACATCTGGGCGTAGCAGGATACCATGGCTAGCACTTTCCTCTTCTATGGCACTTGCAGCAAGGGGAGATCAGAGATGCTAGTATGCACGTACAGAGAGATGGTTTGCGGGAGCTCCACATAGACAGACTACCTCCTTTTCAGTACAGTAAGGATGCTCCTCTCTCTCCCCTCCTATCACACGAGGTCAACCCGGTTATCCGTGAGGATCTACTATAGCTACACACATTCCGGACTTGGTTGGGCCGAAGTGATCTCCCAGTGAAGCTGGGCTTCTACAGAGATCACTTCTTACATATCACAGCGAAGGGTTTCATTGATCCGCCAGGATACACACAGATTCACCCACCCCACTCGCTGAGGATCTCCCTTGGGCAGTTCTGAGTCTCTTCACACAGACTTTGTATCGAAAGCAGCAAAGCAGAGCGCTTACCCAAGGAGAGGCGCATATGCACACTGTGTGACATGCAGGAGGGGTTGAGACAGAGGAGCATTTCATCTTTAGGTGCCCTATTTACTATGAGATCCGAGGGCGTTTCTACTGCCTCTTCAGAGATAGTTATGGGATGTTGGCCCGTTTCCTCTCCTACCCAAACCAGCGATGTTTGGCTGGTTTCATTCATGAGGTGCTCAAACACCGCAATAGGATACTCCGATCACAGAGACAAGAGCAGACTTCTCCCTCGACTCATGCTTCTCAGAGCTCTATCACGGAGTTCTTTCAGCCAAATCACATAGACCCCCACGAGGCGAGACCTCGACATGACCATGACTCGGAGCCTGTGACCCGACATCTCAGACAGAGAGTTGACTCACAGATCATACTTGGGGACATTCCCTCCTTGTTTAGGGTTGGAGCCCGACCGACAGGGGTCACAGTGGCCTTGGTTAGACGCAGAGCTACGACCAGGAGACGTACCAAGAGTGCATCCTTGAGGGGGCAACAGCATTCTATTGTTGACCTCATGCCTCCACTTCCACAGCCCCATTCATCATGATGTCCTGCTGCTGGCAATGATGATGATGATGGTTATGATGATGCCGACGATGATGCTGAGATTGATACATATAGTCGGGAGATGACTATGTTGTACTTAGGACTTAGTACTGCCATTTTGCATTTTTTTGCATTATGCATTGGTGTGGATGCTCGTTTAGTAGCTCCACTACCACAACTCATTGTATCAGGTTTTTCACAGTCTCATAGACCCATCGGTCTTCTGAAGACTTTAATAAACTCTCTCTCTCTCTCTCTCTCTCTCTCTCTCTCTCTCTCTCTCTCTCTCTCCACAACTCGATCCGCACATGTCCCAACACGGAAGATGCCTCACCCTACGAGTGCAAAGACATGAGAGCTAACCTGAGACATGAGCGAGCCTTAGGCCATCTGACGTCACCTAAGGTACAACAGATCTCACGACAATTGGCACAGCGTAAGAGGGGGCCTTTCCTTGCACACAGGATGGATGAGGCAACCAAATCATTTCAAGAGGGAGATGCTACCATTGGGTGGGGGTTTCTATCCTAGGGGAAGCCGCCTATAGATCCAAATGTTTGGCACGCATATGCATGCTCTCTCTATGACGTCCCGATATAGGCACCACTTGATATGCCCTCTATGCCCAGGCCCACTACTCGTCATTTGTTCACTACACAGAAAATACGGGCTGCACTCCGTCGGCTCCATAACAAGAGAGCATAGGATCATGAGGGACTATGGACCTAGCATTTCGCACATGGGCAAGAGAACCTGGCTCCGGTTGTGGCACGGATGTTCAACAATGTTGTATACCACGGCTTCCCATCTGCTTGGAGCACTACCACCATTGTACCAAAAATACACAACGCATGGGACTGGGAACTACCGCACTCCAATGATTGACCACACTTTGGCCAAGATTTATGGATCAGTACTACAGAGGGGGATCAACAGCCCCACAGAGGCTTATGGACAGCCGGCTCTAGGGCAAGCAAGAGTTCGGAGACAACAGAGAGAGAAATCTGCTGTAGAGAAAGAAAGAAGAGAGAGAAAGTGGCATTAGAGCAGAAAATCATGGGAATTTACCAGGATATGAGCTCGTTTCTTTTAAATTTTGAGTGTGCATGCACGCGCACAAACTTTTGTCATGGGCCCACTAGCACAAATAGCCAAATATCTGCAACTTTAGAAAGACTGAAGGGTTTACTCATTCAGCCACCAACAGCACTGGCACATGCTGTGACTCACAAGCATTTTGACACAGTGCCAAGACAAAGCTATGGGATAGAGTAGTAGCTTAGAATGTCACAAAGGAAATAAAAGAGGCAGCTTTACGATTATAGGAAAAGCTTTTGGCTGAGCTAGCAAGATGCATTGTAGACGGCTCAAAAGGAGAAGAAAAACTTAAAAGAAACCTTTGCTAACATCAGGGAGAAACAAGGCTGCCCAGTCTCCCAAACCTTGTTTGGGATATTTGTAGATCAGTTTGAAATTAGATAAGGAGATGAAGAGAAAAAAGCGTCGAAATATATGGGTATGTCCTTGTTCTGCTACTATATGTACATGATGATGCGGTGTTAGTAGCAAGGGACAAATCTAATCTCCAAAGACACCTGGATGCACCCACTAGATCCACCTCGATGCACTCACTAAAACCTGCAAGATTCATAAGATGGAGGTGAACCTAGTCAAGACCAAAAGTGATGATTGTAGGAACGGGGATTTAGTTTTTCAAAAGACGGATAGATAGACAGCTACAAATGCTTGTGTGGAGAGTAAAAGACTTGGGAGGACAAAAAGCACTCTTTAAAATGCATAAGACACATGTATGGAATTGGAAAATCTGAGTTCTTATTCACTAATTTGGAACAACTACTTGTTTTGTATAGCTGCCAAGCATGCGGACTTGCCCTAGCAGAAGAAACATGGAAATAAAATAAATACGCAAAATGCCGAAAAGAGAGGACATAAAAGCTATGCACACGTGCATTGGCAGAGGATGAAGCTCACATACTACTCTATTACAGCAACAATTAGCATATAAGAAGGAAACTAGTCACCCAGAACTTGCAGCCTCTTACTTTCTATGTCTCCTTGAATTGTATCCAAAGAGCAACGAGCGACGGAGGGGCCAGACAGTGGTAGGGAGAGCTTGGTAAAGCAGATGTGTATGAAAGGAGGGAGAGCAAACAACAGTGAGGCATGGGCAATATTATTCAAACCTAAGACGCCTTGAATAACCATCAACTGTAGATATGCTCTCACATGTATGCCTATAATCACAGGTCTTTGTATTGGAATGCCAGATGTGAAGAGCAGACTCAATCATGATGAAGGCTAGCTCTTAAGAAAAGCCTAATCGAAAAATCACAGATGAGACACCTTGGAATATCTTATCGTGAGAACTATCAATACCTTTGAGCTTCCCAAAAAGTAGGTCTTCATATTGGCCATATTGAGATCGCACATTCTGCCATACAACCTGCACACAACTTTTGAAGTAAGCACAAGCCTTACCACGTTCCACACTTTCTCCACTTTCGTACGTTCAATATGAGAAATTAAAAAAATACACAGCCATAGTGCGAGCTACGAGTCATCCATACTATCTTTCAGCTTAAAGATATTTAAAAGCCTTTATAATGTCTGATCTTTCAGCTTAAAGATAGTTAAAAGCCTTTATAATGTCTAACATACAAGTAGAAACCTCAACTCTACATCAGCCCGAGGACTCCATCTCAGTCACTCAACCCCACCCAGCCAGTTGGCTTTTCGGTATTCTTATTTCCCCCGCCACCTTTTTCCATTCGAGAGAAACAGTCTCTGTCATGGCACTGGTGCGTTGCTTGGTGAGAGATTGACCAGGTGAAGAATGATGTTTAGGCAGCTTTGGCATGCTCCACTACACGCATTACTCTAAAGTCTTCCCCCTTGGGAAAGGATGATATTGCATTCAGTTTGGAAGACCAGAGCATTTAGAGGAGGTTCTTATACAGATCCCTATTGACCTGTGCACAGGGATTGGCTTTTTTCCAAGTGGGTATAGGGACAAGACTTCTCAGTTTTGGGGGCCGGCCTGGTGGCCAACATATACTTTCCTAGGCTTCATATAGAGTATTTATCACACATCCATGACATATGGTGGAGCTCTGGCCATGTGGTCCAGAGGGACAGATCCTTGGTTAGATTGGACCTGCCCCTTGTTCCTTCCATCCGAGTAGTTACATGTTACCAGAGTGGCGGACCGAGCTTCCCAACATCTATGGTGGAGGGATCATACCGCATAAATGTCTTGGTCAAGGGCCAATGCTTTGCTTGTAGACAGTTGAGGCATGTTGCAGCAGTTTGCCCCACAAGTAGACAAAGTCATCTTACACGAAGAGAGACAAGGAGGTGTCTCTCAGGACAGGGAGGACAGCAGACAAGACAGCAAAGGGTCGAGTAGCAACCAGAGACAGTAGCAAAGGCCTCATGAAGGGGGATGGAAGAACTCCGCACAAGAGGTCAGAGAGAGAGAGAGAGAGAGAGAGAGAGAGAGAGAGAGAGGGCCATGACAAGAGAGACGAAGAGGAAACATCAATAGGCTCAGTGCAAGAGTGTTCAAATGGAGTGTCGCCCTGTGCAGCAGACTACTGAGACATGCATGCAAAGGCATTGTTGAGAGAGAGAGGCTCAGACTCACAAGAGTAAGCCCCATGGCACTTCACAGACCTAGGCACACATAAACACCTCCATGGATGAAGCAAATGCCTCGAAGTTGTCTACCCCTCCGTCAAGGTACACTGCCCCGTAAAATTGGCAAACTTTGCATCAAGATTCTTCGAGAAGCTCCTCCAAAGTTGGGCATCCTGATGCCATGAATACCAATTCCTTTGTCTCTTGACAAATTGCTCTACCTTTTGCATCAAGAAGCTCCTCCAAAGTTGGGCATCCTGATGCCATGAATACCAATGCCTTTGTCTCTTAACAAACTGCTGTACGTTTTGCAATAAATAGAAAAAGTAGAGGGGCCAAGGAACATCCTTGTCTCATTGATCTAGCCATATGAAATGTGTCCCGCAAGGTGCCCCTAGCTCAAACTTGGCTATGTGTCGAGGAGTAGAACAACAAAAAAATCTAAATTTGTACGATTGGATTTATTCTAGTCTTACAAAGGGTGGAGTAGTAGAATGTTGACACTCCTATTATCCACTATCGCGGGAAGCCCATCCCCCTCAAGAAACTCCCAATCCACCTTATCATAAAACCTTTTCAAAATCAAGAAGCAAGATCAAAGAATGTTCGCCTCTCCTCCTTCCCTCCTATCATCTCAAGTCTCTAGCGTATTGAAATCATGCCTAATACACCAGTAGTCAGCGATTGGAAGAGCCGATTAGATGGTGGTGCAACCTGCTTGTTGCCACATTAGGGGCATAAAATGGACAAAAGTCCTATTGCAATGTCATGGGCATCCACAGCCCATGTCATACTCCTTTCACATGCTGTCGCATCAGCAGCACAACAGGATAGAAGTCAGAAGAGGACAAAGTAGGTTGAAAAACAGAGTTGACTTTTATAGTCAAAAGGCCAACCTGCATTGACTAGTTGATCAGGGCCGGCCAGTCAACAGCCCTATTCCTATAAAGCCCACTAGTCCTCTCTCATTCTTGCATCTTCTATGTAACCATAGTTCCTCCAGCGTATCTAGACTTACCTTCAGCAGAATGACCTTCATAGAAATAGTAGATGGTCACCCTAGTTAGCCTCAGCCTCGCGCCTCGCAACAGTGAGCTTAGCCTCAGCCCTACAGTTATAGCCCTTCAGTGGGATCCCATCACGTAGCTTCAGCTCTCTTCAACGAGGATTCATAGTTGTGAAAGGATATCTAGACTTTCCCAAGCCCAAAGCACGAAGAAGAAAGATAGTAGCTTAGCATAAAGTCTGAGTTCATGCCTATTTCAATATCTCTATTTCCATGCTTCAGCGAGGATGGGCTTAGTTAGCTGAGTGAAGGACTCTTAGCCCTCAAGCTTGTTACATTGGTGTCGGAGCCTAAAAATTTCCCTGCGGTTGGAAGCAGCAGCAAGGGCCATCCTTCAACCTGGGTGGGACTAGTATCACCAGCAGGTATATGGTGACAACCCGCACCGGAAGGACACCATTAGCTCAGCAGTCCGGCATGGAAGAGGAGGAGGCAAGATCCACAGACGTATCAAATCTCCTTACAGTATCTCTAGCTACACAGGTTCCAGTGATGCAGGAGGATCGAGTATACAAAGTTGGAGAACGTGAGCATGAAGCCCAAGGAGCAAAGGAAGCACGTGATGGTACTGACCGAGAAGCCGAGCGTGAGGCTCGGTAAGCAAAGGAAGAACGAGATCATCATCTTCTCATTTCCCTATCCTAACCACAGGGAAGTGAGCAAATCAAGAGGGTCCATCAGCCGCAATTGTCATCCCTGGGAAGCTCAACTTCTTATGGTATGATATAAAACAAACCCCTTAGTGTTGATTTCCTGGTTCAATCAATTCGAAAGGTGTTTTTCAGTTGTAGCCATAGAAGTGTATTCTTGCATAATGCATCTCATAGGAAAGGCGATTACCTGGTGGCATAACTGTGTTAGAATTATTGTTATAATTTAGCAGTGACCAATGTAATGTAATAAGTAGGTTAGGGGCACTTTTCCCTCATTTTAGAGGTTTTTTCCCCTAACCACAGTTAGTTCACTAACTACGATTAGTGAAGAATAAGGTTTTGTCGCTTAGACAAAACCTATCCCTCTCTTCAGTTGTATCACACTCTTCTATTGCAACTATAGCTTTCAGCTCTCACTCTCCAACTCACATTTGGTATCAGAGCCAGGTTGACCCTGCTCCCTGCTTTCTTGCTCGCAAGCTCCCTACTCCAAGCTCAACAGCTCGCTGCCCGTCCGTACAAGCCCGTCGTCCGTACAGTCCTCCGTACAATCTGTACGGACTGTACTTCCTGCGCCGTACAACTCCCAAGCGTGCAGCTCCCATCGCCCGTACCTTCATCGTACAACCGTACTGTTTCGTACAGCTGCCGTACGCTTGTCCGTACCTGCACGCGCTGACAGCGCCATCTGTACGCACAGTCACTGCTACAGCCCCTTGCTGCGCACATGATCTCTACACACTTACAGATCTGAAGCGGCGCCCATACACTGCTGCCGTGAGCAGTCCATACTCCACGTCAACCTTGCTCTCGTCCGTACTATGTACTGCAAAGGTCGTCGTCCGTACAAGCTACCAGTTCCGTACATCGCCAAACAGTTCGTTGACCGTACAACCATACACCTTGTCCGTACAGCTCGCCGCCAGATCCGTACATCCGTACAGAAATCTGCACTATACCGTACGCCCATACACAGGAGGGTACCCGTCCGTACAGCAAGGTAGCTATTGGTTGGTAAATCAAATGGTAGATTTTTGCTTTGCAGGCCATTTTGTCCGCAGATTTGGACACATTTTGTGTATTGGGAATTTTGTCAAATTTGGGGCTTTTGCATTTGTTACAGAGAATTGCAAAAATTTGGAGCTTTTGCAATCACACTGCAATTTTGCAGTGATATTTGGGGCTTTTGCAGGCAGAGTGCAATTTGTGCAACATTTGGGGCTTTTAGACCATTTGCCCCTTTCTGCTTGCAATTTCAAGCCACAAATTGGGGCTTTTGTGTTATGAGAGCAATTTTGCAGGTTTCAGTTCACAATAGCTTTCTGTAAGTGTTTGGAAGCACTTTTGGTAGGTTTTGGGAGAGATTGGATGCTCTGGCAGATTTCTGACGGAGACATTACAGAGATTTGAGTTGCATTTTCAGCCAGTGTTTGGCTGTATTTTTTGGGAAACTCCATTCCCAGCAAGGGAATTCAGATTTGCATTTACTGTATTTTCTTTCTCAGACATGGCCCAGCAAAATCAGAATGATTTCCAATTCAGTGGTCTCTCACAAGAGGATAAGCTGGATGGTACCAACTACTCCCTCTGGAGTTTTATGGTACACAATATTCTGATTTCCCGTAATTTGTGGGACTATGTAAATGGGGATGAGATCCGGCCAGCAAATGTGGCACCTAATACCCCTCCCCAGCAAGGAGGAGGCAGAGGTCGTGCACAGGGTACAGCTACAACACAAGTTATTGGTGCAGTTATACCTACCACTCCAGAGCAAAAGAGATGGGATTCACGTGATGCTTTAGCTTTGTCGTGTATTTCTCTTTCAGTGAAAAGATTCATCATTCCGCATATCCGGTCGTGTAAGACCTCAAAGGCAGCATGGGATATTTTGGAGAGCATGTATGCAGCTCGGAATGATGCCAGGGTGTCTTTTTTGAAAAGAGAATTGTCTCATACACATATGGAAGAGGGTGACTCCATGTCAGTGCACCTCACAAAGCTACAGGATTTACGAGAGCAATTGCTGAATATTGATGAGATCATTCCTGATTCAGAGATGAGTACCACTACTCTGAATTCTCTTCCTGAGTCTTATCTCAGCTTTCATACCTCGCTGAATTTGTCATTGAGGGGGGGTGCAAATCCTCTCAATTTTCACGAGTTGATAGGACTTTTGTTGCAAGAAGAGCAGACCAGTAAAAACATGGCTTCACGAGCAGGTGAACATGCCATGCTTTCAAAATTCAAGCCTAAAGTAAAGGGACAAGCAAAGACATCAGCAAATCAGCCTTCCAGTGGTTCAGGACAGCCTTCTCAAAAGGTTAAGGGTGATGCAGGTAAGCCCAAGGAGAAGGGAATATGTCATTACTGCAAAAAGCCAGGTCACTACATTGGAGAATGCAAGAAGAGGCTTGCAAAAGAAAAGAAAAACAGCTCCGGTATGGCTGTTTCAGATTCAGCTCCTCATGCATCTGACAATGAGCAAGCTACAGCCAACTTTGTGGAGCACGACTATGCCTTCTTGTCTTGCATTTCAGACTCTCAGTTGGCTGCTCCGGATACTACAGCCACTTGTAATGATGACTCTTATGCTTTTCTGACATGCAGTTATGATTCTTCCAAGGATGCATCAGCTTTCAGTGTCAATGAGACACAAAATACATGGTATTTTGATAGCGGTGCCTCAAAGCATATCACTTCCAGGAAGTTTCTTTTCACATCTCTGCATCCACCTCCCGTTGGTAAAAAGGTCACATGTGCCAACAACTCCTCCTATTCAGTTCGTGGTACAGGAGAAGTTGAACTTACAGCCATTGATGGCTCAACATTCAAAATTTCTGATGTCTTGTATGTGCCTGGTATCACAAAAAATCTACTTTCAGTGTTCATTCTTAACAGAGCTGGATTTCAGGTCATTTTTCAAGATGACAAGTGTGCAGTCCATGACAGAGAAAATGACAATGCCTTGAGATTGTCTGGCACTTTGTTACATGGTCTTTTTCAGCTTGACATGTATGAGAAAAGACCAGCACATGCTCTTGCAATTTCCACTCCTACTGCTGCTATGCAGAATGCGGAGTTATGGCATGCCAGATATGGACACATGCATTATGGCAGCTTGATGACACTTCAAAAACATGCTATGGTTAATGCATTGCCTCCTCTTGAAACACCTCCTCCACATGCCTGTGAAGGGTGCATTCTTGGTAAAATGCACAGATTTCCTTTCAAGAAGGATGGATCAGTAAAAGCTGTTCGAAAATTACAGCTTATTCATACTGATGTCTGTGGTCCCATGAGGACTCCATCATTGGGTGGTCATCTTTACTTTGTCACTTTTATAGATGACTACTCCAACTACACTTGGGTTTATGGGCTGAAACGCAAATTCGAAGTGTTTATGGTTTTCAAACACTTTGCAGCCATGGTTGAGAATGAATCAGGACTCAAGATACAGACATTACGCACAGATAGAGGAGGGGAGTATTTGTCTGCAGATTTTGATGCATTTTTGAAAGACAAGGGCATTGCACATCAGCTTACAGTGAGGCTAACCCCTCAGCAAAATGGCAAACCTGAGAGGAAAATTCGTACTCTTACGGAGATGGACACATGCATGCTAAAAAGCAAAAGATTGCCTCACAAATTTTGGCTTGAAGGTCTCATGTGTGCCAATTATGTTTTGGATTGGGCTCCCACAAAAGCTTTGAAGACCAAGACTCCCTATGAAGTTTGGCAAGGGAGAAAGCCTTCTGTGGATCATTTTCGTGTTTTTGGATGCCTTGCATATGCTCATGTGCCCGTTGAGTTTCGGCATAAGTTGTCTGATAAGGCAATCAAATGCATTTTTGTTGGGTACAGTGCAGAGAGCAAGGGCTACCATCTCTACAATCTTGTTACACGCAAGATTATTGTCAGTAGAGATGTTGTATTTTCAGAAAATTCAGCTCACACTCAAGCTGAATTTGATTTGCCTACTTCTTCCGATGATGTCTTTGAAGTTTGGCAAGGGAGAAAGCCTTCTGTCTCTGGCGACGCTGCATGAAGAAACCGTGGTCTCCTGGCTCTGGCTCAAAGAGAGCAAAGGCTCCAGACCCTCTCCCCCATAGGGCAGCACCCCATGTCATCAGAAAGGACTCGGATGTAACATATGAGAACAACCCGAAAATACCTGCCCATACCACTCTAGAGCTAGGGCAGCTCCATAAACAATGCTTACTAGATTCCTCTGCAAGCTGACAACGCATACACAAGGAAGGTCTACCCATCTGCTGAAGCCATGTACCCACTGGTATACCCCTATGTATAGTGAGCCAAAGAAAATATGATACTTTCCTGGCTCTACTAATGCCAGAGACGGGGTCCGACTGATGTCAGCATCATGGAGCCGCATGATTTACTTTTGTTACCTATACCTGCTCAGGATTCCATGCCTACTTCACCTGCAGGGACAGCCTGGGAGGTGATTTCCAGCATCACTCTATGGTGTTCCCGATGCTCTTTTGTCCTTGGGGACCATTTATGCACGGAGGCTGACACTCTTGCTTCCATTTGGGCGGAGATTATCTTCACTCTCAGGAGTCAGTGGGAGCGGTGTACAGGCACCTCTTTGGCAGCTCGTGGGAGACTTCTATCCTTCATGAGGACATGGGACTGCTCATTATTTTTTCATTTGACCCCTTTTGGGATGTCGTGGCATTTTAGACCACCACCATGGCTTTTTTGCCACATTGTTGAGGCTAGGGATAGAGTACTTTCTCTCCCACCCGTTGTATGATTCGTTTTGAATAGAATATATCACTTTTCCAAAAAAAAAAGCCTTATGTGGATCATTTTGGCAAGGGAGAGAGCCTTCTGTGGATCATTTTCGTGTTTTTGGATGCCTTGCATATGCTCATGTGCCCGTTGAGTTTCGGCATAAGTTGTCTGATAAGGCAATCAAATGCATTTTTGTTGGGTACAGTGCAGAGAGCAAGCGCTACCATCTTTACAATCCTGTTACACGCAAGATTATTGTCAGTAGAGATGTTATATTTTCAAAAAATTCAGCTCACACTCAAGCTGAATTTGATTTGGCTACTTCTTCCGATGATGTCTTTGAGGGATTACTACCCATTGCCTTGGGTTCCCCTGCTGATATATCTGATGCAAATCAAAATTTCCAGATACCTCCACATGCTCCGATTCAGCCACAGGATGTCTTACCACCTCCACAAGCAGTGGAAGAGGTTGTTCAGCAAGAAATTGCAGATATACATGCAGCAAAAACAGTTCCAAATTGGCTGTTACAAAGTCTCAGGGAGAGTAAAATTGATGCTCCATTACTTGGCAGAACTCGGAGTGCAGTAAGGCATGGGGGGGGAGCTCTTTCAGTTGAATCAGCTTATGCAGGGACTCTTCTTGATGAGGAGGAGCCTAAGACATTTGAAGAAGCACAGGATAATGTGCATTGGATGAATGCCATGCATGATGAATTGCAGTCCATTCAGAAAAATCAGACATGGGAAGTTGTCGATTTGCCACCAGGTAAACATGCCATAGGTACACGGTGGGTTTTCAAAGTCAAAAGAAAGCCAGATGGGTCCGTTGATCGGTACAAGGCAAGGCTGGTTGCAAAAGGATATGCTCAGAAAAAGGGCATAGACTATGAGGAGACTTTTGCTCCTACATCCAGAATGACAACCATCCGGTCAGTTATAGCCATGGCTGCAAATTTTGAATGGAATGTTCATCAGTTGGACATTAAAACAGCTTTCCTTAATGACTTGTTGGAAGAGGTTTATGTCAAACAACCTCCAGGCTTTGAAATTTCAGGAAATGCACTTCAGGTATGCAAGCTGAATAAAGCTTTGTAAGGGCTGAAACAAGCCCCACGTGCATGGTATGCCAAAATTCATGCCTTTCTGACCAGCAAGGGGCTGCACAATAGTCCAACTGAAAGCACCCTCTACATCAAGAAGGATGGGGGGGATATTTTAGTCATCATTCTTTATGTAGATGACTAACTGCTCACAGGGTCAAATGAGGATAATATTGCAGATTTTAAAGCTGAATTGCAGACCACTTTTGACATGTCAGAATTGGGGCTGCTACACTTTTATTTGGGGATCCAATTCACTCAAGAGAAAAGTGGCATCGTTATGTCTCAATAATCCAAGTATGTGCAGAAACTCTAGGACAGATTCAACATGCAGGATTGTAAGCCCATAGCTACTCCCATGGAGCCGGGGCTGAAGCTTACAATGCATGATGCAGGTGAATCAATTGATGTCACACTCTACACTCAGGCTGTTGAATGCCTCATTTATCTCTCCAATACATGACCTGATATTCAGTTTGCAGTTTCTCAGGTGAGCAGATATATGCACAGCCCAAAGACTATGCATTGGCAGGCTGTAAAACGCATCTTCCGTTATTTGCAAGGTACAAAGTCTTTTGGCTTGATGTTTCCCAGGGGGGTGACTTGCAGATGCATGCCTACAGTGACTCAGATTGGGCTGGAGACTATGACACTAGGCAGTCCACAAGTGGCAATTGTTTCTTTTTGGGCAAAGCTTGTATTTCTTGGTTGAGCAAGAAACAGTCTACAGTGGCTACCTCCTCATGTGAAGCTGAGTACAGGGCAGCTTTCACAGCGACAGTTGAATGTGTTTGGCTGCATCGTTTATTTGCTGATCTTCATCTTTCATTGGAGGGTCCTTCTCCAATTCTCACCGATAGTCAAAGTGCTATTGCAGTGGCAAAGAATCCTGTGTTTCATGCTCGCACGAAGCACATTGAGGTTCACTATCACTACGTCAGAGAGAAGTTGCATGCAAGAGAGATCAGTATGATCTATGTGTCAACACATGACAATGTTGCATACATTTTCACCAAAGCACTTCCACGTGAAAAGTTTGAGGCATTTCGCGGTGCCATGAACCTATCTCCTTTTGGTGATTGATCATTTCCTTGTACATGACATTGGCAATGCAGGGGGGTGTTAGAATTATTGTTATAATTTAGCAATGACCAATGTAATGTAATAAGTAGGTTAGGGGCACTTTTCCCTCATTTTAGAGGGTTTTCCCCCTAACCACAGTTAGTTCACTAACTATGGTTAGTGAAGGATAAGGTTTTGTCACTTAGACAAAACCTATCCCTCTCTTCAGTTGTATCACACCCTTCTATTGCAACTATAGCTTTCAGCTCTCACTCTCCAACTCACAAACTGGCGCTAGGATCATTATGATGCAGAGCACGAGTAGCCATAGTATGAGTGGACACAGTTCCTGAAGGACACCAGGGAACGTTTCCTTCCTCATTACTTGGATCGGTTAGAGTTACAGTTCTACGAACGTAACCAAGGATCCACAGAGTCAGCAAAAGTCAGGCCAACCAGTTCAATCAGGTTGCCATTCGGTTATGGAAAGATGAGCGCGATAAGACCATGAAGTTCCTTCATGGGTTGTAAGCAGGCATTCAATAGTATGTTCGTAGCTTCAGACCTACTGGATTTGACAGCACTTATGAGCTTGCTGAAATTTTTGAACACAAGAGCAACGGACCCAACTCCAAAGGCCATCCAAACAACAAGACCCAGGAGATCTCAGGTTCCATAGATACCACAGCCAGCGGTACAACAGGTAGCCAGCCCACAACCAACAGCAAGTTTGGAGGTTTCCTCAACGTAGAGAAGAAGCTGAGACATGACAGAGTATCTTTGCTCCCACTGCCATGAGAAGGAACATGACAAGTGGTACTACCCTTATTTGCATCCGCCAACCAACGTAGCCATCAAAATAGCTTCTTTTGCTGAGATGACAGAATGTCACACAAGGGCCAGAGAACCCATCAGAGAGGTTCGCATGTGTTATGGACAAGTAACAAGCAGGAAGTCACCATTCTTTTTTATGGACGCAACTCGGAGGATTTGCTCGATACCATAGTAGCAGTTGAGAGATTTCCCCCTCGTATAGTCACGGTTGGTGTTTAAGCTTTTTTAGCGCATTTGGCACAGCTCAGCCCCTAGTTAGCACCAGCGCAGGAGCCCAAGATGTCAAGCTCCGCATCAGTGGGATGGCAGAGAATCGTACCTTCATTGTCGCCCTGTTAGGCCCAAATAACGTCATCCTTAGTGCCCCATGGCTTGCTGACCACGCATTAGTTGTCATTGGCAAGACTGCACTATTGCAGCTCAGGAGCCAGCCAGGAAGACTCGGGTACTTTTTATGGTGCCTGCATTGACCCATAGGCAATAAGTAGCTGGTCTATCAATGACTCAGCACCAGCCACAGGTTCCAATAGCGTGCACAAGGGCTTTTACAGCTTTAGTAGAAGGGGATGTCATGGGCATCCACAGCCTATGTCGTGCGTACTCCTTTCACACGCTGCCACATCAGCAATACAGCATGTTGAAAAATGCAGAGTTGACTTTTTTAGTTTAAAAGTCAATGTCGACTTTTGACAATCATGTTCAATGGTCGGCGTTGACTAGCTTGTTAGAAGTCATTGACCCATCCATGAGCCCCAAGACAAGGGTCAGTAGACTAGTGAGCGGTTGCGCAGCAAACGTGTCAGGATTAAAGGATTGTTTGCATCTGTGAAGGGTTCAGTGAGGCTGCGATGGATCTGCAGAGGATTGCATTGCAGTGGGGCAGAAAGACAGCCAATAAGAGGGGCCTATTTATAGGCCTGGTTGTAGGCGCCTTTGTCTGCAACAGGTCGCAAGTCAAAAGGGGCAAAATCCTGGCAAGTCCAGTCGGGACAACCTGGTAGACCCAGTCAGTAGATCTACAGTCTGAGTCGGCCATTTTGGGACAGGATTCATCCCTATAAACAGCCCCCACTTCCCTGCACACACTATAGAAATACTGAAGCCCTTTTCCAGCAGGCGACATGGACCTGAGAAGTGGAGTCAGGTTTTATCACATCCGTGGATCAATAAAGATTGAGTTCTCCTTCTCTGCTGTACATTCTTTGAGTGAGTGCATCTAAAAATGTTTGGAATGAGTTTCCGTAGATCTGTTTGTGAAAGCAGCGTGTGGGCGGAAGCATGCAAGAAAGAAAGAGAGAAAAACAGACACAGAAGTAGGCAATAGCAATTGTATATATCAAGGAATACAACTACAACTTGAGGAATGCTAGAGGGAAAGAATGCACCAAGTGAGCTTGTGTGAGAAACATATGAGTGTGGAAGGGGGGCATATTTCCAGCCTGGTCAGCCTGAGAGAATTTGATCGACCAGCAGGTCAGCTCTACCCGACCGGTAGGTCGGGCTGACCCGACCCAAGCAGGCTTCGGTTAGGTCAGTTGACCCGACTAGTCAGGTCAGTTAGCCCGATCTGGTTGGGAGCCCAAATTGCGCCGCAACTCAGCCCTGACCATGGGCCTTAATGGCCTCCACCAGCCAACCTACGCTAGGCCATCAACTAGTCCTAAAACTGCTCTTTACCCTAGCAAGCATGCTTAAGTATGTGGCGGAATGTGTGCCTACTCCTCACTCTGGGCGGGCACCACAAAGAAGCTCTCTCATTAGGAGATGCCAGCAAAATGATCTGGAGAAGCGAGCCGATGAAGATGCAACCATGGACCCTTCAGCAACGTGCATACTGGATTTACCTCAGTGAGAACAACTGAAAGCTGGGATCCTTATAGCAAAATGCCTAGCTTGGATTTCCCATACTAGTCTGCATTGAGTAGAATGACATGCCCAGTCCTTGGTGAACACATCATGTCTAGGAACCTCGAACAATGAGCTCCCGTACACACCGTGTCCATAGTCTCTGCGACATCAAGCAATGGACCTTGAACATATCTGGTCCATAGCTCCGTAGCCTTGCTTTGCCTGCCAGACTTTCAAATGATAGGGGCTGCAATCAGCCTGCCCTCCCGCCCACACGCCCTCTCTAGCTGTGACACGTGGGAGAATACTTCCTTTTTGTTAGAAGGCTGGTACTATCTGGCATTCCTGAGCAATAGCTGCAACCTTGGAAGCGCCTAATGGTTGGAAGGTGAGTCTGACTCCGTGTCCTAGTCGTTAGCTTTGCCTTTGTTCTTGGACCGGCAATCCTTGGTGCCCTCTCTTCCCACATGCATAGCACATGCTCTGCCTTGTGCATTATCGAAAGTCCTTCAACACCACCCTGAGTGAGCTTGACTCACTCTAATTCACAAAGAAGAAGAGCTCGAGCATTGCCAAGACAAGCTTGAAGACATGCAACAATCTTTGGCAGTACGCACATTCAGCATTGAAGAGCTTACAATGGAATGCAGAATCATAAAGGACCAACTTGCTACCGCTCAAGAGGCCAGTGCAGCACAATTCTTGGACCAATGGTCCAATACCACTAAAGACATTCCTCAACAGGCGAAGGTCACCTTGCAAATGAGAAAGCTTGAAGCATATACGTCCATCTACCATAAATATAAAGAAAAAATGGATGAGATGCAATCCCAAAAGATAATCATCTCCAAGCTTGAACTCCAATTGCTAGTGCACAACAATGAGGCAATGGAAGACAACACCAATGAAGCCCTACTACAAAGCACAACGGTGGTGTACCACAAGCTCCATGAGCTTGTGGCTGCTCTACAAGCGGAAGATCACCTCAATGCACATGCTTATCCAATGGAAGCAGCTCCAAATCAGGATCATATTCGCTCATACAACAATCAAATGGAAACGTTCCATAGGGACCAAAACTCTGTGCAGAATTTGCCAAGACTTGTCCAAAGATGAGAAAAATATCTTATGTCTGTCTACACATGCCGGGTTTATAGCACTCAGGACAGATGCTTTCATCGCATATGTATGCCTCATGGGTAGTCCTCCCCTCAGAGTTACTGCTGGTTTGTTGCCATTGCTACAAAGGCCATCACTATTATTTGCAAGGCATGACATAACTGACATCCCACCACTTTCAAAGCACATTTGTGAGGGATGCTTGTTGGGGAAGATGCACAAGTTCTCCACTCCCAAGGATGGGATTGTTGGTGCAGCTTGCAAATTGCATCTAGTACATAGCGATGTGTGTGGTGCTATTTCTATTGGTGTATTTGACTATTTTGTTACTTTGGTGGATGATCAAAACACTTGGGTCTATGCTTCAGATGTATACTTGCCATGTTTGACTACTTGTCCTTCTCATGGCATAGTTCATCAGTGTAATAATCAATTATACACCAGAGTAGAATGGTGTTGCAGAATGCAAGAACTGGACTCTAATGGAGATAGCCAGGTGTATGTTAAAGGGTAAGTCTTTGCCCAATAAATTCTGCATGGATTCTATTATATGTACAAATTGTGTGTTGAATAGAGCACCCACCAGGGCATTGAAAACTATAACACCCTTTAAGGCATGGACATGCCGCAAGCTAGTTATCTCATAGTATGAGGGTCTTTGGTTGTTTGGTTTATGCACATGTATTGTCTCAGTTGTTGCGGCATAAGTTGGAGGATAAGGCAGTGAAATGCATCTTCATTGGTTATAGTTCCCAAAGTAAAGGCTACTGTTTATACCAACACTGAGGATGATTGTCAGTAGAGATGTTATCTTTCCTGAAAAATTAGGTTTACCTTGGTCCTTTACTGGTCTGTCAGAAACAGCTTGATGTTGATGCCTCTATTGCCTTTGACACACTACTGCCCCTTTTTAAATCAGGTATACAAATTGATCAGCCATTGGAGAGTACAAATTCCTCAGCTGCACATAGTTCTCAGCCTCAGTGGTGCAAATAATCACCCTAATATCCCTTTGAACAATGACAATACTATTGAGCAAGTTGTTATCAAGGAAAGAGCTGTTATTAGACAACACAAAATAGTCTTGAGATTTTTTGCTACACTTAAGGGCAACAAATAGGATGATACTTTGGCTGCCTACAACAATAGAGGTGCCAACCACTAGATGCATGCTCAATTAGTTACTGTTGCAATGGTTGATGTAGCTTGTAATGAAGAGCCATTATGCCACAAGGATGCCTTCAAGAGAAAGTATTGGATGGGGGCTATGCAATCATATTTGGATTCCATTCATTACAATGGCACTTGGGAGTTGTGTGATTTGCCTCTTGGCAAACGTGCCATTGATACCAAGTAGGTGTACAAATTGAAGCGAAAAGCTGATGGCAATATTGACCGCTACCAAGCCCAGCTTGTGCAAAGGGATATGATCAATAGTAGGGCATTGAATTTGAAGAAATTTTTTCGCCCCACTCGTGCATTACTACTACCCACAGTGACTGGGCAGGTTGTTATGACACTAAGGTGTCACACAGTGGCAACTATTTTATGCTTGGGACCTCATGCATTTATTGGTTTAGCAAGAAGCAACCCATAGTTGCTACTTTGAGTTGTGAGGCTGAGTCTTTATAGCTACTGTGGAGTGTGTCTGGCTCCGTCAGTTACTTGTAGTCTTGATGTTGGTCAGACATCTTGTACTACTATCTACACTAACAACTAGAGTACCTTGGCTATGGCACGCAATCCAATGTCTCATGCATGTACTAAGCACATAGAGGTTCACTATCACATTAAGTCAGGGAGCGACTGTCAGCAGGTGATATACAGTTGTGTTATGTTCCCATAGATGACAACTTGGCAGATCTCTTCACGAAGGCTTTCTATGGCCCAAGTTTGAAGTTTTTTGACAAGCTTTACACTTGGTTCCTTTTGTTACGTGATATTGCTATCCCTGTACTATCATAGGTAGCTATATCCTATATGGATGAACATGAGCAACCATGATTTAGTTTCCAAGTATCTCTCAGATGTTTCCAAGATACGTCTATCATACCATTGTGGGGATTTTGTTCACAATTATGCCCTTGTACGTCTTGCAGGCTAGGCTAGATATGCTGATTTTAGTTCGTTTAGGGCAATTAGTAAAGTTAGAACTCTTATGACACCTGCGACACCTAGGTTTATCTTATGTTGTCACAGCAGGTGGTGGTACTTTGAGGACCATCATGGTACATTTTTCTAATGGTCCTCCAACGATCTAGGTAGTATTATCTTGTAAGTAACTTGATTTTCACTAGGAAAACATGCCTCTTTCACTCAATTGTAGTTCACTTCTAGTTTTACATATCACTTTGTCCTCGAACTAATGTGATTCTTCATTTACCAACCTTTAAAAGAACCCAATATTTTACTTGGAATTGCACATCTCTTTGCTTCTTATTGGCTACTCTCTTGTATTGGAATTGAGCCTACTACTCCAACTCAGGAACAAACAAGATGGGATGCAGAAGATGCAAATGCGCATTCCTGTATTGCTTTATCATGCAAGAGAATCATTATTCCCCACATCCGGTCATGCAGGACAGTAAAGGATGCTTGGGACAAATTGGCTTCTCTTTATCAGATTCGCAATGAGGCACATGTTGCATATTTAAGAAGGCAATTGCAGGAAGTCACCATGAATGAAGGTGACTCTATGGATGCATACTTGACAAAGGTCTCGCAAGGACCTCATGGAACAACTTGCCAATATTGATGAGGTGGTGCCAAAATCTCAGCTTGTCAATACCACATTGAATGGGCTGCCAGATACATATCAAGGGTTTGCTACAACCCTTCGACTAGTGGCCATGGGTAATCCAGACCACTACTCCTTTGATTAGTTCGTCACTTTGCTTTTCCAGGAAGAGCAAAGTTGTGCTTTTCAGAATGCAGGAAGCGCAGTGCTTCGGAGAAAAAGAAAGCAAGATTGACAGTCAATGCCTCACATCCAATTGAATCCCACCAGCCAACAGATGCCTCACATGCACATGCTCTCCAGGATGATTGGGCATGGGCTGTCCATTGCTCCTTTGATCCCTCCAAAGTTGATGCATTCTTTACTACTAATGATGCTCAATCTTGGTATTTTGATAGTGGTGCTTCCAAGCACGTCACATCTTGCAGACACACAACATATTGCTGGGTATATGCTTTAAAAGCCAAATCTGAAATGTTCTCATGCTTTCAAAGGTGGCTGAATATGGTTGAGAATGAATCAGGATGCAAGCTTGTCACCCTCAACACGGATAAGGAGGGAGAGTATATGTCAAAGGAGTTTGATGCATTTTTGTCTTCACGGGGCATTGTTCACTCATGCACTACTCCTTACACTCCTCAGCATAATCCTGTTCCTGAAAGAAAGAACACGTCCACTATGGAGATGGCCAGATGCATGCTTAAGGCCAAGACCTTGCCCAATAAATTTTAGCTTGATGCAGTGATGTGTGCCAACTATGTGCTGAATAGATCACCCACAAGGGCATTGAGGACTGTTACACCTTATGAAACATGGAAAGGCAAGAAGCCTTCACTTTCACACATGAGAGTTTTTGGGTCTCTTGCATATGTCCATGTACCATCTCAGCTGAGACATAAGCTTGATGAAAAGGAAATCAAATGCATATTTATTAGTTACAACCAGGAGAGCAGAGGGTATAAGGTATACCAACCAAATACTGGGAAGATTATTGTTAGTAGAGATGTAATCTTTGCTGAACATTCGGCTTCTCCTCTTGTGGACTGCAAAGCTAAGCCAGTACCTGACATGTTAGATGCCTTTGACTCTTGGTTACCTCTGTTTCCCTCAGAGGGGGACTTTGACCAGCAACATGAGCCTCCTGCAGGCCCTCCAACAAGCAATGATCAGCCAGCAAGCACTCCATGCTGATTTGCAGGTCCCTCTTTCAGCACAAAATGATCCCACTATTCATGATGCAGTGATTGAAGAAAGAGCTGACAATAGACAGCAAAGGCAAGTTCCCAGATGCCTTCTTAACACATTGAGGGACAGCAAACAAGATCAACCTCTTGCTGCCGAGACAAGATCGGGGAAGAGACAGATGCATGGTAATTTTCTTGAGTTTGCACTCCTTGCTACAGCTTGCAATGAAGAGCCTTTGTGCCATAAAGATGCTTTTGACAACAAAGAGTGGATGGATGCAATGAGAGCTGAGCTACAATCTATTGCCAAAAATGACACATGGGAATTAGTAGATCTCCCTCCCGACAAGCATGCCATTGGTACCCAGTGGGTCTACAAATTAAAAAGGAAATCTGATGGCAGCATAGATAGACACAAAGCCCGTCTTGTTACAAAAGGGTATGCCCAACAACAACGCATTGACTTTGAGGAGACCTTTGCTCCCACCTCCACGATTACTAGTATTAGATGTGTCATTGCCATTGCAGCCCATCACCATTGGCAAGTGCACCAGCTTGACATCAAGACTAACTTTCTTCATGGGGATCTGCAGGAAGAAGTTTATGTGATGCAACCTCCTGGCTTTGAGGTTGTTGGCTCTGAAAACAAGGTATGCCGATTGAGAAAAGCCCTTTATGGTTTGAAGGAGGCACCCCGAGCATGGTATGCTAAAATTCATGCACACTTATTGTCCCTTGGTTTTCAAAATAGCCCCACAGAGTCCACTCTTTATGTCCGTGGGAGTGGATCTGATTTTTTAGTGCATATTTTATATGCGGATGACATGCTGATCGCGAGCCCTGATACTCAGCATATTGCAGCTTTCAAGGCTAATTTGCAACAAGCTTTTGAAATGTCAGACATGGGACAGCTGCACTATTATTTGGGCATTCAGATTGCTCATGTTGAGGGGGGTGTCATGATGTCACTGTTAGAATTATAGTTATAATTCAGCAGTGACCAATGTAATTTAATAAGCTAGTTAGGGGCACTTTTCCCTCTTTAAAAGGTTTTTCCCCCTAACCGCAGTTAGTTCACTAACTATGGTTAGTAACTACTAAGGTTTTGTCACTAGGACAAAACCTTATCTCTCACTCTTTCAGTTGTACTCTCACACTCTTCTATTGCAACCAAGCTTTCAAGCTTTCAGCTCTCAGCTCACTCTCTCTTGCTCTCTCTCTCCCCAATACTCACATTTGGTATCAGAGCAGGTTCAAGAGCTCTGTGCTCCCTGCTCCCTTAAGCTCTTGCTCTCTGCCTCCAGCTCCAGCCCAACATCTCCCTGCTCCAATCGCTCGCTCTCCGTGCTGATCTGCAGTACCTACGCTGTCCGTACTGATCGTGATCGTCTGTACCTGTTGCTTTCGTACCTTCCGTACAATCCTGCCGTACCTGCGCTTCCTTCTTTGACACTCCGTACGTTCGCCGTACATCTTCTATACTGCACGCCGTACAACAGTCGCTGTCCGTACTGCAGCGCCGTACCAACCTTACCTGCATCAGCGCCGTACCAGTCGTACATGCCATAAGTTTGCCGTGCGTACATACGCGTACCTGCCGTACCTGTTTCCATACATTGTCCGTACATGCTTCCGTACATCGTCGTACCTGCTTCCGTACAGGTCCTGTTTTCGTACAGGTCGTCATACGTCTCTGCACCGTACATCTGTACTTTGCCGTACAGCCTCGCCAAGTTCAGTTCGTACACCTCGTACACTTGCGCTGAGTTGTCCGTACAGATTCCATACATCAATACTATCTGCTTGCAGCCCATTCATACAGGCACTCTTGAAGATTGGTCATTTGGCAGGTACACTTTGCTTGTTTGGCAGAGCAATCTTTGGACAGATTTGAGCACAATCTGTGAATTGGGCAGTTTGTTAGATTTGGGGCTTTTGTCCATTTTTTGGCACACATTGCAAGCATATTGCAAAGATTGGACAAGAAATTGGGACTTTTGCAGGAGAATAGCTATTTGGGTGAAATTTGACTCAATTTCAAGCTCGAAATTTGGGGCTTTCAATTCTGCAGTACAATTTCTTGAAGAAATTTGGGGACTTTGTAATTACACTACAATTTTGCAATGAAATTTGGGGCTTTTGCAGACAGAGCGCAATTCTTGCAACATTTGGGGCTTTTGATCAATTTGCCCCTTTCCGGTTGCAATTCCGGGCCTATTTTGGGGCTTTTGTGTTGGGAGAGCAATTTTGGAGATTTCAGTTCATACTGCCTTTCTTGAAGTGTTTTGCAGCACTTTTGGCGGATTCTGGAGAGTTTTTGATGCTTGGACAGATTTCTGACAGTGCGAGTGCAAAAATCTGAGTTGTGTGTGTTTTTTGGGAGTTATGCATTTCATTCCCAGTAAGGGAATTCAGTCGTGTATCTGCTAAAATCTCTTTCTCAGATATGGCCCAGCAAAATCAGAATGACTTCCAGTTCGGTGGTCTTTCACAAGAAGTTAAGTTGGATGGTACCAACTACTCCCTCTGGAGTTTTATGGTACGCAATATTCTGATTTCTCGCAATTTATGGGATTATGTGAATGGGAATGAGATCTGACCAGCAGGTATGGCACCTAATACCCCTCCTCAGCAAGGAGGTGGAAGAGGTCGTGCACAGGGTGCAGCTGCAAAACAAGTTGTTGGTGCAGCTATAGCCACTACTCCAGAGCAGAAGAGATGGGATTCACGGGATGCCTTAGCTTTGTCATGCATCTCTCTTTCAGTGAAAAGATTTATCATTCTGCATATCCGGTCATGTAAGACCTCGAAGGCAGCGTGGGATATCTTAGAAAGCATGTATGCAGCCCGGAATCATGCAAGGGTATCTTTCTTAAAAAGAGAGTTAAGTAATACACATATGGAAGAGGGTGACTCCATGTCACTCCACCTCACAAAGCTACAGGATCTCAAAGAGCAATTATTGGACATAGATGAGATTATTCCTGATTCAGAGCTGATTACTACCACTCTGAATTCTCTTCCTGAGTCTTATCTCAGCTTTCATACCTCGCTGAACTTATCATTGAGGGGGGGTGCAAATCCTCTCACTTTTTATGAGTTGATAGGACTTCTGCTTCAAGAAGAGCAGACCAGGAAAAACTTGGCTTCATGTGCAGGTGAACAAGCTATGCTCTCAAAGTTCAAGTCAAAAACAAAAGGGACAGGCAAAGACATCAGTACATCAGCCTTCTAGTGGGTCAGGACAGCCTTCACAAAAGGCTAAAAATGATGCAAGTAAGCCCAAGAAGAAGGGTTTTTGTCATTACTGCAAAAAGCCAGGTCATCACATTGCAGAATGCAGGAAAAGGCTTGCAAAAGAGAAGAAAAACAGCTCCGGTATGGCTGTTTCAGATTCAGCTCCTCATGCATCTGACAGTGGGGATGCTGCAGCCAACTTTGTTGGACAGGATTATGCCTTTTTATCTTGCATTTCAGATTCTAGGCTGGCTGCTCCAGATGCTCGGGATAGTACAGCCACTTGTAGTGATGATACATATGCCTTTTTGACTTGCAGTTATGATCCTTCCACAGATGCATCAGCTTTCAGTGTCAATGAAACACTGAATACTTGGTATTTTGACAGCGGTGCCTCCAAGCATATCACTTCTAGGAAGTGTCTCTTTACTTCCTTGCATCCACCTCCCGTTGGTAAGAAAGTCACTTGTGCCAACAACTCGTCATATTCAGTACGTGGTACAGGAGAAGTTGAGCTTACCGCCATTGATGGCTCAGTTTTCAGACTTTGAGATGTCTTATATGTGCCTGGTATCACCAAGAATCTTCTTTCAGTGTCCACTCTTAACAGGGCTGGATTTCAGGTCATCTTTGAGGATGACAAATGTGCTGTCCGGGACAGAGAAAATGATTATGCCTTGAGATTATCTGGTACTCTGCTGCGTGGGCTTTTTCAGCTTGATCTTTTTGAGAAAAGAGTAGCCCATGCTCTTGCAGTTTCTACTCCTACTGTTGCCATGCAGAATGCAGAGTTATGGCATGCCAGATATGGCCACATGCATTACAACAGCTTGATGACACTTCAGAAGCACTCTATGGTTGATGCATTGCCACCTCTTGAGATACCTCCTCCACATGCCTGTGAAGGGTGCATTTAAAGCAAGATGCATAGATTCCCCTTCAAAAAGGATGGTTCAGTTAAAGCTGTCCGGAAATTACAACTTATACACAATGATGTCTGAGGTCCCATGAGGACTCCATCATTGGGTGGTCATCTCTACTTTGTTACTTTCATTGATGATTACTCCAATTTCACTTGGGTCTTTGGGCTGAAGCGCAAATCAGAAGTGTTCATGGTGTTCAAACACTTTTCAGCCATGGTTGACAATGAAACCGGACTCAAGATACAGACATTGCGCACAGATAGAGGTGGGGAATACTTGTCTACAGATTTTGATGCTTTTCTGAAAGCCAAGGGTATTGTGCATCAGCTCACAGTGAGGCTGACCCCTCAGCAAAATGGCAAAGCTGAGAGGAAAAATAGAACTCTTACGGAGATGGACAGATGTATGCTGAAAAGCAAACACATGCCTCACAAATTCTGGCTTGAAGGTCTGATGTGTGCCAACTACATTTTAGATCGGGCTCCCACTAAGGCTCTGAAAACAAAAACTCCCTATGAGATCTGGAATGGGAGAAAGCCTTCAGTGGATCATTTCCGAGTCTTTGGATGCCTTGCATATGCTCATGTGCCAGTTGAATTTCGGCACAAGTTGTCAAATAAGGCAATTAAGTGCATATTTGTTGGGTACAGTGCAGAAAGAAAGGGGTACCGTCTCTACAATCCTGCTACACGCAAGATCATTGTCAGTAGAGATGTGATATTTGCAGAAAATTCAGCTCACACTCAAGCTGAATTTCATATGCCTTCTTCTTCAGAGGATGTTTTTGAAGGGTTACTACCCATTGCTTTGGGTTCCCCTGCTGATATTTCTTATGCAAATCAGAATTTACAGCCACCTCGCGATGCTCCAGTTCAGCCACAAGATGTCCTACCACCTCCACAGGCAGTGGAACAGGTGGTTCAGCAAGAAATTGCAGACATACATGCAGCAAAAACAGTCCAAGATTGATGCTCCATTACTTGGCAGGACTCGCAGTGCAGCAAGGGACATGGAAGGTGCTAATTCAGTGGAATCAGCATATGCAGGTACTCTTCTCGATGAGGAGGAGCCTGCAACATTCGAAGAAGCAAACGACAATGTGCATTGGATGAATGCCATGCACGATGAGTTGCAGTCCATTAAGAAAAATCAGACTTGGGATGTCGTAGACTTGCCACCAGGTAAACATGCCATTGGTACACGATGGGTTTTCAAGGTGAAATGGAAGCCAGATGGCTCCATTGACAGATACAAGGCAAGGCTGGTTGCTAAAGGCTATGCTCAGAAAAAGGGCATAGATTATGAGGAGACATTTGCTCCTACATCCCGGATGACCACCATCCGATCTGTTATTGCAATGGCTCCACATTTTGAGTGGAATGTTCATCAGTTGGACATAAAAACAGCCTTCTTAGTTGGAGACTTGCTGGAAGAGGTTTATGTCGAACAACCTCCAGGCTTTGAAATTACAGCAAATGCACTTCAGGTATGCAAGCTAAACAAAGCTTTGTATGGGCTGAAACAGGCCCCTCGTGCATGGTATGCCAAGTTTCATGCCTTTTTGACCAGCAAGGGGCTGCACAATAGTCCTACTGAAAGCACCCTCTACATCAAGATGGATGGGGGGGAAATTTTAGGCATCCTTCTTTATGTCGATGACTTACTGCTCACAGGGTCCAATGAAGATAATATTGCAGATTTCAAAGCTGATTTGCAGACCACCTTTGACATGTCAGATTTGGGGTTGCTTCACTTTTATTTGGGGATCCAGTTCTCTCAAGAGAGACGTGGCACTGTTATGTCTCAGTCCAAGCATGTGCAAAAACTCCTGAACAGATTTAACATGCATGATTGTAAGCCCATAGCCACTCCCATGGAGCCGGGGCTGAAACTCACAATGCATGATGCAGGAGAATCAGTTGATGCCACATCTTACAGTCAGGCTGTTGGATGCCTCATATATCTCTGCAACACTAGACCTGATATTCAGTTTGCAGTATCTCAGGTGAGCAGGTATATGCACAGCCCAAAAACTATGCATTGGCAGGCAGTTAAGCGCATCTTCCGTTATTTGCAGGGCACGAAACTTTTGGCTTGTTATTTCCCAGGGGGGTGACTTGTAGATGCATGCCTACAGTGATTCAGATTGGGCTGGTGATTATGACACTAGGCAGTCCATGTTTCTTTTTGGGTAAATCTTGCATTTCCTAGCTCAGCAAGAAACAATCTACAGTGACTACCTCATCATGTGAAGCTGAGTACAGGGCAGCTTTCACAGCAACAGTTGAATGTGTCTGACTGTGACGTCTATTTGCTGATCTTCATCTGTCTTTGAAGGGTCCTTCTCCAATTCTCACTGATAGTCAGAGTGCCATTGCAGTGGCAAAGAATCCAGTGTTTCATGCTCGCACGAAGCACATTGAGGTTCACTATCACTACGTAAGAGAGAAGTTGCATGCAGGAGAGATCAGTATGATCTTTGTGTCCACACATGACAACGTTGCTGATATTTTCACCAAAGCACTACCACGTGAAAAGTTTGAGGCATTTCGCAGTGCCCTGAACTTATATCCGTTTGGTGATTGATCAGCACTGCAGGGGGGTGTTAGAATTATAGATATAATTCAGCAGTGACCAATGTAATTTAATAAGCTAGTTAGGGGCACTTTTGCCTCTTTAAGAGGTTTTTCCCCCTAACCGCAGTTCGTTCACTAACTTTCGTTAGTGACTACTAAGGTTTTGTCACTAGGACAAAACCTTATCTCCCACTCTTTCAATTGTACTCTCACACTCTTCTATTGCAACTAAGCTTTCAAGCTTTCAGCTCTCAGCTCACTCTCTCTTGCTCTCTCTCTCCCCAATACTCACATTTGGTATCAGTTAGAATTATAGATATAATTCAGCAGTGACCAATGTAATTTAATAAGCTAGTTAGGGGCACTTTTCCCACTTTCAGAGGATTTTCCCCCTAACCGCAATTAGTTCACTAACTATGGTTAGTGACTACTAAGGTTTTGTCACTAGGACAAAACCTTATCTCTCACTCTTTCAGTTGTACTCTCACACTCTTCTATTGCAACTAAGGTTTCAAGCTTTCAGCTCTCAGCTCGTGTTCTGAGACGTTTCCAGAATACTTCAGCACATACCATGGAGGCGGGTTTATAAGGCATCTTCTCCCGATCGTTTTGATACCCTCTGGGCCTTGGTATGTGCCATGTAGCTTTAGTTATTGGCACTTAGGTCACCTAGTACTTTTAGTGTCTTATGACACCTAGTACTAGTGGTGATCCTTCCACGGATGCATCAGCTTTCAGTGTCAATGAAACACTGAATACTTGGTATTTTGACAGCGGTGCCACCAAGCATATCACTTCTATGAAGTGTCTCTTTACTTCCTTGCATCCACCTCCCGTTGGTAAGAAAGTCACTTGTGCCAACAACTCGTCATATTCAGTACGTGGTACAGGAGAAGTTGAGCTTACCGCCATTGATGGCTCAATTTTCAGACTTTGAGATGTCTTATATGTGCCTGGTATCACCAAGAATCTTCTTTCAGTGTCCACTCTTAACAGGGCTGGATTTCAGGTCATCTTTGAGGATGACAAATGTGTTGTCCGGGACAGAGAAAATGATTAAGCCTTGAGACTATCTGGTACTCTGCTGCGTGGGCTTTTTCAGCTTGATCTTTTTGAGAAAAGAGCAGCCCATGCTCTTGCAGTTTCTACTCCTACTGTTGCCATGCAGAATGCAGAGTTATGGCATGCCAAATATGGCCACATGCATTACAACAGCTTGATGACACTTCAGAAGCACTCTATGGTTGATGCATTGCCACCTCTTGAGATACCTCCTCCACATGCCTGTGAAGGGTGCATTTTAGGCAAGATGCATAGATTCCCCTTCAAAAAGGATGGTTCAATTAAAGCTGTCCGGAAATTACAACTTATACACAGTGATGTCTGAGGTCCCATGAGGACTCCATCATTGGGTGGTCATCTCTACTTTGTTACTTTCATTGATGATTACTCCAACTTCACTTGGGTCTTTGGGCTGAAGCGCAAATCAGAAGTGTTCATGGTGTTTAAACACTTTTCAGCCATGGTTGAAAATGAAACCGGACTCAAGATACAGACATTGCGCATAGATAGAGGTGGGGAATACTTGTCTGCAGATTTTGATACTTTTCTGAAAGGCAAGGGTATTGTGCATCAACTCACAGTGAGGCTGACCCCTCAGCAAAATGGCAAAGCTAAGAGGAAAAATAGAACTCTTATGGAGATGGACAGATGTATGCTGAAAAGCAAACACATGCACAAATTCTGGCTTGAAGGTCTAATGTGTGCCAACTACATCTTAAATCGGGCTCCCACTAAGGCTTTGAAAACAAAAACTCCCTATGAAGTCTAGAATGGGAGAAAGCCTTCAGTGGATCATTTCCGTGTCTTTGGATGCCATGCATATGCTCATGTGCCAGTTGAATTTCAGCATAAGTTGTCAGATAAGGCAATTAAGTGCATATTTATTGGGTATAGTGCAGAAAGCAAGGGGTATCGTCCCTACAATCTTGCTACACGCAAGATCATTGTCAGTAGAGATGTGATATTTGCAAAAAATTCAGCTCACACTCGGGCTGAATTTCATATGCCTTCTTCTTCAGAGGATGTTTTTGAGGGGTTGCTACCCATTGCCTTGGGTTCCCCTGCTGATATTTCTGATGCAAAGCAGAATTTACAGCCACCTCCCGATGCTCCAGTTCAGCCATAGAATGTCTTGCCACCTCCACAGGCAGTGGAACAGGTGGTTCAGCAAGAAATTGCAGACATACATGCAGCAAAAACAGTCCCAAATTGGCTGTTACAGACTCTCAGGGAGAGTAAGATTGATGCTCCATTACCTGGCAGGACTCGCAGTGCAGTAAGGCACATGGAAGGTGCTAATTCAGTGGAATCAGCATATGCAGGTGCTCTTCTCGATGAGGAGGAGCCTGCAACATTCGAAGAAGCTAAGGACAATGTGCATTGGATGAATGCCATGCACGATGAGTTGCAGTCCATTAAGAAAAACCAGACTTGGGATGTCGTAGACTTGCCACCAGGTAAACATGCCATTGGTACACGATGGGTTTTCAAGGTGAAACAGAAGCCAGATGGCTCCATTGACAAATACAAGGCAAGGCTGGTTGCCAAAGGCTATGCTCAGAAAAAGGGCATAGATTATGCGGAGACTTTTGCTCCTACATCCCGGATGACCACCATCCGATCTGTTATTGCAATGGCTGCACATTTTGAGTGGAATGTTCATCAGTTGGACATTAAAACAGCCTTCCTAAACGGAGACTTGTTGGAAGAGGTTTATGTCAAACAACCTCCAGGCTTTGAAATTACAGCAAATGCACTTCAGGTATGCAAGCTAAATAAAGCTTTGTACGGGCTGAAACAGGCCCCTCGTGCATGGTATGCCAAGATTCATGCCTTTTTGACCAGCAAGGGGCTGCATAATAGTCCTACTGAGAGCACCCTCTACATCAAGAAGGATGGGGGGGCAATTTTAGTCATCATTCTTTATGTCGATGACTTACTGCTCACAGGGTCCAATGAAGATAATATTGCAGATTTCAAAGCTGATTTGCAGACCAACTTTGACATGTCAGATTTGGGGTTGCTTCACTTTTATTTGGGGATCCAGTTCTCTGAAGAGAGACGTGGCACTGTTATGTCTCAGTCCAAGTATGTGCAGAAACTCTTGGACACATTTAACATGCATGATTGTAAGCCCATAGCCACTCCCATGGAGCCGAGGCTGAAATTTTAGTCATCATTCTTTATGTCGATGACTTACTGCTCACAGGGTCCAATGAAGATAATATTGCAGATTTCAAAGCTGATTTGCAGACCAACTTTGACATGTCAGATTTGGGGCTGCTTCACTTTTATTTGGGGATCCAGTTCTCTCAAGAGAGACGTGGCACTGTTATGTCTCAGTCCAAGTATGTGCAGAAACTTTTGGACACATTTAACATGCATAATTGTAAGCCCATAGCCACTCCCATGGAGCGGGGGCCGAAACTCACAATGCATGATGCAGGAGAATCAGTTGATGCCACATTTTACAGTCAGGCTGTTGGATGCCTCATCTATCTCTGCAACACTAGACCTGATATTCAGTTTGCAGTATCTCAGGTGAGCAGGTATATGCACAGCCCAAAAACTATGCATTGGCAGGCAGTTAAGCGCATCTTCCGTTATTTGCAGGGCACGAAGTCTTTTGGCTTGTTATTTCCCGAGGGGGTGACTTGCAGATGCATGCCTACAGTGATTCAGATTGGGCTGGTGATTATGACACTAGGCAGTCCACTAGTGGCAATTGTTTCTTTTTGGGTAAAGCTTGCATTTCCTGGCTGAGCAAGAAACAATCTACAGTGGCTACCTCATCATGTGAAGCTGAGTACACGGCAGCTTTCACAGCAACAGTTGAATGTGTCTGGCTGCGTCGTCTATTTGCTGATTTTCATCTGTCATTGGAGGGTCCTTCTCCAATTCTCATTGATAGTCAGAGTGCCATTGCCGTGGCAAAGAATCCAGTGTTTCATGCTTGCACGAAGCACATTGACGTTCACTATCACTACGTCAGAGAGAAGTTACATGCAGAAGAGATCAATATGATCTTTGTGTCCACACATGACAATGTTGCAGATATTTTCACCAAAGCACTTCCACGTGAAAAGTTTGAGGCATTTCGCAGTGCCCTGAACTTATATCCGGTTGGTGATTAATCATCCTTGTACATGACATTGGCACTGCAGGGGGGTGTTAGAATTATAGATATAAGTCAGCAGTGACCAATGTAATTTAATAAGCTAGTTAGGCGCACTTTTCCCTCTTTAAGAGGTTTTTCCCCCTAACCGTAGTTAGTCCACTAACTACGGTTAGTGACTACTAAGGTTTTGTCACTAGGACAAACCTTATCTCTCACTCTTTTTCAGTTGTACTCTTACACTCTTCTATTGCAACTTAGCTTTCAAGCTTTCAGCTCTCAGCTCACTCTCTTGCTCTCTCTCTCTCCCCAAATCTTACAAGCCATTCTATGGGCTATCCATAGGTGCCACTCATTCCTTGGTATGTGCCTTGTAGGCCTAGTTACATTCAATTAGTCGGTTGGTATAGTTACTACATGTACCACTTAGGACAGTTAGGACACTTAGTCCAATTAGGACACTTAGCCCTAGGGTTTTGTTATGTTGGCTCTCTCCTCAGCCTCCACTCTCAGTTTTGCAGCAATTCATTACAACATCTCGTTTTTTGTCTTCTCACCTCCATTTTTGAGTTTCCATTGCTTGCCATAGCCTACAGTGGTTTCAGAGCAGGTCGGGAACCCATTCCCTCAGCCATTGACAACTTTTCCAAGCTGTATGGCAGCCTCTCGAGCCCTCTTTCTTACTGGTTTGCTCATTTTTCAAAGTTTTCTTCATGTGCGTGAACACTTGAGGCCTCCCCAAGCAACTCCATCGCGGGAAATCTGCATTTTGGAGCATCTCCTTCAAAAATCAGCTCATTTTCTTCCTACTGCAGCATAGCCACCTCACATGTGTGGAAGTACGGCGCATTTATTGTGTGCAGTCTGCTGTACGGATTCTGTACATACGGGAGCATTTAATGCAGTACGGATTTATATGGAGCTATTTCGGCAGGTGTACGGCCATTGTTCGGGTGCATTTAAAGCTGTACGGGACTTGCACCGAAGAGCGTGCCAGCCATTTGAAGCCCCTTCTCAACGAATTTCTTCATTTGGAGGCTTGTGCTTGGTTGTTGAATACATTTGGAGATTGTTGAAGCGATCCGGAGGCCTCTCCTTGAGCCCATTCCTTCTCATTTGGCTGCCCTTTGCCTCGGGCTGTGAGTTTCACTCCATTGGATCACTCTGCTCTCATTTCCAAGTGCTCTCCTCCTCATGGGAGCACTTTCCCTTGCTATAACTCTCATTTCCAGCCCTCTGTTGGCATCTCTCATTGCCATTTGCTCTCATTTTCACCTCTCCTTCAAGGGTGAATTGCTCTGCTTGCATTCAGAGTCTTTTCCCTGCTGTATTTTTGGGCTACATCATTGGTTCTTTCCAATTTCTACTTCATTTGCATTTTGGAAAGGCCACGTGTTGCCTTGGAAGGCCTCATATTGCCATTTTGGGGAATTTTCTGCAACATGTACACCTTGCAACAGCAGAGTCTTTTGCAGTGAAGCTTGAGCAGAATTTTGCCGCTTGATGTTGAGAGGTTGCCTTCCTCTCATTTGCCTTTTTGAATTTCAGAACCATGACTAGCAGCAAGGATCATTTGTTTGGGATGCTTGGGGCTGAGGACAAGCTTGATGGCACAAATTACCCCATGTGCATGTATTTTGTGGCACATTGTTTTAGGATCTGAGGCTAGGCCTACACGCAATGCAGCTTATGACGCTACACCTACTGCCTCTAGTGCTACAAGTATTACTTCAGGCTCATTAGGTGATGGGTCCAATGCTACTTCTGGAGCAACTGCATCTTCTACTACAGGTACTTTGCCTACTACACAGGAGCAGATTCAGTGGGATGGTCGTGATGCCGAAGTACATGCCTTGATTGTTCTTTCAGTTAAAAGGGTCATTATCCCTCATATCCGGTCTTGCAAGACAACAAAGTAAGCGTGGGATCAGCTTGCATTATTATATCAGGTGCGGAATGAGGCGAGAGTTGCCTATCTCCACAAGCAGTTGAAGGACTTGAAGCCTGAAGAGGGTAATAACATGGATGCCTATCTTACCGGTGTGATAAGGTGGTGCCTGATTCTCAGCTTGTTTCTAATACCCTTAATGGGTTGACTGACTTATCAGGGCTTTGCTACTACATTGAGATTGGTTGTAGGTGGCAATGCCAACCATTATTCTTTTGACCAGCTGGTTGCTCGTCTACTTCAGGAGGAGCAAAGCCGTGCAAACCGCAATGCTTCTATGGCTAGTGATCAAGCCTTTGCTACCCAGCATAAAAACAAAGGCAAAGGCTAGGTTTCCACTGGTAAACCCCCTCATTCACATGCTGGTCACTCTCATCGTGCCTCTTCTTCGGGGGATAACAAGAAGAAAATGCAACTATTGCAGGAAACTTGGGCATGATATGTCTGAATGCAGGAAGAGAATTCTTGTAGTATCTGGTTCTCCTAGTCCGGAAGATCGACATGAGTCAGCCTACTTTGCACAAGACCAGCATTGGGATTTTTTGGTTACATGTCAGTATAATCTTGATGTTCATGATGTTCATGATGCCTGCACAACAGTTTCTGATGTATCTGATGCCTGGTTCTTTGATAGTGGTGCTAGCAAGCATATTACTTCCAGAGGAAGTTATTCATCTCACTTGAGCATACATCTACTAAGGGGGGGAGCGTCACATGTGCCAATAATGCATCATATACAGTGAAAGGCATTGAGCAAGTTTCTCTTACTTTTGTTTCTAGTGGTCTTGTCACTCTAGAGAATGTGCTTTATGTTCGAGGCATTTGCAAGAACCCAATTCTATATTTCAGCCATAGCTACTTGTGGCTATCAGGTTCTTTTTTATGGTGTTTGGTGTGCAGTGTATGATGCTACACATGCCTTTACTATGGTCTTGACTGGGAAATAGACTCAAGAATTGTATAGACTTGATGCCTATGGCAGATGCTTGGATGATGCTCGACTTGCAGATGCAACTGCCTTTGCTGTTGATTCCTCTACCATGGCAGATACCCATTTGTGGCATGAGAGGTTTGGACACCTCAATTTTGGAGCTTTGGTGAAGCTTCATAAGGATGGTTTACTTGTTGATCTTCCCAAAATGCATATGCCTTCAAAGCATGTTTGTGAACCTTGTTTGCTTGGTGAGATGCACCGTTTTGCATTTCCCAAGGATGAGAGAGTTGGTGCCTCTCGCAAGCATTATTTGATTCATAGTGATGTTTGTGGACCCATGCGAGTTGCAGCTCTTGGGAGATTCTATTATTTTGTCACATGCATTCATGACTTCACCAGGTATACTTTGGTTTTTGCATCGAAATACAAATCTGAAGTTTCTACATGCTTTAGGCATTTTATTGCCTTGGCTGAGAATGAGAGTGGGCTGAACATTGCTCACCATAATACAGACAGGAGGGGTGAATATATGTTAAAGGAGTTTGCTGTTTTTTTGGCCTCCCATGGCATTCATCATCAGTGTACGGTGCCTTACACTCCTCGCTAAGCGCAAGAATAGATCATTGATGGAGATGGCTAGGTGTATGCTGAAAGGCAAGCACTTGCCTAATAAGTTGTGGTTGGATGCCGTTATGTGTACTAATTACATTTTGAACAGATGTCCTACAAAGGCATTGAAGAAGTCACCACAATGTAAATATCCTAAGTCAAAGTACAATTGACCATTTATTTGATCATAATTAAAGAGTTTTCCATCTGGATTAATTATGATCAAAAGAGTTTTTCTATTGGTCAAAGAATTGACTACAGTCAAAGATACTTGACTTCGGTCAAGTAAGCCTAATCTCAGTCAGGAAGACTTGGTTTATACCAAGAAGGTTAACTGCAATTAACCAAGATGTGCCAACTTCGGTTGGAGAGACTTGCTATAATTAAGGCGCCTCGACCTTTGGTCAAAGCCCCTTAATTATGATCAAGAGCATTGACTCCGGTCAACCAGAGAATAAATATATTTTTATATTTGTTATGTGTGCACATGTGTTCAGTGGGGACACCCACCGTGACTAGAATTAGTCCACAGTATATTATTTGCATGCAAAAGCGCTAACAATTAATGGGTGCCATGGTGGTGCGCTTTAATTAATTGTTGCAAGTACTAGGAAGAGCTATTTTCCTAAGTGCGATGGAGCCTAACAAGAGTCTAGGAGGCAGTTCGCGTGACCAAGTGCTTCGAAAACTCCAGAGTTGCCCTTAGTGGCATGTAATTAGGAAAGTAATGTAGGAATTGACAAGTGTCTTGTTGCCAAGAAGGAGAGCGTGAGAGCTCATGTAATTTGAAATTCATATTTTGAATTTTGTATGCTCAGCTATACGCTGAACTATTGTACTAAAAGTTTTGTCTCAAGTAAAAAAGAACCTTTGGGGGGTCCAGCCCGACATGTTGTCCTGGGCCCTAGCTGTTGTAGAGGGAGGAAAAGAGAGAGTTTTTAAGAGAGTGATTTGAGTGTAGAAATTTGATGCTAGTGAATGAATAAGGTTGCATTGGTATCAGAGCACGGCATGAATTGCCTTCTATAGCAATCACGATCAAAGAAAACAATTCTTGTGTGACGATGGAAAAAAAGAGCGAGGTCTGGGATGGTGGGTGGTGTAGGAATATAAAAGGAAGAACTAGAAACTAGAAAACTAGAAGTAAAAATAAGAACAAGATTGAAAGACAAAGAAGTACCTTGAGAAGAGTGTAGACAAGACACAAGCTAGATAGATTGCAATGATGTGACCCATGAATATATGGGCCAAAGTACAAGACATAGAGCAAGAGTGCTTATGGGATAATTGTAGAGGTGCCACATGGCACACACTCAAGACACAAAGACTAGCCTAGACTAGACAAATGTAGACTAGGAAAATAGTACACTTAGTGTGCACTTATCTCCAACACCCTCCTTAAGTGGACACTAGGAGGAAGACAGAAAGACAAGACTAGAAGACAGACATAAAGACTGATAGACTGAGAGACAAGATAGAAGACATGACAGACAAAGATCCTGAGACACCCCTCCTCAAGTGATATCCTCATATGGGTCCACAAGGGTAGGGACAAGATGGATCTGAAACAAAACATAGTCAGATTGATAAACAAATAGACAAACAGACAAGACTAGATAGACAGAAGACTGACTGTAGACAAACAGATAGACCTTGGAGACATTCCCTCCCAGATCCAAAAGCAGAATGAGTAAGACACTAGAACCCCTTGACCTACATCATCCGTGGTCAAAGTGGTAGACAAGAAATATGAAGTAATCAGAAAGCCCACTTCTCATCATATGAGGAAGGAACAGCAAGATCTGCTGATGGAGATGTTGCAGCAACATGGGCTGAGGTAGATGCAGGGGCTGATGTAGAGGGTTTGGAGTAGCAGTCCTTCTCCCGGTGATTATCACGGCCACAAATGGTGCATGGATGAGCCTTGAAACGGTCCTTCTCCATATGATTAGTTTTGCCACAATGGGTGCAAGGCTTTCTTACCTTAGAACTTCCTTTCTTTGCTAAAAATGCAGTGTCAGTTACCTTTCGTTGTTGAGTTCTTTCTTCTTCTTGGAGAGCATTGATGATACCTTCAAGAGAAGGATTATTGTGATACTTGAAGGTAGTGACAAGAGTAGCATAGGTGTCAGGTAAGCTTTTGAGAAGCACAGCAATAGCAATATCTTCGGAGATGGGGGACTTCACTGATGCAAGCTGAACCATAAGACTGCGAAGATAATTGACACGAGAGGCTATAGTAGCTCCCTCCTGCATATGTAGATCAAAGAATGAGATCATAAGTGCAATCTTAGAGTTTTTAGATCGGGGTCCAAAAAGGGTATCCAAAGTGATCCATGCTTGAGAAGCAGACTGTATGTCGGAGATGTGATGAATGTAATCATCTCCAAGACCGAGCAAGATGATAGCATAGGCTTTGTCGTTCTTGGCATTGGGAACATAAGTGACAACTTGCTCAATGTCGGAATCTTCGGGAGCAGCACGGTGAACAACGTCCCAAAGACCTTCTTTCATAAGATGGCACTTGATTTTGATTTGCCAAGTATGAAAGTTGGACCCATTGAATTTGTCAATAGACATGAGAGAATGAGTAGAAGAGGCCATATGGGAAGGTCTTACCTCTTGCTAAGATGCCAGGGCAGTGTCTATTCCCTTACAAGATTGCAGAAATGAAAGAGGAGATCCAAGAAGCCGGCTCTCTCTCCAAGAAGCAGTTTGCAGATATGAGGATTAAAAAAAAGACTGCTCAGCAAACTGAAAGAGACAATGCACAGTACCTTGTAGACTCTTCAAGAGGAAGTGATGGCAGAACTGAATGCAGGTTGGGCAGAGATAGAACAGCTTCAGCTCCTCCTTTGTTTCGAACAGAAAAGGTACGTGCAGCAGCTTCAGAAAGTCGTGGGCAGCAACATGGAGCGGCTCTTCAGCATGAACAGGGGCGGCAGCTCACAGCGCAGCAATGACGCGCTGAGCGCAGCAATGGCGCGCAGATCTGGCAGAGATGTGGCGGCCTGATGTGGTGGCGCAGATCTGGCAGAGCAGACAGGAGCAGCCCGTGGCGCAGAGAATGGCCGGGCAGACAGAAGCAGCCCATTTCGGGGATGATGGCGACCAGCTGAGAGGGGCAGAAATCTGAGAAGAGGCGGCTATGGCTACAGCAGACTGAGGGGAGAGAAGAGGGATCTACATGGCTCTGATACCATGTAGGAATATAAAAGGAAGAACTAGAAACTAGAAAACTAGAAGTAAAAATAAGAACAAGATTGAAAGACAAAGAAGTACCTTGAGAAGAGTGTAGACAAGACACAAGCTAGATAGATTGCAATGATGTGACCCATGAATATATGGGCCAAAGTACAAGACATGGAGCAAGAGTGCTTATGGGATAATTGTAGAGGTGCCACATGGCACACACTCAAGACACAAAGACTAGACTAGACTAGACAAATGTAGACTACACTTAGTGTGCACTTATCTCCAATAGGTGGGAGTACCGGAGGGGCATCTAAACTATACTGAAAAGGAGGTATCCTATCGATGTGAAACCCTAGTCTCACAAACCTTCTGTGAGTCCATGCATACCAGCATCGCTCGTCTCCCTCTGCTGCCAACCTCATGGAGGAATCGAGAGCCAACCATGGCAACCTCTGTCTCCCTGATGTGCAGTCCCCATATGATCTAACCTGGTGTAGATATGTGATGGTCTGAAAGGCTGCATCTAGTTGGAGTGGAGAAGCACCAAACTCGGCCTGAACGATGGGATGTGGTACAGACGATTTCCCTCGGATCATCCATGAGAGCATGAGGATCTGCAAGCGCTCCACCCGTGTCCACTCTATCTCTGACATGTCAGGCCCCCAACAAGGGCTACCATACATACCGGCTGGTCGGACGAAGGAGTCGAAGAGAAGAGCCTTGGTCCGAGGGTCCTGGAAGTGGGAGTGAAAGCACTGTCTCTCTAGCCGGGCCAGTGAGGCGTATCCCCTGCTCAGTCTGGCCTGCATCGCTGGTCTCATCATGAAGATCGGGCCGGAGAAGATGACCCCCAAGTAAGTGTATGAGGATACGATCTCAACTGGTGACCCACCCAAAGTAAAAGTAAACTGCTTCCATTGCATGTTTGCTCGAGAGGTGTTAAAGATCATGACCTTGGTCTTGCCAAGGTTGACCTCCAAATCATGGGATAAACAAAAATCCTGCAATGCATCCAGGTGTCGCTGAAGCCCCTCGGGTGTGGACAACAAGAGTGCCACGTCATCTACATAAAGAAGAATCCTGATGATGATACCGACAAGTGAGCAACCGATCCCTCTTGAAAGTCTCAAGCTCATCGATGTAGAGGCCAAATAGAGTCGGTGATAAGGGACAACCCTGTTTGACCCCTATGGTACTCAGGATCTCATCTGTCCAACCTGCGCCTGTACGAACTCCACCTGAGACTCTCTCATACAGTGCCATGACTGCCCAGATGATCTCTTGATCAAATCCCAGTGTCTGTAGGTGTGTGATAAGACGAGCTCGAGGTACTGTGTCAAAGGCTTTGCAGAAATCCACAAAGCAATAGTATACCCTCTCCTTCCGTGGTCTGGCCTCCTCAATGACACTCCTAAGTATGAGTATGTGATCCATAGTCCCATGGTCTCGCCTGAAACCGGCCTAACCCTCTGCTCTGAGCCCTCTCATCTCTACAAATGACAACAAACTTTGTGTTGCTCAATATTCACAAGTTAAAGTGGAAGTTTCTACCTTTAGATTAGGCAATTATGTTTATGCCAATGTAAGTCGCCAAGCACTGTCTTTACTTGATGTTATGCTAGAGATGCATAAACTATGGTTGAAATGCTTAAGACGACACTGGAGCGTTTAAAAATCAAACACCTCAAAGGATCTATAACTAGCCTACTGATGGGTCAACCATTCCCACCTGTTGACATGTCCATCTCCTACATAATGCCTCCTTTTAATACTAGAGATTGCAAGGAGGGGTGCCATGTGGCATTGCCCTCTACATGCCACATTACATCTCACAAGTAAGGAGATATAAAGATAAAGAGCCAAAGAGGTCGTGGTGGATGGCAAAGAGGCCAAAATGCAAACAACAATGTTGAATGCTACTACTGTGGTAAAATGGGTCATATGGTTAAAGACTGCTATAAAAAGCAGAATGACATCATGATTGGAGAATTGTAGCAAGGCAATTATGCATCCTCTAGTAAACAGGGTGATGACAGAAATGAGCATCTGTTTATGGTGCAGCACATGACCAATTCTCTGACAAGTGCAAAAGAAAGCAATGATGTGTGGTATGAATCTTGGACATCACATGTCCAATCATGATAGTCCTGTAGTTACTCAGGTCCATGGGATCCCCTACCTTGGATGGGGGTGATGGTGTTGAGTGTCCAAGTGCGGGGGAAGCCAAGGCAAACAGCATCATAGAATAGCTTTGCTAGGATCGGGGCTTACGTGTCCATCCCATATGCGATAAACTCAATGCATAGCCCCTCGTGATCCTTAGCTCGGCCATTGTGCAATTTCAATGTCGCCTCCTTGACTCCCCCTTTGGTGAACAACGTGCAAGTGGTGGGACGAAGTGTGTGTATGAGGTCTGGAGTAGGCTAGTGTGGGACATCATATAGATGGTGTGCATACGTGTGCCAGACTCTCGTGTCGGTGAGAGGTGATGGGGACCTACGCTCAAGGAATCTCCGCCAAAAACCCTTAGAGTTGTTACTGTACAAGATGTGCATCAGCTCCTCATTTTGACGAAGAAAATCCTACTTCTTCCAATGTACGAGACGTCGGTACTTGCATACCGTGTCTGGTGTATTCGGAAGGTGACATCTGGTTTCAAGTCGGAGCTGTCGGCGATAAGCCTTGCACTTTGCATCGCACCAATTTTTGCAGGGTACAGAACCAAGAGGTGGTGGTCTAGTGGACTGTGTGGTGTGGGGAAAGATTTGGAGGACAACCTCGTGGAGTGTGCGACTAATCAAGGCAGCACGGTCCTCTATGAGTGGTATGTGATCGATGTAGGTTAGGAGTCTGTTTAGGAGTCCAAAGTAGGCCAGTGAGAGGCTGTGATCAAAGTGTATGTCGTGGCAGGTGTCGTGCTTCCTATGTGATGTGTGGTGTGGCTAAGCGTGGGGTGGTGATAGTGAAGAATAGGTACCTGTGATCAGCTCTTGGAGGGAGTAGTGCTACGGTGAAGTCGGTGATACATGAAGTGAAGGTAGGGGATCCCATGATGTAATCTACTACACTAGTTCCCCCCCATGTGGGAAGCAAGTAAAACCATCTGAGGAGGGCCATAGGTCGAGCCCGTTGTAGATGATGAGATCATGCATCCTGCCCAAATCAAGGAGCGCGTGTCCATATGGTGTAACAGGCCCGTGTCGGTCCAATGAGGTCCTGGTCATACCTGCTCCGTCTAGGTCCATCTCTAGCAGCATGATAGAGTCGTCTCGAAAGTCCAAGAGTGGTGCCTGTCGCGTACTCGTCCTGGCGTTGAAGTCCCCAACAAGGAGAACTTCCCCGCGGGCTGAAAGGTCTGGGATATCCTGATGTAAGGGTGCATATGGCGATGTCTCACCATCTTCTCGTGCCACTCAGGCGAAGTGGGATGTGTCTGGCGGGAAGTAGCATATTGCTATGAAAAGGTCACGGGTGTCTGTACGTCGGATCCGGATCCACATGAATCGGAAGTGTGCATCCTTCCTCTCAATGGAGATGGCTCTAGCGAGGGAAGACCTGTACAATACTACGACCCCGCCTGATCCTCGAACTCCTCCTGTATCCCTCGTCTCATCCCTAAAGGCTGACTCCCATGTGTAGCCACTAACTATCGGTAGTGGACGCTCTGGGCTCTGGTGTGTCTCCGTGTAAAAGACTATGTCTTGTCCTGTAAAAGACTCCGAGAAGTTCCCTGGGTCTCACCATAAGGTGCCATTACAGTTCCAAATGGTGCAGTCTAGGGTTTCGGAAACCTGAGTCTCATAGGCCCCGTCTCCCTAGGGGGTATGGGTGGGAGCCCGACGGGTGCCGGTCAACAACCTACCATCTCGGACCACGGCCCATTTCCCCTCCTTGAGAGTATTTACTGTCAGAAAAAGCAGAAATCAGAGAAAATCAGAGATTTGCAGAAAAAGAGTATGCATGTCTTTGAGCAGTGAAAAGAGGAAAAAACAGATGCTTTTTGAAGTCATTTGCAGTAGCCAAAAAAGGGGCACACAGATTTGAGTTTATGCCTTGAGTTGACAGCCCGGCACTGGCATAAGTTGTGAATGCAAGACACCTCTTGTTGAGGTAATTTTCTCTTTAAAAAGCAAAGGCAACGTGCATCAGTTGCATACACAGTGTGTGTGAGAAACTTGCAGATCTCAGACAAGTTGTAGGAGAATGGCTCAATCACCTATCCAGTGGGATCCACAAGATAGGGATGCACATCCAAGACAAAGGAGTGTGCAACAAACTCAGCAAGAATTTGAGCAGATAGTACGCACTCGTATGCACGAGATGGAAAATCTTAGAAGGGATCCAAGAGCTCAGCATTTGTTTCAGCTTATGATGTGCCAATGCCAGAGGCACACTCTCGTGTACAGCCCGAGAGAGACAGAAGGATCTCATAGGGGACGGTCTCATAGCAGGAAGAGATCGAGGCATCATCACCGATCCCCAAGTTCTTCACCATCTACCTCAAGTTCAACTTCTGTATCTTCTTCTTTATCAGATAAACCATCCAAGAAAAGAAGGAAACACAAGAAGTCTAGGAAGAGTAAGTCTTCCAAAGAGACCAAGGAATTCAAAGATGGAGGTAAATCTGTCAAGTTTATGACCTATAATGGACAATATGGTCATACAAACAAAGCATTGCAGTTCATTAGACAGTTTGATGCTGCATTTGGTACAGAAAAGTTTTCGGAATCCTCCAAGTTGAGAATGGTCAGTTTGCACTTGACAGCGACAGCTAGTGCATGGTGAAGTGCACAGACCACAGATGGGTCAGCCCAAAAGACTTCAAGAAAGCCTTCTACCAACAATTCATGCCTAAACAGTTTAGAGATCATGTTCTTCAAGATTGGGACAATTTGCATATGGATGCAAGAGATACAGTGAATGTGTACAACCAAAAGTTTTGGGATGCTTATTTGCAAGTTGCACCTTTCAAAAAGATCTCCACAAGAACCCAAATGAGAAAGTACAGAGGAGGTCTCAGTCCAAAAATTCAAGCAGTGGTAAATGCTTTGGGGGCAAAGAACATTCAAGATATCATGCATTCAGCTTCAGTAGCTAGTCTCGTGCCGTTACAAGATCCATCCACAGTGCTATCCTTGCATGCAGGAGGTGCTGAAAGGAAGAAAACTGATTTTTCAAAATCAGAAAAGAAAGAGTATCCCAAAGTTGAAAAGAAAGGATTTCAGCCTTAGAAGCCGAGGGGTACTCAATTTACAAATATAAAGGCAAATCCCCATTCACTCCTGAACAGATAACTGAATTCCGCAGAGATGGGAAATGCTTTAGATGTGGGAAAGAGGGGCATATGGCTGCCCAGTGCCCTGAGAAGCCTTCCGGTTCTAAGGAGCAGAAAAAGCCACAAGTACCACCGAGGCCAGTGGTGGGAGCAGTCCCAGATGTTTTGGGTAGTGCCTCTGTCATCACAATGTAAATATCCTAAGTCAAAGTATAGTTGACCATTTATTTGATCATAATTAAAGAGTCTTAAATGTGTTAATTATGGTCAAAGAGTTATTTTAATGGTCAAAGGATTGACTACGGTCAAAGATACTTGACTCTAGTCAAGTAAACCTGACTGCGGTCAGAGAGTGTTGACTTCGGTCAACAAGACTTGGCATGCGCCAAGAGGGTTAACCCCGGTTAACCAAGATGTGCCAACTTCGGTTGGAGAGACTTGGCTATAATTAAGGCGCCTTGACCTTTGGTCAAAGCTCTTTAATTATAATCAAGAGTGTTGACTCCGGTCAACCAGAGAATATATATTTATTTATTTGTATATATATTTGTTTAGATGTGCACATGTGTTCAGTGGGGACGCCCACCGTGACTAGGATTAGTCCACACTGTGTTATTTGCATGCAAAGCGCTAACAATTAATGGGTGCCATGGTGGTGCGCTTTAATTAATTGTTGCAGGTACTAGGAAGGATTATTTTTCCTAAGCGTAATGGGAGCCTGACAAGCATCTAGGAAGCGGTTCGTGTGACCGAGAGCTTTGAAGACTCCAAAATGGCCCTTAGTGGCATGTAATAGGATTTATTCTAGATTTTAGACAAGTGGCATGTTGCCAATTTGAATTGAGCTTGAAGCTCTTGTAGAAAAGTGGATTTTTCACGTTTGCATGTAGAGAGAGGTTTCCAGACAGCGTGCTGAATTTCTGTAACAGATTTTCTCTCATGAATAAAGACCTTCGGGGGGGTCCAGCCCGACGATTTGTCCTGGGCTCTAGTGCATCTTCAGAGAGAGGGAGTGAGGGAGAGCTTTTGAAAGCATAAATTCCGTCGTTTATGAGTGGTAATAGCTGTCCTACACCCACGATCCGGTTTCATTGGTATCAGAGCCTGGGATTCGCCATCTTTTCAGGTGGTGACGATCCAAGAAAGGCTGGAGGGTGTATGGTTGGGTGATCAGAAGATTATCGGACCTTTCAATGTTCTATTTTGCCTGCTGCAAATTACGCCCAAACAGTGGACTACGAGATTCTGGCTCTCAAGCTCTAGTTTTCAAAACGACTGGTGACCACCTACCCTTGGATACACCGACGAAGGCTATACGCAGGACGGTGGCCAAGCAAAGTGCGAAGGTTCATAGGGTCCTGCAGTTAGTAAGCTAAACGAGGAGTCGGGGGCATGGGCTTAAGTCATTCCTTGGAGAGATCTTTGAGCAAATAATTGCGTGACGCATCGGGTGGGACAGCGACGCCTTCACGCACGGGTTCGCTAGTTCGCTGGCTGACGGAAGACCATCGCCTCTCCAGAGATGTAAAAACCAACGACGCCCGACGACGACCAGTGCATAGCCAAGGTTTGGAACCTTAGGCTCTTGCTGACGTGGCCAGGTGTTCAGCCAGGTGTACACGTGGCGCTGACGTGGTAGGCTTAGCCGACAGATGACGTGGCAACCAGCAGATCCAGTTGACGTGGCAACCACACGTGCGAGGTGACGTGGCAGCCAGGTGGCATGCACGTGCTGACGCTGACGTGGCAGATGAGTAGTGGGCCTGATGACGTGGCAGTCCATGCTGGCAGACAGCGCAGTTGCTGACGAGGCTTTGACACGTGGTAGGTGCTGATGTGACAGGGCTGACAGAAAGCTGATGTGGCACTGACATGTGGCAAACCAGTGGTTAAATTAATTCTGGTTAGTTAACTCTGGTCAGAGGTCTAGTTAACTTGACCCAACCAGACCAGTCTGGTCACTGCAACCAGACTGTGACCAGTCCAGTTGGTCCAGTTGCAAACTAATCAAACCAGAACCAGTCAATCTGGTTAGAGTAACTACTGGGATCCCTTTTGAGATTTTCCAGCTCTTGTATACGAGTGCGTACCATCTGTTCAAATTCTTGTTGAGTTTGCGGCACATTTCTCTGTCTTGGATGTACATCCCTATCTTGTGAATCCCACTGGATAGGTGATTGATCCATATTCTGAGATCTGCAGATTTCTCACACCGTGCAGGTAACTGATGCACACTACCTTTGCTTTTCCAACAGAAAAAGTACCTCAACAAGAGGTGTTTTGCATTCACAATCTATGCCAGTACTGGCTGTCAGTTCAAGGCATATACCCACACAGTTGCCAAAGCATCAACAACTATATTGCCTTTTTCTGGCTGTTGCAGATGGCTTCAAAAGGCATCTGTTTTTTCCCTCTTTTTACTGCTCAAAGGCATGCATACTCTTTTTCTGCAAATCTCTGATTTCTCTGTTTTCTCTGTTTTTCTGCTGCTTTTCTGACAGTAAAAGTCTGACAAGCAGGTGAAAATTGCTAGCAGAAACAGTCTTTGCAACTGTTCTTTTTTTTTTTTTTTTTGTGGAAAAGAACAGTAACCAGATAGAGTAACTTCAATAGAATGATGGATCGCATCTTCCGAAAGTACAAGCACTTCACGGGTACTTTCTTTGATGATATCCTAGTCTTTTCAAAGACAGAAGAAGAGCACAGGGAATATCTTGCTTTAGTATTTCAAGAACTTCAAAATCATCAGCTTTTTGCCAATAGCAAGAAAAGTGAATTCTTTTTGGAAGAGATCCATTGTCTGGGACACATAATATCCAAGAATGGGATACAGATGGATCCTGCAAAGATCCGAGCCATCCAAGAATGGCCCGAGCTGAAAATTGTGCATGAAGTCCATAGTTTTTTGGGACTTTGGTCCTATTACAGGAGATTCATCAGGCATTTTGCTGATATCGCAGCTCCACTACATGACCTTACTAAGAAAAATGCAGCCTTCACATGGGGAATGTCACAGAAGAAAGCATTCAATACACTCAAGGAGAAGTTGACTACAGAGCCTATTCTTATAGTCTCGGATCTTTATCAACCTTTTGATGTTGATTGCAATGCCTCTGGAGAGTGTGTTGGGGCTGCATTACATCAGAATGGACATGTAGTAGCATATGAAAGCCGAAGATTGCGTGATGCTGAAAGATATCTGGGGATCTATGAAAAAGAATTATTGGCTGTAGTTCATGCTATGAATACATGGAAGTAACATCTTTTGGGTGCAGATTTTACTGTTAAAATAGATCACCAAAGTCTGAAATATTTTCTAACTCAGACAAAACTCTCCGAGAAGCATATGAAATGGGCAAATATGCTGTGAACGTATCATTTTCAGATTGTCCATACTCCAGGAATTCAGAACAGAGTGATAGATGCCTTGTCCCGAAGACCCCAGGTCAACAATGTGACCATTTCTTATCAACAGGACCTGGAAGGCATGAGGGAGCAATATGCTAATGATGCAGATTTTGATGAGATTTTACAGCAAATGCAAGAGGTGCAGTCCACCAGTCACTATTCCCTGAAAGATGGGTATTTAATGAAAGATGACTGCCTATGCATCATGACTGCCTATGCATCACCCAGGAGATGAGGAAAAAGATTTGGGGGAATGCCATGCACCTCCCTATGCAGACATAGAGGAAATACAGCAACAACTCTAGCACTAGAGAGGTATTTCTTTTGGCCAGGGATGCAGAAAGATATACATCAGTTTGTTACTGAATGCCTTACGTGTCAAAAAGTAAGGTATGATAGACGGAAGGCACCTGGCCTACTTATGCCTCTTCCCGTGCCTCAGGCACCACGGGAAAGTATTACAATGGACTTCATTTTTTATTTACCAAGATCAAAGTCAGGGAATGATGGGATTTGGACTATCATTGATAGATTCAGCAAGCAAGCTCATTTCATTCCGGTTCGCAAAACCATAAAGGTGTTAGAAATGACCCAACAGAGGGTACATGCAGCGGAAGACTTATAGTAATGCCCAGGAGCTCACACAGTGTGTGGTGTGGGTGTGGAATCACAAACTTCTTTACTTATGTGCATACAATAGGTGTGCAGACTCATCAATAGACAATGAACCAACCAGATAGAGAAACCACCAAAATATATATTTCCCTCCACAACTATGGACACAATACAAAAGAGACAGATCCAGAGTCCCACCAATGGTGTGGTCCTCTCATCTTACCACAAGGTACTTCTCCTATCTGCTAGCTATCTCTAGACTCGAGCCCGCGTGCTCCACCTCGAGCGTAAGTAGACTTTCCGTCTAGAATGATCCTCTCCACCTTGCTGTCTGGAAACCAGCCTAGGTGGGCAGCCTCCTGCAAGCTAGGTCTGCAGCACAAGGTACTTCTTTCTCCTCCTGACTATAGGCCCAAAGGTAGCCCTGCTGCTGCTCCTTCTGCTGGTGGATTGGCTGCTCCAGATGATGAATGAATGAGGCTAAATGGCCTCTTTATATAGGCCCCAGGCCTTGCTCCAAAAAAACCGACCAGCAGCATCATTCTGGCTGACCCAAACAGGCCGACCAGTCTGCTGGAAAACCGCCCTTAAAGGGCTCTCATTACAAGGGCCCTTGGCCCACAACACTAGGGCTTTGGCCCTCCTTTCAAGGGCAGATGCCCTACTATATATTCAGGGTCCAGCCCCTCCCAAACCTACTGCAAACAGTGCGCCTCCATGTCCTAGATCCATCACAATCTGTCCCAGACTGTCTTGCCTCTGCTCCAGGCTTGTTCCAGTTCTAGGGCTCCTGCCTGAGCTCCGTACGTGTCCCTGAAACCAGCCGTACAGCAGGCGTCTGTAATCCGTACAGATCTGCCATGCTTCCGCACTATCCTGGCCCTCTGTCCTGCCCATAACAGCTCTAGATGTGCTGCCCACATGACAGCCATGATGCTGTCGATGTGGCAGCCCCTTTCTATCTTTTTCTGTTGGGTATTGCCCTAGGTCTCCCTCCCCCATGCTCTCCTCATATGGGGGCTTACAGATGGGGAGGTGACCTTTCCAACAGGCAGATCATATGGCTAAGCTTTTCATGGCACAGATCTTTAAGCATCGTGGTATGCCTAAGTGCATTGTCAGTGATCGAGATCCTAGAGTGACCAGTCTATTTTGGAGAGCTTTATTAGATAATATGGGGACGAATCTGAATTTTTCTTCTGCTTTCCATCCCCAGACAAATGGTCAAAGTGAAGTAGCAAATTCTACAGCATTGGATATGCTGAAATGCTACGTGGGTGACCAAGGTTCAGACTGGGAAAAGTACCTACCATTGGTACAGTTTGCTTACAATAATAGAATACACAGCTCTACAGGGAAAGCCCCCTTTGAGGTCATCTATGGGAAGGTGATTCTGCCACCTATCCTGAGGGCCAAGGACGAAATATTTGCAGCTGATCAGTTTGTGAGAGACCTCCAGACAGCTTACAGTCAAGTCCGGACAGCAATTGAAAGGTCTCAAGAGAAGCATAAAAGAGCTGCAGATAAGCATAGGAGACAGTTAGATCTCAAGGAAGGGGATTCGGTACTTTTGAAGTTCAAGAAAGCTAGGCTCCACAAGTTCAAAGGCAAACAGAAAGTGTATGCAAAGTTATCTCCCAGGTACTATGGTCCTTTTAGGGTTACAGAAAGAATAAATGAGGTTGCATACAAGTTAGCATTGCCAGAGCATTGGAGGGTTCACAATGCATTCCATGTGAGTCTTCTAAAGAAATTTCAGAGGCCAGAGCCTACAGAGGCAATATCAAAGGATCCACCAGAAGTGGATGAGCTAGAGGAGGTCCTTCAGCTAGAGAAGATAGTGTACCATACTGTACGCAAAGGCCCTCAGGGTAAGGAATTTTACAGGTATCTTGTAAAATTCAAGAACTATACGGCATTGGATGCCAAATGGATGGATGAAGACATGTTGTTCGATCATCCACAGCTTTTGGATGTTTACAAGGAAGCTTTTCAATTGAGGTCAACTGAATAGAAGCCGAGGGGATGTCACCACAATGTAAATATCCTAAGTCAAAGTACAGTTGACCATTTATTTGATCATAATTAAAGAGTTTTCCATATGGATTAATTATGGTCAAAAGAGTTTTTCTATTGGTCAAAGAATTGACTACGGTCAAAGATACTTGACTTTGGTCAAGTAAGCCTGATCTCAGTCAAGAAGACTTGGTTTATACCAAGAAGGTTAACTGCAGTTAACTAAGATGTGCCAACTTCGGTTGGAGAGACTTGACTATAATTAAGGCGCCTCGACCTTTGGTCAAAGCCCCTTAATTGTAGTGTTTGCTCACTCTTTTGCTATTGATTTTCTATTGCACTCTCACAACTTCTTGATCCCATCCTTGTCAGACGCGTGCAATTGAATAGCCACTTGCATAAAAAATTTCATGTAGTGGTTGACTGACTCTGTGAACTAGCTCGAAGAATTAGGCGTGAAGACAGTACATGTATTGAGGTAGCAAGAATTAGGCTCAAATGTCCTTAAGAACTCCGTCCAATCGTAGTGAGCTATTGCTAGCACGTCACTATACTACTCTGTGCGCCACTTGTGTCACCAAGTAACGCCTTCACTTGTCCAGTGCATGCAAGCCAACTTCTCATTGTCTTGCATCTTAACAACGAGAAAGTAACTATCAAACTAGTTGGGCCAAGACAAGAGAGATAATGGTTTTGTCTTTCCATTCGTCTCTGTCAAAGTTCAGCTTCCTTGGAAAAGATGATGTGAGTGGGTCCAAGCTCGCAATCCGTGTTTCATGCTCGGACAAAACATATTGGGATGCAGTACCGTTGTGTTTGGGAGAAGCTGCTCAATGAAGTGATCTTGCTCAGCTTCTATAAGACGGAGGACAACACGGCGGCCCTATTTACCAAGCCACTTTCACAGCAGCCATGGTGGTGCGCTTTAATTAATTGTTGCGGGTACTAGGAAGAGTTATTTTTCTAAGCGCAAGGGAGCCTAACAAGAGTCTACGAGGCGGTTCGCATGACCAAGTGCTTCGAAGACTCCAGAGTTGCCCTTAGTGACATGTAATTAGGAAAGTAATGTAGGAATTGACAAGTGGCTTGTTGCCAAGAAGGAGAGCCTGAGAGCTCATGTAATTTGGAATTCACGTTTTGAATTTTGTATGCTCAGCTCTACGCTGAACTATTGGACTCAGAGTTTTCTCTCAAGTAATAAAGAACCTTCAGGGGAGTCCAGCCGCACATGTTGTCCTGGGCCCTAGCTGTTGTAGAGGGAGGAAAAGAGAGAGAGTTTTTGAGAGAGTGATTTGAACGCAGGAATTTGACACTGGCGAATGAATGAGGTTGCAAAAGACCATCACACCTTATGAGGCTTGGACAAGTCATAAGCCCAGATTTCTCACATGAGGACTTTTGGATGCTTGTGTTAGAAATCGACCAACAGAGGGTACGCACAGCGGAAGACTAATAGAATAGCCCAAGAGCTCACACAGTGTGTGTGGGGAGTGGAATCACAAACTTCTTTAACTTATGTGCATCAAATAGATGTGCAGACTTATCAATAGACCATGATCCAGCTAGATAGAGAAACCACCAAAACATATTTCTGTCTAAAGCTATGGACACAATACAAAATAGATAGATCCAAAGTCCCACCAGGGTGTGGTCCTTTAATCTTACCACAAGTTACTTCTACTATGTGCCGGATATCTGTAGACTTGAGCCCGCGTGCTCCATCTTGAGCGTATGTAGACTTTCCGTCCAGATCCCTTCCACCTTGCTGTCTTTGCACCAGCCTAGGTGGGCAGCACCCTAAGCTAAGTCTGCAGCTTCTGTCTACTCCCTTTACCTCCAGTGATGAGGCCCAAGGCAAGCTCCCTGCTGCTCCTTTCTGCTGGGACTATTCTGCTGCTCCAAGTGATAAGTGTATGAGGCACAATGGCCTCCTTATATAGGACCAAGGCATGCCCCAAAAAACCGACCAGCAGCCTCAATCTGGCCAACCCAAACAGGCTGACCAGGCTGCTGCAAAACTGCCCTAAAAGGGCTCTCATAACAAGGGCCCGTGGCCCACAAAACTAGGGCTTTGGCCCTCCCTTCAAGGGTAGATTCCCTCCTATATCTGCAGGGGCCAGCCCCCCTCTGCCATGCCATTTTCTAGGCATGGTAGGCTGGCTGGAACCAGCCCTACCAGGCCTATACCTGGCCGACCAGGCTGCTGGTAACCCCGCCATATTGCACCTCTGCTAGGCCCTTCTCCAGCGCCATACAGATCTGTACACCCTGCAGATGTCAGCCCCATGTTATCGCCTCCTATTTTGGGTCCCTTGTGCTGGCTACTGCTTCACCTTTTGCTGCTGCAGATCCCAGCTCTCTTTTCCCTCCATGTTCTTTGATGTGAGGTGCTGCCCATGTGGCAGCCCCCTCTCTTCCTTTTCTCTTGGGCACATCCTGCCCTAGGTCTCCCTCCCCCATGCTCTCCTGATGGGGGCTTGCAGATGGGGAGGTGACCTTTCCAACACCCCCTCTCACCGACACATCTTGGCCCAATGCCAACACGTCGATGGCAATGCTCCAATGACTCCTTGGTAGTAGTCCTCTGGAACATTTTGATGTAGAAGTCTTTTCATGGCTTTTCATCCAGTGGTTCTTGCTCCACCAAGTCTGGTTTTGCTTCCGCACACCATCCTGGTACACCAATCCATCTCTGGTAGCACCTCCTGGCACCACCACCTTCAGTCACGATCCCTCCTTCGAACTCGAGCAACCCAAACACCACGATCTTCTAGTTGTCCCCGTCATAATGAGTGAACAACCTGGAGTCTTCCAAGCACCAATACTCTGAGCATCTGTTTCAACGCGTCCTTCCTTTGTCAAGGTCCGTAATAAAAGAACCATCTCGAGAAATGAAATTCCAGGAATATCTCTAGATAACCTGGACCACAAACTCTCAATGAGCTCTCAAGCAGGTACTCTTCTGGCTTCAGTACACCTTGTCCATCACCTTCCAGCAATCTATGTCCGAGATTTAAAGAAGCACCCACACTTTCCCTTCTGCCTTCGAAGAAGGCTCCTTCCTTCCAATCTCGCATTACCTGAGACATATGAGGAGCAAATTCTCTCCACATCATGCTATAAAGGCTTAAATCAGGCACATACCAAATCCTCGTACTGACTGTGCTCTGAAAGCAAACCATGCACCTCATCGAGGCACCTACCAATAACCTATGCAATCCTATACTGCCTCCTCTTGAATTATAGCATCCATCTGAACATGAAACCCTAGGGCTCTCCATGGGATCCACCCTCATGTTAATATCAACAACCATGCACCTCGAAGATTCCAAGCACTCCATGATGTCCTTCAACTTCACAAAGGTTTTTGTTTCACCGTCGGCCCACATCTCAATGTCAGCAGACATCTTCACTGTCAGCAGCAAGGCATTGACTTTGAGGAGACTTGTGCCTCCACTTCCAGGATCACTACTATTCAACAATATTGCCTTTGTTGCCACTTTCATTGGGGGTACATCAGCTTGATATCAAGACAAATTTCCTTCATGGGCATTTGTAGGAAGAGGTCTATGTTTCCCAACCATTGGCTTTGAGGTTCAAGGTTCTGAAAGCAGGGTATGCCGCTTAAAGAAATCCCTCTATGGATTGAAGCAGACACCTCGGGCTTGGTATTCCAGGATACATACTCATTTGCTCTGTCGCACGGTGAAAAAACATGATTTGACCACTCAAATTCACACTAAACTTGCATGCATGTTGTGAAGCATGGTATCTCAAAGTCACTCAGCATTTGGGCCTCCTTTATGAGGCTGATTCTTCACTTGTTATGCATGGATTCACTGATAGTGATTGGGCTGGCTGTTTGGACACCCGTGTGTCACATAGTGGCGTTGTATGTGTCAAAAACACTCTAGAAAGCTTGTTTGACAGAGCAAGGTCTTTAATTGGAACAATGATGGTTACATCCAATATGTTAAGAGCAATGGGCTGTGTGTTATGCTTCACACCCACATTTCTCAATATGAATTGAAACTCACCCATTGTCTTGAATTTCTCGACAACCTTGACATAGTCCGACCTTCTATTACTCCAAAAGGTAAGCTATGGAAGAAATCCAATAACACATTAGTGGTTGAGTTATTGGGACAAGAAAACTATAGAAGCCAATGAAGAAAGAAATTGTCAATGGGGACTTGTGGTGATTAGATCCTCAGCCAACACACCATCTCCAATTATCAACTCTTCCCTTTGCTTGAAAGAGGTGCCCAGCTTGATAATTGTAATAGCTAACGTTGCCATGGGTAGCTGAGTTCCCTTACCTTTATCGATGAGGTCTTTGCATGTTTCCTTGTGCTTGGTAATGCTATTTTCAGGTAAGAAGTACGGCTCTACAGAAAAAGCTAGAATCCTATTGATGCAAGTGGAGGGGTCAAAAGTGACTGTGTAATCGGTAGTTCCCCCATCATTTCGAGCATTCTTCACACAGACAAAGAAGTTGGCAATACGTGCACAATCTCCCACATTCAATGTCTTTACAAATTCTACATAAACACCTTGTCTATGTGGAGAGTGATACACCAAATACCTTTTTGATCTGCTAGGTCAACCTTTAAGGACTTTGGGTATGACACATTTTGCAACATAATGGTGCCATATTTATTTAGCACTCAACCCTCAAGGACTCCATTCTTTATTGAAAATTAGTCAATATCCTAAATGCACAATGGTTTGTTATTCAATGGAGCAACTATTGCTGGTTTCTCTTCACCCTTCCAACGATTAGGCGATCTTGGAGGAGCTAAAGGCAATGGGTCAACATGGGGGGACTTGTTGGATGATTCAGCCAAAAATCCAATGTTTTTGTCTTTCTTGTCCTCAAGTGCCTCACTCTCATACAAGGAACCTTGGTAGCAACTCTATGACCAGGAGACCCTACAAAAGATGGTGGATGGGAGGCAGCTAGCAATGACGCAACTCCATAAAGCAAAGATGGATTTGAGGTAGGACTCTCAAAGGGGAAGACTCATGGGACAAAGGAGCATTCTCTTTCTCATCAGCATATTGATCTGGTATGCAAAAGCAAAAGTTACTTTAGAAAGTTACAAAGGCATAGTTCACAAATACAATAATAACACTTGTCTTATTGTTTCATGCTTGGTATTTCTGCATTTCTTGGTTCAGCAAGAAGCAGAGTACAGTTGCTACTTCTAGCTGTGAAGCTAAGTACAGAGCAACTTTTACAGCTACAGTGGAGTGTTTGGCTCCGGAAGTTACTTACAGATCTTTATGCATGTTAGACTGCTCCTACCGTCATCTAGTTTTCCATAATCGCACAAAGCATATTGAGGTTCACTATCACTATGTCAGAGAGAGATTATCAACAGGTGATATTTAGTTGTCTTATGTTCCCACTGAAGACAACTTGGCAAATCTTTTTACGAAGGCTCTTCCTCGACCTAAGTTTGAAGCTTTTCGGCAAGCTTTAAACTTTGTACCTTTTGTGACTTAATATGTTGTGCTCTGTACAGTCATAGGTTGCTATATCCCTACAGAACGAACATATGCAACCATGACATTAGATATTCAGGTATCCTGAGCCATGTCCAAGATACTTCAGCCCATACCATGGAGGGGGGTTTGTAGGCCATTATATGGGCTATCCATAGGTGCCACTCATTCCTTGGTATGTACCTTGTAGGCCTAGTTACATTTAGCTAGGTCGGTTGGTACAGTTAGTACATGTACCACCTAGGACAGTTAGGACACTTAGTCCAGTTAGGCCACTTAGCCCTAGGGTTTTGTTATGTTGGCTCTCTCTTGAGCCTTACTCTTAGTTTTGCAGCAATTCATTATAGCATCTTGTTTTATGTCTTCTCACCTCCATTTTTGAGCTTCCATTGCTTGCCATAGCCTTCACAAATAGTGTGCAAGCAAATCTTAAATTCGACCAAGTTTCGACGTTTGGGTCCGACCAAAGTCTCAACTCCCTTCTTCTTGAGTTTTTACCTTTGTGCAAACGGGAGACAAATGTCACCGATCCCGGTTCTTTTGGGCAACAAAATAGATAGAAAAAACAAGAAATCTTCGCGATAGAAATAATCAGATGCAAACTGAAAACTCAAAGCTGAATCTACCATCACTAATCACATAGACCTTCGCAACAGAACGCCGGGAAAAAGAGAAGAGAGAAGCACCACGTGCAACTCTAGGGCCTAGAAATAAGGGTTGGACCCCCGAAGGTTTTTATTGCACTAAAATAAGGTTTGTACAACTGACTCATAAAATAGAATTAGCATGAGTACTACTCTTCAATGAATCTAGGAGCACTGAGGATCTTCTTTTATAGACTCATCCTAACAAAAAGCTAGACCTGCTTTTCTAAAGCTACTTTAACAACTGCTACTAATCAGCCTGGTAGGAGATAGGAGTGGTCCTAGACAATGCCTTCTGGCTGCCATGAATTTTCTCTATGTAGACCTTGTTGCAGAGTACATGGTCTCTAAAACCCACGATGCACTCATGAACATAGAGGATGTGGCCCTCCTCATCCATAGGTGGCAACTCCAAAAGAACATGGACATGCTGTCCCACATGTGCTTTCAGCAAAGACACATGGAAAATATCATGGATTTTGGAGGTACTCGGTAGCTCCAACTAATATGCTACCTCTCCAACCTTGCAGATCATCATGTAAGGACCGTAATACCTATGAGCAAGCTTTGTGTTGGTATTACCTTTCAGCGAGGTACAACAGTGCTTATGGAGACACAAATGCACATAATCTGCTTCGCTTGGGCATCCTGCATTTTTTTTTTTGCCAACCGTAGAAGGGCATCCATCCTCTCAAAGTCATTCCGTGCTTGCTTATTTTTCACAAGTATTTTGCATTCTCAGTTAACTGGGAACACAATAGAAACTCAAATTTCTTCTTAGATTGATCAAAATGATACTCCAGCAACGTTGATACTGCAATAAAAAATGATATCTCTGTTGAGCACATTGTTACTAACATAAGATCAGTCTCGGGATGGTAAGCAGTGCTAGGTGTGAGTAACGTACCCACTGCTATAAATAACTCCTACCAAAAGTGACCCATAAATTTTGCATCTCGGCAATTTCCTGAGGGAAACCATGAGGCTTAAAGACATGCTCAATGAATTGCCCAGCAACCTGTGATGCTGAATACCGGTCTTAGTGGGTATGAAATGGGCTTGTTTTGTCATCCTATCCACCACAACAAAGATGCTGTCCCATCCCCTCTCTGTAGAAGGCAATCCTGTGATGAAATCCATTGCTATGTGCATCCATTTGCCCTCTGGAATGGGTAATGGCTGCAAGAGACCTGCAGGTAATTTGCTGTCCACTTTATTCTGTTGGCAAGGCAAGCATTCAGCCACGTATTTAACCACATCCCTCCACATACCTTCCAAGATAAAGCTCTGCTTGATGCTTTCAGATGTTTTAGTGACGCCCGCATGTCCAGCCATAGAAGAGGAGTGCATTTTTTGCAAAACCAGCTGTCTATATTTTGAGTCTGGCACTAAATTAATTATGTCCTGGCACCACAACAGCCCATTATGCAATTTGAATTCCGGATGACCCTAACTAGAAGGCTTCTGCAAATCTGAAAATATGGGAGCTGCCTTAGAATTCTGCATATACTCTTCTTGAATGCCATGAATCCACTCTTGATATATGGTAGAGATAGCAGACAAATTGCAAGCCCACATCCTGGACAAGGCATCTGTAACCACATTTTCCTTCTCTTTTCTGTACTCAATGTCAAAATCATAGGATTGGACTGCAGCCAAACACCTCTTCTGCTTATATGACAAATTTGGCTGGGTGAGGAAGAATCTGAGTGTCCTATGATCTGTTTTCACTTTAATTTTACTCCCGTACAGATAGCGGTGCCATTTCTTGAAAGCATGCGAAATAGCCAACATCTCTTGATCATAAACATGGCAGTTGAGTTCTTTGGCACCAAACTTCCTGCTTTCAAAGGCTATTACCACATGTTCCTTCCTCAGAACAGCCCCCAATCCTTTGCCACTGGCATCTGCCTCCACAATTAAAAGATGCGAAAAATCAGGACATACCAAGACCAGGGCATGAGTGAGAGCAAATTTCAGGTCTTCAAAGCTGCATTGTGCTTCCTTTGACCACCGAAAAGCATCCTTCTTCAAGAGGGTCAATAACAAGAGCTGCCCTCTTGGCAAATTTGCGAATAAAGCGCCTATAGAAGGAAGCATTAAAATCCTCTCAACTGGGTGGGATTTTGTGGCTGTGGCCAATCTTTGATGCATTTCACCTTTGTTGGATCCACCCAAATGCCACTCTACTCACAATATGCCCCGGGCACTCAACCTCCTTTGCCATAAAAGTGCATTTGCTGGCTTTTGCATAAAGTTAATGCATCCTCAAAATTTTCAGCCCCTGCTTCACATGCTTGATGTGTTCCTGTCTATCCTTGCTGTAAATGAGGATATCATCAAAGAAAACCAGCACGCATTTGAAGAGAAGTGACTGTAATATCTTGTTCATCAGCGCCTGGAAGGTGGCTGGTGCATTAGTCAATCCAAAAGGCATCACCTTGAATTCATACAAGCCCCAATCTGTGCGGAAGCCATTTTGTGCTCATCTCCTTCTTTCACCCTGATTTGTTGGTAACCAGACCTCAAATCTATCTTCGTGAAAAACTGAGTTCATCCAACAGGTCATCTATCCTGGGGATTGGAAACCTATTCTTGATAGTGGCCTTATTGAGATCCCTGTAATCAATGCACATGCGGTACGATCCATCTTTCTTCTTCACCAGAAGCACCGGGGAGGCAAAAGGAGAAGTGCTATGAGAGATAAAGTCCTTCCCAAGCAATGCCCGCACCTGTACTGCCACTTCCTCCCGCTGAACCTTAGAGAGACTGTATGGGGCTTCGTTTATGGGCTTATTGCCAAGCTCTAGAACAATGGCATGATCCACATCCCTCTTTAGAGGCAATTGGGATGGCATATCAGCAAATACATCAGCAAACTCCAAGAGCAACATCACAATCCTCAACACAGAGAATGCTACCCCCCTGAATTACTGACATATTCAATGCATAAAGGGCATTCTCCTTCCTGAGCTTTCTGGCCAACTACCTTGCTGAAATGACCTGCAATTTAGGAGTGGCAATGCCATGCAATACTACAGTTCTACTCTTGTGGACAAAGCTGAGTGATAGAGCAGTTAAATCCATGCTGATTTTACCCAAAGATTTTAACCAATCACAGCCCAAGACAGCATCTATTGGACCCATGTCCTAGTGCCAAGAGATCCCCAGCAAAATCATAATCCTCAGAGAGCTTGATCCTTGCATCTTGGCAACAAAATTTACTGATCAAATGCTGTCCATTTGCCACCTCTGCTCTCAGCCCATGATCAAACTCAGTAGCAATCAGTCCCACCCTTCTATAAGGTCTTAAAATTGATGAAACTATGGTGCTACCACTGTCCACAAGAATGTGAACAGTCCTGCCATTAATTTGTCCTTTCAATCTGATAGTTTCCGCACTTTTGGCACCCATCAAGGCAAGAGAAGAGATAGCATAAACTGCTTGCTGCGCATCCCAATAGATCTCCTCCTCGTCCACAGGAGGATTTGCATTTGCATCCTCTCGCGCATGAAAAGGCACAGCAACTTGATGCTCCACATGAAAGATTGTAGGCCAACGGCCTCGCATTCCACATGTGGGCTGAGTGTCATTGGATTGTATACCATGCATGTTATGTTCAATAGCACCATCGAGATATCAGTCCACTTTGTGGCTCCGGTATCTAGAGCTTCTTCCACGTCCTGTGCATCCTCTAAATCATCATGAGTGGCATCCAAGGTCTCAAAAGCATCCATTATATCCTCATCATCCGATATCTCAATAATCATGCTGAGTTTTGCAGTACCACTGCTACACATTTTGCAAACTTCCCGATGCTCAGGACTCCACTTTGCTCACTTTCTACTATCCATAATAGCCCTGGCGTGTTGTTTAAATTCTGATTTTTCATTACCAGCACTTGGCTTAGCTCCTCGCTTAGCATCAGATGACCTGTATGGCTTAGCATATGGCATCTTGCAGCTTGTAACAGTGGGAAACCTTGGAAATGGTGCTGCTGTTGATTTCCTATCATGCCAATCAGTGACCTTAGGCTTCTTCTCAGCCTCATTTGCACTTCCATATGCGCTGCCCGCTGCCATCTTATACTTGTTGGCATATTTGGGCTCAAACACCTCCGCCAATTGGGCTGCATGCTCAATTGTTTGAGGGTTATGTGCCTTCACATCAGCAGCCAGGGAAGGACTCAATCCCTGGATGAAACGCAGCAACTTCCCTTTCACTTCCTTAGGGGAAAAACTTGCACATCCACACCTCGTCGCCTTGCACCTTAGTTTTCCAGGGTCCTGCCCCACACAAGTACAAACTCACGCCCTTGTGACAACCTTTGACTTTGAGAATTACTTGCTTCTGATTCATTTTGAATGGGATTTGCACTCTTAATAGCCATCAATTCCTTGGAGATGTCATTGGAGTGGACTGATGTCCATTCTTGTGCACCTCTAAGAATGTGGACCATCGAAGTTCAATTGGCTTAATTTTGAAGAATATGGACAATTAAAGCCATCAGGATTGCTTGATGGCCACTGACCTGGCATACGTGGATCTAACATCGGACTTCTAGTCACGACCATCTAGATATTTCACAAGGCTCAGATTAACATTGAGCCAGAATCCAATTGTTAGAACAATAGGATATCATATTGTTAGAACAATGACTGTTCACTCAAGACCATCTAATTTGTAGGCTCAGATTGTATCAAACTAATAGAACAATAGAAAACTAGACTATCAGAACAATAGGAATGCAGATTGTTGGAACAATGTTTTTGCACTCAGACCATCAAAATCTGCTAACAATTTTCAATTTGCTAGTTTGATTGCTATTGAATTAGGCTCCCCAAACCATTATGATTGGGCTCCGGTGATTGAAATTCTTTTGTGGCAATCATCTAATTTGCACATGATGGGCTCCGAAGTTTGAGAAATATTATGTATTGGCCAAAATGGCTGCCTACACTAGGCTAGGCTACCGGTGAGGTGGATGCTTCTTGGAATATTTAAGTGGAACTCTGCATGCGCCACCCCTCTTCTCAAGAGTTCTCACCTACAGCGCCACTTTTCTCACCGCTCGTCTCGACACGTAAAGTCATCCCGACAAGGTCGTCAACAAGGTGTCGGTATCGGGAGTGTGACAATGGTCGTGAGATGGTAAAATACGAAGGGGGATTGTGTGATCTCATGTCACAAGGACATGAATTTATGGGAATTTTGATTTGCGACTCCTGTAATTTGTGTGTGACTACCTTGAGCCTCTGGGGCACGGAAGTCTAGCCACGTGTACGGGACTTGGGGAATTAAAATTTCTAGTGGGGCCTTTGAAATTTGTGAATGTGCAGGCCAATTACTAGACAATTAATTCCTAGGACCAGTGTGTGCAACAAAGGGGCAAAAGAGTGGTACAATTAAAAATTGCTATTTTTGACACGGGACTCCAAAATCAGCACAAGACACCTGTTTGGCATGCAGGAGGCCAAAAAGCAAGCCAAAAGAGAGAAAATCCATCATAATTTTCCCTGCAGGAAATATGGAGCTGGGCGACCTATTTTCAGGCTGGATTTTGGACTTCTGCTGCTGCTGGTGACTTCCAGGCTGGTGGGCGACTTGTTTGGATGCTGTTTGGATGCTACCGGAAGCTAATTCTGGGGCCCAGAAGTGTAGCGATTTTTTCTATAGGCTGTTTTCACTGATTTCTGGGCTCGAAAAGGAGAGGGGATTCATCTTGCTGCTTCCCAGGCTGCAAAAAGTGGGGCGAAATGCTTTTTGGCTGATTCATGTCAGTTGTTGTTGGTTTCAGGACCTTTTCCTGTGGGATGACCTGTTTTGGAGCTGCCTTTGGATTGTGCCAGGGCTGAATCATCTATTCTTCGCTGGATTCAGGGTTTTTCATTTCAAATGACCTAACTCCTATGGATTCTGGGTAGAGGAAGGCTGGTCTTTGCCTGCTTTTGCAGTTTTCGTACTGGTTGTTGGCCGGTTATTGCATTTGGTATTGTTTCGAGGTAGAGGAAGGATGATTTATTTTGTTGGGTTGTGGCTAGGGTGACTACAGATAGGAACGACCTGTTTTGGAAGGGTTTTCCTGGCCGGTTGCGCCAGAGTCTTGGCTGTCTTTGGATTTTCTGCAGCTGTTTAGCCATGTCTGGCTGGTTGGGCACTTGGTTGTGTAGGTACAATGGGCATAGAGATAACTTATGCCTTGGGTTCTGTTGCACGCTTGGTCGGAAGGAAGAGTGCATGACTACCTAGTGATTGGATGCATATTAAATTCGAGCCAGAATTGCAGGGTGTGCAGGAAATTGGAAGTCTGTGGGCAGTGGTTTGCCTGTGATGCAGCTTTCAGGAGACCTTGTAATCAACCTCTTGGTTATATTCATATTAAAGAAATACCGCACGGGGCGCCAGTGTTTGGGGCCAATTAGTGTCTTTACTTCTAAGTAGGAGCGCTCTAGCTCCCTGTGATTTAATCTATAATTTGATTATTTACAGTGTATGCTGTGTTTAAAGTGGATTCTACCACCCTTTGATTAGTGAAGGCTGGTTTCATCTCATTTAAGAGGCTGCCGGTATCGGGATTCAAAAGTGATAGTGATCCTAAAATAGCGAAGTCCCAAGGGGAATTGTGTGATCATAGCAACAAGAGATACCCGGGAAGCAGTGAGTTGACAAGGGGGAGGGCGATAAGTCCCCCAACCCTAGCTATAGAAAGGCATCAAGGGAGGAGAAAAACCGCAAGGAAAGCCCTTGCCTCCCCCCCCCCTCTCTTCCTTCTCTCTCCTTTTGCACGGTCACAAAGCCCCCCTCCACCCTCTCAAATGCCCCCTTTTCCTCCCCTGTGATGAATCTTTTGCTGCGACCCTGGCAGTTCCTTCTACGACCTCACATAGGAGCGGGATGCGTCCATTATGCTACCCAAGTCATGGGATGTAGGGTTTGCTTTGGCTCACCGTCTTGCAACACTCAACTGGCCGTAGCCACAACAAGAGGAGTTGCAGGATGGGGAGCCAAGTCAAACGAGTCCCCGCAGGCTACTTGAGTCAGAGGCATGTTGCCTGGTAGTGAACTGTGGAAGGAGCTACTTCTTCATAGACTTTATAAGATCCGACAGGAGTTGGGAGTCGGGACGTCCTTGAGAGCCTAGTACTAGGTGGATTTTTCTTAGGATGAGGGCTCCTTGCATGGGTAGGAGCTCATAGGTGAGGTACAACAGCTATTCTCAAGGCGATGGGATGTAGTGCAAGATACTTTCTTACAAGCATCCCATGTCATTTGAAGAGAGGAAGCAACCCCTCCTATTCAACGGCCTTATCACAATGACGATCAAAGACACCATTGGACAGAGAACCAACCTCTCCTAGGGAGGTTTTGCTCGGACTGTGGCCAGCACAGTGGAGAAAAAATGCAGACTTATGAGGTCTGAAATGGCAAACATAAAAAGTAACCTTCACATGGATAGTTTATACCTTTGAGTTAATAGTGGCCACACCTTGAGACATAAATGCACCTTTAAACGGAACATTATGCCTAATAGAAAATAGATGTGATGTTGGAACAATACACGATACAAAGTTATAAGGTGGATCTAAAGGATAAGTATATGTGTGTGTGAGAGTGTGTGCGCGCGCACTTTTGAGCATTTTTCCATCTGGACAGATGTTGGCTCGTAGACACATTGCTTCTGCGCGTTGCCGCAGATGTTTGAGTTCTCAAGAGACTGTGTCTCATTTATTCTAGTTTTGTCCATGTTCTCGTGAGTTCATTTATCTTCTTTGGCAGCGCCTGCGAGCAAGATTCTCAACTGTTCCTTTTGGAAAGTCTTTCTAGCTCTTTGGTTTTCATCCACCCAAACCGGAGTTTCATCTTTTCTTTGTTTGGGTTCACTATTGGGCACTCTGGACTTTATGGACAGAGAAGAACTGTAACGTCTTTGGTGATCCTATATTTTTCTGGTTTGGCTTTTTTAAGCGTTCTCTGCAACAATCCTTCTTTGATTGCTTGCAGACGCGCTGCATAGATCATGATGTATTTCTAGCATACACTGAGATTTTCAGCTGATGTAATTTCGATTGCCTCGTTTTGAGGTCGCTACTCTTGTGATATAATCAATCAAAACTTTTCACTATTAAAAAAAAGTGTGTGTGTGTGTGTGTGATGTTTCAATCTCATGAAAATCGTTCATCCAATGATTCATTGTCATAAGCGCCTAAAGGTGGGTGTAGACCATAGTATAAACAAGTGCTCTCATATATACAGATCCACACACCCACGCACACTTGGGCAACCATTTATACAAGTCTTTGTGTGTAGTCTCCAGGGATGAAGGGTAGACTCTAACTAAAAAATGCTTAGAACGATAGCTGATTGGGGCCATGCACCACTCAAGATAGAAAGAAGATAGAAAGAATTTAGGCCGCAACATGGACAATAACTTCACAAAGTGAACTTTGCACGTCCCCCCTAAACGATGAGGATAGTGGAACATGGCTGTTATATAAGATCTGATAACCATTCGAGCGACATGGTTGCCAAAGTGGATGACCAATGCGTGCTTCCCGTGGCGTGCCAATAACTTATCCCCAATGCATTCCAGACCCTCACAAAACTTAATTTATAGCTGATCCGAAAGCTTCTCTACGTGATTTATCCACCACTGTTGCAAACATGTGACGTCAAATGCATCCTTCAGCTCACCTGGTCATTTCAAAACCCCTCTCTCATCGCAATTAAGAGAAACTCTTCTCAACTAACACACCTGTGCTGATCGTAAGCGATGAGAAGAGGCTGACTGCAGCTCGCCGAGCTGAGCAAGGGCAGAGTCCAAAGCGGTATCGGTGGACTCGACCATCGTACGCCGAAGCTCATCTGCCTGGGCTACGGTGTGTGCGAGCCAGGGTTTCGCTAGATCGATTGCGGAAGTTGTAGGAGGCGATTCAAACTCCTGAGTCGTATGGTCTTCGAGCATGTTGGAAAGCGTCGAGGAAGAGGAGGACGAGTCCCCCATCACACGATAACTTCGGGAGGTGAGCCCTCTTAATAACCGGGCCTACGGAAAGTGGGGTTTCGTGAAATTAGTGTGTTAATATGTTATTGTTAAATACGATTAGGGTTGATTTTTGGCCATGGGTAGGGTTATAGTGATGATTGTTCTCGTTTTGAAAGGTAAATTAGTTATAATGTGGATTATTTTGATTAGGACACATGGAAATTTGTAATTGGTTGTAGCTTTAATCACGTGGTCATTGCGAATTGAGATTAATGTTCCTCCTAAAAGTCTATGGAATTATTTGTATGTGAACGGGGTTTTCGACGAATTGATTAATGCTATGTGCAGTCATGCAATGTTGCATGCACTGGTTCTGAGAGACGCATGAAGTTTACGCAGCTGTTCATCCAATTTTGGCTATCTTTCAATGGAGATATGAGCAGCGGTACTCTGCACCCATGCCTTGGTAGTTGTATGCAGCCTTTGTTTCATTCGCAAGAAGATTTGGTAATCAAGAAGCGGATTTCCTCCATAAATTGATCATCGTCAGCATACAGAGTGTTCGGAGAGTGTGAAATGCTCATAAATTTTGCTTGATTTTCTTCGAGTTGTCAAGATTTTCGTCTGCTTGATTAGCTTCCTGCTGTGTACTCGTTCTCATATGGCAGACTATGAAAACGTCCCTGAGGCAATTCGAAAAAGGTTTGTTCTCCTTCTACTTCCACTTCAACTTTCTTTTTCATACTTTTTCTTGAATCATTCGTGTGATCTTCAATGTATCGCTCCTTCGTTTGTGTGATTGTTCAATGTATCGCTCCTTCATTTGTGTGATCTTCAATGTATCGCTCCTTCATTTGATCTTCAATGTATCACTCCTGCAATTCGATGTAAATTTTTCCTTCCTTCGTTTCAACACTAGAGTGATACGTTGAAGATTATGGTGACCTGAACCCTTCGATGTTCTGCTTTAGTTATGTTGACCCTTCGTTTTAGAAAAAATTCGTTTGATAAACCCTTCATTCTGTGAAACCCTTTTCTGTGTGTCAATCAGCCTGGTACTTGTTTTTTGCACAACCTGGTACTTCGTTTGATAAACCCTTCGTTGTAAAAGGGCCAAAATACTTAGATGTTCTGCTTTAGTTATGGTGACCTAGACCCTTCGCAGGCGGTCGATTATAGTGTTGGAGGTTTCACACTTCTCGATTTCTTTTGACAAATCCTGGAAATTGGAAGAGCATTAGAACATTGTGGTGAATTTTTCTAGCGTCATTAAGTTGTTGATTACTCCAAGCTACTACTACGATCGTTGTTTGGTGCAAATTACTCCATGCTGCTACGATCGCTGTTTGGTGCAGAATTCATATCGCATGCCTTTGCTAGGTCACGCAAAACGGCAAACGAATATGATGATTCATGCATCGCTTTGACTTGCTTCTACTGATCTTTCTGTTCACATACCTTCTTCTTTCTTTCACGTCTTCCGTTAGTAGTTCTCATACGAACCACCTTCTTCTTCACCTCCATCATCAACCTTTTCCTAGGGATAGCTCCTTTTGTACTCTTATGCTGCTCTTCCAAGCTCATCCCAACTTTGTTGCCTTATCTCAAGTGTATTTTTTGGCTAAACCAACTTTGCGTCTACCAATAAGAAGTCACTCGTGCACAGACTGAGCTTTAGATATCGCAATTGCCATCCATTCATAGGCCCTTTCTGGTAGAACTGTTGTCTAGTCCAAATTCGAATCACATGCTGTTTGCCAGCGCACACAAAACTGCAAACAAAAACCATGATTCGCCCAAGTTTTTGGACTTTCGCTATTAATTTGTTTGATTTTTTCTTTGTTTAATCGACCGGGCGCTTTTTTACAATAGAGTTAGAGACCAAATATGGAAAAGGCATCAAGGCGGATACAGAGGTGGACAACACAGTTTTTGACAATATGTTTTGTTAAAGTCTAAGGCGTTTAAAATAGAAGCGAGCATTTTGTTTGTTTGTAGAAGGAGGGATTCATGGAAATGGTTTTCCAGAGTCTCATAGCCCAGCAAAGGAGACACCTTTGGTGTAGAATTATACAACTTTTTCATATGCTACTCTAGTGATGGTTACTGGTACAGCAAAAGTGCCACACCTACAAGCACAATCAACTATCAATAAATCAACAAAGCGTTCTCTAAAGAAATCTTTCCATGCTGCAGCAAAACAGGCTTATACAGAATGTATATATTTGTGACCATTGTATTTTCATTTTGTGCATTTTGAATTTGTGTCAATTTGTGGACATTATTGATTGATCGTTGTTTGCAGGTACCTTCTACTCCAACAAGCGGCTGTGGTTTTATTGTTGCACATATAGCGGATGTTCTGCATTGCCTCTTGAAATTTTTTGAACTAGTCAGTTTTTTACGTATAAGTCAGTTGCGCTCTGAGCCTTAGAGCATATGATTTACTATTTTTGACAATAATTTTGTGTTTTTAACTTCAACAAATCCAAAAAGTGAAATTGTGACGATAAATAGTCATGTAATAGATGTGTCATTTAGAAATGACATTTTATGCTTCCTTAACTTCCAAAAAGAAATAAGTCATCTTATATGTGCTTTTACATAATTTTCCTTTTGTTTTTCTTCATTAAAATGTTAGTTATCTTCTTTATGATTGAAGCACTTAATTGTGACATTATTTTTAGCTTATGTTAGTAGCTAATGTTATAGTTCTTTTTGAAAGGTTTCTTCTCTTTTGTTTGTTCAAAACTTATGCTTTAATAAATTGATTGGGAAGAATTCATTTGTTATTGTGTTTAGTTTATAGCATTGGAGTTCATGTGAAAGTATGATTAATATTAGGCATTTGTTAAAGCAATTAACTTTGAATAAAATGTGATGATAACAAGCAATCTGCATATGTCTTTGCTAAATAAACTTTTCAAATACAATTGCAGCAACAAGTAAAGCATGCACAACTTCAAAAAGATCTAGTAAAGAGGATGTCAACTCCAAAGTTAAAGGTGTTGAGGGACAAGCAAAATCCTTGCCTTCCAACTATGATAATCCAAACCTTCAAGCCATGGTTCCAATCACCAAAGACATAATAGACGGTGCTAATTCACTACCATTGCTATACATATGGCAACTGACTGATTGCATCAATCATAGGTTCGCCTTTGAGGGTAAACTTCTAGTCAAGTATGGAACTTACAAAGCTAAGGATCCTGACTACCCGATTTTCTTGAGAGCATACTTCACTGATATGCGCAATTGTGACACGATAACATTTGTTGTGTCACATTCATATGTAGAAGAATTCAAGGATAGACTTCAAGTTGACCAATTCTATAGAATAGAAGGCGCAATCGTTCTTAAGCGTAGCATTGGAGAAGGAGGAACCTCGAATTACTCCATTCAACTTGATGCCACCACAAGCATTATAAAGGAAGAGCCTTTCGAGGGAACCATCACATTGATGAATGACCACAAGCTTTGTCAGTATGTGCCTTTTGTCACAAAGAATTACAAATCATTGAAGCATATAAATGCACACATGGGAACCATATCATTCGTGATCATAAAAGTAGACATTGATGGCGGAGTTGCTAACCAACTCATTATTGCTGATGGGCCTAGAAACGAAGATCGTGCTGCGATAAGTCCAAGAAATACACCTTTAACATTCACTTTAGTTTGACTTTAATGGCTTGCTCTAAAAGCTTCTTTGCTTGCAGCTCACTTTTGTGAATGAGCGTAAGGGGCTATTCACATGTTTAGTGCAAGAGTACAATAAGGAAGGTATTGTGATGTACAAATTGAAAAATCTATCATACATGGCAACTAGAAACACATTGTGTGTTTTCAACTTCACTATCTTAGCAAATGTACCTGACAGCCCAAAGAAAGACCAGCTCACTAAAGTTTTTTGTCACACAAGTTGGAAACCTTGGGATACAATCACATGGTAAGCCCTTTTTTGCATTATCAACTATGACATATGGATTAGCACTTCACTATTAATGCTACTGTGTTGTTACTTTATAGATGAGTGGATTGCTTGAATTCACAAATCTCAACTCTCAACTTGTGGAGTATGCATGCGAAGTTTGTGCCGGTACACGTGTGAGCCTTAACTTGCAACATCCCTTTTGCTCCACTTGCAACCAAGCATAAGGCATCACACAAACTGCAACCTTGACTAGGAAAATAGTTTGGCATGGAGGAGATGAAGTCATTGTTCACCTTCGCGGTAGCCACATGGACAGCATATTAACATTGGACGCTCCCTTCTTAGTCTTGCATAGTGAAAGCACTCTCCGCATGCACTCAATGCTCCATTGCATGAAGCGCAGTGGGACTTTTACCATAAAAAGTTCAGGTCAGATTATTGGATTTGAGCCAAGTGTTTAAAGAATAAAAAACCTTGAAATCTTTAAAGAGGCTATCATTATTTATCTTATTTCCAATAACCCTCATTTACATTTTTCTTGCAATGGACATCTCATATGCAAAAGAAACACTCCAAAATTTAGATGAATTCGATCCTTTAGCAAATAGGAGATTCCTATATGAAAATCCAAAAAACGTTGACATTATTAAATGTTTAGTTCAATTGTTCCCTTTGCAAACGTACTCCTCGTTACTAAACAAGCTTCATGTTCAATTTTACAAAAAACAAACTCAAGCAATTGTCCATGGAATGCCCTTAAAAGTATTAACGTTGATTGGCATGATGACCACATTCGTAAAAACTACATTGCAAGCATGTTAGCCAACATTTCTAGTTCTAGAGCGCTAATATATAGCTGACTAAGTAACGCATCCCAAGAATTACAACACTCATTCGTGGTAATTTGTCGTACAATAACCAATGTGCACAAAAGCTATCATGTAGTATGTCATGAGAGTGTACAAGAGCATACAATTCTTCTAGATGAAACAACAACTCCAATTGAAATCTACTGTTTGCTTGAATTAAAACAAAAGCTCCAATATGTCTCTTGGAATAAAGAGCATGAAGTAGACCTTGCACATCTTCTTCAACTTAACCCAAGTCTTAGTGCTAGAGAAGTAGGAACTATATTCATTGCAAACCATAACATGAAAAGTATCCTATTCAATCAGTGATACGCAAGGTCTACAGAATGAATGATGCAATTGTTGCGAACACAAACCAAACATCAAAGCCTATAAATGCTCATCAAGTAGCAAGGAAACATTGCCATGGTTAGTGAACAACAAGCAGCAAGACAAAAGTCCTCTAAGAACCCAAGGAAGAGAAAAAGAGAAACAAGTAAAGCTCTCACAAAGTATGCAAAAGCAATCCAACACTCACCACAACATATTTGCATATGTTGTAACACTTTGACTTTTCTATCAAAACTCAAGATTTCCAAAGCACAAATGTGTACTCTAACAATTCAAAACAATATTGTTACCGATGAAATCCCTCCTAGGAGAAAAAGCTTATGTGCTTCTTGCTTCAAACTTCTTAAACAAAATGTCATCCACAAATATTGTCATAAGAACATCGTTTTATCAAAGAAAACACCGTTCACTACCACATTGAATGACATTGAAGCACGTCTAATATTAGTACGTATTCCATTCGCACAAATACAAGAGCCTAGCTTCGATGGTCAATATGGTCTTAAAGGTAGAATTGTGAACGTATTTGCAGATGTTGATAGAATGCAACAAGTTCCACCGAGATTCATCACCGATGGTGCTAAAGCAATAGTTGCCATAAAAAGAAAATTGTAGTACACACATAATTACATGATCGACCCACACTAACAATGCGTGCTTTGAAGGAACTATTGCAAGCACCAAGTAATTGACTTCGAGGATCGTGCCATTGCTATTGCACCTTTAGAGGGATTCTCTCCTCTATGCATTTTCAAAGATAAGTACTGTGAGGAATTAGCTTTTCCAAATATCTTCTATGGGCATGCACGCAAATACAATTTACTGGAATGTACTTCATACCAAGAAATAGCACACTACGAACTCACAAACAAAGATTGACGATTCGCAATGTCTATTGAAAACATTTTCTTCAAAAGAATGAAGATAATGATACAACAAATTTTATCTTCGACATGGGCGTGAATGTGCAAAGCAAAATTGCATGGCCGTACATTGAAAGCAAGAGATGCCCTCGAGAACACTAACATAGAGCACCTCCTAGGTTCAAACCTTGGGTATCGTGCTTTCGCCTGTCTACAAACATCATCAGATTACAAACTGAAACTTAAAAATAACCTCTTTGCCATGGTTCGCCAACTAGGCCCTCCTACATTCTTTGTAACTCTATCAACTCTACATAGAAACAATGGGAACCTTTGATTCAATGCTTGGAAGCAATTGAGCACAAATCAATCACTCAAGAGAAATATAATGAAACACAAAAAAAAAGAAACTTGATTCACCAAGACCTAGTAACAACAGCACAGTACTATGTGCATAGATTCCAAGCACTCAAATGTCTCTTGAAGCAAGACCCTTCAATTGTAGGCAAAGTTCAAGACTCCTACTTTGTTATCGAATTTCAAAATCATGGTAGTTAGTAGCTAGCATTGTGTAGTCTCGACGGTGACTCACGTGTCATGGGGATCTTGAAGGAATGTTGATGGAGCCTCCACTCCAAGTTATACATGTCACCTTTTGAAGGGAAGGCCAACCCTAATCTCTTTATACCACTCTCTCTTCTCATTCTTTTACCATCCTCTTGGGCCCATCTAACTCCAAGACACAATCCTGGCTCTACGGACTTGCCACTGTCCATCAAATCACATTACTAACCAGCGATGGCATATTGTTACCCAATCTGTTAGCATGCCCACCTTCCTGATCTCGATCTAGTCCTCTGGATCGTGCAACATTCATGGTTGTTGGAGTGTTGTGAAGATCATGCAAAGTAGTCTTTCTTGTGCATTGGGTTGAATCTTCTTTTAGTTGTTGGAGTGTTGTCAATGAAGATCATGCAAAGTAGTCTTTCTTGTGCACCGGGCTGAATCTTCTTTTGGTCCATTGCAATAGAGGGATGTAGTGGCTCCTTGTTATGGGATGATTGCTGGAAGTATGGATGAGTGATTCTTTTAGAACTAGCACCTCAGGGTTTGAGTGAGCCGAGTTGAGTACTTGTGACCATCCAAACAAGTAAGAAAAAGGAAAATAAAAGTATAAGGGGTAAGTTATTAGTGGGGATTGATGTAATATCCTAGTGTTGTTAGTGTTAGCAGAGTAAGTAAAGTGCATTCTCATGCTCCTCTTAAGTCCCATATTTGATTTGAGTGGGACTTCAAATGGATTCTCATCAGACTATGTCTTTGTAATGCCATGTTTGAACGTCTAGAATTGTGCATAACAGTTTGTCTTAGGCATAAGTCAGTGCCCTATTATGTTTTGGCTCTGCTGAAGGGATGTGTTGTTGATGCTAATTGGTGTATTGACTTTCCATAGTGTTTGTAGCTCATCTTATTGACCAAGGATCCCTTGCGCTGATGTAGTTGTCATTTGCTGAGTGTGCAGTGCTGAGGATTGAAAGAGGACTTACCACCTATTTGCACCTAGTCTTATTTTCATCTAGGACTTCCACATGTGAGGAGAGAGGTAGTCCCACTAGGAATCTTAGAGAGGGATCCCCTTTTGCACCCATCATTTATTATTAAGCCTAGGTATAAGCCTAGACCCAAGCCTTCATAGCCACACCAAAAAGCAAGTGTTGTCAAGCCTTAACATGACATGTACGTGAATTCGTAAAGGAGCATGATCAATATTCAAGGTCTCGATCGGATTGCTTGTCATGATTTCTTTTGGAAGTGAAATATTATGAGTTGTCAATATTTACAAGCTTTTGTAGATATATACAAGCTTTGGTCTTCATGATATCCAAAAAGCTAATACTTTCCATCGTCTACAGTAAGGCATGATAGGATGCAACTCTTAGAAGTACGATTGATCACATTTGTCAAAGAGATGATTCAAACATTGTATTGCATATTTTTAGTGCTTTGTGGTTTGTAAGAATATTGGCATGTGTCTATTTTGCAAGTTTGTTATCAATCTGTTCATAAGAAAAACCATGATGCCATTCAGAATAAAAAACATGGTTACGAATACGTGGAATGCCTTGGTGCAAATGAGAATGTAGAATCATTGCTCTCCATAAGAAAGATTAGCCTTTATCTATCCTTTGATAACTCACTCAACTCCTGGATATACATGATCCATGCCATCGTCATTGGCTTCACCCCCGATGGTTTATGAGGGCCTAGTTATTTGATTGATGCTTGTGCTCATGGCGTAAGGTAAAAGCCCCATAAGGTGACCAACTCCCATTGTCTGTCAAGTTTTTTATGCTCGGCTTTTGTGCTATCTATGTTTGACTTCTCCTTGTCTACATTCCAATAAAATCCAAGGTGTCTATTTGTGACGTTAGAAAATGTGCTTCCTTATTGGTGATGCTTTCCTCTAGATTGAATTGCATGTTGTGAAGATTTTGTTTCCATGGGTTTTACCCCTTAGGGATGGCTACTCACCTTCAAAACATGCCATTTTGTCCGTCTCTAATAAGGCTACGATTTGCTTGTAGGAGGCATCGAGATATATGGGACCAAGCATGGCAATACATCAAGCATGGGCGAAAATCCGCATATTGGGTGTTAATAAACTATAGCTCTCCATGCATCGTGCATTGAATGCATCTTGGCCATGGGTTGGATGTGGGCATGCAATCTTGCCCATCCATGATCCGTGCCCATGGTGCGCAAGTTTGTAAAAACCCTTAGGAGAGCGTGGGAAGGAGTGCTAGTGGTGCTTGGAAAGCATTATTTTTTTTGGCCTGCCCTTGTAAGGGTAGGTCTTAGTAACAAGTTTCAATCTTGAAAAAGGAAAAATGATTTTTCAGTGTAATTATTTGGCATCTTGATTTTGTGGTGAGCTGAATGGCTGTTTGCCACGTCTGCTGGTTCCTTTAAGGGAGTGGTAGTGTTAACAGTGGTGCGTGTGCACGTGGTGTTCAAGTAAGGTCGTGCATGATTTTATTTGCACATGGTGTTGTGCCCCTGGTTCCAAATGGAATTGGCTTGGGCTGAGTAGAAATAATGGCTTCAACGCTTCGATCTACACAACCTCGATCATAATTTTTGCAGCTCTCTGCCTAGAGAGAAAACATCATTGATTGATTCATTGCAGAGATGGCAAGCTCGGAGGCTTTCGGGGGGTCAATGGATACCGGCAACTGCAATGTTGGTGGGGTTTCATCTACGAAGTGTGGTCCATTCTCTTAAGCTTTCTTTGTTCATTCATTCATTGTTATTCAAGCTTGGACTTCATTCTTTCTTCGTTGTTGGTCTGATAAGAGTCATTGCGCTATATAGAGAGGGAAGAAGGGAACAAAGGTGCACCCGATGGTGGCTTAGAAGAGGTGAATTCGGGTTTTGTGGATCTCGAAAGTGGATAGTGTATTTGGTTACGTTTATATTCCACCTCCTATAAATCAGGCTTTGGTGCTGTCCAATTAATGATGATTGGAGTGATTATTTCTGTGTAGGTGGGCTAGTATCCTGTTTAGAGGGCTTTCCCATGATGGCAAATATGCCAATATTTGCTGGGATTTGCCGCATATCTTGTTTTTTAGCTGACATCTTTGGGCATTACAGGTGCTCCAGTGGAGACAGAAATTCTTCCTCCACCCGGGCATTACAAGGTTAAACCCCTTTTTCCCCGAAAATTGCAACCTTCCTAGTGAATCGTTGGCTGTTACACCACTTGCATCTGACAATCGCTGACAATGGTTGGCAACTCCAAGCACAAATGCTATGCGGGGACAGACTCCGAGTAATGCTGCAATATGCAAGCCCCTACTAGCCTTCTCATACACGGGAATGCTCTCTTAGCAAGTTGCCGCTATCAAAACGACATCACCTGTTGCACGGATAGGGATCCCACTTGATATTATCAAAAGCAAACGTCCACTTAGAGATGCTCTAGGTGAGGCGCACAAACGGCCATGGAGAAGCTTGCAAGGAGCATTAAAAAACGTGGCTTTGCAAGGCTACACGGAAGGTAACAATGTGCTAATCAAGTGTGTGGTGTACGTAGGTTGTTTGGTGTTTGTTTTGTGATTATCCCACAGAATTGGAGTGAATACAAAAATTTAACGTATTGAGTTCATCTCAGTGCGCAATATCTTACAAGAGAGAGGAACTTGTGGCACTCTAAAATGCATGTTGGCCTTCTACGTCGGTCCTGCACTTGAAGGAGTGGACTTCGAAGAGCATATAGAGGATATCGCCTCGTCCATCACATATTTGGGCAACATAGAATAAGTGTCAAAGCAGCGTAGAGGCAGCAAGTTGGTTTGAAAATATAGCATCTACACATTAATTTGCTAAACTTGTTACGTGATGCCACCTACAAGATGCCAAAATACTTACACAGATTTCACATAGCTTTAAAATCATGGAGACCGTTTTTTTCGCTGCCTCGATGAGCCGCAAGAGAGATTTGGCTTCCCAAGACCCTGTTGTGTTGAGAGCATGTTTGAGGCTCAATCCCGTGTAATAGGTTGGAGTGACCCTTACACAGGTTGGAGTGACCCAGCCTCAAAAAATGTAGATTAAGTTGCCCACACAACCTCTAGTTTTTATTGGGAACACAGGAGACGTCCCCTAATGCCCTTTTAAAACAATTGAAAAATCAATGAAGATATCTCCTTTGCGCACTAATTTGTATTTCGTTTTTGCTATTAAGATTGTATGCACGCACACCCTAATCAGTTGAATTGTTTTAGAATACCCTTGACTATGGCTAAAGTCGTCGTACTTGTGGGTGACTTGTGGCCAGCAAGTGTAGAGGCATTACAAGCAAGTAAGGCTATGTTCGAAATACAAACACCATGCCAACAATCCTCCCCAAAGAAGCAATTGCAAACCCAAAGACATTGGGCCGTGTAGTGGCCAAGTACGGAACTTTTAAGGCAAGAGACACAAATTACCCCACATATATGCGAGTTGATTTTACCAACTCCGCGTGCTATGAAACAATTACTCTACATCTTCCCCACAAGTATGTTTTCCAATTAACGGACATCCTAGAGGTGGAAGAGTTTTATCATGTCGAAGTTCCTTCCATAGCAAAGAAATCCCTCAGCGAGGGTGGAACCTGTGATGTGTCACTATGTGTGGATGCAACAACTAGTGTTGTAAAAGTGGAGCCTTTTATGGCAAACTGTATTTCGTACCTGAGAAAACAATTAGTTTGTACGTTCCATGGGTGATGCAACAAATGCAGAATGGGAGAGTCCTACTCACCTTAGTGATGGAAACAATTGCTTTCCTGATAGTGTAGATCAATCTTGATAGCCCTACATTAGAACAGATAATCATAGCCGATGGACCCAATGCTGAGGACCGTGCCACAGTGAGTTGTTCCCGTTTTGCTCTCGACTTTAATCTAATGTGTGCACACCATGTTCTAATATTGTGATTGCTATAGTTATCTTGTGTAGCGGATCAACGATCTCTTCTATCGTGCTTAATCTAGGAATTCCATGACGGTGGTGTGGTAATGTACGTGGTGAGAAACAGCAGCTCGTACATGTGTGCTAGGCGTTCACTTGCTATATTTGATTTCACCATCTTGGCAGCCATGCCAGAAGGAAGACTCCATGAGAGATTGCTTGCTGCATCTTAAGCATCCACACCAACACCATGGTTTTGGCCTCCCCATGAACGCAAATTTGGATGTTTCTTTGTATCGATCGGCATGATTTAATGGGGCAAACTTCACTTCCGATCATGTATCGCTATAGGAATCATACATGTCAATTCTACAAAACTCCTCTAGCTCCAGAGCCTTGCTGCACAATTGTTTGATGCACGTTTCTGTAAAGTTTTCAACTACATTCACGCTCATCTACTGGAGTGAAGCTAGCCCGACCGAGATAGTCGTAGTAGGGCCCTCCACCATGAAACACCGCCACACTATATTTGTGAACAATTCTTGCTATCCTCTTGCCATGACACAATTGACACTAGTTCTCACAAAGCGAAAGTACAATGCTTGGACAAAGGAGGACGAGGTGGCCCTTATTCAAAGACTATGTAACCATCCTAGCCTTTCTGCGATGGACGCTGCTACTCAATACCAGCACGAGCATCCTCATGGACAATACTCCTTGCGTGACAATCTACAAGTTATGGGCAACCGCATCAAGGCAACCTACTACCGAAGTACAACCGCAAGAAGTAGATGCAACCACCAGCAATTAGCACATTTTTGGTCCTGGTACAACTGCAAAAGATGAGCCAACTACGCTAGGTACTAGCAATTGTCGAAAAAGAGAAAGGCATGCAACAAATGCTCGATTGGTATACATCAAGAAAGTGGAGCCACCCCAAGTTACGTGTGCGCATGTTATGGAACTTTGACTTTTAATGTGAAGCTCCAACTAACATCCACAATGGATGCACTTTTTGAAAGTGTGGGTGTGCAGTTACGCAATTGTAAGGTGAGCATTGCATTTGCCCAAATTACCTCAACCAAGCACGCAGGCAACAACAAATGCCAAAGTTTTGCTCTGAGAACATGGTTGTCGTGGCAAAAACCCGATACACATCAACGTTAAATCGAATTGAAGAAAGGGTTGTGGCAATTCGAATACCATTTGTACAAATAAGGGAGCTAACATATGAAGGCCAATATGGCCTGCACAGAGGTATTGTCAATGTCTTCGCAGATACTGATAGAGTGAAATATGTACTGGCAAGGTTCCTTGCACACAATGCAACAATCCTTGTCGTAAAATCAAACAGAGGCTGCAGTACTCACACAACTAGATGAGTGGCCTTGTCCAACCAACAACAACAATGCGCGCACTGCACGAGCTCCTTGACACACCACTTTACAAGGAGAGCAATGTCCAAGTTATAATCCACTTTGTTTGGCATACATACACATACTACAAGAGAATATAAACCTGCAAGAACAACATGAAGCTGAAACCTCACAGCTTGCCACCACAGAGGAGTACATAAACACGGACACTCTAGTGCATGGGTTGTACACAAGCCACCAGGTGGTCGACTACCAGGACTCGCCCATAGTTATTGCACCGTCCGAGGGATTCTCTCCCCTGAGCATATTCAAAGACAAGCACTGCGAAGAAATGACATTTCCAACATTATTCTATGGCCACCCTCGTGCATACAACGTTACAGAAAGAACAACTTCTCAAGAGATTGTGAAATGGGAGCTAATCAATGAGGACATGCGATTTGCTACTTGCATACAGAACCTATTCTTCAAGATCCTCATGCGGCAAATTCTATCATCCACATGGGTTCGAATGCACAAAGGGTAATTGAGAGGGGCAACATTGCGAGCAAGGGATGCATTGGTTGACACAAACATAGAAAGGTTTCTACAGTCAAATATTGGTTACCATGACTTCACATGCTTGCGTACATCTGCAAATTATAAGCAACGCCTAAAAAGCGAACTCTTCCCAATGGTCCGCCAATTTGGGCCATCGACTTTCTTTGTTACTTTCTCCGTTGCAGAGAAGCTGTGGGAGCCACTACTCCAATGCTTGCAAAAGTTGTGAGCACTTGCACATGAGTAGCGACATAGTGACACCCACAAAAAACAAACACAATGATTACGTATTTAAAACCATCGACACACAGGCACGCATATTACATGCCATAAACGTTAAACATAAATCATGCAACAAGAACATCAACATACCTACAGACACAAGGCTGACAGCTGGGGGCTTCACACAGAATTACGGCTAAAAGATGGCATGATTGTTGAAATCTACTCTAGCAACATCGACACGAGCAATGGCATAGTCAACGGTGCATATGGCATATTCAAGGCGAGCACGACTACTATAAAACTGCCAATAGTTTGGATTGAATTCTTCAACTCACAGATCGAAACGAAAGCAAGAAGCGACAACAAGTTCCTGTACACTCCGCTTACGTAGCTACGATGGACTCCTATTCTGCAAGTTGCCAAAGAGTTCCAGATCGGGAAAAACAACCTCTACAACATCACGCACAGGCAATTTCCTGTACAACCGACAGCTGCACACATCGTGCATCGTTCATAAGGGCTAACAATGGGTGTGGTTCCGCTTGACCCTTCAAGAATCAAGACACATGGACTCATTTACACAACTATTTCACACGTACGAGATCCCTCAAACCTATTCCTTCTATCAAAGCTAGAGCAAAAACACATCAAAGTCGACCACATAATACAACAAGAGATCGAACGCTTGCGATCCCATTGCACATGGCAATTTGTGCACAACCATCCCATGAGCGAACATCATGCAACAAAAACAATACAATCATTGAACATGAGATCGTTGACCTGCCACCTACCGAGGATATTTGTTGCTACAACATCTAGAAAACACGTTGCAACAAATACTGTTGGCAACAATCACATACATAGTGGGGGATTGCAACATGGACTACAACATACAAAGCAATGCCAAAACGACAACTCCAATAATTCACGTCTCATTACAAACTCAAACAGCGAATCAACACACCTACTACAATATACGGGTCTACTCTCAACCACATCTAGACAAACACAACATTGGCCGACGAAGAAAAAGGGACGAACGTTGTCTACTGCTCCGATCACTCCCTCCTCTTGACAAAAATAAACACGGCCTTAAAAAAACATGCCAAAAGATACAACACATATACGCTTTCCGTACATTGCAAAACACCAGCCCCATCCACGGGCACCTGGCCACTTGGACAATGTCCACCTTGTTTAAATTATTAATGAAAATTCCGGCTTAATTATTAGTGATTCACTCTTTCAATTTCAAAACACCAGAGGCAACGGTCAAATTTAGGCAAGGCTGATTAAAGGGCGTCCAGACTTGTGATGGACGCCTTCAAAGCTTTTCCCTGCATCAGCCATGAACGATCATTTTGCTCTATGCGTCGACCGCCTTCTCATTTCCTCCTCCTCTTCCTCCTCCTCCGCCGCTGCTGCTCCGTCTCCCACACAAGGAGACTCTCATTATATCCTTCAAATCCATTCCAGTGCTGGTCAGGAATCGTGCAAGTCGCACCTTGACACGTCGGAAGGCGTCGCAGAGTGCCGAATTTGCCAAGAAGAAGACGACGCGGGGAATTTAGAGGCTCCATGCGCTTGTTCTGGGAGTCTGAAGGTTTTCTACCCTAGGAATCCCACTTTCCATTTGGCAGAGTTCAGAATCGTCTCTGGTCGTCTACGTTCTGGCCTTTAGGGGGTCAGAACTTTGTGAGTGTCAGTCTGTTTGTGCCAACATGTGCGCGCATGTTTGTTTCGCTCTGGGTCCATGTTATTTTTTGCGCTTAGTCTTTTGGTATCATCCTCCAATTTAAGTCGTTTGCAATGCAGTTTGCGCATCGGAAATGCGTACAACGCTGGTGCAATGAGAAAGGAGACACATTCTGCGAGATCTGTCATCAGGTATCTCTTGGTAGCTCTGTCCTTTAGGGCTTATAAATCGATTGTAAAGAAAGGAACGTTGCCACCTTACCCACGATAACGACAGTAAGAGGTGCCGGATTTAAATTTCGCCTTTGTTTGCTACTTCAAGTCTTCCAAGATCGTTCTGTTCTATGCGATTTTCAGCATTGAGCATGAGGTTGAATGATGCCTAGGATCAAAAGTAATATATTAAGAAGCATGATTGCTTCTATCACGACTAGTCCTCCTTTTCATCCTGTTGTTGTAAATGAAACGTTTTCCTCTGTTGCCGCATGCGATCATTGGTCTGCTCTCTGAACGTGGGATGGCTTCCCAGCCTTACAAGAGTGGTTACACAGCTCCAGCACGACCATTGCAAACGGATAGCATTCCCATTGATATAAGGTACATTAGTGCATTTGAACACCCTACTGTGCTCATAGTTGCCAAGCTTTTAAAGTTCGGATCTCTACGTCCTCTCAGTTACCAGATAATAAACAATAGCTGCGATCCTTCGTCTCTAAAAGAAAAGGGGTGCAAATCCTGCGTTCCTGCTCTGCAAGGATAGAAGAGTTTAGTGAATTTTGGTGTCTTTCAAATATGAAAAAATTGTCTCTGAGAGAGTAGATGATTACAAAATAAGATATACCTTTACCTCAGTCGAAGAACTGCCATATATCTGAGCAGTGACAACTGGGGGATTGTCGTTGGATCTCAACTCGACCTACAAGATCGTCGGATTCTCACCATGGCCGCAGATGGTCGCTTTTTTGAAGCTGAATATGATGAATATGAGGCAACCAATGCTAGTGGTGCTGCTTGTTGCCGCTCAGCAGCACTGATTGTAAGGATCACATTCTCTTCTCAATCTCCCCAGAGTATGGTCACACTTTTGGAATCATGAATATGTTAATCTTGGAATGTATCTACTGGCATATATCAAGCTTGTGAGCGTTGTTACAGCATGTAGGTATAAACAATTCGATTGTTAATGATCTGAATCATAGGGCAGCTACGCTAGTTAGTTACCTCCCATGAAACGAAGTAGCCCCTGTGCTAGCGTGTGCTATGATATTTGCTATGACCTCTATACTAAAGTTGCTGTGAAACGTCCATGAAAGTTGCAGTTTTCTAGAAGTTGTGTTTTAAGTAGGGCAAGTAGCCATACCATACCATCCCCTGCCAAACAGTGGTTAAACGGTTGCCATTCTGTTGGGCCTCTTCCTACAGCCATTGGCTAGAAAAATGACCTTTCTTTCTAGGCAAACAATCAGTAGGGCTAGACACTTTTAACTACGGTAAGAACAACAAAATTAGAGTGTACCAGGAAGGACATTCAGCATAGACACGGATTACAATTGAAGCAGCAAACGAGGAATTGTCTGTTCTTAGGAATCAGTAGTTGAAGTTTTGGATGCTGAACCTTACCAATTTGAATCAGCCTCTTTGCACTTGTTGTAGTTGATGGCTCTACTGCTGCTGCGTCATGTTCTCACTTTTACATCTGCAGCACGAGAGGAAGAAGCATCGACATTCTTCACAGTAATCATTCTTATGTTTGTTTTAAGACCTGATCCAATAAAGTCCGTATATATTTAGTGTATTGATGACATATGTACTGATAAAGCTGTTCACACTTTGCAACAGCTGTTTGTTCTAAGAGCAGTGGGACTTTTACTGCCTTGCTACATCTTGGCTCGTGCAATGAATATACTGCAGCAGAGACGCCGGAGACAGGTATAGCTTTTCATATTTTCAATACAGTAGACAATGGTATTTCCCATCTGGATTAACAAAAACTTTTCCTTTGGTGTGATAAAGGAAGCAGCTATGGCTGCAGCTGAAGTTGCAATTTTACTCCAAGCTGGCCATGCTCGAGGCACACACTTTGCAGTGGCTCCTAGTCTGTTGTCAGCCCATGAATTGCCATAATGAACTATTGGAAGTAATCACCATGGCTATAAGGAACGAGATCATCAATACCAATATGATCAATTGGGCATATTATAATGTGTTATTCCAGGTGCTGGTGGCCTTATCCTCAGCATTGTATGGAGCCTTTGCCTTGGCCTAAGCTTACCGCATTTTGAAGCTATGTTCAAAATGCCTCATGCCGACTATACTAAGAATTTGCAGAAGCTAAGCTCTTGATCTGAGTGGATAACTGTATTCAGTGAAGACTTACAGTGGCATTCAGAGAATCCATTTTGGCACAAGGTCAGGCGCCCACATACTCACTGATCTCTTCTAAACTACATGTGGAAACTTTAATTGTATATTTTTAGTCGGCCCATGCAATTTTTGTACTAAGGCTAAACTCTGACTTCTGAGAGGTCACCTAAATTGCAGAAAAGGTTGATATTTGCATCAATGAAAATTCTTCATAACTAGGAACCCTATGTCTCTGTCGTAACATATGCCTCCCCAGGCCAGTTCTACAGAATGGTTTGACTGGAGCTCCAGAATTCTGTTGACCCTAAATGTGTATATGCAGAAAATCACTTTAAAGCATCAGAGAGCATCATTTAATAGTGCAGATCAGGACTAAAAACTTTCCAAATCATCTTCTGGTTTAGAAAAATAACTAACAAGGAAATCTCCCCTGAGGTTTGAAGTGCTTACTTGCGAGGAACACAGATCAATTGCTTGTGCTTGGAGCTGTAAATGTATAGCTGTCTTTCTAGCAGGATGTGATTCAAAATTTCCCCCAACATCCCAGGGAGAGACAAGTAGAATCAGTGAAAATGGACCGCAGTGGATGAGTTAGCTTAGTTCTAGCAACGCAGACCAATTGCCTGTGCATGGAGCTGTAATGTATAGGTTCATAGCAGAAGTGTGATTCAAAATTCCCAATGTCACCGGGAGAGACCCGTAGAATTAGTGAAAATGGTCCATCCATTCACTCTCTAAAGCCTTCAGAAGCAAAACTGTTGCCTATGCGTCGAGCTGTAGATGTATAGGCTTGTAGCAGGAGTGTGATTCAAAATTCCCCAATGTCCCAGTGAGGGACCAGTGGAATTAATGAAAATGGACCAGCTATGTTCACTCTCTAAAGGGAAAATTACCTTCAGAAGTAAAACTGTTCCAAAGCGCGTCTTTTGGAAAACACATCCTAAGAAACAGCCTTCCGAACCACATATTTGGGGCATCAGCATAAGTGCAGATCAAGTTTAACCTTTCCAAAACATTTTCTGGTAGAAACACATAACAAATGAGGAGCTATGTTCACTCTCTAAAGGGAAAATTACCTTCAGAAGTAAAACTGTTCCAAAGCGCGTCTTTTGGAAAACACATCCTAAGAAACAGCCTTCCGAACCACATATTTGGGGCATCAGCATAAGTGCAGATCAAGATTAACCTTTCCAAAACATTTTCTGGTAGAAATACATAACAAACGAGGAAACTCTTCCCTGACATTTGAAATTAGCTTAGGTCAAGTAAAGCAAATCAATTGCTTGGGGCATGGAGCTGTACATGTAAAGCTATATGGAGGACTGATTCAAGATTCCCCAATGCCCCAAATAGAGACCAGTAGAATTAGTGAAAATGGAGGCACACATTACCTTAGTTTGAGCAAGCAAATCAATGGCCTGTGCATGGAGCTGTGAGTGTACGGGTTTGTAGCAGGAGTGTGATTCGAAATTCCCCAATGTCCCAGGGAGAGAACAGTAGAATATGTGAAAATAGACCAGCCATGTGATATCAGTTCACTCTCTAAAAGGGAAATTACCACAGAACCTTCAGAAGTGAAGATGTTCCATCCACAGCATGTCTTTTGTGGGAAAAAAGAAGCACATCCTAAGAAACAACCTTCTGAAGCACAGATTTGAAGCTTGCTTTGCTTAGCTTGAACAGAACGAACATGATTTGTGAAAACTCAACATTCACATATAAAATCTTCTAAAGCGCATTCCACGTAAATCAAGAATAAACCAACAGTACCTGAGCCATGCATGCATGTTGACCGATCAGCAGCTCAATTGCTGTGTTTAAAGTGCAGGTTATGTCCAATATAGAAACAATGAAACTAGATTGCCTTTCACAAAGAGGCCACTTTGCAAGCATGAATGGCAGGTGAAGAGGAAAAGTGAACAGAGCAAAGAGCGCCTGAATGAGAGATCCAAAGTCTGCTAAAGTTTGAGCATAATAGATCATTGCTTGTGCATGACAGTATCAAGTCCAAAAATAAACTCTGATCATAAAAGATCGCCTTAGACAGTATCAAGGGGATCAAAACCAGACATTTGAAGAAACTTGGTTAGGTTGACTGACTGGTCAGCTGTGTGCTTATTTTCTTGCTTAAGATTCAATCTTTCCTGAACAGAGAGCAAACAGTGCGAGAACCAGAGATGCAAAGTCTGCTAAGGATTGAACAATATTCTGAGAGCAGCGAGTCTGCTACGGTAAGTTATTCCTTGGAGTATGTATAGTAGATCATTGCTTGTGCATGGGGGGTTTACAACATCAAGTCCAAAAACATATGATCACCTTAGACAGAATCAAGGGCATTGAACCAAGACATTTGAAATTGGTTAGGTTGACTGAGTGATCAAATGTGTGCATAAAGCTTTCTTGCTCGCTTAAAGATTCAATCTTTCCTGTCAAACCACTAAAAAAATCACTGAAACAAAATTCTCAGCATGGGGAATTCCAGTATCAAGTTCAAAAATAAACCTTGAGCATGATCACATTAAACATGATCAAGGGCAAGAAAACCAGACATTCCAAATTTGGATGGTTAGGTTCACTGACTGACCATCTGTATGCATAAAGCTTTTTGAGCCTTCCTGCTGAATCAAGCTGAATCAATGAAGAAAAGCCTTAACATTGGAATAAGTATTTAAGGGCACATAAAACGACAACAAATAAGGATTGCACATCATTTTGAGCCAGGGATTAAATATTCAAAATGCAGACTCAAGTCGCCATCCAGTTGAAAGAGTTTTTACAAATCTTCATCTGCAAATAAGTATTCACAGCACTGAACAGAACTCGAAAGCTTGATTAAGTTCATAGATAGCACATGAGCATTGCCTTCTGCACTGAGTCCTAAATGGCGCATGACTGTTGCCTTCTATTGCACATAGTTTTGACCGAGGGATTAAATATTCAAAATGCACCGAGTCGCCATCCAGTTGAAAGAGTTTTACAAATGTTCATCTGCAAATAAGTATTCACAGCACTGTACAGAACTCGAAAGCTTGATTAACATGACCATTGCCTTCCACACTGAATCCTAAATGGCACATGACTGTTGGCCTTCTGCTGAGCCCTAAACAGAGAGATACGGAGTCTAGCGTAGAAAATGATTTCAGCTGCCTCTTAGTACAGCAATAGCAAACTGAGTAGCCGTGATCTTGCAAGAGCATATCTTACAAATGTTCATCTGCAAATAAGTATTCACAGCACTGAGCAGAACTCGAAAGCTTGATTAACATGACCATTGCCTTCTACACTGAATCCTAAATGGCACATGACTGTTGGCCTTCTGCTGAGCCCTAAACAGAGAGATACGGAGTCTAGTGTAGAAAATGATTTCAGCTGCCTGTTAGTACAGCAATAGCAAGCTGAGTAGCCGTGATCTTGCAAGAGCATATCTTAAATAGTTCAAAGCGTCCTTGGGATTTCTAACCCGGCTAGCCAAGCGAACTACTAAATGAATTCCAATTCTCTCCTGGCTGTGAGCTCAGATCTTGGCCTCATTGACGATCAAAGCATGGCGGTTCTCAAGGCAGCTCCTGGTAGTCTTCTCCTATAAGATGGCTTGTTGTTTCGACTGGAGCTAGTAGCTAGCATGTATTCAGACATGTAAGACTCCAACAAGCTCAGTAGAGCTGAGGAGTTCATATGAAGAAAGTTGATCATGCTTTCAATCTTGCTCTCAGTTTCATGCCTTTGAATTTTTATTGTACTTCTTGTTCGGTTTAGCTGTCAGTACAACAATTCGGTCTGCATAAACCTGATATCAGAGCTAAGTTCAAAGAGATGGAAAGCAAATCTGAGCATAGTTACAACGGGTCGAATTTTTCAATATGCCATCTCACGCTTCGTCTGTATCTAATGGAGTTGGGTTTTTGGCCAGTTGTCTTAGGTACTGAGAAGAAACTGACCGGGAAAAGGGCACATGACTCCCCCGAGTTGGGTGGATCGATAGGAGGAGAGGAATGAAAAGACTCTTGATATTCTAGGGCAAGCACTTGGTGGAAAATATAGTCATCTCGACTTCACCAAGACAGCATCCGAGAATTGGACAACGATAGAGGTTTGAGGCTCAGGAATTCTAAGTTCCTACTATATAGTGTCAAGATGGTGATGGCCAGACTATGGGAGAACACCTGAATCGTATGCGCAACAACTGGCAGATCTCAGTGCTCGAGTGGAGGATGACGATATAAAGGCCATATTGCTCCCATCTGCTTATGATGATCTCGTTAAAATTTTGAGGGTGAATAATTCAAATGAGGTGAGTCTTTCAAAGATGACTTCCATGCTTTTAAATGAAGAACTTCGAATTGTTGGCAACTATTAATAAAGAGCATGCATACACAAGCCAAGCTTCTACAAGAAAGGGTAATAAATGTAATCAGAAGTGCACTTGATGCGGAAAACCAGGACATAGGGAAGAGTACTGCTTCAAGAAGAGATGACTCTGAAGAACAAGGAGAATGCACATGTAGTCGAGGGCTCTGCATGAGATACCAGCAACGACGAAGGTTGGGTGTTCTAAGTCAGTAGACCTTCATGCATGATTAGGTTTCTTTTCTACATAAAATGTCATCTTAAGTTTGTCTTGTTCGAAGGTACATTAAAGGTCTGTTTGCACTGTTGGTCTTCTTCGGAATACTTCTCTTGTTTTGTGTAGTAATGTCTGGTTTCCACACTCATTTTGTGATGGAGATGCTTTGGAGATTCAAGCTGGTGCTGGCTTTCGACTTATTGTGTTGAGGGAGGATGTTTTGACAATTTATGCACTATCCTCTCTTTGGTTTGAGGGGGGTGTTGACCAAGGGGGGTTGGTCGATTGTCACTTATCATGTGTGCATGGAGTGCATGGCCACCTACATGAAGCGTCTTCTGGAGTCGGTGAGCTTCATGATTCATGGTGGAATTTTCTCCTGGTTGTGAGCGCAAATCTCAAATTGATTGACATCAAAGCATAACACTTATTTCATTAATTTTAGACTTGTCAACGTACAAATTCATTTTAATAGATACTTTTGGACTAGTTTTTTGATAAAATTTAAGAAAAACCCACTCTTCAAAGCACAGATTAAAACATAAAAGCAAGCAATTTTTTAGAGATTTTTAAAGGAGATGAAATGAAAATTCTAAAATTTAACGTGAGACGGATAAGTTACACCAAAAGATAAGATTCGGCAGTTGGTAAACTCTCATAATATTTATAATGGTGTTAAGAAATACCTTCAAAAGTTACAATAAGCAAACTGTCATAATATTTATAATGGTGTTAACGTTTACATCTTTAAAAGTTACAATATTAAGCAAACTCTCATAATATTTATAATGGTGTTAACAAACACCAAAAGTTACAATAAGCCTCTCATCGGAAGACATTCATATTTGTCATTTCTATCCTAACTCTGTTGAGACCATCTCATCATGATCAATGGAGTTAAAACTACAAAAGAGAAGTAAGAAATTATAAATTTTTCCCTAGATAGAACTTTCTTGATTCCGTATAGCTTGCATTTCATGGGATGGAAATCTTTCATAATGAGTGCTACGCGAAGTAACCTCACTTAGAAAGTCTTTTAGCTCTCTCCTATATGAAAGTAATCTATTTATTTCTCTAGTGTTTAATCTACTTATACTCTCTCCTCCTTCTCTAGGCGCTTTTCTTCAAAAAGCAAACTCCTTTTTATCCTGGGTTAATGGAGCTCGTTGTCTCTTTCTTTGCTCTCTGTTCGCCTCTTTCTCGATGCTAATGGCTTCCTCCATGGAATTGATGACTTTGAAAAGATCCAAGCTTTAAGCTATGAGAATATGGAATGAGGAACAAGAGAAAGTGAGGGAGTAAGGTGAGATGGAAGAAGAGTTCTAGAGTAGAGAAGAGTGCAAGAATGATAATGGGAGTAGACTCGAAATTCAAGGTGAGATGAAAGAAGAGTTTGAGAGTAAGGTTGTGAGATGAGTGCAAGAATAGTTATGGGAGTAGACTCGAGTTTGAGAGTACGACTGCGGGCAAGATGGAAGGAGTAAGTTTGAGGAGCAGAGGAAGGTAATGAGAGCATAGTGGAAGAAGAGCTTGAGAGTAAAGCTGTGAGTGAGATGTAGAAGACGAACGACTAGAGTAGAGAAGAGTGCAAGAATGATAATGGGAGTAGACTCGAAATTCAAGGTGAGATGAAAGAAGAGTTTGAGAGTAAGGTTGTGAGATGAGTGCAAGAATAGTTATGGGAGTAGACTCGAGTTTGAGAGTACGACTGCGGGCAAGATGGAAGGAGTAAGTTTGAGGAGCAGAGGAAGGTAATGAGAGCATAGTGGAAGAAGAGCTTGAGAGTAAAGCTGTGAGTGAGATGTAGAAGACGAACGACTAGAGAGGGATTTATAGAACTACAGACTCATAATGTCAGATGAAAGATTTATAATAAAGAATTGGGAGAGGCTGAGGTGTCATTATAATGATGTTTGGAGAACGCTAGACTACTAGATTAAGGTATGTAATAGATGCAAGATCGTATTGCGAGACATGTGAGACGATAGATTTTGAGTACATTGAAATCTATAAAATAAAGTGATGGAACACAAGAATGATTTAATTATTAGAATCATGAGATATTTATTGTATATAATAAATTAGACTTCAAATAAAGTGAAACTGATTAAATAAATTTAGAGAGGTGAGTTGCCGATTGAGTGAAGTAAAAGATGCAAGACCGTAATGCATTGATTTCTTTGCGTAATCTTGTGAGCCATGAAGATCATCCATGTCATCGTCTGCGACGATCATCTCTACATCATTACATGCATCCTCTTCGTTATTTTTTACGTACTCTTTATCTTGGGAGCCATCAAGATCATCCGTGTCATCATCTCCAATCCTCTTATGTTCCACCTCTTTCTTGTAGTAGCCGATAGTTAGATCAGCTTGCAAGTGAAATTATGCCATGTAAGCCTTTCTTTCAACAATATTAGTGGAATATGCTTTTTTTAGAAGATCTTTGAAAAGATATAACATCCGTAATAAGGTGACCTCCCAATTAGGCGGTTGCAATAAGTATTCCAATATAGTAATCAAAAAGACTTCCACTTTTTGCTGGACATGCATATATTTTGGAGTGCACATGATGGCGAGAGGACCCGTGGATTTCTTTCTCCTCTAGCATGAGACGCAAACTCTTGGAAGTCCCCCTTATGTTATGTTGTAGGGAGTGGTTAGGATATGGACTCCGCATGCATAAGAGGAATGATTCGAGGCATTGGATCTTTAATCCACATTCTCTCTTGCTTGTCTTTGTTGCATACACACCATTGTAGATCTTGAAATCACAAGCATAAACTTTCTCCAAAGTATTATGCGTCTCTTTCTTGTTTTCTTTATTGACAAAAATGACATTGCGAATTCCAACTCTACTAATGGTGGTATATAGTATTCTATTGACGAATTGGTGAATATCATTGAAAGAAACCTCATCAATAAAGAATACTAGGGGCTTATCCCAACTTGTTTCATCAAGTAAAAAGTCCTCATCTGAAACGCCCTTGCACGCTACAACCTTTCTAGGTTATGAAGTGATATTGACATTGAATTGAAAGCCATGGTTAATGTCCCTTAATATTCTAAGTCTATGCTCATTCACAAACTTCTCAACATATGCAATCACTTGTGGTGGGATTTGGGCTCTCATGAATGAGGTGACTAATTTGGACCCATCTTCTTGATTCTTCATCAACTTATGTGCCCATGTCTTTTCCTTAGCTATAGATAAAGCGGTTATATGCTTCACAATACTAGGGTCAATATTACATTGACCAATAGGGATATCTTTTTATGTGAGCAAACATTTAATCGCACTATCCACTGCATCACGTTTCACCTGTATGTTGATGCAATGATCTTTGTCCTTCTTGCCAAAAAATTATTGCCATTGTTACATAGCTATCCGACAAATATTTTACGGGCCTCCATATTCTTGTTATCACATCTTTTTTCTCAACCTTTGACTTTTGTGACAGTAACAAAGGACCTTCATAAGTGACCTCACCCTTCTCATATGCACGGTAAACTACCACAACTTGCTCAAACATCTCATCAGGTCAAAAAATTATACATGTGTAGTTTGCATACCTATCTCTCGCTACCTTGAAGCTTGTGAGAGATTCTTCTCGTTCTTGATTTTCCCTTGGTACAACTGCACTTAAACGTATAAAATTTGACTAATGTGTATGCATTCGCTTTTGTGGCAGTTCTTTTTAAATGTGTTGCTAGAGAATCAAGTGTCGTCCATAAACACCTCGCTTTCATTAGGATTTCTGATGCTGAGGTTATCTTAGACTTTGCAAAAATATCATGATTTAGCCTTTTGGACTCAATCAAATATTTTGTTGGATGCTTAAAAATACATATTGTGGCCTTATAAAAATTGAAGGGATGCCGAACACATTTGCCTTCTGAAATACAACCAGCAAAGCTAAACTATTCCACGTATGATAAAGAATAAATGTATGGGAATTCACTGCTAGTCGGAACAAGTATATTCTTGGATGGTAAATACAACAAGTATTCATTTTCTTCAGTTTTTAAATGAAATAGGGCTTCAGATTCTGAAAAGAACGAAAATCAATATCTATGGAAGGATGCTCCTCCTTGAAATTAAGGAAGAATTCTGCCTACTGCAAAATCAATCATCAACACTCGGTATTATTTAAACCTAGATAGCATTTCTCTGCTACAATTAATGTGTATTTGCAATAGCATATAATTGTAGCATTTTTTGTACTTGAAGGAATATGCCAGTTACTTTTTTTTACAAGCATTAGATTTAACTATAAAAAATTAAGTATTGAGGAGTTCAATATGTATTGTTCAAATATAAGTATACTTGTATACTTAAATTTTCTTATAAGTATACTTGTATACTTAAGGTATGCACATCATGTACAATCTTATGGAGATAGGTGATTAAGCGCATGTCATGAGTACATGGTGGGTTGGGGGGGTACGTGACATGCACGCAAAGGGTCGCATGGGGGGTAGGAGGGGGGGTACGCGATATGCGTGCAAGGGGGGGGGGGGAGAGAAGATGGTAATATAGGAGCTTTGTTGAATTTTCAACAAAGCAAAGGAAAGGGGGATAGAATACAGAGGAAGTCATCCACAAGATATTGACTACATTGGATGGGGCCACAATCTTTCCTTCATTGAGAGAGAAATCAAACTACATTTACCAATTTTTTGGAGACCAATTTTGTTTATAGACACATGATAATGTTTATCGAACCATGCCTTCCACAAGTTTCAGATGGAGTTGTAGTTTTGTCACGGTTGTGGTGCCATATCTACGTCATCGGCAGCCATGATGAGAACAGTTGCATCTTCAACATGTGCAACAATCCGCCTCAACCTCCACAATACCAAGCAGCACCCATGCCAGTATATAGGCAACCAGCATTTGCACAAAGCGCCCCTAGCTCTGAGGCTAAATCCTGTTCCCATTTGGAGTAGACCCAAAGTTGCATGACCAATTGATGGTTATGAATCCCACTTCCTTAGAACTCTACAGCAAAGTAGCCATCTATATAAGTGATAATATGATGGATAAGGTTGTTGTCCAAGACAAAACTACAACTCCATCTGAGGTATCACAATCGGTAAGGTCTTCCAGTATGGAGCCTACCAAGAAGGAGAACAATGAACCTAAGGGTTTGGATATGAGCGAGTTGGCCTCCAACCTACTAAATCAGCTGGGCCAACAGTGGAATTCAGGAACCTCCAAAGAAACACTGAGTAACCCCCACTTATTTCCCAAGAGGAATATGAGGCATTCACATCTCCAGCCGCATGTGGAGATATATGCCATAGTGCATTCAGCTATTCAGGCAATTCCATTCCAACATCTATCATTGATGCTTTCCCCTCTAACACAGAGCATATCTGAGACACAGTTTATATCAGTAGTACAAATCAATAGATCAGTCTTTAGGACATTCTAACATTGGCTCAGCCTTGTCACATTGCACCACACTTGGATCTAGTGATCACAACCTTTTTCAATTAGGAGATCATTCCTCAACGTGAGGATATTTATCCATTAGTGCAGTCCTGTCCACTACACTGCAGTCCTGCCCCAGTGTAGTGGATATCATCAAGTTTAGCCATAGTGCAACCTAGGGAACCTCAGTGTTTCAACATGCACTTATGGCTATTGTATACAGTCCATACTTGATGCAGATTAGTGGTTGGATCCAGGACTTCAGATCAATAACTACATCCGCATTTGGCACCGCATATGCCTTAGGGACATCTTATGCATTTTCAATTGTATTTCAAGCTTCTAGGCCCTTATAATGTCAGCTCCTTCTTGATGAGCCTTAGACAAATGCTACATCCCATGCCGATGGATGTTTAGCAATGCACATATTAGACAACCTTGAAGCTCATGACAGTTGAGCATACATGTTTGACAGGTTGCCGTACCTTGTCAATTTTATGGGCCTCTTCATCAATAGAGCAATGTATCACACCTGCACTTTCGGCCCTATTGTAGCATACCTCCACCATTATTGTTAGTTCTTTTGGGTTGGTGATGCCCTCGTATGTCACAACCTACTAGATTCTTTCTTCATAGCTACATCAACTAGCTTCACTTCCGGATGCCTATTCTATAAAGGAGCTGTATAGTCCATGGTGACATATGACATTTACAGCTTTGACATGTTCAGCACATAGCCATACACACCGTTCTTCACACGTAGTCATCTTTGGATTGACCAGTCTTTGAACCAGGACTTTACTGTCTACATATTTCGTGCCTCTTCCCTATCTTCTGGTTTTATTCCTAAAGGCAAAGGATGACCCACAACTTAAGAGGGGGAAATGCACATCATCTACAAGATCGTAAGTTGTATTCATTGTACATGCTTCCATTGCATAGCCGCTGCTGTGCTCACATATGCACATACTACTTTGATTTCTTTTTAGTTTTCTTTTCTGGTTTTGGATGCTATCATATGCACCAAACAAAACACAAAGTGGTCTTGTACATGCACCCTCTACTTACCGAGGTCCAATAAAGAACCAACTGTTTCTTTGTCTTCGACTGAAGTAGAATATAGAGCACTCACTATAGGTGCATGTGAGGCTATATGGCTCATAAGGCTATTGCCAGAAACAGATTACTTTGATGAGTCAAAGCCAACAACAATATACTATGATAATCAATCGGGGCCCAAGCATTGGCCAAGAATCCAGTATATCACTCCAGGACAAAGCACATTGATCTTAGAGAGCAGTTCATCAGAGAAAGAGTGTTACTTGGTGACATCACACTATAGCATTGTGATAGCAAAGAGAATGTTATAGACATCTTTACCAAACCACTCGATAAAGAGCTATTCGAGAAACATCGACTAGGTCTTGGTTTGACGCAGAGGAAGGACATTCCCATTAAAGGGGTGTGATGGAATGTAATGTTCAATCCTTCTTCGATTCCTTAAAATCATCATCTTGAGGGAAGGCCTACTTCATGATGTTGATCTTGAGGGAAGGTGTTGAGAGTTCACACTCAACATCATGTTATCATGTGTGCATAGCACCATCATGTGATCATATGTGCATAGCACTAACCTTATAGAGTGCTATAAAGGAAAGGGTTAGATCCCCTAACCCTAACCCTAAATGGGTTTGTATATATTCTACATTTTTAACTAAGTCTAGTGTACAACTAGTCATTTGTAGTGTGCTCTCTAGCTGTGCCCTCTCTCCTCATCTCCACTCTTCTCCTCTCCCCTCTTCATATTTTGTCACTGTGATCCATATGTTCCAAATAGCTTCCAATACATTAATAACCATTCTACTTGCAACCTAATACAAAACAACATTATCATTGAAATAATAGCAACTCATGCTATGGCATTGAAATTACAACTTACATAAGAGCAAAAAACAAAATATATGTAATTTCTAACATATAGAGACCACCATCCAAAAACTACAAAATATTCACTGAATTGTCACAAAATCTACTAGCACCTTTGACAACAACAACCATGGCTATACTAACAGAGACTTCAACATTGACATTGCAGGCAATAAGCAAAAAGTCACGAACATTAGAAGAAATTAGGAGCACTTTCAATTACATAATACAACTCAATCACATTGCAATATACAAAATGCAACTACAGCATATTTGGACCAACATACCAAACATAAAAAATCATTGTAGAATAGCATAAACAACTAGAGCATATTTGGACCAACATACCAAACATAAACAATCATTATAGGATAGCATATGTATATTGAACATATCACTTTATAACCTATATACATGCTACATTTCAACAAACCCCCCCTGATTACTTAATAGTCATAAGTTCTCTTGCCACCCCATACTTTTAACCTTTTCATACCTCCTCCAACCAACCACCCTTAAATTTTGACTATTACCACTTTTCCACCCACAATAATACCTACTTCCTACACTCAACAAATAATTAAACAATTACACTTTCCACCATGGTATGATTCACACTACCTAAAACAACAAAGCAATTCTTTTTTTAAACATAGAGATACAACAAGACAAAGTGTTCATTACTCAATCAAACAAAATATCAATAATAAGTGTACTAATACAAATCAAAGGCATAACTAATCAAACTAACATACTAAACACAAAACAAGAATGCACTTAACATTTCACCACCCGCCAAACAAAAAATAAACCTTTCCCCTCATCCAGCAATCTATAACACCAAACAACAAAATCACTTCTCCCATTAGATAAACATTGCACCTCCACAAAATAATATCTATATCAACTATTCAACTTAGAAGTAAGTGAACATCTCCATCAACAAATAATAAAATTCAAACAACAATAAAAATTATTGCTTTTATTACTAAATCTATTAGGGATCCAGGTAGAACTTTGATATAAGAAGAAGGGGATCATCCCCAAAATGAATTCATTATAACCATGTTTTCATTCCCTTCTATTCATAACAAGTCAGATGCTTCGTTTCCTCGATGAGTTGTCCAATCACCTCATGCGTACTCACTACACCTACAAATAATACCAATAACAACTGTTACATTCTATGTCGTATCCTACGGTAGTGACTCACATGCCATGAGGTTCTTGGAATAATTACAATGAATTCCTTAACTCCATGGAACCTACTCCTTGTGAGAGCAATGTAAGCACAAACAATCTACAAGTGTCACTCAAGTGGCTTCCAGAGTTGTTGCAATCATGAATCCACCAAGAAGAGAAGGGAGAGGCAGAGGGAGATCAAAAGGAAAGAAGGGAGAAGGAGGAAAAAGGAGGCAATGAGAGGGGAGAAGGGGAAGATGATATGTGGCATTCACAAAAGGCAAGAGCATAAAGGAGACAACACACAACTCGTGAAGGAATGTATTCTATAAAACTTGCATACAACAATTGAAGACCAAAGTCAAAGTTTTGGCCTTTTATACATGCCACCTTTTGAAGGGAGGGCCAACCCTATGCTTTCTTTTCCTTCCTACCCTTGCTAATCTATTATTCCTAGTTTTACAATCTTCTTGGGCTTGTGTGGCTCCCACACACTCTTAGCAAAATCCTCAAGCATGGAATTACATAGAAAGGTGCAAAATGTGGTGGTGTCAACCAATGCAGTTAGCATAATCCATCCTTAGATCAAGGTCATGCAAGCCAGGCATTGTGTAGCCTGGATGATGGAGTAGTAGTTGAGGAGCCATGGTGAGATGTAATAAAAAGGGTGGTGTGGATCCCAAAAGTGTGTATCGTTCATGCTCTTGAATGTTTGAATATGATGTGCATGAAGATTTTAGACATGGAGGCACATACACATCATTTGTTGGAAGATGGACCCTCATCAGGATCAAAAACTAGTTCATTGCCAATGTTGAGATGGTGTTCCTCAACCGTGGGCCCACGATCGGGGAAGTCTTGGAGCAAAATTATAAGAAGGAAAAATGAATGGAGACCACCACAGTAGGGTCAAGGGACCTCGGTGTAGGTTTCCATAAGTTCTTGGTAGATGAGGACGTAGAGGGTAGTGACTTTCTAGAAGTTGAGGCAAGGAAAAGTGTATAGTACATTGGGGTCACTCATTTGCAACTCCTAAAAAAATGATCAATTTCCAATGATGCCGGAAGGGAAGATTTATGGCATGCACCCTACAATCGTGGCTTATATTGTAGTACATCTACCAAAATTGAGGTTGCTTCAAAAAAGGGATCCTCTAGGCTAGTTATAATCTAGCATCTACATGTGGTAGCCACCTCATTTACCAAGGCCAAAAAGTTTTTTTAATGAAGGCAGTGAGAGCTCGGACCTCCATAATATCGAGTGCCTTTAGATCAAAACTTTGGAGCTTTCCCTTCCATCGACTTAAGTTTGTGATATCCTCCAAGGGCCAAAAGTTATTGAGGACCCATTGCCATTGGGGATCCAATGTAGGAATTTCTTCTATGGGTTGATCATCCCCATCAGCTAGAAAATTCTTGGGTTCCTCTATCGATTGTTGTGGTGGAAGGGGCTCTTTCAAGAAGAGAGTAGGCTACAAAACAGTTTGAACTTGATTGAGAGTATATTCATTAGGCATTTATCTATACCAAGTCCCACAAGGTCACCATTGGAACCTAAGTGTGTGCACATGGAGTAAATTCAATGGGCATTGTATCTATACCAAGTCCTGCAAGGTCACCGTTGGAACCTAAGTGTGTGCACGTGTAGGTGGTGGGTTGTGAGGTAGGGGACGTGCAGAGGCAGAAGGAGCATGAGGGTTAGAATGGATGGATTGGATTAGAAAATTCAAATACATTTCAAGAGGGTTAGAATGGATTGGATTAAAAAATTCAAATACGTTTTTAGTGAGTAGGCTAGAGGGAAGATAGTGTTGCAAGAGGGATGTGGGTTATTGGCAAGATCACGATAATCACTGAATTAGAAAATGGGTATGGCCATGTCATAGCCCTCCTAGTTTAGATTGGTTGGGTAGGCCACATGCTCAGTTTTGAATCAATTGGAACTTACTTTGAATCGACTCGAACCTACTTCGAGCATGTTTTGCATGGAAAACTTTCTTATACAAGATAAGGATGCCGGAAGGGTGATATTGAGTCACATTATTTCGGATGAGGTAGTCCCTTATCCACTCAACTTCCATGCAACTATGTTCTTGCAACCACTTGAGGTCTTCATCCACCACAAAATCTGGACTACAGGGCCAAGTTGGCAAGTTAGCTGGTTTTGTGAGCTCGAGTATGTCATCTCAGATGAGAAAAGTGAGGAATGATGCAACACCAGCCCCAAAATTTGAGGAGTATTGGATGGAATGGGAGGGGCTAGATGTTAGCATCATTTTTGAATTGGTGATGCCCGCTAAAAAAGGCCATGGCCAAAATTGGGTGTGCATGGCTGGAAGGGCGGTGAAGGATAGCAAGAAGATAACTAGGAGGGAGAATGTTAATGAGGCTAAAATGATATTGTGCGGAGGCTACTCTATCAATATTTATATGGAAGCAAAGTGTGTCCTCTATAGTGTGGGATTCTAGCATTTGAGTGCCTAAATCAACCTACATATTTGAGTGGGGGATTCTAGCATTTGAGTGCCTAAATCAACTGATGCCCATAGGACCCTGTCATATTCTTCTTCTCACTAACTTTCAATTTATGGCTCCTCTTGAGGCAAGTAGTGAGCCGCCTTAATAAGATGTTGCAAGTGTAGGGTGTGCTTGTGTTGGGCATGCACTTTAGCCTACAAGGCTCCTATTTAGTTTTGTGGGCCTGCATGAGCCCACTTGGCATTATTTCTATAGGCTTTGGATGAGCCTATAAGGCTCCTATTTAGCTTTGTGGGGTTGCATGAGCCTGCTTGGCATTCTTTCTATAGGCTTTGGATGTTTCTTTGATTTTGAGGAGCATTGTTTGAGCCCATTTGCACGAGCTTTCTCCGCTACCAACTCACCTTCTAGCAGAGTCAGGCTCCTATTTAGTTTTGTGGGGTTGCATGAGCCTGCTTGGCATTATTTCTATAGGCTTTGGATGTTTCTTTGATTTTGATGAGCATTGTTTGAGCCCATCTGCACGAGCTTTCTCCACTACCAGCTCACCCTCTAGCAGAGTCAATTGCTCCCTCAGTGCAACATTGGTGGCATAGTCAAGTAAGGCCCTTTCTTTCAATTTGTCACCGATTTCTTAGAGAGACACCACTCTATTATGTTCATTTTGTATCATCTACAGTAGTAGCTGGCAATCCTTGAGCTTAGTGAGGGTAAGGTTAGTGGAGGTGGCTAATTGATTTTCCTAGCATCATTTATAGATTTCAAGGTGGCTTTCGTGCTATGCACTAAGAACTCCATGAATCGGTCTTCCATGAGGGTGGTCTTCTCTAGGGCCTTTGGTTGGAACTCTCGATATTCATTGGGAGAGCTATAGCTAGAGGAGGAGAAATAGCACAATGCTTCTATGATGTCGATCCAATATGAGCCTGGTGGAGTATGTTAGCATTCCATGGGCTCCTTGCCCTTGATGTTGGCAAGGAAGATCACCATTTGTTGTGTAGTTACATCATAGGGTGGGTTTTGAGGTCTAGGGCTAAAGGGTTCGCCAAGCTTAAACAAGAGGTCAATCCCATCTCATGATATTTCAATTTATAATTGGTATTCCTTACACTACACAATAATGCAAGGCTGCCTCCACTAAGGTCCTTGTGTTTTAGCTTGCGGTCAAACAAAGTTTTTGATGTAACTTTTCAACCTTGATGCCATATGCAACCCTTAGTCAGATCTTGTTGAGTTTTTCAGGATCTACATGCCTTTCTAGTATGGCTTCCTTGGATAACCTCTCCCTAACTGGAGCCTATAGGTTGGATATTACAAATTTCATAGGCATCACCACCTCTACCCTAGAGGTACGACTAAATGGGGTGTAATTAGTTGTAGCCTTATATGCGGTATGATATGCCCACAAGGTGCCCATGAGCTTTTGTTCCCAATCATTTTGCATGGCCTCTATTATGCATGTCATCATGTTACATAAAGTTTTGTTCAATCTTTCAGCTTTTCCATTTGCCCTAGGGTAGTAGGGAGTGTATTTTTTATGAACCATTAAGAAATCACTCATACGGATTGTATGGTCTCATTAACAAATTGAGTTCCTCGATCCCTGACTATTTCCAAGGGCAAACCAAAGCATGATATAACAATTTCATACAAAAATTTAGTTGTTGCCCTAGCATCATCTTTTCTAGTTGCCTTGGCTTCTATCCACTTAGTGAAATCATTAATCACCACGATAATATATCATGCTTGTTTCTTTAGTTACCGAAATTATAGATCTAATAAAATCAATGCCCCACTTTTCAAAGGGTTGATCCGTAAGTATTGTCATGAGGGGCATATAGTCCTTCTTTTAGGGTATGTATGCTCTTGCATAGGCATTGCAATGTTTAACAAATTCAACTGCATTTGCAAAATGAATAGGACACCATAACCCATCTTGTAATAACTTACGGGCCCTGATTTCCCCTACAAAGTGACCATGCTATGCTTGAGTGTGCTTATTCCAACACCTCAATGAACTCATCCTCATAGACAAAGTGACACACAATGTCATCCTTTCCCATCCATTATAATTGACCAGCAATCAGCCTTGTCAGGTGGAAACCCATTGGCCATAAAATGATCAATCCTATGCCCATTCTAGTATTAAGTCAACAAGGAATAGTGGAGCATCAGGGAGGTCATCATCGATCCTGATTGCTAATACTACACGAGATCCTATGATCTACCATAAAATGGGTTCTCTGCATGCGAACTGCGATAGTGAAATCAAACTCCAAAAGTATTAGCATCTACCACTTAATGCATCCAGTCATACATGGTTTATTTACGAAATGGAGAAGTGCCTAATGGTCTACAAAGAATACGAGTTTATTTGCCAAGTAGTGGCAAAACTTCTTAACTATGTTAACCATTGCAAGGTCTCTCCCTCTCCATGGTCGTATAGTTCATCTTGGCATTGTTAAGTTGGTGACTTGCAAAATACATGGGGTAATCCAAGTCATACTCACTTGGATACACTGATGCACATCCTACAACAAATTTTAATGCATCTATATGCACATGGGATATCAAGTTCCAATCCAGTGCCCACAACATAAGAGCTAAAGCCAACGCAATGTTAAGGGTTTTAAATGAGGCTTGGCATTCCTCTATCTAGATAAATACTATCATGAGCTTATACAAGGGGTGAGAAATCTTGTCATAGCTATGTATGAATCTTTTGTAATAGCTTGTATGCCCAATAAATCATTGCACACCCTTGGCATTGGTAGGGGTTGGTGGGTCTACCTCTTTAAACTTGGCCAATCCATCAAAGCCTTGCTGATTTCCCTGTTATGTTGTCCTTTTGACTTGCTATAGGAGTATATTATGAGCTTATAAATTTTATGACTTTAAATATAATGGGACTTGGCGTAAGTCCACTTTATCATCCTCATCAACATCTAAGTCTTTTTGGACGGATTGCTTCTCCATAGTAGGAGTCTTACTACTTTTAGCCTTTTAAGTCTCAACCATTTGCCGAGTCTCTTAATATGCCTTAAGAGATCCTATTGAAACCTTTAATAGATTTAGTCTTGTGCACCATTGTAACGAGTGGTAGCACTAATGTATCTGAGCCAATGAACATTAGACCTTACCTTCACTTCTCCCTTACTTTCCTTGGATTCCCTTAGCACATTAATCATATTCAAGTGCACTATGGCCCTCGACACCCTAGGATCAAAAGTTGCCATTTGTGATCCCCTCTTTTTGGAAATAGCTATGGTTGCAAGGATATGCATCCAATTGTGTGAGAACTCAGGCTCTGCAGTGGAGTATACCAATAGTCATCCCGGTGCTCACCTACTAAGGTGGGTCCGCTAAGTGATATCCAATTTTGTTGCAAATAGGTTCCCTTACATAGGGTGACCTTTCCATGGCTAAAGGTTGATGCTTGTGACATGCTTGTCCTTACATAAATGTATTCTATTTGAGCTCTAATCATGGACCAAGGCCACAATACACATGAAAGGTCTACCTAATATGATGTCATAGCCATCTAGATTGTTGTATGTGGAGCCTGATCTTTATTTCAAAGATTTTTTTTAGCAGTTCTTTGGACTTAGGCATGCTTATACCCATCCCATGAAGGGGGTAAGGGGGAATGCCCCCCCAAGCACTATCACTGGGGGGGTTTCACAGGGGGCTGGTGACATGCCTTAGGCCCCCTTGGTGGGAGTTTGGGGGTAGCACCCCCGAAGCCAAAAACAAATGAAAATTGGTGCATGTGAGTTGTGTGGTCAAAATTGTAAGGTAAGGGTGTGGCTCACATAGTAGGAGAGTAGTGGATATACTGTTTGTATCTTGTATCTTCTCATTTTTTGGATAAGAAAGATGCAAAACTGGCTATTTCTCCATGGACGTAGCCAACACTGGATGAACCACATCTATTGATGTCTCTTTGTCTCTTCCATTCCGTGCGCTTTCTGTACTGTGTATGTTACGCATTCCAATTCTCACATTATTGCTCCATTATCATGTTGCTCCTAAGATGGATGGTTGTCGAAGTCCATTATGACAAACCACACTCATTAGATCAGACCAAAGGTCTTAAACTTGATGTCCCTTAGAACTCCTACTAGTTGACCTATTTCTCATCAATCAATTTTACTATGAGGTTTGTGCTATCCATCTAAGGTCATCCCCACTTGGCCTAGCACTGCTTAGTGACTACGCTCACAACTACTCCTCTATCCAAGATTATAGGCATGCTCTTATCTTGGTAGGAGATTGGAAGTATTACCTTGGTGCAATCACTCTATGCTATCCCACCGGTCATTGTCAGACTAGCTCTATCCCCACGGCCGTAGGGATAGCTCTAGGAACCCAAAAAGCAAGAAAAAGCACATGAAAATTGGGAGCCCGAGAATCAAGAAATGATGAAATTTTCATACAAATTACATGAAGCCACAAGGGGCTACCGCCCCTTGCCCTCATGTAAAGGCGGACTCAACCTAGAATTGAGGCCTCAACCGTGCCAATGAACACATGATCTTGAGATTAGGAAGAGTCCTACAAGATCAGATTTGGTGGTGGGGCTAGCCGCATTTTGAGGTAACACAAAAATTTGAATTTGGATTTGGTAATGGAGAAATGCTTAGGATGTTTTCAAATAACTTATTTGCAATATCCATACATTGAAAGTGTGCCCCCACTGCAAAAATGACTCATGGGATATGTCTATCTATTGGTTTTTTAGTTCTACAGTGTCGCCAAGTAACGTGAGGTTATCATATCTATAACTAAAACTGGTAATAGTGTAGGCTTCTTCATCTTGATCAATGCATTTCTAACCCACTCCTCTGACCATCTACTGACTTTTCTATATTCTTCCTCTATAATTCTACAAGTAGATACTACAGTATCCCAATTCTCAGACTTCTTACCTTGAGCAAGTGTACTAGAAGAGCGATTTGTCTTTGAATTAAAATTTCAAGACCTCAAACAAATAACAAGAAAGCAGATACTACGTTGTTCTTTCTAGATATAGCTTTTGCTTTATTTTTTGTTAAAAAATCTCATTCGATGATGGGCCCAAAGCAAGAGAAAGGTCAACTACCAAAGGTGAGGAAATATAAAGGAAAGGAAAAGCAATTGCTATAGAAGATGGAATCTATGGATTTGGAGGAACTACATCATGGAAATTATAGAATTCCTTATTCAATATTCTCCAAACTAGAAAAGGAAACTCTCAATCTAGAAACTTAGTGGGATTATGTTAATGATTCTAGCCAATGGGGTCATAGCCTAGTGATTTAGTGTATGTGTGTTTGTGTGTGTGTGTGCACATGTGCACGTGTGTTTGTGTGTGTGTGCATGCATGAGCTCAACCCCCAATGAGGCCCTACTGTCACTAAAAAAAGTAATAGATTCGTTAAAAACCTCTAATGAATTGATTTCCAAGTTATCAAATTCTTAATCTATAACTCAGTTGAAATATTGCCAACTCCTCCGTGTCAAATTGAAGCATCTTCCTCAAATATATTGAAACACCTAAAGCCACTAATTTATGATGGAGATGGGAAATAGAAAAATAAGGATGCTATAAATTTACAAAAGTGGTAAGATTTCCATAGATTTAGGAATACACCTCTTGAAAATCCATTGGTGGAGGTAGTCTTTCCCTAGGCAAGAAAGCATATAAATGGTGGTTGAGCCTTAAAGAGACTAACAAGATCCCAAAGTATCACTCTAAGTTTGAACAAGTATTCCTAACCAAATTCTTACCTAAATATGCATATATGAATCTTGAAAGGGCACGAGAAGCTTGGGATTGTTGTACTATAGGTAAAAACTCTCTAATGCAATACATAGTTAATTATAAAAATCAGTCCTCAAGTTAAAAGGCATTGATATGTTTCAAAACAAAAGATGTTTTTTGAGGTGTCTAGAAGACAATTACAAGATATAAGTGAGAAGGAATTCTCTCCCAAATCCTTTGAAAAAGATATCAAGTATTTATGATGATATGATAAGGAGATCTAAGGGCGAAACTATCCGAATAAACTATTGTTCTCAAATTCAAAAAAAATCACAATTCTAAAAGAAAAGGGCAATTCAAAAATGAGTTTTTCAAACATATTCCAAGAAACTCTAAACTCAAAGGTATTTACTTTTGAAGAAAGAGGAATATGAAAATCTAAGCAATAAAATATTTGCTTTAAATGTCTAGGCAAAGATCATTCTACTTAGAACTACCCAAAGATTTAAAAGATGGGAGTTAAAGGCCTAATATATCTCAACAGAAACAACACATGTAGTATAGGTTCCATTGAAGCAAAGGTACTGAAAGTAGAGGTTTATCATGAGGATAGCACCCCCATATGTTGCTTATCATCAACAATGTGACAATCCACTTTTAATCCTCATGATCATATGAGGATGCATGGAAATATTATGGGGGGAAAAGCAATAATAATGGTCGGTGATTGTTGAGAGTGATAATGCTAAAATATAGCGACGTATAGTTGAGTTAGATGGGAAAATCATGATCATCCATAACATGCACTATAGTATCCCAAGCAGAATATTTGGAAAGCACCGCTCCATCAATCCCATGATCAAACGACCATCTCACAAACAGATTCTACCTTTGCTTTTCTTGCTTTTCTCTACAAGGCAACATGTAGTTGCCACCACTTTTGAAAACAAATAGTACATGCTTACTTCTCCCTTCAAATTAGTCAATAACCTTATGCCTGTGTTCATTGTATTCTGTTATCAAATAAAGATTCCTTGGAGGTGGCAGTCATTGAAAAAGGTAGCATGTACTAGGAAGGAGCAACAACAATTGGGTTATCAAATAAGAGATGCTATACTATGCATAGCTCCATGGTTGTGATTTCAAAAGAGGCCAAAATTTTGATCCCTATTGTTGAATTCTTAGAGCAAAGTGTTTTCTCCATTTTGGCAGTGCAGGAGGCCTTACGTAAGCTTAAGATCATTTTTTTAGAGATACTGAGAGGGTATTTCATTGCATTACCACTCCAACCTTGGGTCCTAGTGCTCTTTTTCTTGTCTTTTCACATACCTATAGGGCTTTTCATCGCGTTATCGTCCAACCTCGACTCCTACTACTCCATCATAATGTTTTGGTCTCTCTTTCCCTCAAAACCTATTAAGATGTGGAGCTCTCTCTAGACCCCACGCCTAAGCCAAGTGATTGCCACTTAGGACCCTTATGGGTGCCATGTCTCCAATAATGGACTTTCATTACTTTATACCTCCTTTGGACCTTACCAATGCACACTTTAAATTATCGCCTAGGCCTAGGTCTAACCATAGGCCATAACTCTACTAAATGTGACTCCCTTTGTTAATGTCCATCCCTTATAACTCCTCATGGTGTCCTACCTTTCCATAACCAAGGCATAGGCTTCCACAGTTAGGGCTAACATAATGGTCTAGCCTCCTTAGTAACCGCCGCTCTAAGAGTGAAGATATGATTGAGTGTGGAGTTGTCCCATTTGAATCCTACTTGGCTTGTTGCATGCAGGCCTACCCACTTAACCTAGGTATCTCACAGATGCCTACTCACTCGACCTACTCATTCATATGTATCTCAAGTGTTCATCCATTCACCTTGGCCATCGGGTGGCCTACCATGATGCTCTCATAGTTATTATTGCCCCTAGGATCTCCTGCTTTGTGGATTGGGACCATGATATTCACAATCCAAGAAGGCGGCATATAAAACCACACAACCTTACATAACAAACACACCCTTTTCGACAATTATTATTATTAGCACTGGCTCTCCTAGAGATGGTGCTTAAGGATTGAGTTGAGACAAAGTTTTGTGATTATTCAATTTGTTGGGGGAATTTTGGATGGGTGAATTCTTTTTTTGGAACTTGATGCATGGCTTTTTGTTGCACCCTCCACTTCTTCTTCTTCTTATCATCTTGGCTCTGGGGCGCCTCCCCTCACCATCCCCATCCCATCCCTTCCATCCCAAGAACATCCAACCTCGCTTTGCAACCATGCCACTCTTCGATCTCACCATCCTTGTAGGCAAGAATAGGACTCCTTACATGCTCAACATCGACACCTTGCGCAGTTCTTCTTACTTTGTCATTGATTACAAAGAATCGGCATTCCAAACATGATGACCATTCTTCGCTATGGAAGCTTTGTAGGAGTTCCTAAAATGTCCGGATCAGAGATGTTCAAGCTCAGGAGGGAGCTTGAACTCTATGGAATTGAGGTCATGGATTCCCCTAGCAAATCTACATCTAGCAGGACAATTTCTCTCTTACTTCTATGAGCCCCAGAGCACCATATGAAGCAAGCAACTCTCGACATTTCTCCCTCACATATCTGTCGGACTTCCTGGTAGACCTTATGGACCCTTCCAACCTTGTGCTCATGAGTGATGAGATTGGATGACGATGTCTGCCAAAGATGCCCATGTTCCACAAAGGAGACACCGAGTGTATGGGCTCTCAATTTCTACCACATGCATGCCTTTTGCACGACATGTGGGAAATCGCCTTCAAGCATGGCTCCGAAGTTTTTTGCAAAGATGTTTACAGTGGCAACTGCCTACTTTGTGGAAGAAGTGGTATGTGCGATGCAATTCCACTTGCATGCTCAAATTCACATCATCCATTTCATGTTGTTGCTGCTCTTCTTTGAGCAAGTCCTCTGTGTGGGTAGCAAACACCTACTATTCCCATGCTTTCTGCCCTCTATGTGGAAAATGCGTAGAGGGCTGCATATTAGTGTGCCAAGGTGCCAATTAGCAGGGGAGCAACCACTTTGCAGCTAGACCCGTGCTGGCCTCCAACTAGAATGCCAAGCTATGGAAGCCAAGGATCTGGCTGAGGCATGATCTCATGCATTGGAGTGAGGTTGGAATGAGTGAAAGCTCACTCCTTTTTCTGTGCTCCTGTAGTCTCTCAAGAGCCTTCCTTACCACCATATTTTTATGTTGGGTCTCTTACATCTTTGTAGTCTCTCTAAAGCCTTCCTCGCATGTGTATAAAACTTGAGCAATAATATCTGAGATTGCTATGCAAGGATTATCTTGTCAAACCATGCTTTCGCAACAAAATCTCATGATGTGGAGCAGTCATTTTGGAATGTGCACTACAAGCAAATCAATCATTGAGGAGTTTGGATATTGGGTCAGCAATATCAAAAACATTTCTTCAACTGTCGATTCTCAAGTGCTGTCAGGCACATCCAATTCTAGGAGTGGGCAGTTTTTATCATGAGTTGATATCAAAGCTTATAGCCAAGTATGGGCTTTCACTTGATTTAGCTGATGGGATTTCGATTGTAAGCCATGATGAAAGCAGAACTTTAGATTTGAGGAGATGTCATCTATGGTGCCATAAGTGCTTGGTTTCACCTTGGGCATTTTGAAGAGGATTTTGACCACAATGGGAAAATTGAAATGACTGTGAAAGCTGCGAGTGATAGATGCACCCCACTTGATTTACTTGCTAATGGAATGAGGAAAGCTAGTTCTCCTTGAAAGCGATAATAGCCTCAACTGCAACATAAGTTGATTGCTGCATATAGGCCCATCCAATATTACCTTGAAGAACAATGATATGGAGTCGATGGCATCAAAGTGTAGCACACTTGGTTGAATGTTAATTCACCTGTAGTTGGTGAGCACGTTTGTCGTCGTAGTACAGGGCTTGTCAGAATGATCTACGCCCTTTTTTGTTAAGGACCAAGCCATGGGTCCAGGACTTCGAGGGTACTACAATTTATTCCATATATTGCTACGGTTTTCATTAATGAATCAGATTTACATTTTTCAGTGCTTTAGTGTTTGGAAATTCCCATTTAGTGTCATTGAAAGGCTCATTAGATAAACAAAACCAGTGAAAAGAATTCTCATTAGAACCCCAAGGCCTTGAAGTGAATGTTACGAATTGAATTTGTCCTTTGCACTTTGCAAAAACACTTTCTTTTTGGAGCTAGGCATGCTTCTATACATTCGATTTCATCCATGAGAACATTGTGGAGTGTTTTCATTGTACTTTGCTTTTGTGCATCCCACCTGTTCTTTTTCATTAAATGTTTCATTAGTGAGTGTGCGATAGTCGTATCTGCTTTAGGGAATTCCCAGAAGGGTTTTTTCAGATGGCACATGGTATTTGAACATTATTGTATTTGTATGGTCGGTCAATGAATGTGCCCATTCTCTTTCATTAAGTGTTTCATTAGAGAGAGAGTGCTATATGGTTGAGTGCACTTTTAAATATTCCTAAGTGATGATGGTCTTGATTTTCTTTTAATTGATTTTTTAAAAGTACTCCTATGCATAAAAAAGTGTGCACGTTTTCTATCTTCTTTGGAGTATCCATGCAAAGGTTTGCTGGAATAACACATGGAATTCGCAGGCACTGGTCAGTAAATGATAGTTTTTTCTTTTATTAAAAAAAGAGATTTGTGAAATGTTTTTGTTGTAGTCTGCTTTTGTGTGTCCCATCTGCTTTGGGGTATCCATGTAAGGGTTTGCTCAAATGGCACATGGGATTTGCAAAAAGATGATCAATGCATGTGCCCGTTCTCTTTCATTAAATATTTCATTATAGAGAGCGTTTTGGTACCATCTACTTCAATATTATTTTGAAAGGGTTTCCTTAGATAATGCATGGGATTTAATTGTCACTATATATGTATGGTTAAGTGCACTTTTGAATACTCCTAAGTGATGATTATTTTGGAATGTACTAGTTTCCTATGTACCAATAACAGATCCTGAAGATGAATGTGCCTTGCAGAATTCAAAAACTGAGGACAAGTATGCTACTGAAGCCGCTGCCTTAAAAAAGAAAAAAATTGCAAACCAAAAAGCCGTTTGTCGAAAAGGCCAGTTTGCCTGAAAAGAAAAGCCAGTGTGCTTGAAAATGATGTTTGCTTGTTGAAGGGGTTTAATGCCAGCCAAATGGGCTTTATGCTTGCCGGTGAAAAGATTGTTGTTTACTAAAACTGTAAAAGAAAAACTAGGGTGTGGTAGGCCGCCTAAGGGGAATGAATGAAGAGAGTAGTCTACAATATGTTGATTATAAATTAATGATGAAGAAAGGATGACAGGCTGATAATTAAAAATACCCGACCATAAACTAAGTTGACAATAGCAGGCTCGACCAAATGGCGTATGTGTTTAAGCGTTCCCTTCTTGCGAACACCTCAGCACACAAATAGAAAAAGAAGAATTTAGAATACGCAAAAGCAAAAGAAAACACATAACTTGAAATGGAAAAGAGATATATATATAGATATGTATATATTTTATATAACACACATAGTGTGGGCGGGGAGGTGGTGCGCTTCCTTCCCCAAATAGTTATAATCTAAGGGAACGGGCCCTTCCCCATGCATTGAGGTTTAATCATCGAGAATATTAGCACCGAGATAAAGTATCGCGAATATGTAAGAGAATGATATATTACCTAAATCTCAATGAGTGTATTTGTATTCCAACTCGAGCATCAATCGAATTCTTATAATGATTTCTTCCACCATTTGCCATGGAAATCCTGTCTCCACCTCCGAATTGGTTTTTTGATGTGAGCGATGGTGGAGAGAGAGGGCGGCAAAGCCAACATCAGCTAGACAATCCAAAGAGTTGAAGTTTATAAGATATATAGATTTAGAGACCTTCAAAAGTGCTCATGCCTTTTCATCCAAAAGCATGCTTTTCATCAAGTGTTGTAGGCCTTCAGATCAAAATTAAATCCAAGGCTTATATTAGGACACGTGGCTCAAAGAGAGTCCAAAAAGGATGCTTTTCATCGAGTGTTGTAGGCCTTTAGATCAAAATTAAATCCAAGGCTTATATTAGGACACGTGGCTCAAGGAGAGGTAAAAGCATGCTTTTGATCAAGTGTTGTAGGCCTTCAGATCAAAATTAAATCCAAGGCTTATATTAGGACACGTGGCTCAAGAAGAGGCCAAAAAGCATGCTTTTCATCAAGTGTTGTTGTAGGCCTTATATTAAAATTAAATCCAAGGCTTATATTAGGACACATGGCTCAAGGAGAGGCCAAGAAACCCAAAATTCCCCACAGGCTACCTATCGTAAAAAAGGAAAAAAAAAGGAAAGTTGCCATCAACACTTTGCATGTAAGTACTGGTCCAGGAGATATCATTTATAAAGCCTTCATTGTTTTAGTTATTTTCTATTCTCTTTACTAACCTATGCATGGCTTCTAGAAGGATATCAAAGTGATTCATTTAAAATTGTAAAGGTAGCCCTGTTGACATATTTTTTCTCTTTGGAGAAAAAAAAGGCGAGCCTGGCATTCAAAACAACAACAATGGACCCAAACAAATCAATTGATAGCATCTTGCAGAAACATAACTTAAGCCGTGTCATGCATTTTGGTTACACACTAAGCGATTGTTTATTTGACGCAATTGCATACCTATTGAAAAACAAGATGACCTCTGAACAACTATAAACTATAACAATCCAAAATTTTGTTTCGAACTTGCACAACAATGACCAACACGCAATAAACTGTTTCAACACATATTTGGATTTGAGATTCATATGTGAACAACATGGAGTTAAAATGCACGACGAATACCTTACACGAATGAGTGTTTCAATATCATGAGGTGGTCTTTGGGGAGATAGATTTGTCATTGCATGGCTTTTAAAGTTCCTTCAAAGGCTAATTCAAGTGTGGTCATCTGCAACAACCAGAAACACATGTATGTAGTGTAGCAATGAAAACGCATCGACCCCATTATGGATCTTGTATGGTGACAACTCTATACACCCTTATCGCTTTGGGTCAAATGTTGAAATGGAAACTCAATTTGATGAAGAGGTTGTAATTCTTGCAGCAACTACAAACCTAGATCTCGCACCTAGTATTAAAAACCAGCACTCAATTGATGCTGTCCTACGTTATCCACACAACCCTGTTGAATGTTTATTTGATATAATAAAGTTACTTCGTCGATCCTATTGGACTCTAATATTATCGATGTTGCTTCAACCTATTATTTAGGTTGCAACCAAGGATGAGTTATGAGCTCTTGTGAGCATAGTCTTATTCATATATTTGCTAGCCAAATCTTTGCACATCACTAAGGCAATAATAAAACACTACCCCTGACATTTGCAGGGAGGATCGGGTCTTGATGGACCCTGTGTCATTGTCTCATGTTTACATTTTTATTTGTTCTTTTTTTTTCTCTTTATGATATTTTCATTAAACGGTAGGATCCAATTGTAGTTATGTGCTCCATGATAAAAAAAGGAACTGCGTAATATAGAGCTATCAATGACAATAAGCGAGTCTCTCAAGGTTAAGTAGAGGCAAATCGCCTTGAAGTAACGTTGCATTTTTCAACTACAGCGACGCAGAAATTGTGCTTAAATTTCTTTGCGATAGAGCCTCATAAGCAGAAGCGAGTGCTTTTGCGCATACATGCACTCTTGTTATTATTATTCAAAGTACCAAAGCACCCACACGGTTTAAGCGCTTGCTGGCATTTCTGGAATTAAAACGAATAATTATACTCATTCAAAAATCAGAAGCCGCATTTACAGATTTGGCCTATCGTGAAGACATGGCGGGCATTCCTGCAGCTGCCATCCGTCAACCTCATCAAATCACCCAACCATTTCTAATTTCCTGCCGTAAACCTGCGGAGCTCCGGTTCAGGTTCCAGCGATGGTCTTCTCCGTCACTTGTCTGTCGTAGTGCCTCGTATGGCCTGATCGGAACTTCAAGGAACAATGTGCGGGTAGTTCTGCGAGCTGCACTAGACGATTCCCCATCTCGGAAAAGAGAGGTTTTCCAAGGCACATACGGGCCGTGGTCCGTCGATTCCAGTGACGTGCGCGAGGTCTCGTAATCTTTCAGCTCTTTTCGCAACTGGACGTAAAAAGCAAATCAAGTTTTCACGCAAAATATACTCACAAGCTGTGTCGCACACAATCAGGCTCCATAAGACCCCACACAATCAGGCTCTCTACCAAAGTACTAGTTGAAGTTTATTCGTTCCTGTTGTGATCTCCGTCCTTCAAATTTGCTATCCATTTGAGTCGAACAGTCATCTCAACACCAACCTTCACCACATGCAGAAGGCACTCACACACATTATAGTAACCATCCATAGAAATGCCATGTCCATGTACATATAAGCACAAATAGTTTGTGAACAATCAATACTTTTATTAAAGCTGAATTGTGAAATAGAACGTTGATATGCCATATCGAGTTGGCTGCTGCCATCTAAGAGGATGGTATCTCCTAATTTGGTTGTTTTAATATTACAATCCTGGTAAGATTCGCTCCTTCCTCTTACAGAAAATGGAGAGCGAATTTTGTGCCTTGGAGTAGAGAAAGCAGCAGTGCCTTCTGAACTAGGTAGTACAAATGATGTGTGAAATGAAAATGGATTTTGAAGTGCTTATAAAAGATTCCCAATGTGATAGAGCTCTCGAGGGATGTTAGAATATTTTATGGGGTTCAGAGCTTTGCATGTGATAGATACGACTCATGTGGTGACATTGCCCTTTTGAGGTTGTTTACATTGCTTTCTGTGAGGAAGGCCATAACAGGCCTGGTGTTGAGGCTATACTCCAATGCATATTGAGACGTTAAGGAGCTGAGAAATAAACGTGTTGTAATGTCAATATGGATTAAAGAGGACAGAGCTAGCCATGCATGTGTGACACTGGGACATGAAATGAATCAAGGTCGTCATAGAACATTGCCCTTCTATGTAGCGGAAGAGGGAGATTTTATTTTGTTTACATTGCTTTCTGTGATGAAGGCCATACCAGGCCTGGTGTTGAGGCTATACTCGAATGCATATACTGAGACGTTAAGGAGCTGACAAAGAAACGTGGTGTATTAAAGAGGACAGAGTTAGGCATGGGATCATGTGACACTGGGACATGAACTGAATCAAGCTTGGTCGGAGTCATTGTCCAATTTTTTAGGGGGGGTATTTCTTGCGCTTTTTTTTTCAGGTGGGACTATTGCCACTTTCCTGAGCGTGATGTGGTGTGGCTCGGAAGACTTCCCTTCAGTATGTCTACAAGACATGAGACTGTAGCCTCTCAAAAGGGACCATTTGTTATCATTAGATTTGAGGCCCAAAAATACAGCACTATGTACATGCTTTAAAAGCGTTTCAAATAAGAGGGGTTCGTCTCAGCACGTTGCAAATGAATACACAAAAGTTCAGGCTAAGTATGCGAACACGTTGGATGATGCAATAGCCATAGCCTTGAACTATGAAGATGCCAAGGGCAGCAGGCCAAGTGGGTTTGCACAGGTTGGAACCCAGTATGGGTACCAAAAGAAATATGGATTTAAGAAGAAGTGGATTAGTAAAGGGAGTAGGGTTCTCAGCCGAGTGGTCAAGCCAAGTAGGTGAAACCAGCTGAAACTCCTAAATCAAGTACCACTATTGGAGTGAAGAGGAAAGTAACACCAATGGCAGCCCGGGCTTGGTCAAAGTCTCCCTTAAACCCATAGCAAAGAGAAAAAGCGAGGAGAGAAGGCTTGTGTTTTGGTTGCCTTCAGCCTCATCAGTGGAAGGATTGTCCACGAAATAAGGATCGTCGGATGGCTGAGATGGTAGTCTCAGAATGCGACGTGGAAATGGAGGGAAGTCCTAGAGCGGAACAGATGTAGATTCAGCTAGCGGGATCTTCTTAGAGGTCAGTACCTTGTTTGTTATGTGTGTCTGTTGCTAAGCTAGTAACGAGTGCACCTGATAACATCCTATCTAAGCCCGCAGCAACAGGGTATACAGTCTTTAATGATACGGAGTTAATTAAGATGAAAGGGCAAGTGGCCAATCATGATGTCGTTGTGTTGTTTGACTCGGCGTCAACGCACAATGTGATTAACTCCAAGCTCGTGAAGAGGTTGAAGTTAAAGACTAGCCCATCTGACTATGCATATACAGTCAGGATGATAGATGGAAGTTCAATTAAAGTATGGGACGAAAGGGTTATCCAGTTGGAGCTTCGTATTCAGGACTATGCTGAGAAGCTTGATTTTGAAATGACTAAGCTTGCTCATGCAGATATAGCCCTGGGTATGGCATGGCATTCCAGGAAGAATCCAGCCATTGATGGGAAAAAGCACGTATATCAATTCAAGATGAATGATGTGCTTTATGTCTTGCGAGGTGAAAAAGATGTACCTCAAGGACCGTTGGTTTCCGTGATGGAAATCCGAAAAGCTCAAGAAGAGTTTTTATTCCTTTGTACGGCATCGGTAGAGCCGGTTGATGATTCTTCGGCTAGCACTGATGTTGCGCAAAGTGGTGAGATGGCCAAGCTGGCTAATCTTATAGTAGAGGAGTTCTCTGACTGTTTTAGGGATGAACTACCTTATGGGTTACCTCCAGAGCGGAATGTTCAGCATAAGATTGAACTGATCCCGGGGGCAGAACCTGTAAATAGACCTCCCTATAGAATGAGTTTTACTGAAGAAGCGGAGGTGGGTAGACAATTGGAAGAATACCTCAAGTTGGGGCAGATTGAACCAAGTTTCTCACCTTTTGCTTCGCCGGTGATATTAAAGAACAAAAAGGATGATACGTTTCGCCTTTGTATAGATTACAGAGCATTGAATAATATCACTGCTAAGCACAGGTATCCGATGGCTCGGATTGATGATTTGCTAGATGCATTACATGGAGCCGTGATTTTCAGCAAGATAGATCTTAAGTGTGGCTACCATCAGATCCGGATTAGAGCCGAGGATGTGCATAAAACCGCTTTCAGAAGCAGGTTTGGTCATTATGAGTTTTTGGTAATGCCCTTCGGACTTACCCATGCTCCAACTACATTCGTCATGCTTATGAACGATTTACTACGTTTATATATTGGAAAGTTTGTAGTACATTTTATTGACGATATTTTGGTATTCAATAAAAGTATTACTGAGCATCGTGAACACTTAAGAATAGTGTTCAGTACTTTGAGGAAAGCCAGTCTTTATGTAAATAAAAAGAAAACTATACTGTGTATGGTTAGGCTTGAATATTTAGGACTCATAATTACTCCAGAGGGGGTAGAAATGGATCCAAAGAAAGTGGCTGCGATACTGACTTGGCCGATCCCTCATTGTCTGACCGCTTTGCGATCATTCTTGGGATTTGTCCAATTTTATCGAAGGCATATCAAAGGATATTCCGAAATAGTATCGCCATTGACTGATCTGACCTCAGATAAAGTACCTTTTATATGGGGACAGAATCAACAAGAAAGTTTTAACACCATAAAACAAGCTGTGGTCACAGGACCGGTGTTAAAAATAGTTGATGCCCAGAAACCGTTGTTCCTGGAAACCGATGCAAGTGGCATTGCGGTAGGAGCAGTTCTCCTTCAAGAGGGAAGGCCAATAGCCTTTGAAAGCAAGAAGCTTTCTCCCTCTCAAAGGAATTGGCCAACTCATGAATTAGAGTTGTATGATGTTATCCATGCTTTGAAAACATGGAGGCATTATTTGTACGGTTCAGAGTTTTATGTGGATGTGGATCATGATACTCTGAAATATTTTTATAAACAGCCTGACTTGAGGGGCCGCCAAGCTAGGTGGACAGAGCTCATGCAGGAGTTTAATTTGACAATTCGGTACCGAAGAGGGAAGGATAATAAGGTTGCTGATGCGTTGTCTCGCATTATGCACAATATGAGTTTTACGGTATTAGAGAGTGCTCTAATGATCGAGATTAGAGAAACTCAAAAGGTGGACGAGTTTGTCCAGAGCTTATGGCCTAAAGCTCATGTGTGTGGACCCGGGGAAGAAAAGGATGACCTGGCATCCAGAAAAGGCCAAACATATGCAAGATATACCATAAGGGATGGTATGCTGAAAAGAAATGGGAAGGCTGTAGTACCTTGTCAGAATGATCTCAGGCAGAGAGTCATTCGATAGTGCCATGATAGCCCATGTGCGGGACATCCAGGAGTCAAGAAGACATATGATCTCGTGAAGCAAGATTTCTTTTGGCCGAAGATGAGAAAGCATATTCATGAATATGTGACACGGTGTTTTTCGTGTCAGGTAAGCAAGGCCGAGCGGGTGAAGCCACCCGGACTTTTACAGCCCTTGGAGATACCACTAAGTAAGTGGGACAGCATTCCCATGGACTTTATTGTGGGGCTGCCTACGACACAAGGAGGGTATGATTCTATCCTTGTGGTGGTTGATCGTCTAACCAAGATGGCTCACTTCATTCTGACTAGAGAGTCTGTTAGTGCCCCGCAAGTGGCGGATTTGTTTATTAGACATATATTTCGTCTGCATGGATTGCCTATATCCATAGTGTCAGACAGAGATGTCAGGTTTACCGGTCATTTTTGGACGGCGGTATTTGAGACACTAAGGACTGAGTTGGGAATGAGACGGAGACAGTCAGCCAGACTTTAGAGGATATGCTGAGGGCATATGTGTCATTGAGGCAACATACATGGGACAAGTGGTTGCCATTGTTGGAGTTTGCCTACAATGATAGAAAACATTTCTCTACAGGGTTCAGTCCGTTTGAGCTGAACTATGGTTATAGACCAGTGAATCCAACTATAGTTGGAGTACCTCAGAAAGTGCCTAGTGCCGCGAACTTTGTGGTTCAGATGCGGGAAATGCTAGCACTTGCGAGAGCTAATATCCGCCAGGATATGGATAGAGCCAAGGCGTATGCGGATGAAAACCGGTCTATAAGAGTATTTAAGGAAGGAGAAAAAGTTTTTCTTAGAGTTCCTTCGCACTCGAAGTCGTTAACTTCAGGAGAGTGTGCTAAGTTATCACCTCGATACTGTGGGCTGTGGTTAATTCTAAAGAGAATAGGTAAGGTAGCCTATAAATTAGAATTACCACAGGGGTGTAAGGTGCACCCAGTGTTTCATGTTTCTCGTTTAAAGAAATTTTGCATACTGGTGACTCAATCGAAGGTATGGTTTTGTTTTAGGAGATAGAGGATAATGCAAAGCGCAAACCAACAAGAATCCTGGACCGAGGAACAATGCAAGTGTGAAATCGGAAGATACCCACGGTGTTGGTTGCATGGCATGGTCAGCCTCTATCAGAAGCTACCTGGGAATCCGTATACCAGTTGCGGAGAGTATTCCTAGACTTTATCATCGAGGACGCTGATGTCTGAAGAGGGAAGGAATGTTATGCTCTAGCCGAGGTAGCATGACCTTGGAAGAATCAGTCGACATTTCCCTTAAAGGATCTCTGTTTGTAATATATCTGTTTGCGCTTCATGTAAATGATCGGGAGGGAATTAATGTCAAGGTCCTAGGTGAGGGCTGATAGCACCAGACTAGGTGGATCTAAGGGTAAGGGCCTAATGCAAGAAATGTGCCTAGGGGCAAAGGACATTAAAGTATCCCAAGAGAGGGGTGAAAAGATGCATTAGGAAGGCCCTATGATGATGACATGTGGCATCTAGATCCATCTAGGGAGATGGGGCTTGTTGGAGTTAGTGAGAGAAGGAGAATGTACTTTCACGTGTGATTTTTTTTGGATTTCAACTCTCTGAGAGCTCTCACGCTCGAACAGGAATTGGCAGGGAGGATACTCGTGGTGCTGCTTCCGTGATATGCACTAGTAAATAGAGAAAGTCTGTAATACAAGATCTCTCCAACTCTCACACACTCAACTCAGATAGATGATCACAGATGCAACAAACACACACTCAGAAATAAATATAGACGGAGAGAGAGAGTATATTCATCCACCGGATGGTGGGCAGAAAATGGCTCCAAGGGAGCAATAAAAAACAGCAGAGTGCTGGAGAAAACTGATGGACTTTCTCTCACAAACTGCACCAGATGTGAGTGCTAAACACAGCCTTGGAGAAGGGCTTTCAGTATCGCACTGGATGCTGGGCTGAATGGAGAAGTGGGCCTTTTATAGGCACTGCCCAGGCCCCTTGAGATGACCGACCAACAGGGTCGGTACCCTGTCTGGTGGCCGACCATATGGGCCCCATTAAATTGACCAAGGTTGGCCCTGGTCGGTGGTCCTAGTTGGGCCGACTTGGCCTGCCACAGGCCCCTATATAAGGGTGCCCTAGGCAGCCAGTCTGCGCTGCTGCAGGAGCCTCCATGTGAGGCCTAAAGCCCCCTTATACTTGCTGTTGCAGGCTGCGTCCAGCCCGTGTGCTGGTCGCCTATATCTGCCATGCTATCCTCCCTCTAGTTCTGGCCTGAGTCTCTCTCCCAGCCCTCCTACCTCTCCTTGCCCTTTGTCCCCTCAAATCAGGGGCTCACAGATATTCATTGGTTGCAGACCTTGCCAAAGGAAGGACGGGTTGAAACAGACCCTTAGAGCATGGTGCCTGGAAGACTCTAGGTTGTTCACTCAGTATGAGGGGGACAACTGGAAGATCGTGACGGCTGGATTGCTTGAGTTTGAAGGCAGGAACGTGACTGAAGGAGGTGGTGCCAGGAGGTGCTACCAAAGATGGAAATGTGTACTTGGATGGTGTGCGGAAGCGGAACCAGACCTGGTGGAGCAGGAGCCACTGGATGAAAAGCCACGAAAAGATTTTGACATCGAAAAGTTCTAGAGGACTACGACCAGGGAGTTACTGGAGCATCATCATTGACCTGTTGGCATTGGGCCTGAATGTGTCGGTGAGAGGGGGTGTTGACATGGCCACCTCCCAATCTGTAAGCCCCACATGAGGAGAGCATGGGGGAGGTAGACCAAGGCATGATTAGGCTGCTACATGGGCAGCACAAAGGAGACCTTGTGCAGGAAAGATGGCGGGGGCATGAAGCCCGGGATCTGGCCTGGCAAGACGGAACTAATGAGCAGGTATACGGCCTGCAACAGGACCCTGTGAAGGGCATGCTGACATCAGCAGGGTAGGGCCCCACTGTACAGTGCTGTACGGAGGCTTATTTGATGAAAAACAGGGCTGCTGGAAGTCTGACAGAGGGCGGGATCTGCAGTGGCCAAAGGCGCCTGCATGGCAGGGCCTTTGGGCCTTGTATGGAGCCTGCAGCAGGCCTGGAACAGGGCCAGCAGGTGGGCAGAGTGTCTGGGCCTATGGCGGGCTGCCACGTGGCCAGGCAGGTCTGTAGAACAGCCCCCAACCAGGTCAGTTTACAGACTGGGGGGGGGGCAGACTGGTCGGTCCAAACAGACCCTAGGGGTCAGCCCTACCAGGTCGGTCCATTTCAGGGCCCCTTGGGCCTATAAAAGAGGAGGCATTTGGCCTCATTCAACATCACCTGGAGCAGGCCTGGAACAGGGCCAGCAGGTGGGCAGAGTGTCTGGGCCTATGGCGGGCTGCCACGTGGCCAGGCAGGTCTGTAGAACAGCCCCCAACCAGGTCAGTTTACAGACTGGGGGGGGGCAGACTGGTCGGTCCAAACAGACCCTAGGGGTCAGCCCTACCAGGTCGGTCCATTTCAGGGCCCCTTGGGCCTATAAAAGAGGAGGCATTTGGCCTCATTCAACATCACCTGGAGCAGCCAAAAATCAGCAGATTGGAGCAGCAGTAAGACCTATGTATCTTCTGGAGGTGAAGGATGTACATCATAGCCTGCAGACAAAGCTGAGAAAGGGCTGCCCACCTAGGCTGGCTTCCGGACAGGAAGGTGGAAGGGATCTAGACAGAGAGTCTACATATGGTCGAGATGGAGCACGCGGGCTCGAGTCTAGAGATAGCCAGCATATAGGAGAAGGACCTTGTGGTAAGATTAGAGGACCACACCATTGCACACCCCACACCACATTGTGTGAGCTCTAGGGCAATTCTATCAGTCTTCCGCTGTGTGTATCTTCTGTTGGGTTATTTCTAACATGTAGTCTACTAGGAGAGTTCCCAGCTTCTTGTTGGATATCTTGTGCTCACGCTGAGCTTGGTTTTGTCCACTATTTGGTGGAGGAATACATCTGAGTTCTCTCTCATATTTTCTCTGTTTTATATACTGTCTATACTCTATTTGTTGAGTGAGGCTCTAGCGTGTGGTCTGCATCATTGAGTGAGTGAGACGGAGCTGTTCCTATTTCGCAGAGGTTGCGAGTTTTTAGTGATTCTATCGCTCATTTCCAACATGGTATCAGAGCATGGTTCTCAGCTCTAGACGCTCTCACATCGAAGGAAGGAGTTCTTCTTCAGGAAAGCGGCTCCGATTCAAACAAGGTTTGCAGAGTTCTATTTCATCTACTGCACGCTCTATGTAGAGATTCTTTGCTGTGTGAAATTCGTGGTAGACATGTCGAAGTCAAAAGCCTCTTCTGCCACTACTAATCTGCCACTACTTTTCATACTCCTTGTGCCAGTCATGTTCCCTCTTATACTGTCCCTAACTTTGGAGAGTCTGGGAAGTTGGATGAGACAAATTACCCATCTGGAAGGTAAAGATCCAGAGTCACCTTGTGGCCCGGAAGGTGTGGAAGCTCGTGACGGGAGTGGACGCAAAGCCAGAGGATGTTGTAGATCACAAAGGCAGGATTTTGATGCCGGTGGACAAAGATGAACTCGAAGCATGGGCCCAGGCCCTGGCTTTAATCATAGGGACGACGGCGGACTCTGTGATTCCTCATATCTAGATAGTTGACATGTCAGTGGAGGCGTGGGCCACTTTGAAGAACTTGTACGAGACAGATACCACTTATTGTATCTTGACTCTCGAGCACCAGCTTTTCAATATGCACATGGATGAGGTACATGACCACTTGATGAAAGTCAACGTGTTAAGAGAAAGAGATCAATTGGCATCGGTTGGTCAAAAGGTGGATACCTGTCAGCTGGCACTGTTGACACTCGGGAATTTACCTCGCAGCTTCAAGGGATTCGTCACCATTGTGACAGCAGGACAAAGGACCAAGCCTCTGACATTCGAAGAGCTTGGGCCCTTGTTACTATAGGAGGAAGCGCGGGAGAAGTTGTACAACAAGGACAATGATAAAGCACTTCTGGCGAAGGACAAGCCCGGCAAGCCCAAGGACTCCAAATGCAAAGCCGATGACTCAGAGCAGAAAAAGAAGGTCAAATGTTTCTACTGTGAAAGCTTGGTCATTATTGTGAAAGACTACTGGAAGAAGAAGGCGGATCAAGAGAAAAAGGAGTCCCATAGCAAGGAGGAGCCTAAGACAGACAGCCAACATCACTACTGGAGAGCTTTTCTTGTGCATAGAGCATTGCTCACTTGCTCATGTAGTCAGTGACCACAAGGAGGCTTGGTACATGGACAACGGGGCCTCAAAATACATGTCCAACAAATGAGTGGTTCAAGACCATGGAGGGGACCCATCTTGTAATGAAGGGGCTATGTTAGTGGTCCTTCAGGTGGGAATTGGGGAGGGACCATCCTCCCCTCATTTTGTACTTTTTAATGTGGCATCCAATCCTATCTACTCTCCCTCCTTCCTCCTCCTTGTAGCATACACTCTCTCTCTTCCCAATGTGTGTGTGTAATTCCATAAAAAAAAAAAAGTGTGTGTGTGTGTGTGTGTCCCACCTCTTCCTCTCTCTCCTATCTCTCTTCCTTCCTCTCTCTCCCTTCCTCTTCTCAATCCCCCTTTCTCTAATCAGTCCCCTACCCCTTTCCTACATTGGTATCAGAGCTCCGACTCTTGGACCTTTGCTTTTCCTTTCGCGATTCCGTACGGATCTCAACTTGTACGCCAATGCCTATCTTCAATGGTGAAAGGTGGCTCCTTCCACTGGCAAACTGCAAGCATCGTTCACTAGCCAGACGAGCACACCAATGCAAACCCCAACGAAAAACGTAGGATTGGACCACACCAGTCGAACCTCACGATAAACGACTAAGTTGAACTAGCTAAACCAAATCAGTTGTGCCTTTGTTCCTCCACATGTTGCACGCGGCCCGGTTCCTCGTCAATGACGCTAATACCAATCGTCACGAATCTGCTCGACTTGCCATCTTTACTGTCGTCAGACCCGACATGAAGTAGGTTGGGTAAAGGGGAGCGGCTAGTTGTGACCTCCGTCATCAGACCTAACCTCCCCGCCTAGCGACATTCCTTTGTCGAGCGATCCTCGAAATCCACCCGGCTGCTACCTGAATTCCATCGTGACTCGACCTGCTCCTTAGCTCATACAAGAGCTCGTGACATCGCCAGTAGCAAGATCCTAATGGCAAAGAAACAAATTGAGGCCGCCGACGATCGCACCGTATCGACCATCGTTGATTTCTGACGCTCCTCCCTGACGCCGACGCCTATGCCGTAGCTCCAACGTATAGGCAACCTCACCAATTCTCTGCAAGACCTTGTAGGGACCATAGTATCTGTGGGCCAGCTTAGTGTTAGTGTTCCGTTTTAATGAAGCATATCTGGACTTATGGAGCATGAGGAAGACATAATCCTCTCATTCAAAAGCTATGCTCATCAGCATATGCCTTCATGCGTGCTTGTGCTTTAACCATATGGTCCTTGCACTGCTTGAGTAGGGCTACCATATGTGTCAAATCATCAATGGCTTGCTGGTTAGTCATGGCTCTATCCAAAACAGTAGAACGAACATGTACCTTGTACCCATACATGGCCTCAAATGGGCTTATCCTTATGGAGGTGTGCTTAGTATTGTTGTAGCAAAAGCCAAGTGTAGCCACCTGTCCCATGTGGTCTGGGTGTCAAAACAGAAGTGCCTAAGATACTCCTCCAGCCACCTATTGACTCTTTCAGACTGACCATCAGTTTGTGGGTGCTGGGAGTGAGGAGTGTCCCCATTGCCTTGAACAATTCTTGCCAAAACTGGCCCATGAATTGAGTGTCTTTGTCACTGCACTATGTTGTGTTTTTAGAGGATGAGTTTGGGAATTTTCCTGGATTCATCTAGGTATATGTCTGCCTTTGTGAGCCTATCCACCACAACAAAGATGCTCCTAGCTGTCACAGGAAGGCCGGTTATGAAGTCCATTGAAATGTGGGTCCACTTACCCTCTGGAATGGGTAGAGGCTGAAGCAACCCTGCTGGCCTGAGGTTCAATTCTCTGTTTTGTTGGCAGGCCTGCAGCTTTGAACATTATAAACATCCTTCCATAAACCCTTCCATATAAAGCTCTGCTTTACCATTTCATAGGTCTTAAAAAGTCCAATATGACCAGCCATGGGTGAGGAATGCATTTCCAGGACCAACAGTCTATAGGTAGAATTTTCCACTAGAAAAATGCTCCCTTTGTACCATAATAGGCCATTGTACAACTTGTAGTTGGGATGGTCTTCATGGTCTTGAAATATGACAGCAGCTGCTGGATCTGATAGGTATTTCTCTTGAATTCCATGGATCCATTCCTTGTTTATAAAGGTAAGGCTGTAAAATCTTGTTCATGAGGGCTTGAAAAGTGGCTGGGGCATTGGTGAGACCAAATGCCATGACCTTGACTTGGTACAGTCCTGGAGGCAGACGCCAGTGGCAAAGGATTGGGGGTTGTTCAAAGGCAGGAACATGGGGTAATAGCCTTTGAAAGCAGGAAGATCGATGCCAAGGAACTCAATTATGATCGCGAGATGTTGGCTATCTTGCATGCTTTCAAGAAATGGCACCACTATCTGTATGGGAGAAAAATTAAGGTGAAAACAGATCATAGGACACTCAGATTCTTCCTCACTCAGCCAAATTTGTCATATAATCAAAAGAGGTGGTTGGTTGTAGTTCAATCCTATGATTTTGACATTGAGTACAGAAAAGGGAAGGACAATGTGGTTGCAGAGGCTATCCAAAATGTGGGCTTGCAATTTATCTTCTATCTCTACCATATATCAGGAGTGGATTCATGGCATTCAAGAAGAGTATATGCAGAATTCTAAGGCAGCTCCCATATTTTCAGACTTACAAAAGCCTTCTAGCTAGGGTCAGCTGGAATTCAATTTGCATAATGGGCTGTTGTGGTGCAAGGACAGGATTTATTTAGTGCCAGACTCACAATATAGACAGCTGGTTTTGCGAGAAATGCATTCTTCTCCCATGGCTGGACATGCGGGTGTCACTAAGACATATGAGAGAATCAAACAAAGCTTCATCTGGAAAGGCATGTGGCGGGATGTGGTTAATTACGTGGCTGATGCTTGCCTTGCCAACAAAATAAGTGGACAGCAAATTATGCGCAGGCAAAGGGCAAATGGACGCACATAGCAATGGACATCATCACAGGATTGCCTTCTACTGAGAGGGGATGGGTTCCTTGGCAATTCATTTAGCATTTTTTAAAGCATCATGGCTTTCCTCAAGAAATTGTCAGTGACAAAGATGCAAAATTAATGGGTCACTTTTGGCAGGAGTTATTTACTGCAGTGGGTACTTTGCTTACACCTAGCACTGCATACCATCCTAATACTGTGGACAGTCGGAAAGGGTGAACAAGTGGGTGGAGGCATACTTGAGGCACTTTTGTCATGATACTCAGAAGACTTGGGATAGATGGTTGGCACTTGCTGAGTTTTGCTACCACAATACCAAGCAAATGAATGGATGCAAGGTTGGAATGCCCTGTTCACTTGCAGACATGGCTGTGAAAAATGAGCAAGCACGGAATGATTCGGAAAGCATGGATGCCCTTCTGCAGTTGGCTAAAAGGAATATGTAGGATGCCAAAGCCAAGCAGACGACGACGTCCTAGACCTGATGTATTGTCCAACCGCCGACAACCTTTATGACGTCTTCACGAAGGCTCTCCCAGGGAGCAAATGGAGAACCTTATTCGACGCATGGGGATCGGCCCACAGTTGTGTCATTGAGAGAGGGGGTGTTAGAGATCAATGTACCCACTTGTGAGTCCCCAATTGTGGGGACAAAAGGACATTGGAACATAGGAACATATGATTGTCAAGGGGAGGGATAAGGGACAGTTTTGCGCTGCATACCAGCAGCAAACAAAGGCTGGGAGGAGGCCAGACCAACTAGGGCAAAAAGCCCTAAGTGAACCCCTTTTCAGCCCCTTATATAGGCTGCCCAGGCGGCCTCTTTGAGGTTAGGAAAGGGCTGACTAGCAGGTCGGGCTGCTAGCCCCTAGACCGCCGACCAAAAAGTCGGCTAGGATGCATCCCTTCCAGCCCCCTATAAAAGGGGCCCCTTGGCCCCCTCATTTCTCATCAGCCACAACATCCATAGAAGCCTATAGAGATGCAATGTGGAGCAGCAGTAGTACTAGGAGAGTTCCAGAACCTTGGCCAGCCCCTTGTTGGATATCTTGTGCTCACCTTGAGCTTGGTTTTGCCCACTATTTGGTGGAGCAATAGTAGTCTACTAGGAGAGTTCCAGAACTTTGGTCAGCCCCTTGTTGGATATCTTGTGCTCACCTTGAGCTTGGTTTTGCCCACTATTTGGTGGAAGAATACATCAGAGTCCTTTCATATTCTATTTCTTGTATATGCTGTCTATATTCCTTCTTTTGAGTGAGGCTCTAGTGTGTGGTCTGCATCATTGAGTGAGTGAGACCGAGCTGTTCCTATCCCGTAGAGGTTGTGTGGTTAGAGTGATTCGATCCCTCATTTCCAACACTGACAACTGTAGGATCGCTTGAGAGAGAGGGAATACAGATAGCAAAACGTAGCACAAGCCTTAGCCGTCACGTTAAACTTGGATTAGATAATCAAAAACAAAGGCGTACAAGGTACAAGTACCTAGACCTAGGACTAAGTGTCCTACGTGTCACATAGGACTAAGTGTCCTATGTGGCCTAAAAGACACTAACACTGTAAGTGTCTTTATTTATGCCTACAAGGCACATACCATGGCCTATAGGGCATCACTAGAACCACCAGAGGATGGCCTACAACCCCCCCTCCATGGGATGGGCTGAAGTACTCTCGAAACATCTCAGAATACGTGGTATTTTCTGGTCATGGTGGCACATGTTCATCCAAAGGATATAGCCACCTATGAATGTACAAGGGGTGTCAGATCATGTAACAAAGGGAACCAAGTGTAAAGCCTGTCGAAAGACTTCGAACTTGGGACGAGGAAGTGCCTTTGTAAACATATCTGCTATGTTGTCCTCTGTAGGAAGATAGGACAACTCTATGTCCCCTGTTGACAACCGCTCCCGAACATAATGATAGTGAACTTCAATATGCTTGGTACACGCATGAAACACTGGGTTACGCGCAATGGCCAAAGTACTCTAGCTGTCAGTGTAGACAATAGTGGAGGATGTCTGGCGAATACCAAGATCCGTAAGTAACTGTTGAAGCCAAAGACACTCTACTGTAGCGGTGAAAGCTGCCCTGTACTCAGCCTCACAGCTAGATGTGGCAACTGTTGGTTGCTTCTTGCTGAGCCAAGAGATACATGAATTGCCAAGCAAAAAACAATTGCCAGTATGTGACACTTTGGTGTCGGAACATCCTGCCCGGTCACTATCCGTGTAAGCATGCATGGTAAGTGGACCCTGATCACCATAGAAGAGGGCTAAATCTTGAGTGCCTCTGAGATATCTGAAGACTCTCTTCACTGCCTTCCAATGCTGTGAACTGGCCATGTGCATGAATCTGCTGAGCTGAGATACTGCATACTCCAAGTCAGGTCTGGTGTGACATAAATAAATAAGGCATCCAACAGCCTGCTGATAAAGAGTGATATCGCATGGTGGGCTCCCATCATGAGCTGAGAATTTGAAGCCAGGGTCCACTGGAGTAGAGATTGGGTTGCAATCCTCAAACTGAAAACGATCAAGGAGCTGTCCAATGTACTTGGACTGAGACATCATGATACCCCCCTCAACATGAGCAAACTGAATGCCCAAATAATAATGGAGCCGTCCCATGTCTGACATGTCAAAAATCTGCTGCAAATCAGCCTTGAAAGCTGCAATTTGCTGAGTATCTGGGCCCGTGATGAGCATATCATCCACATATAAAATCAGCACTAAAAAATCAGATCCACTCCCACGGACATAAAGAGTGGGTTCTGTGGGACTATTCTGAAAACCAAGGGATAGTAAGTGTGCATGAATTTCGGCATACCATGCCCTGGGTGCCTGCTTCAAACCATAAAGGGCTTTTCTAAGCCGGCATAGCTTATTTTCAGAATTAACGACCTCAAAGCCAGGAGGTTGTGTGACATAGACTTCTTCCTGCAGATCCCCATGAAGAAAAGCAGTTTTGATGTCAAGCTGGTGCACTTGCCAATGATGATGGGCTGCAATGGGAATGACACATCTAATGGTAGTAATCCTGGATGTGGGAGCAAATGTCTCCTCAAAGTCAATGCTTTGTTGTTGGGAATACCCTTTTGCAACAAGACGGGCTTTGTATCGATCTATGCTACCATCAGATTTCCTTTTTAATTTGTAGACCCACCGCGTTCCAATGGCATGCTTGCCGGGAGGGAGATCTACTAATTCGCATGTGTCATTTTTGGCAATAGATTGTAACTCAGCTCTCATTGCATCCATCCACTCTTTGCTGTCAAAAGCATCTTTATGGCACAGAGGCTCTTCATTGCAAGCTGTAGCAAGGAGTGCAAACTCAAGAAAGTGACCATGCTGTCTATTCCCTGATCTTATCCAGGCAGCAAAAGGCTGATTTTGTTTGCTGTCCCTCAATGTATCAAGAAGCCATCTGGGAACTTGCCTTTGCTGTGTATTAACAGCTCTTTCTTCAATGACTGCATCATGAATAGTGGGATCATTTTGTGCCGGAAGAGAAACCTGCAAATCAGCATGAGGTTGTGGTTGATTATTGCTTAGTGGAGGGCCTGTAGGAGGCTCATGTTGCTGGTCAAAATCCTCTTCTGATGATGGGAGAGGTAACCAAGATTCAAAGGCATCAAACATGTCAACATCTGGCTTTGCTTTGCAGTCCACAAGAGGAGAAGCTGAATGTTCAGCGAAGATTACATCTCTACTGACAATAATCTTCCCAGTATTTGGTTGATATAACCAATACCCTCTGCTCTCCTGCTGTAACCAATAGATATGCATTTGATTGCCTTGTCATCAAGCTTATGTCTCAACTGAGATGGTACATGAAAGCATGCATCTGGCCATCTCCATTGTGGACCTGTTTTTCCTTTCAGAAAAAGGATTTTTCTGAGGAGTGTAAGGAGTAGTTTTTCCTCTCATGTGTGAAAGTGAAGGCTTCCTGCCTTTCCATGCTTCATAAGGTGTAACAGTCTTCAATGCCCGTGTAGGTGATCTATTCAGCACATAGTTGGCACACATTACTGCATCAAGCCGAAATTTATTTGGCAAAGACTTGGCCTTAAGCATGCATCTGGCCATCTTCATTGTGGACCTGTTTTTCCTTTCAGAAACAGGATTTTGCTGAGGAGTGTAAGGAGTAGTGCATGAAGAGATTTTGGACTATCTTTTCATTAGCCTTCTCCTTTAGTGCTAGCCTTCATCATGGCTGAGTCTGCCCTTCACTCCAGAGTGCCGACAGAAACTCAGTACGAAGACTTTGTATAAATGGATGCTCAAGTATGTGTGGGTGTGTGGATTTGTATGTGTGAGAGCATATTTTTATACTATGGTCTACACCCACTGTTGGGCGCTGATGACGTTAGTGGGGATGTCATAGTAGCTAGTCCCTGCTATGCATGATGGAGTTTATGGTTTTCAACCTTTTGAGTGACTATCATGAGATTGAAACTGCACTATGTTGTGTTTTTAGAGGATGAGTTTGGGAATGTTCCTGGATTCATCTAGGTATATGCTTCTGCCGTATTAGCGGACATGCAAATTTCACCTTGTGAAGTTTTTGTCCAAGTTGCGGCCTGCTGGTAATGTAATTCTTTTTATCTTAAATGGTGCGTTGCCCTATCAGCTAGATTTAGATTTAGATGCTCGTTGGGGAGAGACTAAAATGAAAATGTTTAGACTTCACAAGCAGTTGTAGCTTGAATGAAGAGATTTTGGACTACCTTTTGATTAGCCTTCTCCTTTAGTGCTAGCCTTCATCATGGCTGAGTCTGCCCTTCACCTCCGGAGTGCCGACAAAAACTCAGTAGAAGACTTCGTATAAATGGATGCTCAAGTATGTGTGGGTGTGTGGATTTGTATGTGTGAGAGCATATTTTTATACTATGGTCTACACCCACTGTTGGGCGTTGATGACGTCAGTGGGGATGTCATAGTAGCTAGTCCCTGCTATGCATGATGGAGTTTATGGTTTTCAACCTTGTGAGTGACTATCATGAGATTGAAACTGCACTATGTTGTGTTTTTAGAGGATGAGTTTGGGAATGTTCTTGGATTCATTTAGGTATATACATGAGTGAATAATGCCCCGTGAAGACAGAAATGCATCAAACTCCTTTGACATATACTCTCCCCCCCTATCTGTGTTGAGGGTGACAAGCTTGCATCCTAATTCATTCTCAACCATATTCAGCGATCTCTAAAAGCATAAGAAAACTTCAGATTTGGCTTTTAAAGGATATACCCAGCAATATCTTGTGAAATCATCAATGAGAGTCATGAAATACTTACACCCCCCAATGGCATTTGTCCTCATTGGGCCAGAGACATCACTGTGTACTAGCTGCAATTTCCTTTGTGAGAGTTTTGGACAATTCTTTTGAAAAGGAAACTGATGCATCTTACCCAAAAGACAACCCTCACACACATGTTTGGAAACTGTGTGAGTTTGAGGTACATCATTTGCCATCTGCTGTGAATGTAGCTTTGCAAGAGCTTTATAATTGAGATGACCCATTCTCTCATGCCAAAGATGAGTTTCAGCAAGCTATGAATCTGAAATTGCAAATGCTTCAATAGAAAGTGCAGCTGAGTGATGATCAAGGTGATAAAGCCCCTTTTGCAAAGTGCCAGTGAGAACTATGGCATTGTCATCACGAAGATCATAAACTAGGCATCTATAGCCATCAAAAATAACTCTGAAACCTGAAGTGGCAATTGCTGAAAGTGAAATCAAGTTTTTAACAACATATGAAGCATTATTAGCACATGTGACAGTCCCCCCTCGGCTAAAGAATGAAACAACTGTCTGCAAGATGTGACATGCTTGGAAGCACCACTATTAAAGTACCAGGACTGAGCATCATTAGCGTAAAGAATGCATCAGCTTTGGAGGGATCAAATGAGCAATGGACAGCCCATGCCCAATCATCCTGAAGAGCATGTGCATGTGAAGCATCTTCTGGCTCATGGGATTCAATAGCATGTGAGGCATTAACTGTCAATACTGCTTTCTTTTTCTCCGAAGCAATGCGCTTCCTGCATTCTGAAATGTCATGTCCAGGCTTGCGACAATAGTTGCATCTTTTCTTCTTTGACTTATCTGCTGTATTTTTAGATGCATGGGAGGAATTGCAGCTGCTATGTGCAGATTTTGGCTTGCCCATAGGCTTGGAATCCTTGCCTCTTCTTGTCTGCTGTGAAGCAAATGCATGATCAGGAATAATGGCTTGTCTATTAGCTCTGCTTTGCTCTTCCTGCAAAAGCAAAGTCACGAGCTGATCAAAAGAATAGTGGTCTGGATTACCCATGGCCACTAATCAAAGGGTTGTAGCAAACCCTTGATATGTATCTGGCAGTCCATTCAATGTGGTACTGACAAGCTTTGAATTTGGCACCACCTTATCAATGTTGGCAAGCTATTCCATGAGGTCCTTGACCTTTGTCAGGTATGCATCAATAGACTCACCTTCATTTATACTGACTTCTTGTAATTGCCTTCTCAAATATGCAACACGAGCTTCATTGCGAATCTGATAGAGAGAAGCCAATTTATCCCAAGCATCCTTTGCTGTCCTGCAAGACCGGATGTGTGGAATAATGATTCTCTTGCATGATACAGCAATGCATGAATGTGCATTTGCATCTCTTGCATCCCATCTTGACTGTTCTTGAGTTGGAAGAGCAGCAGTAGGATTGCTATATGAAGAGGCATCAGGAGTAGTACCCCCTGCAGAAGGACCAGCAGTAGAGGCAACCACTGTAGCATTGGCTGGCCTCAGATCAGCCCCATAAACAATATTCCACAAATGCTTTGCAACAAGAATATGTTTCATGAGATAAGACCACATCGGATAGTTGGTGCCATCTAACTTATCATCTTCACAAAGAACTCCAAATAAATCTTGATTGTTCCTAGCCATAGCAAATGTGATACCCTGAAAAAGACTTGAAAACCCAAAAGCCTCAAGGCTATCACTGCAAAAAGCTGGCTGTCCAAAAATGACAGCAAATATGTGCAAATTTCCGACCCAAATCAAAGGGCAAATGCATATTTGACCCAAATGTGACTGTAGCAGGCAATGTTCACTGCAAAAACAGCAAATTTGGCAAAAGCCCCAAATTTATTGAGGGCAAATAGGCCAAAAAAAGGGCAAATGCAGAAAAGCCCCAAATTTTGCTGAATTTTTTTTCAAATGTGACCCAATGTATGCAAATCTCTGTCAATGTCGTGCAAAAGTGACTCAATGTCCTGCAATCTGACCCAATGTACTGCAAACAACAAGAGATTGCAGACTAAATCCCAAAGCCCCAATGTTCTTGCAGGAATTTGCAACCAAAGAAGCTGAAATGAGCTGAAAGTCCTAAAAAATACCAATGCCAGAATGTAACCTTGCACGTGGAACCACCTGTACGGGAACCTTGAAAGATGTACCAGTTGTACGGATAGCTCAAGTACAGTGTACAGTAACCATACGGATCAAGTACGGATCAAGTACAGATCAAGTGCATCCTACGATGTACGGTTGAAGTATAGAGATGGTACAGGTACAATGGTACGCTGGTACAAAAATTGTACGGAACAGTACGTTCCCACGTGCATGTACGGCTTGCAGTACGGACAAGTATGTAGGGCAAGTACGGAGTTGTACACCTGCTCAAGTATGGAGCTGTACTGCGCAAGTACGATGGCAGGTACGAATCTGTACGAATGCATGTGCGATACCTGTACGGAAACGTACTGACGAGTACGGCGATGCAGGTTCACCTCTGAACGGCTGCTCAGGTACGTTGTACGAAACTCAAACAGGATGTATGGCGCAAGTACGTACGGACTGTACGAGACCTTCTGTACGCTTGTACGGAAAATGTACGACGCAGTACGGGCTTGTGTGAAAGTCCGTACGGAAGGTGATGTAGGGAGTCGGGGGGCAGGAAGATGAGTCAACACTAGCTCTGATACCATTGTAGGATTGCTTGAGAGAGAGAGAGTACAAATAGCAAAACGTAGCACAAGCCTTAGCTGTCACGTTAAACTTGGATTAGATAATTAAAAACAAAGGAGTACAAGGTACAAGTACCTAGACCTAGGACTAAGTGTCCTAGGTGTCACATAGGACTAAGTGTCCTATGTGGCCTAAAAGACACTAACACTATAAGTGTCTTTATTTATGCCTACATGGCACATACCATGGCCTATAGGGCATCACTAGAACCACCAGAGGATGGCCTACAACAAAATACCTCCGAGGCTGTGTCATGTAGACCTCCTCATTCAAAAACCATTGAGGAATGCATTCTTCACATTCATCTGATGGATGGGCTAGTCAAAGGAGAGGCAAGAGCTATGGTTGTCCTGACTGTGGTCATCCTTACAACTGGTGCAAAGGTCTCTTCATAATCCGTTGGGCATATCCCTTGGCTACCAGCTTGGCATTGTATTTATCAACCTCTCCATCTGAGTTGCGTTGGACTTTGTAGACCCATTTGCATCCTATGGGCTTCTTTGTGGTAGGAAGATCTGTCCAAGTCCAAGCTTGGTTTTGGAGGAGAGCATTGTAGTCTTCATCCATTGCATGTTGCTAAATAAAGGACTTGCACTGCTTCTTGGAAAGAGGTTGGCTAATCGAATTTCATCACTTTGGCCATGAATGCATAATTGCTCTGTAGGTGCACCTCTTAGGTGCCTTTTGGTCACAAGCAAATCTTCTGAGACTGGAGGTGGAACTCGCTGAGATGTTGGTGATGACTTTAGTAGTGGCTATATCCACTATGTCAAAGATCTTCTCTTTGCCTTTACTTTGAGTGGTCAATGTGGGCTGTGCACTGATTGACGTTGCAAGCAAAGAAATCCGTTGTATCATTGGCATTGATTGCTGAGGTGGAGCAGAAATTGTAGTTTGACTATCACATTACGACGAAGCCTTGTCAACGATAACATCCCTGGATATGATCAGTCGCTGCTTGGCTGGATCATAGAGTCCGTATGCCTTTGATTCTTCAACATATACTCTGAAGATGCACTTGATTGACTTGACATCAAGTTTGTTCCTCAGTGCATTGGGAACGTGACCGTAAGGGAGAGAGCCCAATTACTCTCAATTGGTCGACAGATGGCTTAGTTCTTGTGAATGCCTCTTTTGGTATCATGTCATGTTTGATCCAAGTCTATGCTTGATTTCTTGACATTTGCTCTATGTTGCTAGACTTTTCTTAGCACTGCTTGCAGTATCGTTTTGCATGTTTGATCCAAGTTTGTGCTTGATTTCTTGACTTATGATTTATGTTGCTAGACTTTGCTTGGCACTTCTTGGAGTGTTGTCTATAGGTTGAGTGCCGTAGCCTATAGATAGCATCTTTGATGTTAACACCCATAATTCCAACTTCACAACTTTTGTCTTATTATTCAAACGACGTCTACCAAAAATAACATTTCCAAAAGGATGGCAATGAGTTAAAAGTCTTCTTGTCGTTTCCGAAAATTTTTATTATAGCAAGAGAACATAAATGCTAGTCGGCAGGGCTCTTGTTCTTCTAGTACATAGCTGTGTCACAGGCTTTGGCCCAATACTATCTTGGAACCTTCTTCTCATTGAGCATGCATCTGGTTGACTCTACTATCACTTTGTGTTCTTGCGCTCAGGGACTCCATTCTGCTCTTGATTGTATCTACATGTGAACTAGCATTTGATCCTATAATGTATCATACCTTTTTCAGCCAATAGGATGGGGTAGGGTGTCTGTGCCTTTGCCCCTATCTCCCCTATCAAGAGATGTTGGTGTAAAGTTTCAATCCTTTCCCAATACATCCTAGAGAGCCCGGGTGCCCAAGCTGGACATCTGTAGAGGATTATTGTTTGCACTAGCATGATGTACATAAACTTCTCATTTCCCAATTCCAGAGATGAGCCTTCCTGCATTTATTTTGGAAGCTATACAAAGCTTTCAAATCTCCTAGAATCCTCCTTTCCACACATGCGTTCCATTTGTAGTTGTCTATAAAAAATCTAGCCCTAGGTATTTATATGTGTTGACTATTTCCGGAGGCTCCCCTTCAAAGGTGATATCCACTTGTTTATTATGTTTTCCGATCACCATTACTTTTGTCTTATCTATGTTGACTGTTGACCTGCATACCTGAACGTTTGTAGAATTCTCTCAGTGCATCCAAATGTGCTTGCAAATTCTACTTGTTCTTTGTGAAGAATACCACATCGTCCATGTAGATAAGCATTAGCAAAGCATAAGAGAGATAAAGAGAGAGAGAAAGAAAGATGTATTAACGTCTGTAGGAGGCCTCACGCGCCTATGAGACAAAGCACACACAAAAAGGGTAAACAACAACATCAATTATAGACTGAGAGTCTCTTGGGAGTCTGTATACCACTCCAAGAGTTATTATAGATTAGCTATGATCTACTACGAAAGATAATCGGCCTGAGTTATATTAGTTTAAGATTGAGAGTCCGTGGGTTTGGTTTTGAAGTCTTTGATAAGTGCTTTTCCATCTCTATGGACAGCCCATTTTCCTTCCTTACGAGCGTCCTTTACTCTGTTCAATTATATGGCTTTCATCTTGAGCTAAGTTGGGGTGAGCTCCTCCGAGCTCTCTTATTTTTTGCTGTAAGTACTAAATCTGCTCTTGTGGATCTTTGCCAATCCTTTGCTTGAAAATCAATGCGTATGGGTTGGGTGTTGCTGCAATGGTAGAGTATGAGGGCTTGCTGGTTGGTGTAGAAGCGAATAGTTTTGGGGGGGGAGAGAGAGAGAGAGAGAGAGAGAGAGAGAGAGAGAGAGAGAGAGAGAGAGAGATTAACGTCCACGGGAGGCCTCACGGGCCTATGGGACAAAGTACACAAAAAGCGAACTCATACAAGCCTCAGTGGGCTGAAGCAAAGGGTACGCTAGGTGTTAGAAATGACCCAACAGAGGGTACACATAGCGGAAGACTTATAGTAATGCCCAGGAGCTCACACAGTGTGTGTGTGGGTGTGGGATCACAAACTTCTTTACTTAATGTGCGTCACATAGATTTGCAGACTTATCATTAGACAATGAACCAACCAGATAGAGAAACCACCAAAATATATATTTCCGTCCAAAACTATGGACACAATACAGAAGATATAGATCCAGAGTCCCACCAATGGTGTGGTCCTCTGATCTTACCACAAGGTCCTTCTCCTATCTGCCAGTTATCTCTAGACTCGAGCCCGCGTGCTCCACCTCGAGCGTCTGTAGACTTTCCGTCTAGTATGTTCTTCTCCACCTTATTGCCTGTGAATCAGCCTAGGTGGGCAGCCCTTGCCAAGCTTTGTCTGCAGCACACAGGTCCCCTTGGTCCTCTTGAATGTAGGCCCCAAGATAGCTGTTCCATTGCTCCAACAACCTGCTTGTGAATGGCTGCTCGAGAAGGTATGCTGATCACAACACCTTGCTGCCCCAAGGTCCAGCCTCTAGGGAACTCAGTCTGCAGCACACCTTCCACTCCTTCACCGCCAGTGTGAGGCCCAAGGGAGTGGCTCTGGCTGCTCCTGTCAGCTCCTTTCCTGCTGGATAGTTGGATAATGAAATGAGGCAAGTGCCTCTCCTTTTATAGGCCCTAATGGGCTGGCAGAAAACCGACTAGTCAGGCTGCCTATGGCCGACCCAAACAGGCTGACCAGGCCCTGACCTGGCCTGCCTATAACTGCCCCTTTGGGGCCCTCTTTTCTAGGGCCTTTGGCCCACACTTCAAGGCAGGGTCCCAGCCCCTAGGTCTGCCCTACATAAGGCCTGGTTGGCTGGCTCCAACCAGCCTCTTCATATAGCCGACTCCCTCCGCTGGTCTGCCCTGTCCTGTTGCGCCCCTTGCTGGCACCCTGATCTGCCCAAACGTGTGCGCCTCAGTTCCGTACTACTGCTGACGTCATCCGTGACCTGTTCCAGCAAGACAGTCCTCCATGGATCTGCTTCTGACAGCCAGGTTCTTTTCTTTGGCTTGCTGCCCACATGACATCCTGTGTGCTGCCCATGTGGCAGCCCCCTCTCTCTCTCTTCTCTGGGCATCTTCTGCCCTAGGTCTCCCTCCCCCACGCTCTCCTCATATGGGGTCTTATAGATGGGGAGGTGACCATTCCAACACCCCCTCTCACCGACACATCCAGGCCCAATGCCAACACGTCGATGAAGATGCTCCAGCAACTCCCTGGTCGTAGTCCTCTGGAACTTTTCGATGTCAAAATCTCTTCTTGGCTTTTCATCCAGTGGCTCCTGCTCCACCAGGTATGGTTCCGCTTCCGCACAGCATCTTGGTACATAGGTCCATCTTTGGTAGCACCTCCTGGCACCACCTCCTTTAGTCACGTTCCCGCCTTTGAACTCGAGCAATCCAGCCGTCACGATCTTCCAGTTGTCCCCCTCATAATGAGTGAACAACCTGGAGTCTTCCAGGCACCATGCTGTGAGGGCTGTTTCATTTCGTCCTTCTTTTGGCAAGATGTGCAACAAAAGTACATCTCCAGATAACCTGGACCGCGAACTTTAAACGCACTTGACTGATTCTGAGTCACCCTCCTTCTCGCAAGGGCACAATCGTCAAGTCGTGGAAGTCGATTCCCAAGAGCTTTTGAATCAGGGTCATCCTTTAGCAAGGTCCCTGCCTTCAGGATCCCACACATGTGAGCCTCCTACTTGGGCTCTGATACCATGTTAGAAATGACCCAACAGAGGGTACAGAGAGCGGAAGACTTATAGTAATGCCCAGGAGCTCACACAGTGTGCGTGTGGGTGTGGAATCACAAACTTCTTTACTTAATGTGCATCACATAGATTTGCAGACTTATTAATAGACAATGAACCAACCAGATAGAGAAACCACCAAAATATATATTTCCGTCCAAAACTATGGACACAATACAGAAGATATAGATCTAGAGTCCCACCAATGGTGTCGTCCTCTGATCTTACCACAAGGTCCTTCTCCTATCTACTAGTTATCTCTAGACTCGCGCCCGCGTGCTCCACCGCGAGCGTCTGTAGACTTTCCGTCTAGTATGTTCTTCTCCACCTTACTGCTTGTGAATTAGCCTAGGTGGGCAGCCCCTGCCAAGCTTTGTCTGTAGCACACAGGTCCCCTTGGTCCTCCTGAATGTAGGCCCCAAGATAGGTGTTCCACTGCTCCAACAACCTGCTTGTGATTGGCTGCTCCAGAAGGTATGCTGATCACAACACCTTGCTGCCCTAGAAGACAGCCAAGACCCAGCCTCTAGGGAACTCAATCTGCAGCACACCTTCCACTCTCCTTCACCCCCAGTGTGAGGCCCAAGGGATGAAGGTCCGAAACGAAGAGAGAGAGAGAGAGTGCAGGTACAAGATGGATAGGTAGTCACGTCAAAAAAACCTAGATAACTTGAAAACACGCAAGTACAAAGTACTTGTACCTAGACCTAGGACTAAGTGTCCTAGGTGTCACATAGGACTAAGTGTCCTATGTGGCCTAGAAGGCACTAACACTATAAGTGCCTACCCTTATGCCTACAAGGCACATACCATGGCCTATAGGGCATCACTAGAACCACCAGAAGATGGCCTACAAACCCCCCTCCATGGGATGAGCTGAAGTACTCTGGAAACGTCTCAGAATACCTGGTAGTTTCTGGTCATGGTGGCACATGTTCATCCAAAAGGATATAGCCACCTATGAATGTACAAGGAATGTCAGGTCGTGTAACAAAGGGAACCAAGTGTAAAGCCTGTCGGAAGACTTCGAACATCGGACGAGGAAGTGCCTTTGTAAACATATCTACAATGTTGTCCTCTGTGGGAAGATAGGACAACTCTATGTCTCTTGCTGACAACCGCTCCCGAACATAATGATAGTGAACTTCAATATGCTTGGTACGCGCATGAAACACTGGGTTACGCGCAATGACCAAAGCACTCTGGCTGTCAGTGTAGACAATAGTGGAGGATGTCTGGCAAATACCAAGATCTGTAAGTAACTGTCGAAGCCAAACACACTCTACTGGAGCGGTGAAAGCTGCCCTGTACTCAGCCTCACAGCTAGACGTGGCAACTGTCGGTTGCTTCTTGTTGAGCCAAGAAATACATGAATTGCCAAGCAAAAAACAATTGCCAGTATGTGACACTTTGGTGTCGGAACATCCTGCCCAGTCACTATCCGTGTAAGCATGCATGGTAAGTGAACCGTGATCACCGTAGAAGAGGGCTAAATCCTGAGTGGCTCTGAGATATCTGAAGACTCTCTTCACTGCCTTCCAATGCTGTGAACTGGGCATGTGCATGAATCTGCTGAGCTGAGATACTGCATACTGCAAGTCAGGTCTGGTGTGATATAAATAAATAAGGCATCCAATAGCCTACTGATAAAGAGTGATATCACATGGTGGGCTCCCATCCTGAGCTGAGAATTTGAAGCCAGGGTCCACTGGAGTAGAGATTGGGTTGCAATCCTCAAACTGAAAACGATCAAGGAGCTGTCCAATGTACTTGGACTGAGACATCATGATACTCCCCTCAACATGAGCAAACTGAATGCCCAAATAATAATGAAGCCGTCCCATGTCTGACATGTCAAAAATCTGCTAAAAATCAGCCTTGAAAGCTGCAATTTGCTGAGTATCTGGGCCCGTGATAAGCATATCATCCACATATAAAATCAGCACTAAAAAATCAGACCCACTCCCACGGACATAAAGAGTGGGTTCGGTGGGGCTATTTTGAAAACCAAGGGATAGTAAGTGTGCATGAATTTTGGCATACCATGCCCTGGGTGCCTGCTTCAAACCATAAAGGGCTTTTCTAAGCCGGCATAGCTTATTTTCAGAATTAACAACCTCAAAGTCAGGAGGTTGTGTGACATAGACTTCTTCGTGCAGATCCCCATGAAGAAAAGCGGTCTTGATGTCAAGTTGGTGCACTTGCCAATGATGATGGGCTGCAATGGCAATGACACATCGAATGGTAGTAATCCTGGATGTGGGAGCAAATGTCTCCTCAAAGTCAATGCCTTGTTTTTGGGCATACCCTTTTGCAACAAGACGGTCGATCTGTGCTGCCATCAGATTTCCTTTTTAATTTGTAGACCCACCGCGTTCCAATGACATGCTTGCTAGGTGGGAGATCTACTAATTCCCATGTGTCATTTTTGGCAATAGATTGTAACTCAGCTTTCATTGCATCCATCCACTCTTTGCTGTCAAAAGCATCTTTATGGCACAAAGGCTCTTCATTGCAAGCTGTAGCAAGGAGTGCAAACTCAAGAAAGTGACCATGCTATCTTTTCCCTGATCTTGTCCGGGCAGCAAAAGGCTGATCTTGTTTGCTGTCCCTCAATGTATCAAGAAGCCATCTGGGAACTTGCCTTTGCTGTCTATTGACAGCTCTTTCTTCAATGACTGCATCATGAGTAATGGGATCATTTTGTGCCGGAAAAGAAACCTGCAAATCAGCATGAGGTTGTGGCTGATTATTGCTTAGTGGAGGGCGTGTAGGAGGCTCATGTTGCTGCTCAAAATCCTCCTCTGATGATGGCAGAGGTAACCAAGATTCAAAGGCATCAAACATGTCAACATCTGGCTTTGCTTTGCAGTCCACAAGAGGAGAAGCTGAATGTTCAGCAAAGATCACATATCTACTGACAATAATCTTCCCAGTATTTGGTTGATATAACCGATACCCTCTGCTCTCCTGGCTGTAACCAATGAATATGCATTTGATTGCCTTGTCATCAAGCTTATGTCTCAGCTGAGATGGTACATGAACATATGCAAGAGACCCAAAAACTTTCATGTGTGAAAGTGAAGGCTTCCTGCCTTTCCATGCTTCATAAGGTGTAATAGTCTTTAATGCCCGTGTAGGTGATCTATTCAGCACATAGTTGGCACACATTACTGCATCAAGCCAAAATTTATTGGGCAAAGACTTGGCCTTAAGCATGCATCTGGCCATCTCCATTGTGGACATGTTTTTCCTTTTAGAAACAGGATTCTGCTGAGGAGTGTAAGGAGTAGTGCATGAGTGAATAATGCCCCATGAGGATAGAAATGCATCAAACTCCTTTGATATATACTCACCCCCCTTAGGGTGACAAGCTTGTTTCCAGATTCATTCTCAACCATATGCAGCCATCTCTGAAAGCATAAGAAAACTTCAGATTTGGCCTTTAAAGGATATACCCAGCAATACCTTGTGAAATCATCAATGAGAGTCATGAAATACTTGTATCCTCCAATGGCATTTGTCCTCATTGGGCCACAGACATCACTGTGTACTAGCTGCAATTTCCTTTGTGAGAGTTTTGGATAATTCTTTTGAAAAGGAAATCGATGCATCTTACCCAAAAGACAACCCTCACACACATGTTTGGAAACTGTGTGAGTCTGAGGTACATCATTTGCCATCTGTTGTGAATGTAGCTTTGCAAGAGCTCTATAATTGAGATGGCCCATTCTCTCATGCCAAAGATGAGTTTCAGCAAGCTGTGAATCTGAACTAGCCAATGCTTCAATAGAAAGTGCAGCTGGATGATGATCAAGGTGATAAAGCCCTTTTTGCAAAGTGCTAGTGAGAACTATGGCATTGTCATCACGAAGATCATATACTAGGCATCTGTAGCCATCAAAAATTACTCTGAAACCTGAAGTAGCAATTGCTGAAATTGAAATCAAGTTGACTTCAATGCTAGGCACAAAAAGAACATTTGTCAAAGTGATAGGATGGCTGGAACTGGATGTCAACTGCACATCTCCAACTCCTTTTACAGCATATGAAGCATTATTAGCAGATGTAACAGTCCCCCCTCGATGTGCATCAGCTAGAGAATGAAACAACTGTCTAGAAGATGTGACATGCTTGGAAGCACCACTATCAAAGTACCAGGACTGAGCATCATTAGCAGTAAAGAGTGCATCAGCTTTGGAGGGATCAAATGAGCAATGGACAGCCCATGCCCAATCATCCTGAAGAGCATGTGCATGTGAAGCATCTTGCATTCTGAAATGTCATGTCCAGGCTTGCGACAATAGTTGCATCTTTTCTTCTTTCCCTTATCTGCTGTATTTTAGATGCATGGGAGGAATTGCAGCTGCTATGCGTAGAGGAATTGCAGCTGGTGTGCGCAGATTTTGGCTTGCCCATGGGCTTGGAAGCCTTGCCTCTTCCTGTCTGCTGTGAAGCAAATGCATGATCAGGAATAATGGCTTGTCTGTTAGCTCTACTTTGCTCTTCCTGCAAAAGCAAAGTAACTAGTTGGTCAAAAGAATAGTGGTCTGGATTAGCCATGGCCAATAATCGAAGGGTTGTAGCAAACCCTTGATATGTATCTGGCAGTCCATTCAATGTGGTATTGACAAGCTGTGAATTTGGCACCACCTCATCAATGTTGGCAAGCTGCTCCATGAGGTCCTTGACCTTTGTCAAATATGCATCCATTGACTCATCTTCATTCATATTCACTTCCTGTAATTGCCTTCTCAAATATGCAATACGAGCTTCATTGCGAATCTGATAGAGAGAAGCCAACTTATCCCAAGCATCCTTTGCTGTCCTGCACGACCGGATGTGTGGAATAATGATTCTCTTGCCTCTTGCATGATAAAGCAATGCATGAATGTGCATTTGCATCTCTTGAATCCCATCTTGACTGTTCTTGAGTTGGAAGAGCAGCAGCAGGAGTGCGCTAGAGGAAGAGGCATCAGGAGGAGTACCCCCTGTAGAAGAACCAGTAGTAGAAACAACCACTGTAGCATTGGCTGGCCTCAGATCAGCCCCAGAAACAATATTCCACAAATGCTTTGCAACAAGAATATGTTTCATGAGATAAGACCACATCGGATAGTTGGTGCCATCCAACTTATAATCTTCACGAAGAACTCCAAATAAATCTTGATTGTTCCCAGCCATAGGAACTGTGATACCCTGAAAAAGACTTGAAAACCCAAAAGCCTGAAGGCTATCACTGCCCAAAAAAAAAAAAGCTGGCTATCCCAAAAGTGACAGCAAATATCTGCAAATTTCAGACCCAAATCAAAGGGCAAATGCAGATCTGATCCAAATGTGACTGTGACAGGCAATGTTCACTGCAAAAACAGCAAATTTGGCAAAAGCCCCAAATTTATTGAGGGTACATAGGCCAAAAAGAGGGCAAATGCAGAAAAGCCCCAAATTTTGCTGAAATTTTTGCAAATGTGACCCAATGTTTGCAAATTTGACTCAATGTCCTGCAAATGTAACTTAATGTCCTGCAATCTGACCCAATGTACTGCAATCTAAACAAGAATTTGCAATCAAAGGAGGTGAGAGGAACTGAAAGCCCCAAATTTGCCAATGTCTTGCAGAAGCTCCAAAACTGCAAATGTTTGTAGATGACTGTAGGTAGAGTCGCACGTGTGAAATTGTACGGAATACGCAGAGCAAGTACAAGCTGTACGATCAGCTGTTCTACATGTACATGTGTACGGAAAGCTAGTACAAGCTGCTGACGATTGATTTGTATGTATACATGTACGGAAGATCGTACGAAAACAGGTACCTTGTACGAAACTACGCAGGTACAGTTGTACAGAGAAGTTTCTGCACAAGTACAGTTGTACGGCGAAGTTTCTTTGTACTGAAAAGTTCCTGTGCAGGTACGGTTGTGTGGCGCAGGTACTGTTGTACGGCGAATCTACCACTGAAGATACGATGATGCAGATACCATTGAAGGTATGGCGATGCAGGTACGGACGTGCAGTACGGTGATGCGATGTGACGACCAACAGTGCAGCAGACTCCCAATGAGCAATGGGAGACTCGGGAGCTGACTTGAGCTGGAAGACAAGAGCAATACTTGCTCTGATACCATTGAAGGTCCGAAACGAAGAGAGAGAGAGAGAGTGCAGGTACAAGACGGATAGGTAGTCACGTCAAAAAAACTTAGATAACTTGAAAACACACAAGTACAAAGTACTTGTACCTAGACCTAGGACTAAGTGTCCTAGGTGTCACATAGGACTAAGTGTCCTATGTGGCCTAGAAGGTACTAACACTATAAGTGCCTACACTTATGCCTACAAGGCACATACCATGGCCTATAGGGCATCACTAGAACCACCAGAAGATGGCCTAAAAGGGAGTGGCTCTGGCTGCTCCTGTCTGCTCCTTTCCTGTTGGATGCTCCTTTCTTGTTGGATAGTTGGATAATGAAATGAGGCAAGGGCCTCTTCTTTTATAGGCCCTAATGGGCTGGCAGAAAACCGACTAGTCAGGCTGCCTATGGCCGACCCAAACAGGCCGACCAGGCCCTGACCTGGTCTGCCTATAAATGCCCCTTTGGGGCCCTCTTTTCTAGGGCCTTTGGCCCACACTTCAAGGCAGGGTCCCAGCCCCTAGGTCTGCCCTACATAAGGCTTGGTTGGCTGGCTCCAACCAGCCCAACCAGCCTCTTCATATAGCCGACTCCCTCTGCTGGTCTGCCCTGTCCTGTTGCGCCCCTTGCCAGCACCCTGATCTGCCCAAATGTGTGCGCCTCAGTTCCGTACTACTGCTGACGTCATCCGTGACCTGTTCCAGCAAGACAGTCCTCCATGGATCTGCTCCTGACAGCCAGGTTCTTTTCTTTGGCTTGCTGCCCACATGACAGCCTGTGTGCTGCCCATGTGGCAGCCCCCTCTCTCTCTCTTCCCTGGGCATCTTCTACCCTAGGTCTCCCTCCCCCACGCTCTCCTCATATGGGGGCTTACAGATGGGGAGGTGACCATTCCAACACTAGGACCCTTGCTGAGTACTAATCTATGCTAACAAAATCATAATCATAGTAAAAGTCAACTACAACTGCATAGTGGGCTAGATCAATCAATCTATCCAGGCATTGGGATGAAACTGAAGCTTGGTACAGTGATGGCTCTCTGGTGGGCTGAGAAGATGTCTCTTTGGGGGGGCGGAGAGAGAGAGAGAGAGATGTATTAACGTCTGTAGGAGGGCTTGCGGGCCTTGAGACAAGGTGCAAAACCAAAAGATAACTCGTACAAGCCACTAAGGGCTGAAGCAAAGGGCTCACTTAGGCCCTTGCTGAAAGATGAAGTGCTAAGCTAGTGAACAAAATAGTAGAGTAGCAAAATATCAGAAGAGTATCGGGTGCTCAGAGCTAATGCTCCTAGTACATGCCCATGTTCCATATATTCAGGTAAATTGGTGGCTCTCTGATGAGATGTGAGGAGCTCTATCTGTGTCTGTCGAGCTGTTTCTCGATGCAGTGGAGGGCGTAGTCTCCTCGATCTCTGTATCCGATTTGCTACGTCAAGGGTGACGCCTCATCTTTGACGGTCACCTTTGAGGAGGGCTGAGATAGACTGGACCTCGATCGTGCGTGCTTTGGTCCCTCTCCGTGTCGCATGTGGAGTGTGTGTCTCTCGTCTGGTAGCATCGTGGTGGAGACTGCCACTGCTAATCCATGATCCTCTCATCTCATCAAGCTCCTCTCCCTCAGCCTCACAGGAAGCTAACTCAGATGCATAGAAATCTGTAACAAGTGTTTGTGCTCTGCCGATCACGGTTACCTATGGCATCAATCCCTGCTGCTCTTTGGTCACAGAGAGAGAGAGAGAGAGAGAGAGAGAGAGAGAGAGAGAGAGAGAGAGAGATTTTATTAGTCTTCGGAAGAGCGATGGGTCTATGAGACTGAAAGAAAACCTGATACAAATCACAGTAAGGGCGGAGCTACTGAAACGAGCATCATCACCCGTGCTGAACCCTAAGTTTGATCATACATAATCAAATACATCTGGATGTAACAATGAAAAGAAAAGAAAAGGACTGGAGCAGAGTGGAATCCTCCGTATGTCATGTCGCCTTGGCTGGTGCATAGCCGGTGATGGGATGCTGGCGCCCGTCAAGGTGTGCTGTGCGTCTCGGTCTCCTCGATGAGGCTCGACACAAGACTAGAGCCACCGTGACTCCCATGGGACGTATCCCGGGTCTAAACAATGACGGGAGGTCCCTCAGAGTGATCTGTGTCCCCCCTCGATGTCTCGTGTGTCGTGCTGTGGTCGTGGGGTCGGGGTCTCTGTCACGTCTGCGGCTAGAGACTGGACGATCAATGTCACTCGATGGAAAGAACTCTGTGATCCTGCTCTGAGAGGTGTCTGATGATGTGGCCAAGCCTCGTCGCTTGAGTAAGTACTCTCTATGTCGGACCCCCTCGTGAATGAAGGCCACGAGGCATCTCTGATCTGGGTAGGCGAGGAATCTGGAAAGGAGCCTGGAGCCGTCTCTGAAGAGGCAGTCGTAGCGACCTCGGATCTTGTAGTACACTGGGCATCTGAAAATAAAATGCTCCTCCGACTCAACCTCCTGACAGTCGCACGATATGCATAAGCGATGCTCCCTAGGAATCCCTTGTGCTCTGCTGCTCTCTATGCGGAGGCGGTGTGACGATACTCGAAACTGTCCGATGGAGATCTGTAGTGAGTGAGGCAAATGAAGCTTAGTGTACCCCGGTGGTGTGATGAATCCCTTCTCCGAAATACGAAGACAGTAATCTCTGTAGAAACTCAGCTTCACTGGGAGCTCCCTCGGCTCCAACCAGGTCCTAAAGGTGTGTAGCTGCAGGAGATCCTCTCGAATGACCTGGTTAGTGTGTGGCCCAATCGGGATGTTGGGTGGGAGTACCGGAGGGGCATCTAAACTGTACTGTAAAGGAGGTATCCTATCGATGTGGAACCCTAGTCTCACAAACCATCTGTGAGTCTGTGCATACCAGCATCGCTCGTCTCCCTCTGTTGCCAACCTCATGGAGGAATTGAGAGCCAACCATGGCAACCTCTGTCTCCCTGATGTGCAGTCCCCATATGATCTAACCCGGTGTAGATATGTGATGGTCTGAAAGACTGCATCTAGTTGGAGTGGAGAAGCACCAAACTCGATGAGCTTGAGACTTTCATGGGGACGTTCGGAGGGACCGATTGCTCACTTGCCGGGATCATCATCAGGATTCTTCTTTATGCAGATGATGTGGCACTCTTGTCGTCCACACCCGAGGGGCTCCAGCGACACCTGGATGCACTGCAGGCTTTTTGTTTATCCCATTATTTGGAGGTCAACCTTGGCAAGACCAAGGTCATGATCTTTAACACCTCTCGAGCAAACATGCAACGGAACCAGGTTTCTTTTACTTTCGGTGGGTCACCAACTGAGATCGTATCCTCATACACTTACTTGGGGGTCATCTTCTCCGGCCCGATCTTCACGATGAGACCAACGATGCAGGCCAGACTGAGCAGGGGATACACCTCACTGGCTCAGCTAGAGAGACAATGCTTTCACTCCCACTTCCAGGACCCTCGGACCAAGGCTCTTCTCTTCGACTCCTTGGTTCGACCAGCCGGTATGTATGGCAGCCCTTGTTGGGGGCCTGACATGTCAGAGATAGAGTGGACACGGGTGGAGCGCCTGCAGATCCTCATGCTCTCACGGATGATCCGGGGGAAACCGTCTGTACCACATCACATCATTTGACCGATTCATCCAATAGAGCTGCATAGATCTTGGACATCACATGTCCAATCATGATAGTCCTATAGTTACTCGGGTCCATGGGATCCCCTGCCTTGTGGATGGGGGTGATGGTGTTGAGTGTCCAGGTGCGGGGGAAGCGTCATTGAATAGCTTTGCTAGGATCGGGGCTTACGTGTCGATCCCATATGCAATAAACTCAATGCATAGCCCCTCGTGATCCTTAGCTCGGCCATTGTGCAATTTCAATGTCGCCTCCTTGACTCCCCCTTTGGTGAACAACGTGCAAGTGGTGGGACGAAGTGTGTGTATGAGGTCTGGAGTAGGCTAGTGTGGGACATCATATAGATGGTGTGCATACATGTGCCAGACTCTCGTGTCGGTGAGAGGTGATGGGGACCTACGCTCAAGGAATCTCTGCCAAAAATCCTTAGAGTTGTTACTGTACAAGATGTGCATCAGCTCCTCCTCATTTTGACGAAGAAATGCCTGCTTCTTCCGACGTACGAGACGTAGGTACTTGCATACGTGTCTGGTGTGTTCGGAAGGTGACATTTGGTTTCAAGTCGGAGCTGTCGGCGATAAGCCTTGCACTCTGCATCGCACCAATTTTTGCAGGGTACAGAACCAAGAGGTGGTGGTCTAGTGGACTGTGTGGTGTGGGGAAAGATTTGGAGGACAACCTCGTGGAGTGTGCGACTAATCAAGGCAGCACGGTCCTCTATGAGTGGTATGTGATCGATGTAGGTTAGGAGTTTGTTTAGGCATCCAGAGTAGGCCGATGAGAGGCTGTGATCAAAGTGTATGTCGTGGTAGGTGTCGTGCTTCCTATGTGGTGTGTGTGGTGTGGCTAAGCGTGGGGTGGCGATAGTGAAGAATAGGTATGTGTGATCAACTCTTGGAGGGAGTGGTGCTACGGTGAAGTCGGTGATACATGAAGTGAAGGTAGGGGATCCCTTGATGTAATCTACTACACTAGTGCCCCCCCCACGTGGGAAGCAAGTAAAACCACTTGAGGAGAGCCATAGGTCGAGCCCGTTGTAGTGATGGGATATCTCAAGGTGTATGCCCCAGGCACACCGTGGTTTCTATGTGTGTGTGTGCTAGAGGCACAGTTAGGTGCCCATAAGCACTGTTAGGTGGTGATGATTGAGGAGCTTGGTGGCTCATGTAGAGGTGCCTACATATGGACCTCACCTTTCTTCATTCCATAAGCAACAAGCATTCTCTCATTTCGTGTTCAGCTTCATGCTTTCCTTTCACTTCTTCAACATGGTATCAGAGCACTATGATCCTCCTTGAGCCCATTTATGCCATGTCATCATCTTCTTCTTCTTCATCTTCACCATTTCTTCCCCAAACTTGTGAGAGCTTGTTCTCCCTCGTCATTTCACCATTCTCCAAGTCCTTCTGGTTGGAGAGACCCTTCGAATGGGCGAACTTCCACATGCAAAGAATTAAAGAATGATTGTCGCTGCTGGTCGCCATTCCTCGAATTCCGTCGAAGCTCTTTGTCGCGTATTCTCCTGCTCTGCTCCACCTCTTTCTAATTCCTTTTAGGGAAAGCTTCTCCATACTTTGGACTCTCTTGTGTTCAAGTTTGAGCAGCAATGGCTGTATATTCGAGGACAACAAAGCTAAAAACCAGTCGACTTTGACGACGTTCCAGCCAGCAACATCGCGCGACATTTTGTCTGACCTCTGCACCAGAAATTCGCCCATATGTGAGCTTTCATTTGAGCAAGAAAGCCCTGTTTTCTTTGCTCTGAAGAAGGAGATACAAGCCCTCCAAGTTCATTTTTGATGTTTTAAAGTGTTGAATAGCATCAGTACAATTGTGGCTACAACTTTTCTTTAAGTTGCTATACCTGGATTTTCTTGGAATACTTTCATTTAGCCACCTCTATGAAGCATGCAAGTTGAAGCATCATTTCCATTATGATTTGTAGTATGGAATTTGGTTACAAGTCTTTGCTACACTAAATGCTTGTACTTTGAAGCTTTTCAACTCTTTCTAGCCTTGTAAGAGAGTAGACACTGCTCATTTTGGGTTAGACCCTCTCATGGCTACCTTCTTGAATATGGATAAGTTCAATGGTAAAGGCTTTCACACATGGCATATGAAAGTTAAGTTTGCATTGATGAGGGAAAACCTCTGGGGGCTTGTCAAACCTGCTTCAACTTCTTCTTCAACAGCCTCTAATGCTGGAGAATCCTCAGCTCCTACACACCCGGCACGAGATCTTGCTAGAGAGGAGAAAGCCTATGGCATTATAGCTCTTGGCTTAGGAGATGACTATTTTCATCGCATTTCTGATATGGAGTCTCCTTCTGAAGCTTGGCAGAAGCTTGATATTATTTTTGGTGCCAGCTCTCACATCTCAAAATTGTCACTTAAGATTGCTTTCTTTGAATTGAAGATGGCTAGTGGCACTCCCTTGGCTGCCCATGTCAATCATATGCGGAATCTCATGACTCAACTTGCTTCTATCAACTCTCCAATCACTACAGATGATGCAATGGCAATATTGCTCAAAAGTGTGCTTGAAGATTATGATCATGTTGTTACCACATTAAAAAATCTTCCTAATCCTACTCTTGAAGGTCTTATTACTGCTCTTCAAGAAGAAGAAAGGCACAAGGAACTCCGGAGAGGCAATGACACAGCCTATGCCATAAAAACTCAAAAGGGCAAGTTTTCACCTCGCAAACATTGTGGGAAGACTAATCACCTCTCAAAAGATTGCTTCAAGATCAATCCTTGCAAATATTGTGGCAAAAACAATCACCATGAAAAGTTTTGTAAGGCTAAAAAGGAAGCAACTACAAAACCGGAAATTGCCAATTTACTTTCAGTTGATGTGCTTCACAAGATGAGGCCTCCTATGATGATTATGCTTTTTGAACCATCTCCATATATGCTCCAGATCTCTCTTTTATGTTGAGTCAAGGTACTCTGCCTGGATAGTCCTCCAAAATGAATGGAATAAACTATTGTGTTCTTTGTAAACACCTCTGGTCACCATATGATGTAGGCCATGTGTATGTGTTTTGCTCCATGGTACCTCTTGCAGACATTGTGTGCATGTACATGTAGGGGAGATAACCATTGGAAGGTCTTATGTATCCCTTTTTTTTACTTCACACTTTTTTTTACTTCACACCCTTGGGAACCCTTGCTAGCATGAGATCCTAGCCATAGATTTATCCTTGACCACCATGAGATGGCATGAGAAACTATGAGACTAGATGTATCCTTGACATAGCCTGAGGCATTCCCTTGAGGGGAGGTATGATGGGATATCTCAAGGTGTATGCCCCAGGCACACCTTGGTTTCTATGTGTGTGTGTGCTAGAGGCACAGTTAGGTGCCCATAAGCACTGTTAGGTGGTGGTAGATGCCACATAGGATGAATGAGAGATTCTAGGAGCTAATTGAGGAGATGATTGTGGAGCTTGGTGGCTCATGTAGAGGTGCCTACATATGGATCTCACCTTTCTTCATTCCATAAGCAAGCAAGCATTCTCTCATTTCGTGTTCAGCTTCATGCTTTCCTTTCACTTCTTCAACATGTAGATGATGAGATCATGCATTCTGCCCAGATCAAGGAGCGCGTGTCCATATGGTGTAACAGGCCCGTGTCGGCGGTCCGATGAGGTCCTAGTCATACCTACTCCGTCTAGGTCATGTCTGGTAGCATGATAGAGTCGTCTCGGAAGTCCATGAGTGGTGCCTGGCGTGTGCTTGTCTTGGCGTTGAAGTCCCCAACGAGGAGAACTTCCCCACGGGCTGAAAGGTCTGGGATATCCTGATGTAAGGGTGCATATGGCGATGTCTCACCCTCCTCTCGTGCCACTCTGGCGAAGTGGGATGTGTCTGGCGGAAAGTAGCATATTGCTATGAAAAGGTCACGGGTGTCTGTGCGTCGGATCCGGATCCACATGAATCGGGAGTGTGCGTCCTTCCTCTCAATGGAGATGGCTCCAACGAGGGAAGATCTGTACAATACTGCGACCCTGCCTGATCCTCGGACTCGTCCTGTATCCCTCGTTTCATCCCTGAAGGCTGACTCCCATGTGTAGCCATTGACTATCGATAGTGGATGCTCTAGGCTGTGGTGTGTTTCCGTGTAAAAGACTATGTCTCGTCCTGTAAAAGACTCCGAGAAGTTCCCTAGGTCTGACCATAAGGTACCATTACAGTTCCAAATGGTGCAGTCTAGGGTCTTGGAAACCTGAGTCTCATAGGCCCCGTCCCCCTAGGAGGAACGGGTGGGAGCCCGATAGGTGTCGGTCAACAACCTACCATCTCGGACCACGGCCCATTTCCCCTCCTTGCGGGCAACATTCCGCTGCTGCAGAAGAACTCGTCGCTCCTCAATCTATTGTGGTGTCAAATCCTCGTCCATGGACAGGGTGGGATGCTCTCGTAGAGAGGCTCGACGTTGGAGTGTCGCTAGTCGAGCATGTGAATCTCTGAAGCGAATGACTAGGGGCTGCTCTTTGTTGGGATCTCTCCCAACATGCCATGCTCCCTCTATGCCATGGTCGGGGACTGCCATGGTGGTGGTCACAAAGGTGATCGCCTCCTCCATGGGCATCGTAGTGGTGCTGGTGCTGTCTTGCATGATCCCTCGTACCCGGATGTTGAGGGCCTTTGAATCCCTCTGGTGCTGCTCATGTATGGCGGCTGAAACGGTTGCCTTTGCGGGCTCCCGTTTCGCCACGTCCACCCATCTAGTCGTCTCTGCTATAGCCCGTGGCTATCTGTGCCTCCATCTCTGTGACTGGGGTCCCTCCATGCGCTGCTCTGAGGGTCTCGAGCTTCTCTCGAAGCTGTGTGATGTCGTGTTTGAGTCCCTGGATAAGGGTGCCCTGCTCCTGTATAATGCGGGCCTGCTCCTGGGTGTAATGTGTCAGCTCTGCCTGACGGGGCCGGATGCTGTGTATCTCAGCCAATAGGGAGTCCCAAGCATTTGGCGGGGGCCTAAGATGTCCTGGTCCAGGTGGGAACTGGATCTCGAGAGGGGTTGGAATGAAGGTGGGCTGCTGAGGTTGTACTGAGGGTGGGGGGCTGCTGAGGTTGTACTGAGGGTGGGGGCAGCATGATCTGGGCGGGGGAGTGATATGTAGGAGTAGCGAGGCCGGACGAGGTGATGAAGGGTGGCTGACTGAGAGGTGGAGGTGATACAAGGGGAAAGTATTGTGGAGCCGTGGCTAGTGGGGCCAGTGGTGAGGCTACTGGAGAGGAGACCTGTGATGATGATGCAGGAGAGGGGGAGGAGAGAGGTGGCGTAGATGATGAGGCGGATGATGGTGGTGAAATAGTGGTGGTAACCATAGAGGTCGAGGATGTTGTGAGTGGCATGGGCTTTGGGTGGGCCCCTTTCTTTTGGGCCGCGGTGCTGTCCACTGTCAAACCGTTCCGGTTGCTGCGTTTGTTGAAGTCCTCCAGACTGAGTTGCTTTTGTGTTTTCGGCTTGTCACCGTTCCCCTTCCCCATCTCCACGCGTATGCAGATTTGGATCGAAGGGTCTCCCGCCTAGTCTCCTGTCCTCATCCCCCTATTCACTTCATTAAGGGGGAAACAGCAGTGGGCAAAGAAGGAAGTGCAGGAGGTCGAAGCTGATTCTCTTTTTTTTTCTTTTTTTTTAGTCGGAGCTAAGAGCGGGGGTTTTTTTTTAAAAAAAAAGGAAAAAAAAAAACAGGGGGGGGGGGGGTAAGCGGGGTTAGCGGAGGGGGTAGCGGGGGGGTAGAGAGGGGTAGTGGGGGGGGTAGCGGAGGGGGTAGCAAGGGGGTAGAGGGGGGGGTAGCGGAGGGGGTTAGCGAGGAGGTAGCGGGGGGGTAGCGGGGGCTGAGTGGAGATGTTGATCGAGACTAAGACATACAACATGATAAGGTCTTTGGCCATGCTATGATAATGTATCTTTAAAGTAACAGTGCCATGCTTCTATGTTATGCTATGTATGAAATCATGCAAGGAAATAATAAATATAAAGTAACACCACCATGTCTACTTTAAGGCTTCCTAGAAACAAGTGCACTAAATATATCCCAAACTTTTTGAAGGGTGTGCTACTGTTTGACTCTCTGTAGCGAGAAGTCTCGCCAATGGCCTGCTAGTCTCCTAAGATCTGCTCCCCAGCAAAATAATTAGTTATAAGAATCACAAGGCTTGCTTGATGAAAATGATAATCAAGATTGCATTTTACTTTGTATTGGTGTCAGCGGCAATGCCAAGTTACTACTTCTGAGACATGAGATATTGTAAGCATATTACATAACCAAATAATATATCAAATGGGTATATATTCTTTGTGAGATTATCACGCTTGGAAGTTCTTGTTTGTTTTGTGCACAGGTTCTCTTATACAGAGCTGGACTGGTAGCAACAGCTGTGGCGTTTGTAACTGTAGCATCAAGGGCCTTTTTGCCTCGAGATAATCCCATCCAATCTGTTTTGGAACAATACTCTGATATTTTTTATGGCATTGGTGCTGGAGGTTTAGGGATTGCATTGCTCCTCATCCATATCTATGTAACGCCAATCAAGAGGACGCTGCAGGTGTTGTGGGCTTCTGGGGTGTTAGGTTCACTTATTATAGCTTTGAACTTTGCAGCACCTGTGGACGAAGGTCTTGTGAATTATGTGCTACAAAATCGTTGGGCTATTTGGCTTGTCGGACCTTTGTTTGCTGCTCTAACTGGACTCGTGTTCAAAGAAGGTTTTTTTCACAAAGCCTTCCCAACTAGCAATCTCTTTACTTGATGTCTATTCCTCGTCTATTTGCATCACATGTGTGTATGATGGAATTTGCAATTTAGTGTTTGGCTTGATTTGATATCAATGGTATGTTGATGGAAATCTGGCATTGATGTGCACCTTTTGGTGGTCACATAGTTCTACATCTAATCAATGTTTTTTGACTCATGGGTTTGATATTGGCAGTGCTATCGTACATTGAAGCAACTTATATGCACATCGTGTGTCAGCAGCTAGTGAGGGAAACCTTAATGCTTTGAATTGTCTCAAGGGATTGCCAATTTAATGCTTGTGAATTTAAAGGGCTCTACCTTGAGACTCACCACAGCTAAACATGAGATTTTTCCTGCAGTAAATGGGTGCAAGTATCACATATGGAAGTCCTTGTAATAGTTTGGGAGAACCAGCATGACTCCCACATTAATTTTGTCCTCTCTAGTTGACTGAACCTACTTCTTGAGAATATGTAAATTTAGTTAAATAGAGATGAATCAACGAAAGATGAGGGTCTACTTGTACACACACACACACACACACATTCTTTTAAAGAAAATTCTTATTAAGAAAGCGTTTACATTCATAGCTGTCCCATAGTGGGACAGCTACTACTCATAACAAAATACTAACAACTAAAAGCATTAAAAGCTGCTGCAGTAAAGAACGGCTATTACACACACACACACACACACACACATTTATTTTTTTGGGGTGAAACTAAGAACATTATATTATGAAACACCCATTTTACAACAGAGCAGTGCTCCAAAAAAGAGCCAATGCCCTATCCATCAGAACTAGTAAAAGAAAAGCTCAATGCAAGAGACATCCAAATCCTCCTCATGCAAGGCATCATATAAGGACTGCTGCAATGAGGCCCGGAAGAACTCATAAGGGTGCTGAAGAGATGAATTTAGAAATGCATGATTTCATTGAAGCCAGAGGGTCCACAATGCCCAGTATTTGATCCAATGGAAGAAAAGAGAGTACTGGGACAAAGAAGCTGGCAATCTGCCAAACATGCAGAAAAACCTCGAGAATCTGTGTGCTGGAAATCTGAGAGATAAAAAATAGGAGATCTTGTCCAGAAGGTCTTTGGAATATGAACAAAACCACAATAAGTGCTGAATACTCTCAGGAGCATGATGACATCTTGGACAAAGAGGAGAGGCAATCCTTCTTTGAGCCAATTTCACTCCCATTGGAAAAATACCAACAATGCATCTCGAGAAAAAGAGTCTTTGCTTTAATGGCATTCAATTTCCATATTAATTTCAATTTTGCTTTCCACCAAGATAAAGACTTATTCAGATGCCAAAGAGAATTGGCATGATAAGCAATCCATGGAGCAGGTAAAATCAATCCATAAGCTTGTATGGAAGTCAATAAATGCAAAGGTTGAGAGGATAAGCCTGGACTTGAAGACTGAAGATGCCAATCTTGAAACCTGTCTCTTACTGCCAATGGTGAAATCGGAACAAAAGGGAGTAAGAGATCTGCAATAACTTTCCATATGGATCTATGATGCATCCCAAGATTGTATTGTTGACAAGCTGCCGGAAAAGAGAGAATATGCCCCTGAATATCTACCACATCATCAATGAACCGAATGCCCAACTTCATGAGATTGTAAGCCTTGATTGGTTGTTGTACAGCAAGAGGAGAGTAAAAAACAGCACTCCAGTGAAGGCTTTCCAGTCGAAGAGATGAAGCTATAGAAGCAGGATGGGGAGACCATTTGATGTGAGAGAGCACCTGCTTCCAATCCTGAATCAAGGCAGTAGAAAATGGACAGCTAGGTATTTTACCTTGAAATTTGCCAAGTACTACTTTCCATGGATCAATGAGCCAATGCCCATAAGCATTTGTGCGCATCTAGCCACACAAAAACGCCAACATAATAGACCATGGCTGCTCTTGCTGAAAAAAATTCCTGAGCATAGTGACCTTTCTTGCCAACACATGAAATTTGATGTTTAGAATATTCAAACCTCCATGCATCTTTGGAGAGCAAAGCAGGTCCATTTTGAGCAACCTCAAAGTTCTTTTATGAAGCTTAGTTTTCCAAAAAATCTCCATGGCTTGAGACATAAAAGAAGAGAGATCTCGAGATGACCAATGTACTAAAGGCAGGTAAAACTGGACATAAGCCAAAACAATGGACTGGACAATTCGAAGCCGAACATGCAAAGGCCAAGTGGAGATCTTCCAATATTCTAATTTGTCCTGAATTTTGTTGATTACCCAAGACATTTGTTGCTTATTGCTGATTTTCCAGCCAATTGGATAACCCAAATGCCTTACTATGTGCTCAGGATGAATAATCTGACCTGGCCAAAGAAGAGCATGCTGGTCACAATGCTTGAGAGGCAAGAGTTTTGATTTCTGAAAATTAATATTTAGACCAGCTACCAACCCAAAATCAGAAAGGGTATCCATCAATAAGCGAAGCTCCCGAGGACAATTCCTTGGCATGAAGAAAGAATCATCTGCATAAGCCTGTGCAATGAAAGGCCGTGAGCCAAGAATCTGAAGCCCCACAAGCTGTCCAGTATCAACCAAATGATCCATATAAAGTAGCAAAGGATGAGAAGCAATAGCATAGAGCAAAGCACTGAGAGGGCATCCCTGTCAAACTGACCGTTCCAGAGTCCAAGACTCAGACAAATGATTCCCTATAAAGCATTGAGCAGTGGAATCTGAGTAAAGCCAATAAATGACATTAACTAGCTTTGGCCCAAAACCAAGTCTAGACATGGTTTGAGAGACATAATCCCACTGTACGGTATCAAATGCCTTTGCCACATCCACCTGCATGACCAAAACATCTTGTGCTGAATATTTAGCATATTCCATTGCAGTGAGAGTATTTGAGATATTATCATGTATATTCCTTCTTGGAACAAAACCATATTGCCTGGTGGGATGAAGACCATCATGAAGAATATCCTTTATCCGGTGAACCAACATTTTGGCAATAAGTTTATATATAACAGGCATCAAAGTGATGGGTCTCCAGTCAGCCATAGTCTCACATAGGAGTTTTTTGGGCACAAGCTTGACCAGACCATGCTTCCAAGCTGAAGGAAGATGTTGATGCTGCCAGGCTACATTAATGAGCTGTAAGATTGGACCCTTCAATTCAGCCCAGAAGGCAACAAAAAATTCAACCGTCAAACCATCCCAGCCAGGGGAATTATGTTTACTAAATGTTTGAGAGCATCATCCAATTCAATATCTGAAAAAGACACTTCCAGCAATGAAGCTTTTGGCAAAGAAACAATAGGAGAGACAAGATCAATAAATTTGCTTTGAGCTAATTCAACTTGAGGAGTAGAAGAAGATGGCTGAGAAAAGCGAAGCTGAAAATGATCCAGACATTGTTTTTCAAGCTGAGATAAAGTCTGGGTCCAAATACCATGTGATTTTCTAATTTTCATGATAGATTGACTTTGTCTATATGCATGCAAATTTCGAAAAAAAGATTTTGAGGAACAGCCCTTATCTAGCAAAGGCTTAACTCTAGCCCTTGTTTGCCATTTGGAAAGCTTGCGTTTATCATTGGCATCAATAATGGAAGAAGCACAAGACAATGAACCCTGTTCAGAAGCGGATAGGGACCTTTGATGGCTATTCTGTACCAAGGACTGCTTTTGTGATTTTGCCCACTGGATATGATGCCTGGTTTTTGCCATGTACCATCTTCCATATTCCTTAATGACATTTTGAATGCGATGCACAAAAGAGTTCCAAGCAAAGTCAATGTCCCAAACATGTGATAACAATGGCCTGCAAGCCAATCCAACCATTTGCTAGAATTTTTTATGAGAAAGATATAATTGATTGACATGTAAGTGTCTGTCTGGAGAGAACTGCATATCATCTAGAGGCATACCAAATGAAAAGTTCAGTCAATGAGGGGTGTGATCAGACAGTTGTTGAGAATAGTCAGTCCACATTTGAGATGTATAATTATCATATTGCTGAGCATGAATAAGATACAATCTGTCAAGCCTAGCCCAATACTCTGTAAAAGCATTATGATGGTATGTAAAGCCCAAAACTGAAGGGGGAGTTGCTGTCCATAAATATGCAGTATGAAGTGATGAAATCATATCTTCCCATTGCTGAATTTCAGAGGGCAGCATATGGGATTTATGAGTAGTATTGTCCTTCCAGTGAGGAGAATTATTGAAATCACCACAAAGTGTAGCATTAGTAGACCAAGGATATTGCTTTATGGAATCCCACATTCGAGCTCTACAATCTGAAGTTTGAGAGGCATACAAGGAACCAATTTAAAAAATCTCTCCATTGATCATGCATTGGATAATCATCCATCGGCCACAAAGATCATTAGATGCTATACAGGGCTGCAAATCATGTTTGGCTAGAACGCACACCCCAGAGAATAGATCAGAACGTGCATAGAATATATCATATCTTGAAAAGAACCCATGCTGGCTAGCAAAAGAATGCTGATTATGCTCTTGCAGACACACAATATCTGGATGAGTTGTATTTACATAGTGCCAAAGGAGCCTCCATTTATTCGGGTTGCAGAGGCCCTGTATATTGTAAGAAACACATCTAAGAGAAGCACGCATGAAAATATGTACAAGGACTAAGTAAACCTCAGAAAGAAAAGGAGGCATCAGGCCTCTGCCATTGCCTCAGGGTCTTGCTGACCTTCAGAATCCAATTCCCTGACAAGATCATCTTCTTCACAAAGCGGAATACCCTTCTTGACTGCATTGACCCATGCCTTTGAGATTGGGCTATCAAAAGAGGTAGATGGTTGACCAGGAGGAGGAGCAGAAGCATCCCAATTATGGGATTGGAGAGGTCTTTGTTTTAGAGGCACTGTCTTCTTTGCCATGAGAAGATGAATTGTTTTCCACTTGCTTGCCCTTTCCTTTATGCTTACTTTGAGCTGAAATGACTTGACTCCCTGTTTGAACTGAAGGCTTTGCCCCTTTGGCTTGTGGCCTCCTTTATTAGATGGCTAGGGAATGGCAGCTAGAGGAGGAGGATGAAGGATAGAGGGACACTCAGAAGCTAAGTGTCCAAACTTGTGACAAGAAAAACAAGCTCCAGCAAAGATCCCCCATTTCAAAGTGAAATATTTCTTTCCCAAATTAACACCCTCAATCTCAACAACAATAGAAGGAGGGGTTGGTCTATCAGTATCCCATAAGATGCAAAAGCGATTTTTATTACCTGTGGGACGAGAGGGACAAATCACTTGTCTCAATGTCATAGCTAAGCCAAGAAGCTCCATCCTCATGTAATCTGGGAACTCAACCACTTCAACCCATACAGGGCAATGGTACTTGATGAGATTCTGATAGTCATCATTAGGAGCCGAAGGCATGATATGCACCATCTGACGGCCAAAAAACAAAGGGGACATTTCAAGCATCTTTTGTTTTGTCAAAGCATCCAAGAGATGAACTTCCTCGAGAGGCAAAATAAACTCCTTCCACATAGCAGCCACCTAATAGCACATCATTAGCCGAAGATAGTTTCCCAGGGAAAAAGATGATGACTGCAGTCTGGGAGAGCTTCTTCAGAGGATGCACAAGAGAAGGCAACTTCATTTTGTAAGTGAGTTCCGGAGCAGGCAGCATTCATTCTCTTCTACTTTGTTGAAATTCCTCATTGAGCACAAACACATAGGAAGCATCTTTAGATGAAGAGGCTAGGGGGGGCAGAGTCTCCCTTGACTGTCTTTTGGGTTCTGGAGAGAACACCCTCTTTGCATAATGCTTATTTGTTTCTGTCATGTGGAGGACAGTCGGTACAATAGAAAAGATTCAGCGCTGAAATTGCAGTCGGATAAGAAGCTATGAAATAGAGGGAGTTGAGGACCGAGACGAAATAAACAGTTGGGGCAGTAAAACCACAGTCGGGGCAGATAGTGAGCAGAAATGGAATAGACAATCGGGGCGCGAACCAAGCGAGAGATGGAATAAACTGACGGGACGCGAACTAGACAAGAGGAAGCAGTATGAGACAGACTGGGTAGAAACCAAACTAGGGGTGGCGACGCTGGAGCGGCTGGGCTAGAACAGTTTCAATAGCAGCGAGGAGAGCTGGGTAGAAGGGCACGGGACCTAGATAGAAGGGCACGAGAACCTGGAGCGATGAACTTAATTGTAGGAATACTGTGGGCAGCCAGGACCTGGACAGAAGGGCGCGGGAACCTTTAGAAAACCATAGCTCGTCGAAGGAGCCCCCTCCCACCCCCCCACACACACACACATTTATGTTTTTTTTTGGTGAGAAGAATATTTATTGCTGTGAAATAATTACATTCATAGGTACTCCAAAAGCGGAGTAACTACTACTCAACCGAAAATCTCAGTATAAGCCATATATACATCATGGTCAATCAAATGAGTCTAAAGCAATCATAAAACGATTGCCACAGAGATCGTTTGAAAAAAACAAAAGATGGAAAATTAGGATCACCAAAGACTCTATGATTTTTGTCCATCCATAGAGTCCAAAGTGCCTACTAGCGCACCCAAACAAAAAATAAATCAAAACCTTGTCTAGCTGGATGAAGACCAAATAACCAGATGAACTTGCCAAAAGTAACAGTAGGAAATCTCGCTCGAAGCCCCTGACAAATGTGAGCGAGGAAATCACAAGTATGTGGACAGTGCCATAAAATGTGAGGCACAGTTTTAGCAGAATGTAGACATTGGTGGCAAACAGCCGAGGCAATATGTGTATGCGCGAGTAACTGCCCAGATGGAAAAATGCCAAGTAGGACTCGCCAGAGGAAAACCTGTTGCCGAAGAGGGACTTTATAATGCCAAAGGAGACGCAATTGCTTTCTCCACCACTTTGATGGGCGATCCATATGCCAAACAGAATTGGCTCTATCAGAAACCCAAGACGGAGGTAACAACACTTTATACAGAGAAGGCACTGTGATATGTGACAGCTTCAAAGGACGGGCTGAAGAGGAGGAAGAATGGAGAGTCCAATCCTCAAGCCTATCTTGAAGTTCCAAACGAGGTACCGGCAAGAAAGGTTGAAGCATTTCTGAAATTTTGTGCCATAAAGGACGATAATGAGCTCCCAAACCATACTTGCTAGCAGTCGCAGAAAAAGATAAAAGAGTACCATCATCCTGAAGTACATCCGCCACAGAAGCAATACCTTTGAAAGATATAAAATAAGAACGCCTGGGTTCTTGTATAGCCAAAGGAGGGTGGAATACTTTGGACCAATAATATTCTCAGCTCTCAAGGAATTTCCCAACAAAGAATTCCTGCCATTCCATTCCAAGTGAGATAAAATATGCTTCCAATCAAGAAGCAAACGAGAGAGGAAAGGGCAGCCTCTGATCTTGCCTTGAATAGAGCCAAGTAGAAAATCCCATGGTGTAGGCTGCCAATGCCCAAAAGCAGAAGTATCAATATGCAATAGAAGAGAGCGGATCATGAAAGCCCAAGGCTGATCCCCTTGCATAAACTGCAACATCATTTTCCCCCTGTGAGCAAGTATATGCACTTGAATATTGAGTATGTTCAAACCCTCGTGCATCTTTGGAGAACAGAGACGATGCATAGAGAGTAATATGAGACTTTTCTTGCTATTTTTTGAACGCCAAAAAATCTCCATGATAGCAGACATGAAGGAAGCCAGATTTGCCTTAGTAAACATAATGAGGGGTAGATAGAATTGTATGTATGCTATCAAAATGGATTGCGTTATTTGCAAACGAACATGTAATGGCCAAGTTGCAAGCTTCCAATATTCAAGTCTTTTCCTCAGCTTTGTGAGCACCCAATCAGTTTGTTGAGAATGAGTGAGCCCCCAACCTAGAGGATTAGTAGCCAAGATGTCGAATTAATTGAGAAGGTGGAACAATTTCCTCAGGCCACAAAAGACTATGCTAGTCTTTAGCATGTAAAGGCAAGAGCTTGGATTTCTGAAAATTCACATGAAAACCAGCAGCCAAGCCATATGTGGAAAGAGCCTGCATAATCAAGGAGAGATCGCTCTGAGTATTTTTCGGGGTAAAGAAAGAATCATCAGCATATGCTTGAGCGATCATGCTGCGTCTGCTAGGAATTTCCAATCCATGCAACATGCCAGTGTCCAAAAGGTGGTCCATATATTGAAGCATTGGATGAGTGGCTATGGCAAATAGTAAAGCACTAAGGGGACAGCCTTGCCGAACAGAACAACCAAGAGTCCAGGTTGTAGAAATATCCCGTGAAAGTATGCAGGTAGCTTTACTATCTTGATATAGCCAATTGATAACTTGCTGCATTTTTTGCCAAATCCCAAGGCCTGAATTGTTTGTGAAATAAAGTCCCACTGAACAGTGTCAAAATCTTTGGCAATATCAACTTGCAATAGCAAAACATCCTGCTGCATACATTTGGCATATTCTATTCCAACATAGGCATTAGCAATGCTGTCTGTGATATGCTTACGAGGAACAAAACCATATTGCGCAGGATGCAACCCATCATGCAAATAGCCTTTTATCCGGTCAACAATTATTTTGGTAGTAATTTTGTAAATAGCGGGCATAAGCGTGATAGGTCTCCAATCAGTGAGGCATTTTCTGATTTTGCCAAGCAGAATTCACTATATGCAGCAAAGTATGCTTCTAAAGAGGCCAATATTCTAAGAAAAACTCAATTGTAACACCATCCCATCCTGGAGATTTCCATCTATTACAAGATTTGATTGCATCTGACAATTCCCTTTCAATAAAAGGTTCCTCCAATTCCAAAGCCTGAGTAGTGGAGATAATAGGAGAAACATGCTGTAAAAGCAAATTTCTTGCAGAGAAAATCTACTGTGAAGGAGGATCTGCATAACCAAACTGCTGAGAGAAATGATGTACACAAACAGAAGCAAGCTGTTGCCTTGATGTAGTCCATGAACCATCAGGCATAAGCACCCTGCAAATGTTTGTGTTTAATCTCTTCTGATGCAAGCTTTTAAAAAATTGTTTGGAAGAACATTCTTTATCTATGAAAGCTCTTTGTCTTGCTCTGGTCTCCCATTCGGCAAGTTTCTTGTTATCATTGATTTGGAGACAACGTTTAGCTTGGCATAGTGTTGTTTGCTCATGCAAGAACAAAGGACAAAATTGACTGAGTTCAGTGAGGTCTTGGCAAGTCAATTTAGCCTGAGCAACAGTTTCCCTCATAGTCTTCACGTTAGACTTGCCATAATCTCTAATTACAACTTGCATTTTGGAAACAAAAGAATCCCATGCATTATGAATATCAAAGTGGGTTTGAGAAGATAGAGATTGATAGGCATTAGTAACCATTGCCTTGAAAGTAACATGCTGCAAATAGCTATTTTTCACAATCAAATGTCGCCTTTTAGGCAGTCTATCATCTGGCATATCATGAAAAGATAGCCTCAACCATAACGGTGCACGATCTGAATGCACAAAGGCATAGTCAACCCCCGAAGACCCCAGGTCAACAATGTGACTATTGCTTATCATCAGGACCTGGAAGGCATGAGGGAGCAATATGCTAATGATGCAGATTTTACTGTTAAAACAGATCACCAAAGTCTGAGATATTTTCTAACTTAGACAATTGCAGGCCTTAAGGGGTGCTGATGTGGTAGTACACGTGGCAGCCAGCTCAGATGCTGATGTGGCACTGACACGTGGTAGACAGGTGGCTGATGTGGCAGACTTGAGGTTAAGCCAACCTAACCTTGGTTAGTGGAGTCGTTAGAGGTCCAGTTAGTTGACCCTGTTGGAACGGTCACCTCCCCATCTGTAAGCCCCCAAATGAGGAGAGCGTGGGGGAGGGAGACCTAGGGCAGGATGTGCCCAAGAGAGAAAAAAGAGCCGGGTTGCCACATGGGCAGCACCTCACAGCCAAGAGTGAAGAGATGGCTGCTGCCACATGGACAGCAGCAAGGCTGTCATGTGGGCAGCACTGCTCAAGAGCATCCTGGAGAGCCTAGAGCGAGGTCTTTGGGCTGCGAGTATCTGCAGCAGACGTGCAGGCGGACAGCACAACTGTACGGGCCAGTACGGAGGGCTGGAAGCAAGGTACGGAGCAGATGCAGATGACCATAGGGCTGGAGCAAAGGCGTGGTACAGGCGGGTCAGGAGAGCAGGGTGAACAGGCGCTGACATGGCGGGGGATGGAGCAGCACATGGCAGCCCATATGGAGGGCTGGTTGGGCTGGGCAAAGCCAGCCAACCAGGCCCTATCTAGGGCTGGCCAAGGGCTCAGCCCTTGCATGGAAGTGTGGGCCAAAGGCCCTAGAAGTGTGGGGCCAAAAGCCCCGGGTTGTGAGCCCTTAAAGGGCTGGACCAGCCACAGTCTGGGGCAGGCTGGTCGGTTTTTTGCAGCAGGCCTTGGGGCCTATAAAAGGAGAGGCACTTGCCTCATTTCATCATCCAACAGTTCAGCAGAACAGGCAGCAGACAGGAGCAGCCAGAAGACATTTCCTTGGGCCTCATCTTGGAGGTGAAGGAGAGTAGGAGGTGTGCTGCAGACTGAGCTCTCAAGGGCTGAACCTTGGCTTTCTCTCAGGGCAGCAAGGTGTTGTGATCTGGACGGAAAGTCTATAGAAGCTCAAGGTGGAGCACGTGGGCTCCAGTCTAGAGATAGCCAGCAGATAGGAGAAGGACCTTGTGGTTAGATCAGAGGACCACACCATTGGTGGGACTCTGGATCTATATCTTTTGTATTGTGTCCATAGTTTTTGGACGGAAATATATATTTTGGTGGTTTCTCTATCTGGCTGGTTCATTGTCTATTGATGAGTCTGCACATCTATTGTATGCACATTAAGTAAAGAAGTTTGTGATTCCACACCCACACCACACTGTGTGAGCTCTTGGGCATTACTATAAGTCTTGACTCTTCCGCTGTGCGTACCCTCTGTTGGGTCTTTTCTAACAGACCCAACCAGACTAGTCTGGTCACTGTAACCAGACTGTGACCAGTCCAGTTAGTTTAGTTGCAGACTAACCAAACCAGAACCAGTTAGTCTGGTTAGAGTAACCAGTAGTTACCCATCTGGTTACTGTCCCAAAAAAAAAAAAAAGGGACTGTTGCAGAGATTGTTTCTGCTAGCAGTTTTCACTTATCTGAGGGAGAGAGGGAGAGAAAATGAGAGTATCTTTGCTATCTTTTACAAACACACTTTTTTTTAAAAAATAAAGTGAAATCTTATATTTCTGTGTGGGAAACCTCAAAAGAGGTAAAAACCCACCAATAAGTACAAGAAAAAAATTTACAAGTAAAGCCTCAGAGCAAAAGTCATGAGGCAGCCAAGTAAAAAGTTACATATCAAGCTGGAGGAGGATCAAACACAGCATCCTCCAGCTTCAAATTATTGCTCTGTAAAAAATGATGCAATGATGAAACCACACCATCAATAAAAACCAGCTGTTTTTTGCCCTTGTGATTCTTCTTGATATAGGTTGGTACCCGAAATTTCTAAATCACAGGGTCAAAAACTTATTGTAACATGGGATGAAAAGATTCCGGTAAAAAAGGCACTTCTGTATCCTGAACAGGAGACTTTGGCACAGGTATCAGAGGCAAAGGAGCTAGATCAACATCTGTATCCTTCGACGAAAGAGCTGCATCTGATAAAGCAGGACTCAGCATTTCAGCTTCACTTCGAGGATGAACCTGAGAAAGAGCATGTGCAGCACCCTGTATGATCCCCTCTGCAAGGGGCACACCCATATCTAGAGGAGAAGGAGGCTGATGATGTTCAACGGGAGCCGGATCCTGAACTTCTTTAGCAAGAGGAAGATTAACCTGTGATTTTTCTACCTTCCTCCAATAATGCTTCAGAGTAGTAAAAGAAGGCTTATCTAGTAAAGCCTTAGCAGAAACCGGAGGAGAAGGAAGAGTAAACTTTACAGTTGAAGAAGGAACAGGAGGAGTGGTCATGGAAGCCGAAGGGCAAGCACGTGCAACATGACCAACCTACCAGTACCGATATAATGCTGTAGAAAAAGAGGCAAAATGCAGCGTGATGCGCATCAGATGAGCAAATCCCAAATCAAGATCTAGAGTAGAGGGCACGGGCTGCATCATATCCCATAAAATACAAAGGCAAACATCCGGAGTAGCCTGCAAAAACTCCTGTCTCGGAATATGTAGAGGCCTCCCCAAAAAAGCTGCAAGAGTAGGAAGATGCTGAAGAAGAGGCAGAGGCAACGCTTTGAGGGTAATCTTGACTGGACAGTGAGTCAAAAGAGAGTCAGACGGATCAAAAAGCGGATCCCAGGGCATCACATAAGCAAAGAAACCAGCCCCATGAATACGAGCACGACTGACAAGTCGCTCCACCACATCAGTCGAAGAGCAGTGAGCATAATACAAACCTTTGCCCAGAAAGAGAAAGGAAGAAAGGCAATCCTGTCCCACTGCAACTTCAGCTCAACGACGAAGTTGAGCTGTAGATAAAACCCTGCCCATAAAGTAGAGACAGACCCCAAACTGTTGAGCCTGTCGAAGACCGAAAACCAGAAGGGCAGAATCCAAAGAACAAACAAGCGGTGAACCCGATGAAGGAACATCTGTAACGGAAGCAAAACACATTTGGTGAAGAAGGTCCAGCTGGAGGGAAGACGAAGGACCATGTGCAATATCCAGCTTTGCCGATTTAACCAAAGTGGAGGGAGGCAAAGCACCACACTTCCGCCGAAAGAAGACACGTGCAGGAGGAACAGAGGCAGAAGGGGGGGCTGAAGTAGAGAAAACGAAAGAGCCATTTGTTGGAGCAGCAGGAAGAGGGGAGGAAGAGACATCAGGAAGAGATTGTACCGAACCCGACTGTATGGACATGGGAGCAGGTACGGATGAAGAAAATTGTACGAAGGGGGGAGGCTGTACAGATGACCGTACAACAGGTACGGCCTGCGTAGAGGCAAAGGAAGGGGTAAGAACAGAGGGGAGCGCTGAGGGGGCGGGCAAAGAAGGTATGGCTAGGGGTGGGCTGAGAAGGTACGGGCAGCAGTGGGCCATGTACGGGGGTTGACGGAGAAGGTACAAAAGAAGGCAGAGGAGCAGCAGCAGGGTGCGGGCAAGGTACAGGGACAGATGAGGGAGAGGCTGAGCTCGCCATCCCAATCTCACACACACACTCTCTCTCTACACACACAAACACACACACACACTTTTTTTGTGTGAAACCAGTAACTATATTATTAACATGAGATCAATGTACATGACATTAGACTCCAAAAGAGAGCCTAATGGAAGAACTCAAAAACAGTCAGAAAAGACTTCAAGGCTAGTAGCATCCAAGTCCCTCGCAGCATAACTATCATATAAAGATTGCTTGAGGGACATTCTGAAGAAAGCATATGCCTGAGGAAACTGTTGTCCCATCCTGGAATGCAATCTTTGTGTCCAAATAGTCCAGAGTACCCAAAAACGAGTCCAGTGAAAGAAAAGGAGGAATGGAAACATCTGGGATGAGAAGCATCCAAACATCCAGAAGAGTTTCCCAAATCTGATAGAGGGAAAGTGAAGCCGCAGCAAATGAGAAACATGAGTGATCAATAACCGAGAGTGCGGGCAAGACCATAACAAGTGGGGAACTGTCTCACGGTGATAAGAGCAACGGGGGCAGGAAGGGGAAGCAATGCGACGTGCTGCCAATTTCACCCCAATGGAAAAGGCTCCCACTATACATCTCTAAAAGAAAAGCCTCTGTTTCAATGGCAATTTGGCTTTCCAAAATTTCTTGAGTCGTGATTGCCACCAAGATAGAGGCCTATCCAAATTCCAAAGAGTGTTGGCATGCTTATCAATGCATGGCGGTGGAAGAAGAAATCTGTAAACCATCGGGGAGGCTAGATTATGCATTGAAAGCGAACAGGTAGCAGGGGATAAGGAAGTCAGATTCCAGTCTAGCAATCTGTCCTGTACAAATAGTGGAGGAACAGGAACAAATGGCTGCAACATAGTTGTAAGTATTCTCCAAATGGGCTGATGATGCAGACCCAAGGGGAATGTCTTGCAAGCTTGTGGGAATGAAAGCACATAACCATGTTGATCCATAACATCTTCGATAAATCTTATGCCAAGTTTCATAAGATTATATGCTTTGATAGGTGCCTGTAAAGCAAGAGGCGATCCAAACACCTTGCTCCAATGGATGCTTTCCAAGCGAAAAGAATTACCATGATGGGAAGAAGCACCTGTCCATTTAGCATAAGAGAGAATTCTCTTCCAATCATGAATAAAAGCAGTAGAGACAGGACAACCAGGAATTTTTCCCTGAAATGTGGTCATGACTGCTTCCTAGTGATTTGTAATCCAATGCCCATATGCATGGGACGTCATGTTTCCACACATAGCTGCCAACATAATAGCCCATGGCTGTTTTTGCTGAAAAAAATCAGCAATCATAGTGCTCTTTCTTGCCAGCATATGAAACTGAAGATTGAGAATATTCAGTCCCCCATGAGTCTTAGGAGAACAAACAGCCTGCATGGGAAGAAGTCGCAATGCCTATTTGTGAGATTTGCTTTTCCAAAATATCTCCATAGCCTGGGACATATAGGAGGCCAAATGCTTAAAAGACCAGGGAAGAAGAGGCAAAAAAAATTGCACGTATGCCATAATGATAGAATGTACTATCCGAAGTCGAACATGTAGAGGCCAAGTGGACAAATGCCAGTATTCCAGCTTCTTGTTGATCTTTTGAAGCACCCATTTGAGCTGTTGTTGAGGGGTAATATTCCAGCCAATGGGATATCCTAGATGCCTCACAAGAGTATGGGAAGGGAGGATGTGGCCTGGCCAGAGAAGTGCATGCCAATCAGCTTCTTTCAATGCTAAAAGATTCGATTTCTGAAAGTTAATATGCAGTCCAGCAGGTATGCCAAAATCATTCAGAGTATGCATCAAGTGAGAGAGGTCACTTTGAGAATTCCTGGGCATGAAATATGAATCATCAGCATATGCCTGTGCAAGAAACGGCTGTGCCCTTGGAATTTGCAAGCCATGAAGCTGCCCTGTAGTTGCAAGATGATCCATATGCAACAATAACGGATGAGTAGCAATGGCATATAGTAGCGAACTAAGAGGGCAACCCTGTCTCACTGAGCGGGTCATAGTCCATGCTCTTGACAACCCACCACCAAGCAAACACTGCGCGCACAGTGGCATGAGAATAGAGCGAGTAAATAATATGGACCAGCCGAGGGCCAAATCCCAATTTATGCATAGTCTGAGAAATAAAATCCCAATGGACAGTATCAAATGCTTTGGCAATGTCCACTTGCAGAATGAGAACATCTTGTTTAGAATATTTGGCATACTTAATTGCAAGCAAAGCATTGGAGATATTATCAGTAATCTGTCTTCTGGGAACAAACCCATACTGCCTAGGATGAAGTCCTGCTTGCAAGATAAATCGAACCCTGAGGACAATCATTTTGGCAATGAGTTTGTAAATGACTGGCATAAGAGATATGGGCCGCCAATCAGCCATTGTCTCACACAACCTTTTTTTGGGGATCAATTTGACAAGGTCATGTTTCCAAGAAGGAGGAAGAGATTGTTCTGCCCAAGCATGATTGATCATAAGAAGCAGAGTGTTCTTGAGATCACCCCAAAATGCACGGAAGAATTCTACAGTCAATCCATCCCAACCAGGAGAGCTGCCTTTACGTAAATGACTCAGAGCATCATCTAGTTCATTAAGCATAAAGGGCTGCTCTAGTGCATGAGCCCGTTCTGGGGACAGTATGGGCTGAACATGCATAAGAAATTGAGACCTAGCTGCATTCACTTGCATTGAATGATCAAGCTGAGGAGAAAAGAGATGCTGGAAATGACTAGAGCATTGCGATTCCAATTCTGATTTGGATGTGGTTCAGGTGCCATCATCTTGCCTGATTCTGCAAATATCCTCCTTTCGCCTATCCGCATGCAGGCTTTTAAAGAAGGCTTTGGAGGAGCAGCCCTTATCCAAAAGGGGTTTCATGCGAGCTCGGATTTGCCACTTCTTTAATTTGCGAAAATCATTTTGATGGATGATGTGAACCGCGTAGGCACAGGAATCCTGTTCAGAGGAGGTGAGCTGCCTATGAGAGCTGATTAAATCCATTTGTTGCTTATGAGATTGAGCCCATTTCAGCTTAAGCCTGAGGTTTCCCATGTAACTCCGTCCATAATCTTGAATGACAGCCTGCAAGCGATGGGCAAGACTGATCCAGGCGAAATCCATGTCCTCCTGAGCATGTGAAAGGAGGGGGCGAACAGCCACTCTCACCATGTTCTGAAATTGTTGATGCAGCAAATAAGCACCATTTACATGGAGTAGGCGACGACCCAAAAAAGGCATATCATCTGTCAAACGTGCTATAGATAATGTCAAGCATATTGGGAAGTGATCAGATAACAAGAGGGAATGATCAACCCATAGTGCACATGTGAAACTAGCATACTGCTGAGCATGCAACAAATACCATCTGTCAAGTCAAGCCCAGTAATGAGTAAAGGAATTGTGATGGTATGTGTAACCCATATCTCTATCCCTTGTTGAGAGCCATAAATCTTGTGCATGCAAGAAAGAAAGCATATCTTCCCAATGTCGAAGCTCAGTGGGGATCATGTGAGAACGATGAGTGGTGTTGTCTTGGATGGCTGGCGAATTATTAAAGTCTCCACACAAAAAGGCATTGGACAGCCATGGATATTGTTTGAGGGAGGCCCACATTCGAGCTCTTGTCGCAGAAGTTTGAGAGGCATAAACAGATGCTATTTCATAAAGATCAGCATGACAGATGCATCTGATCACCATCCATCGACCCTGGGGGTCATTGTAAGCAACCGTGGGCTGCATATCATGTTTCACCAGCATGCATACCCCCGAAAAGTGCATTGTACCAGCATAAAAGATGTCGTAACCAGCAAAATGGCCTTGCTGGCCAGCCAAGAAGTGTTGGTTGTGTTCCTGTAAAGAAATTACATCGGGGTGCATTCTATGTACATAGTGCCAAAAAAGTCTCCACTTATTGACATTGCAAAGACCTTGAACGTTGTATGAAATGCAAGTAATTGAAGTAGACATAGAAGGTATGTACAGCCGAACCAAAAAGCATAGTGAAGGTGTAAGTTGTCAGGCCTCAGCCATGACATCGACATCCACTTGGCCTCCTGGATCAGTGGCTCTATAATCCTCATCATTGTCACATAAACACACACACACACACACACACACACACAAACACACATGTGAAAACCATTTGTATTGTATTACAAGAAACTGTGCAACGGTGCATGTAGGCAATCAAAGAATGATTGCCGTAGAGAGCACGGAAGAAATGATACTTAGGCAGGGCAAGGTCTCCAGAGACTCTATGATATTGGTCCTTGCATAGAGTCCATAGTGCCCAAAAACGAACCCAATGAAAGAAAGGATCAAATCCCTGCCTTACAGGATGAACATCGAAGATTTAGAATAGCTTGCCAAATTTAGCTATAGGAAAATAGGAAATCACGAGAATCCGGGCAATGCCAAAAACAAATGAGGCACAGATTCCCACAAGGATAGAAATCGGCGACAAACAGCAGGAACAATGTGCATGGCACCTGAAGCAACTAGATGATACAGAGTATATGAGCATCGGGTGAGTAGCAATCGCATAAAACAAGGCACTGAATGGACAACCTTACTGTACCGAACTTGAAAGAGTTGACTCATCTGTTATATCCCCATCTAGAATAGCTGCAACCTTACTATCCTAATAAAGCCAATAAAATAGGTTTTACATTTTCTCCCCAAGTCCTAGAGACTGCATGGTTTGCGAAATGAAGTCCCATTCTACCATGTCAAATGCCTTAGCAATACCCACTTGCATCAAAAGGAAAAAGCATTTTCGATCCCCACATAAGCATTAGCAATGTTATTAGTAATATGTCTGTAGGGAATTAATCCATATTGAGCATGATGTAGATCCATATGTTAAAAACTCTTGATACGATTCACTGTCATCTTAGCAACCAACTTATAGATGACAGGCATGAGTGTGATGGGCCTCCAATCAGCAAACGTCTCACATATTTATGTTTTAGGAAATAATTTGATTAAACCTTTCTTCCAACTGGTTGGCATATGCTGTGTTTCGCGGGCATTATTAACCATATATATACTAGTGCAGGTGAAGTTGCATCCCAAAATTGCAGAAAGAATTCACCGAAAGACCATCCCAACCGGAGCTTTCCATTCACCACATAATTTGATGGCATCCTTCAACTCTCTTCCTGTGAAAGGAGTTTCAATCTGCATGGCCTGTTGGGAAGATAGAATTGGACAGACATATTGAAGAAGCTCTTGCAGTGCAGCCCTCACAGCATATGAGGGGGAAGCAACATGCCCAAAACTGATGAGTAAAATGAGTAACACATGCCCAAGTAAGTTGTGCTCCCAAATGAGTCCAGTTACCATCTGCATTTTTAACCCGGCATATATTGTCACCTTGCCTTTTATAATGCATAGAAGAGCAGCCTTTGTTAGAGAAGGCCCTTTGCCTGGCCCTAGTTTCCCACTATTTGTACCTCCTTCTGCTTCCTTAAGCCTACAGTGGTATTAGAGCAGCTTCTTGCTCGTGGTGCTTCTTCCCCTCCTCTGCTTGCCCACAGCTCCATGGAGGCGTCGTACGTCATCTACGTTTTGCATCACCAACTGTGAGAATGTTTGTACGATTCTTGCAGATCTTCATACAGCCCTGCGTCAATCTTCTGTACAGCCCTGCACCAATCTTTCTTACAAGCCTGTGCTAGTTTTCGTTCAGCTTGCGTCAGATTTGGGTGTTCATCCGCACAGGTTGCATGGCGCCGTACAACTTGCAAAATTCTTCGTTCACCTTTGTACCCCATTGGCTTAGATTTGCAGGTTTGCAGTTATATTGTCAAGGACAGTTGAAATTTGGGGCTCTTGTGTCACATTTGCAGGTTTTGCAGTGACATTTTCTCCTTCAGTCACATTTTTTGGGCTTTTGCAGTATTTGCCATTTGTTGGCTCAATTTCATCTCCAAAATTGGGGCTTTAGAGTGTTTTGACGTCAGATTGTCAATTTACAGCAATTTTTGGGGCCTATTCCTTAATTTGGCTTCTTTTGCTGCAATTTGCCCTTTAGAAATTGGGGCTTTTTACATTGAGCTTCAATTTTGCAAAGGACAAGGCCTTTGGTAGATTTGCAGGTACTTTTGCTCTCAATTTGAGTGAGAGAATCTGACATTTGCTATCTCTAGCAGTCAGATTGGTCTATTTGGCATTTTTGCAAGACATTGCAGTCAGATTGCAGGATATTCTCAGATTTGCAGGTTATTTTGCCACATTTTCTCAAATAACAGTGACATTTACCTGCTTTGGTCTGAAATTGGCGATTTTTAGTGAAATTGACAAGAAATTGCAAGACATTGCAGGACATTTGGTCACATTTGCAAAGTTGCAGCTTAATTTGGGGCTTTTGCCTTAGCTTCTATTTGCAGTACTGCGGCATTCTCCTTGAAGATGATAAGTTGGATGGCACCAACTATCCTATGTGGTCCTACCTTATGAAGCATATTCTAGTTGCAAGAAACTTTTGGAATATTGTTTTAGGTATTGATTTGAGGCCAGCCAATGCTGCTCAAGTGGGCTGCCCCTACTGCTGGCACTCCTCCAGGGGGGAATCTTCTTGACTCTTCTTCCTCTAGTACTCATGTCACTACTCCTCCTACTTAGGATCAGATCAGATGGGACTCTAGAGATGCAAATGCACACTCACGTATTGCCTTATCATGCAAGAGAATCATTATTCCACACATTAGGTCATGCAGGACAGCAAAGGATGCTTGGGATAAGCTAGCTTCTCTTTATCAGGTTCGCAATGAGGCACAGGTTGCATATTTGAGAAGACAATTGCAGGAACTCAGCATGTAGGAAAGTGACTCAATGGATACATATTTAACAAAGGTCAAGGACCTCATGGAGCAACTTGCAAATATTGATGAAGTGGTGCCTACTTCTCAGGTTGTTAGCACTACATTGAATGGACTGCCAGACACATATCAAGGGTTTGCTACAACCCTTAGACTTGTAGCCAATGGAAATCCTGATCACTACTCATTTGATCAGTTAGTCACTTTGCTTTTGCAGGAAGAGCAAAGTCGTGCTAATAGGCAAGCTACTATTCCTCATCATGCATTTGCTTCACAGCAGAAAGGAAAAGGCAAGGCTTCCAAGCCTATGGGCAAGCCTAAATATGTGCCTAATAGTCGCAATTCCTCCAATGTATCTCACAATACAGTAGATAAGTCCAAGAAGAAAAGATGCAACTATTGTCGCAAGCCAGGGCATGAAATTTCAGAATGCAAGAAGCGCATTGCTTTGGAGAAAAAGAAAGCATGATTGGCAGTAAATGCCTCACATGCAATTGAATCCCATGAGCCAGTAGATGCCTCACATGCACATGCTCTCGAGGATGATTGGGCATGGGCTGTCCATTGCTCTTTTGATCCCTCCAAAGTTGATGCATTCTTTTCTGCTAATGATGCTCAATCTTGGTATTTTGATAGTGGTACTTCCAAGCACGTAACCTCTTGTAGACAGTTGTTTCATTCCTTGGCTAATGCACCTCGAGGGGGACTGTCACATGTGCTAATAATGCTTCCTATGCTGTAAAAGGAATTGGAGATGTGCGGCTCACATCCATTTCAAGCCATCCTGTCACTTTGACAAATGTTCTTTTTGTGCCCGGAATTGAAGTCAACTTGATTTCAATTTCAGCAATTGCCACTTCAGGTTTCAGAGTGATTTTTGATGGATACAGATGCCTAGTATATGATCTTCATGATGACAATGCCATAGTTCTGACTGGCACTTCGAAAAAGGGGCTTTATCACCTTGATTATCACTCAGCTGCACTTTCTATTGAAGCAGATTCATAGCTTGCCGAAAATCATCTTTGGCATGAGAGAATGGGTCATCTAAATTATAGAGCTCTTGCCAAGTTACATTCACAGGGCATGGCAAACGATGTATCTAAACTTACACAGTTTCCAAACATGTATGTGAGGGTTGTCATTTGGGTAAGATGCATCGATTTCCTTTTCAAAAAGATTGTCTAAAATTCTCACAAAGGAAATTGCAGCTAGTGCCCAGTGATGTCTGTGGCCCAATGAGGACAAATGCCATAGGAGGGTACAAATATTTCATGACTTTAATTGATGACTTCACAAGATATTGCTGGGTATATGCTTTAAAAGCCAAATCTGAAGTGTTCTCATGCTTTCAGAGGTGGCTGAATATGGTTGAGAATGAATCAGGATGCAAGCTTGTCACGCTTAACACAGATAGGGGGGGAGAGTATACGTCAAAGGAGTTTAATGCATTTTTGTCTTCACGGGGCATTATTCACTCGCGCACTACTCCTTACACTCCTCAGCATAATCCTATTCCTGAAAGAAAGAACAGGTCCACTATGGAGATGGCCAGATGCATGCTTAAGGCCAAGTCCTTGCCCAATAAATTTTTGCTTGATGCAGTGATGTGTTACACCTTACGAAGCATGGAAAGGCAAGAAGCCTTCACTTTCACAGATGAGAGTTTTTGGGTCTCTTGCATATGTGCATGTACCATCTCAGCTGAGACATAAGCTTGATGGTAAGGCAATCAAATGTATATATATTGGTTACAGCCAGGAGAGCAGAGGGTATCGGTTGTACCAACAAATACTGGCAAGATTATTGTCAGTAGAGATGTAATCTTTGCTGAACATTCAGCTTCTCCTCTTGTGGACTGCAAAGCTAAGCCAGAAGTTGACATGTTTGATGCCTTTGACTCTTGGTTATCTCTTCTTCCCTCAGGGGGGACTTTGACCAGCAACATGAGCCTCCTGCAGGCCCTCCAACAAGCAATGATCAGTCAACAACCCATGCTGATTTGCAGGTTCCTCTTCCAGCACAAAATGATCCCAATATTCATGATGTAGTGATTGAAGAAAGAGCTGTGAATAGACAGCAAAGGCAAGTCCCCAGATGGCTTCTTGACACATTGAAGGACTGCAAACAAGATCAACCTCTTGCTGCCTGGACAAGATCAGGGAATAAACAGATGCATGGTCACTTTCTTGATTTTGCACTCCTTGCTATAGCTTGCAATGAAGAGCCTTTGTGCCATAAAGATGCTTTTAATGGCAAAGAATAGATGGATGCAATGAGAGCTGAGCTACAATCCATTGCCAAAAATGACACATGGGAATTAGTAGATCTACCTCCTGGCAAGCATGCCATTCGTACCCGGTAGGTCTACAAATTAAAAAGGAAATCTGATGGCAGCATAGATCGACACAAAGCCCATCATGTTGCAAAAGGGTATGCCCAACAACAAGGCATTGACTTTGAGGAGACCTTTGCGCCCACGTCCAGGATGGTATGCTAAAATTCATGCACATTTACTGTCCCTTGGTTTTCATAATAGCCCAACAGAGCCCACTCTTTATGTCCGTGGGAGTGGATTTGATTTTTTAGTGCTGATTTTATATGTGGATGACATGTTGATCACGGGATGAGGTTGAAGGCATCCAAAGCACTAGGCTTCTCTCCTTGTTTTCTCTTTTTGCTCTGGGATTAATTAAGATTTTGACCAGGCCCGGGCTGCCATTGGGGTTCTTTTCTTTTCACCCCAATGGTGGTACTTGGTTTAAAAGGAGTCTCAACTGGGTTCGCGTGCTTGGCTTAGCCACTAGGCTGTGAGACACTCCCTTTACTAACCCACTTCTTCTTAAACCCACTTTTGTTCGGGTACTCATACCGAGCCCCAGCCTGCACAAACACTCTTGGTTTGTTACCTTTGGCATCCTCATAGTTCAAGGCTATGGCAATCGGCTTCAGAGCTTGCGTAGGAGAGATAATGGGAGGGATAGGCCGTAACAATTGGCTCCTGGTTGCAAGAACCCCTTGTGAAAAGAGATCTGCAATGCCAAATTGACTAGAAAAATGAGGAACATGTGTTGTAGCAAGTTGTGCTTGAGAAGAAGTCCAAACACCATCAAGCATAAGAGCACGGCAAATATTTGCAGATTGTCTCTTGTAATGTAGGCCTTTAAAGAAATCTATGGATGATCAACCTTTATTGAAGAAAGCGCTCTGTCTTGCTTTTGTCTCCCATTTAGTGATTTTTCTATGATCATTACTTTGTAGACAGTATCTAGCCTGACATAGAGATGTGCTTTCTTCCCTGGATAAAGCCGAAAATGACTAAGCTCAGTCAAAGATTGGCAAGTATTTTTGGCGTGAGCAACAGTGTCCCTGAAGGTCTTCATATAATTTTTGCCATAATCCCGAATAACTAATTGCATTCTAGCAACAAAAGCATCCCAGGCATAATCCATATCAATGAGACTCTGCTGCAAAAGAGGTTGACAAGCATCATAGACCATTGCCTTATATGAATCATGCTCCAAATAAGTATTGTTTACAATGAGCAGCCTTCTTTGTAAGAGTCTATCATGTGGCATTTCATGTAAAGAAATCCTCAACCATAAAGGGGCATGGTCAGAATGCGTAAAAGCATAATCCACCCACATTTTGGTAGTGAGATTATCATAGTGTTGCGGGCTGACCCTACACCAACGATCCAGGCGAGCCTGATAAGAAGAATGTGCATTATGTTGGAAAGTGTAGCCTGGCAAAATGCAAACATGGTTACGATTCCTTCCAAAGATCAGCCAAACTGAGCTGAAGCAATAATTGAGACCAATAATGCCTTTCAGAGGCCAACAAATGAGTAAGACCAGATGTATTATCTCCCTATTGAGGGGCATTATTAAAGTCTCCACAAAGGAAAGCATGGTGTCTCTAGGGATACCGCTGCATATCATCCCAAATCCTACCTCTACCACCAGATGATTTGGGTGCATAAACTGAAGCAAATTCAAAGATCTCTCCTTGAACAAGATACTGCATAACAATCCATCTGCCCTGAGTGTCATTAAAGGCAACAGTTGGCTGAAGATCATGCTTCCTCAAAAAGACCACACCTAAAAAAGAGTGCTCTCCCACATAAAAGATATCATAGCCAGCAAATGTTGTCCTGCATACATATGTTGATGAGAGCTTGGTAATCCGTGGTCGGTGACCATGGAAGCACATGTACCGTTTTCTGTCCATAAAAAAGAGGAGAATGCTCCAATAGCACTTGCTTATGCTCCTCATCTGTCATAATGACAAAAAAGCCCTGGCTGCATAATGGACCTTGCAAACAAAAGAACCACCAAGTGTCGTGGTCAACCAGTTTCCTACATCTGCAGCAACTGGCATACGACTTGGAAGTAGATGTTGAATTGCTTTGGCGATTCAGTCCCACTTGAGCACAGTAGAGGCTAGATAAATATTGACCAACAGATCAGCATTGTTAAGGTTATGATTAGTGTAGTAATGACACAGTAAACCACTGTTCAATACAAATTCTCCGTGGTAACATGGCAAAAACAAAATTTCCTTGTTTTGACCTTTCTTGCAGTAATAGTATTTGTATACTATGGCCACTTACTGTAGACAAAAAGACGGTCTAGGAAAATATTTCCTTGTGTCTTCTTTTCAGCAACTTTTCCTTGAGAGTCTTGTGAATATTGTTTGGAACTATTCTCAGTTTGTATGGGCAACCATGCATTTATGTGACTACAGGCTTGTGCTATGGAAAGTTGGAGGCTGGAGTTCTTGTTTTTGTCATCCCTACTCTTCTGCTTGGACATCTAGTATGCCTCTTCTCTCTTCCCAGTCTGGCTGCATGTTTTTAACTTGAATTTATAGCGTCTATGTATGTGATATAAACTTCTGGAGGTGATTCTTGAAATAATACACTTAAAATTCATATGATCTACACTTCTGCGAAATGGGTTAATCATTCGATAGTAGAGTTTTATTGAAAACTTGAATATATTGTAAATTGTTTTATTTCTCAAAAATTTCCTTTTATCTTACTGATTTTCTGTGTACATAAAAACCAATCCAAGGAACAAAAGGAAAGCCATGGATTAAGTGTTGTGAAGGAAAGCATGCATGATTAGTAAAGGAGGTTTGACACACAAGGGAATTTTATTCAACAATGTAGGGCCTATTAAGGGGTTTAGTCTCCCTCCATTGAATCTGGATGCTGAATTGTAGTTGGATTCCTTAGAATTTTCCTATCTGATATCTCAAAAGTTCTAACTTTATTTTCATTTTAATGCACATCCTGCAACCCTCTTGACCTTGCTCCTTTTGGTTCTATGCTCTTAACATTGATGCAACTTTGGATCACAAATGAATTCTAAATTAAAGATTTTGGTCTGCCATAAGCGAGCGCTCCCTCCTGCAAGGTGTCAACTTGGATGGATACTATGATCCTAAGATGGTTATAGCTGCCTGGTACACTGCAGATCCTTACTTTGTCAGAGTGACTTCTTCTTTTTGGCTTACTCACTTGTCATATTACATTGAATTAAATATTGGATGATTGATCACAATTAAGCAGGCTCAACAGCAAAGCCATTGTATCTGTTATGCTCTAGTCGAGATAGCATGACCTCGGATAGATCGGTGGGCATTTTCTCTAAGATGACCAACTTTTGTAATAATTAATGCGCGTAATTAAATGGTCAAGAGAAGTAACTGCCAAGGTCCTAGGTGAGGGCGTAATGGCATTGACTAGATAGTTCTAATAGGGCTAGGGCCTAGGTGCATCTAAATGTGCAAATTGCCAAGGGGCAATTGTTTTAAAAGGGAACCCCAAGAGAGGGGTGAAAAAGGATGCATCTAAGTAAGGGCCTAAAATGTGACATGTGGCCAGGAACTATCTAGGGAGATGTGGGTCTCAAGGATAAGGATGAGGAAAAAATCATGAAGAAACGTACGTAATGAGACGAATCCTATCCGGAGAGTTTGGCTGGGTGGAAAAATGAGTTGCCATCGCCCGTGACTGCACTAGCGTAGGAATTAACACTGAAGGGTTTAACACTTGGTATCAGAGCGCAGTAAGGGAGAGATCGACGTGAAGGAGCTGTTAGGAAAAATTGCGTAACCCTGCTCGTCGTCATCTCCACGTAAGTGACGAAAGCTACGAACGGGGAGAGATGATGCATTGAAATACCTTCAGTTTGCCGTGATGCAAATCTAATCTCAGCAATTTCAAACCTGCGAGAAACGAGATTGGAACGGACGTGGCACGAAAATTTGCAGAGATGGAGACGCCGTTTGCGGTGATGACAATTCGGAAAGATGTCTGCAAGCGATGGCGGAAATGCAACGTCAAATAAGCATTGGCACGATCTCTGGCGGAGAAACAACGGGCCTGTGAGGCGAAAGGGAAGTAGCGCAGGTTAGTTACCGTGGCCAACGAACGGTCAACATTTGGAATAGCGGGGTGGTTCTGCAGTTCGACGAGGAACGACGAATCAGTTGGAGGTCTCTAAGAGATACATCGTAGGAGTCAAGGAATTGCGACAGCAAAGCTTCCCATAATCGAGCATCTGAAAATGATTAGCTCGCTGGAAAGCTGGAGGTCCTACGAGGGTTACTGATTCGTTACTATGCTGAGCCAGTTGACAAGGAGTACGGTCTAAGTGCAGTATATTTGGCGATGCTTCGCGGTTATGCTTCGCTGCTGACATTCGACGGCTACGAAAGGCCCTAGTTTTTTCCCCACATCGTTTGGATTTGTCGATCAGCGCTCACGTGGTGACGGCAGGCTGTTCATCATTTTAGATTGACAGATCAAGAATAAAATAGGGCGGAGTTTTCTTTTTCGAGTTCAAGGATATCCAGGGGGCATCTCTTTCCCTTTAGGATATATATTTCAAGTTCTTAGTTTGCGGTACTTTGTTCCTGTACAGGAAGGAATTTTGAAGTGCGGTACTTTTGGAGTTTTCGCATTTATTATATTTTTTTTAAAAAAAAAAAGAGGAAAAAAAAAAAAGAGAAAAATTTTTATTTCCCTTTTCAACAAAATGGAAGCAGAAGGGCAGAGTTCAAGGGTGAATCCTAGTGAGTCTAGAGCTCAATCTACACAACAGATGTCACATCACGCAGCACCTACATTGATTGGTAGGATCTCAATATTAGAGGATGCTTTACAGCAGATTATGAACCAGCAGCTTCAGGTGAATGCTGGTCAAAATGAGATTAGGGAGATGGTGCAAGCCTTGTCGGCTAGACCGTCTAGGATTGACAAGAGCAAAGCTCCAGCAGAGCCAGAGCCCAGTGTTCATTCCTTAGAGCGCGCTAGGGTCAAAGTGCCCAATATTGCTAATTATAGACCGGAGAAGTACGCTGGTCGGATGACCGAGCGCAGCTCTGATGTGATCGAGGTTTGGTTGCACAAGTGGGAAGAAGCCTTCGCCATTTGTGAGATTAGATCCGATCTAAAGAAGATCCGCGAGGCCACACACCTGTTTATTGAGGCAGCGGATAGATGGTGGATAAAGCAACAGAAGGATCAAGTTGCTCCAACCACCTGGGAAGGGTTCAAAACTGAATTCAAGAAACACTTTCTCCCACCTGATGAAGAATCCCGAGCTTGGGATGCTTATAGAAATCTTCGTCAGAGGAGCTTGTCAGTGGCAGAATACACTGACAAATTCAGGGAATGTGTTATGAAGATAATAGACCCTCTCCCTATGTCGGTTCAGTTAAAAGACTATATCTATGGACTGAACGATAAGATAAAAATGGAAGTTCGGGCTAAATATGTGACTACACTAGATGAATCTATAGCAGTAGCCCTGAACTATGAGGATGCCAGAGGTAGGTCTGGTGGATTTGTGCAGGCAGGGACTCAGTATGAGCACCCAAGAAAAGGGGGATTTCAGAGGAAATGGGTTTCAAAGACAAGTGTCTCGCAGCCAAGTGGCCAAACCAAGCAGGTGAAGCCGGTTGAGGGACCAGTAAAGACAAGTACCACCGTTGGGGTGAAAAGGAAAATAACTCCAATGGCAGCCCGGGCTTGGTCAAAGTCCTCATTGACCCCTGAACAAAAAGAGAAAGCTAGGAAAGAGGGATTGTGCTTCGGCTGCCTTCAGCGACATCAGTGGAAGGATTGTCCACTGAATAAAGATTGTCGCACGGCTAATATGATAATATCTGAATGCGACGTAGAAATGCAGGAGAGTCCCAGTGTGGAACATATGCAGATGCAACTGGCGGGACCTTCTCAGAGGTTAGTACCTTGTTTGTTATGTGTATCTGTTGCTAAGTTAGTGACGAGTGCACCTGATAACATCCTATCTAAGCCCGCAGCAACGGGGTATACAGCCTTCAATGATACGGAGCTAATCAAAATGAAAGGGCAAGTGGCCAGTCATGATGTCATTGTGTTGTTTGACTCAGCGTCAACTCACAATGTGATTAACTCCAAGCTCGTGAAGAGGCTGAAATTAAAGACAAGTCCATCTGACTATGCGTATACAGTCAGGATGGCAGATGGAAGTTCAACTGAAGTATGGGACCAAAGGGTTACCCAGTTGGAGCTTCGAATTCAGGACTATGCTGAGAAGCTTGATTTTGAAATGACCAAGCTTGCTCATGCGGATATAGCCCTGGGAATGGCGTGGCATTCTAGTAAGAATCCAGCCATTGATTGGAAAAAGCACGTATATCAATTCAAGATGAATGATGTGCTTTATGTCTTGCGAGGTGAAAGAGATATACCTCAGGGACCGTTGGTTTCCGTGATGGAAATCAGAAAGGCTCAAGTAGAGTTTTTATACCTTTGCACAGCATCGGTAGAGTCGGTGGATGATTCTTCGACTAGCACTGATGTTACGCAAAGTGGTGAGATGGCCAAGCTGGCTAATCTTATAACAGAGGAGTTCTCTGAATGTTTTAGGGATGAACTACCTTATGGGTTACCTCCAGAGCGGAATGTTCAGCATAAGATTGAACTGATCCCGGGGGCAGAACCTGTAAATAGACCTCCCTATAGAATGAGTTTTACTGAAGAAACGGAGGTGCGTAGGCAATTGGAAGAATACCTCAAGCTGGGGCAGATTCAACCAAGTTTCTCACCTTTTGCTTCACCAGTGATATTAAAGAGGAAAAAGGATGATACGTTTCGCCTCTGTATAGATTACAGAGCATTGAATAATATCACTGTTAAGCACAGGTATCCGATGGCTCGGATTGATGATTTGGTAGATGCATTACATGGAGCCGTGATTTTCAGCAAGATAGATCTTAAGTGCGGCTATCATCAGATCCGGATTAGAGCCAAGGATGTGCATAAAACCGCTTTTAGAAGCAGGTTTGGTCATTATGAGTTTTTGGTAATGCCCTTCGGACTTACCAATGCTCCAGCGACCTTCGTCATGCTTATGAATGATTTACTACGTCCGTATATCGGAAAGTTCGTAGTACATTTCATTGACGATATCTTGATATTCAGTAAAAGTGTTAATGAGCATTGTGAACACTTAAGGATAGTGTTCAGTACTTTGAGGAAAGCCAGTCTTTACGTGAATAAAAAGAAAACTATACTGTGTATGGTTAGGCTTGAGTACTTAGGGTTCATAATTACTCCACAGGGGGTAGAAATGGATCCGAAGAAAGTGGCTGCGATACTGACTTGGCCAATCCCTCAGAGTCTGACCGCGTTGCGATCATTCTTGGGATTTGTCCAGTTTTATAGAAGGCATATCAAAGGATATTCCGAAATAGTATCGCCATTGACTGATCTGACCTCAGATGAAGTACCTTTTATTTGGGGACAGAATCAACAGGAAAGTTTTAACACCATAAAACAAGCTGTGGTCTCAGGACCGGTGTTAAAAATAGTTGATCCCCAGAAACCGTTGTTCCTAGAAACCGATGCAAGTGGCATTGCGGTAGGAGCAGTCCTCCTTCAAGAGGGAAGGCCAGTAGCCTTTGAAAGCAAGAAGCTTTCTCCCTCTCAAAGGAATTGGCCAACTCATGAATTGGAGTTGTATGCTGTTATCCATGCTTTGAAAACATGGAGGCATTATCTGTATGGTTCAGAGTTTTATGTGGATGTAGATCATGATACTCTGAAACATTTTTGTAAACAACCTGACTTGAGGGGCCGCCAAGCTAGGTGGGCAGAGCTCATGCAGGAGTTTAATCTAACGATTCGGTACCGAAGAGGAAAAGACAATAAGGTAGCTGATGCGTTGTCTCGCATTATGCACAATCTGAGTTTCACGGTATTAGAGAGTGCTCTAATGACCGAGATCAGAGAAACTCAGAAGGTGGACGAGTTTGTCCAGAGCTTATGGCCTAAGGCTCATGTGTTAAAACCCGGGGAAAATGAAAAGGATGACCTGGCATCCAGAAAAGGCCAAACTTATGCAAGATATACCATAAGGGCTGGTATGCTAGTTAGAAATGGCAAGGTTGTAGTACCTGGTCAGAATGATCTCAGGCAGAGAGTCATTCGACAATGCCATGATAGCCCGTGTGCGGGACATCTAGGTGTCGAGAAGACATATGATCTCGTGAAGCGAGATTTCTTTTGGCCGAAGATGAAAAAGCATATTCATGAATATGTGACACGGTGTTTCTCGTGTTAGGTAAGCAAGGCCGAGCGGGTGAAACCACCCGGACTTTTACAGCCCTTGGAAATACCACTAAGTAAGTGGGAGAGCATTTCCATTGATTTTATTGTAGGATTACCTGCAACACAAGGAGGGTATAATTCTATCCTTGTGGTGGTTGATCGTCTAACCAAGATGGCTCACTTCATTCCGACTAGAGAGTCTATTAGTGCCCCGCAAGTAGCGGATTTGTTTATTAGACATATATTTCGTCTACATGGATTGCCTAGATCCATAGTGTCAGACAGAGATGTCAGGTTTACCGGTCACTTTTGGACAGCGGTATTTGAGACACTAAGGACTGAGTTGGGAATGAGTAGTGGGGATCATCCTGAGACGGATGGTCAGACGGAGAGGGTCAACCAGACTTTAGAGGATATGCTGAGAGCATATGTGTCATTGAGGCAACATACATGGGACAAGTGGTTGCCATTGTTGGAGTTTGCCTACAATGATAGGAAACATTCATCTACTGGGTTCAGTCCGTTTGAACTGAACTATGGTTATAGGCCAGCCAATCCAACTATAGTTGGAGTAGCTCAGAAAGTGCCTAGTGCCGCGAACTTTGTAGTTCAGATGCGGGAGATGCTAGCACTTGCGAGAGCTAATATCCGCCAGGCTATGGATAGAGCCAAGGTGTATGCGGACGAAAATCGGTCTATAAGAGTATTTGAAGAAGGAGAAAAAGTTTTTCTCAGAATTCCTTCGCACTCGAAGTCGTTGACTTCAGGGGAGTGTGCTAAGTTATCACCTCGATACTGTGGGCCGTGGTTAATTCTAAAGAGAATAGGCAGTGTAGCTTATAAATTAGAATTGCCACAGGGATGTAAGGTGCACCCGGTTTTTCATGTTTCACGTTTAAAGAAATTTTTACATACAGGTGACTAACTAATCGAAGGTGTGGTTTTGTTTCAGGAAATAGAGGATATTGCAAGGCGCAAACCAACAAGAATCCTGGACCGAGGAACAATGCAAATACGAAATCGGAAGATACCCACGGTGTTGGTTGCATGGCATGGTCAGCCTCTATCGGAAGCTACCTGGGAATCCGTGTACCAGTTACGGAGAGCATTCCCAGATTTCATCATCGAGGACGCTGATGCTTGAAGAGGGAAGGAATGTTATGCTCTAGTCGAGATAGCATGACCTCGGATAGATCGGTGGGCATTTTCTCTAAGATGACCAACTTTTGTAATAATTAATGCGCGTAATTAAATGGTCAAGAGAAGTAACTGCCAAGGTCCTAGGTGAGGGCGTAATGGCATTGACTAGATAGTTCTAATAGGGCTAGGGCCTAGGTGCATCTAAATGTGCAAATTGCCAAGGGGCAATTGTTTTAAAATGGAACCCCAAGAGAGGGGTGAAAAAGGATGCATCTAAGTAAGGGCCTAAAATGTGACATGTGGCCAGGAACTATCTAGGGAGATGTGGGTCTCAAGGATAAGGATGAGGAAAAAATCATGAAGAAACGTACGTAATGAGACGAATCCTATCCGGAGAGTTTGGCTGGGTGGAAAAATGAGTTGCCATCGCCCGTGACTGCACTAGCGTAGGAATTAACACTGAAGGGTTTAACAGTATCTCTATCTCATTAGTAGATATGTTTTTTGTCACGTAGCCCTACTAAAAGGCTAATGAGGTTTTCATGTGTTTGGGTTATCTTTTCATGCATATGTAGCTTGGGCAGTATGTGCTTGTCATCTCACCTCACCCCAAGACAGCCATTCGTTTTATGCATGCAGCTCCTGTGTGTGCACAACCTTAGCAAATATCTATAGACTGCTATTCTTAGATGCACTGTCTTAGCAAATATCCCCTCCTCAGATGCTAAGCTTCATACAGTAGAGCTCGAGACAAGGATGGCCTCCGGATGGGGTATGTATGCTGTGGAGACTGTGAACAATCAGAAGCATGATGGCAAGGAGCTGGTGCTGAAATTCGCGAGATTCAGAATAGGGAAAAATGAAAGAGTGAAGTACAAAAGGGTGTCAACATGACAAAAACCCTAAAACTACAACTCTAGGGTTAAAAGTACACACACTCCTTACCAACTCAACCATGAACTATGGTTAGGGAAGAAACCTCATACAAGGAAAAAAATGCCCCGAACTTCTAATTTTATTTGTACACTGACACGACTTAAAATTTCCAACATACCCTCTTGTAGTGAAGTTTCAAAATGTACAGGTGAATGATCAACCGCCAAAAGGAAGTAAGCCTAAAGCTTTGCGAAAAGGTTCAAACTCTTTTCTGGGTAGTACCTTGGTGGAAAGATCTGCAACATTCTGATGTGTTGGACAGTAGACCAACCTGATGCATACCAAGCTCGAGGGTCCTTTTTAAAGCCATACAAGGCCTTACTTTATTCTCTGGACCGGGCATCACAGACTCAATGACCTACTAGCAATCCCCATCGAGAAAGGCTGTTTTTATGTCCAATTGATGCACATGCCAGCCAAAATGTTTAGCCATAGCGGTGACACACAAATAGTAGTCATTCTTGAAGTGGGTGCAAAAGTCCTGTCATAATCTATGCCCTTTTTCAAAGCATAGCCTTTGGCAACCAATTATGGCTTGTACTAACCAATGGTACCGTCTAAATTTCTTTTCACCTTAAACACCCATTTTGTACCGATTGCCTTCTTATCAACATGCAAATTCACAAATTCCCCAAAGTATGATTTTTCTAAATAGAGTTTGCTTGCATCCAATACATATTCTCCCATGCATTCCTGTTCATCCATATAAAGCTACTACTCATCCAAGCTATGTCAACATATTCTTCTCCTTCTAAACCTCTTAAACCAGCCCTTGTCAGTTGGAACTTCGACTTCAGGACTATACTAAGAAGCTTGATTTTGAAATGACAAAGCTTGCTCACGCTGACATAGCCCTAGGTAAGGCTTGGCATTCTAGGAAGAATCCAGCCATAGATTGGAAAAAGCACATTTATCAATTCAAGATGAATGATGTGCTATATGTCTTACGAGGTGAAAAAGATATACCTCAAGGACCGTTGGTTTCCGTAATGGAAGTTCGAGAAGCTCAAGAAGAGTTTTTGTTTCTTTGTACAGCATCGATAGAGCCGATTGATGGTTCTTCGGCTAGCACTGATGTTACCCAAAATGGAGAGATGGCCAAGCTGGCTGATCAAATAGCAGAGGAGTTCTCTGATTGTTTTAGGGATGAGTTACCTTATGGGTTACCTCCAGAGCGGAATGTTCAGCATAAGATTGAACTAATCCCGGGGGTAGGACCTGTAAATAGACCTCCCTATAGTTTAAGTTTTACCGAAGAAGCGGAGGTACGAAAACAACTGGAAGAATATCTCAAGCTGGGACAGATTCAACCCAGTTTCTCACCTTTTGCTTCGCCAGTGATATTAAAAAAAAAGAAAGATGATACTTTTCGCCTTTGTATAGATTACAGAGCATTGAATAATATCACTATTAAGCACAGGTATCCGATGGCTCGAATCGATGATTTGCTAGATGCGTTACATGGGGCTGTAATTTTCAGTAAGATAGATCTTAAATATGGCTACAATCAGATCGATATTAGAGCTGAGGATGTACATAAAACCGCTTTTAGAAGCAGGTTTGGACATTATGAGTTTTTGGTAATGCGGTTTGGACTTACCAATGCTCCAGCTACATTTGTCATGCTTATGAATGATTTACTACGTCCGTATATCGAGAAGTTTGTAGTACATTTTATTGAAGATATTCTTGTGTTCAGCAAAAGTATTGCTGAGCATCACGAACACTTAAGAATAGTGTTCAATACATTGAGGAAAGTCAGTCTTTATGTAAATAAAAAGAAAACTGTACTGTATATGGTAAGAATTGAATATTTAGGATTCATTATTACTCCTCAGGGGGTAGAAATGGATCCAAAGAAAGTGGCTTCGATACTGACTTGGCCTATCCCTCAGAGTTTGATCGCTTAGCGATCGTTCTTGGGATTTGTCCAATTTTATTGAAGACATATCAAAGGATTCTTCGAAATAGTATCGCCATTCACTGATCTGACCTCAGATAAAGTACCTTTTATATGGGGACAGAATCAACAGAGAGTTTTAACACCATAAAACAAGTTGTGGTCTCAGGACCGGTGTTAAAAATAGTTGATCCCCAGAAACCGTTTTTCCTTAAAACCGATGCAAGTGGCATTGCGGTAGGAGCAGTTGTTCTTCAAGAGGGAAGGCCAGTAGCCTTTGAAAGCAAGAAGCTTTCTCCCTCTCAACGAAATTGGCCAACTCATGAATTAGAGTTGTATGCTGTTGTCCATGCTCTGAAAACATGGAGACATTATTTGTATGGGTCAGAGTTTTATGTTGATGTTAATCATGATACTCTGAAACATTTTTGTAAACAACCTAACTTGAGAGGCCGCCAAGCAGAACCTGATCCCCCCCCTTGTCGCTCTAGCGCCGCCGAGCTACTGCTGTGCTGCTATTGCCGCCCACGACCTAACCCTGGCGTTGTCCGTGCTGCTGTGTCCTGTTGTTACTACAGCAAGCACGGAGGGAAGGGAAGAGAGAAGCAAGCTATGCGAGAGAGAGAGAGAGAGAGAGAGAGAGAGAGAGAGAGAGATTAACATCCTCGGGAGGCCCTGCAGTCTCAATGGGCTGGAGCAAAGGGCGTTGTAAGGCCCTTGCTGAGTACTAAGCTATGCTAAACTAAAGGGCTCAAAAGCTCAAGCAAAATCATGGCTCTCCGATGAGCTATGAAAATATCACGGATCTACGTCTATTGAGTTGTCTCACTCTGTGGCGGGGGATGTGGTCTCCTCGATATTTGAACCCATTGAGCTATGTCCAGAGTGACTCCTTGTCTCTGGCGGTCTCCTCTGAGAAAAGAGGGGGGGGAGTAGAAGTAGAAGTAGAATTTATTAGCGTCCTCGAGGGGCCAAAAATGACCCATGGGACCCATCTCGATACAATGTAAAAAGAGTCTCCTCAAGGAGAGGGGTCAGGAGTCTATGAGTTCTTGACGACACGTAAAAAGATGAGTGGAGAGAACTGATGTCAACTGAGCGGAGTCCCCCAGTATCTGCTGGTAGTCCTCCCTGATATGTGCATATCGGGGGCACTGTAGAGCTACATGTGCCTCCGTCTCAACTGTTTGCATGTCACAAAGGGTACAGACTCTAGCATGTCTAGGCTGGTGTATCTAAGCTCCCTGCTCAATGGCAAATATATGAGATCTGGTACGGAACTTGGCGATGTTTCTGCGATATAGAAGGGGGATAGGTGTGCTAATATAAGGCTGAGCATGAGTCTCTATGGACATGTATGTAGACCAACATGTGCGATTTATGTTGTCTTTGTAATATTCCAGCTTTACCCTCTTTTCACTTGTCAACCAGTGATTCCGCAAAGTGCTCAGTAAAGACAGTTGAAACTCTTGCATGTTGACCTTTTCAGGCGGCATGGTCAAATATGCTTCCACTTTCCATCTGCTGAACCATTTTCTTATGTCGGTTGCCCATCCTGTGCAGGTGACCTTACTTTTGTAGTTCTTTTGAAGCTTTGTGCTGGCATTCCATGCTTTATGAGGCAGCCTATCAGGTTGCATTTGCTGCACCTCTCTTAGGTATTGCATAACTCTGATCAATGCATGAAATTCAATCGGTCTCCTTCCCGTTTCCAACAGAAGTATTGAGTATGGAGTAGTGGGTTTGACACCAAGGTGTCTCCTTAGGAAAGCTTTTTGCATTTTCTCAATATCATTCCATGTAGAGGCTGAAATGCTGCCTCCCCATACTTCCACTCCATATAATACTGTCTGCACTACATATGCATCAAACAATACATTTTGAATTTTCCAGTTCCTAGTGTCGGTGTGCCTGCAATCATTCTCAAGCTGGTAGTGCTTCTCCCAGCCAGTGTCTATCCTTCTATGTATACATTGCGACCATCTATGATCTGCCGGGATATCAACCCCTAAGTATTTGAAGGTGCTGACATACTCAATGATCTGTCCATCAAAGGTGATCTCAGGGGGATGTTCTGGCTGATTGGTACAGACTGCCATCATCTTTGTTTTTCCGACATTTACTTGCAACCCGCTTTCCCTACAAAAAGTCTTAAGCACTTGTAAAAGTTTGTGCATAGATTCCGGATCGCATGCAAAAAGAACATCATCTGCGTATAACAACAATAGCATTGTCCAAAGCCCCGATTGCGGTCCTTGCAGAGAGAGAGAGAGAGAGAGAGAGAGAGAGAGAGAGAGAGAGAGAGACTTAATCCTAGTCAAATCACTGTGATTGTAGTAAGCACAAATGCTCTAGTTGACGAGAGTCAACCCTCCTTGGCCGAAACGAAGATTCCTTAAGGAAAGTCAATGGTTTGACCAAATGGGAAAACTCTTTGACCATAGTAGAATGAAGAAAGAAATTTTTTACCGTGGTCAAATAAAAGGTCAACTTAATATTACTCGGAGTATTTACAACTTGGTGACATAGAGCATGTCACAAAGATTCAGGACTTACGTGAGCAACTTCTAAACATTAATGAAGTCATATCAGATACATAACTTGTCTCACCGAACTCCTTATTGGAGTCTTATCTTTTATCTCATACGTCACTCAATTTCTCTGAGGGGAATCCCAACCCGCTCACCTTTCAAGAGTTGGTGGGATTCTTGTTGCAAGAACGCCAGACTAGAAGAACATGTCTACACCCACTCTTGGGCGCTGATGGTGTCAGTGGGGATGTCATAGTAGCTAGTCCTTGCTATGCATGATGGAGTTTATGGTTTTCAACCTTGTGAGTGACTATAATGAGATTGAAACTGCACTATGTTGTGTTTTTAAAGGATGAGTTTGGGAATGTTCCTAGATTCATCTAGGTATATAGACTAGAAGAACATGTGAATGAGTATGTGCGGTGGAGTTCAAGCTTTTACTGCAAAAGATAAGGAAAAGGGCAAATATCAGTCCAAACATGATGCAAGACAGACTTCTGGTAAAGACAGAAAGGATGCTGAAATTTGTAAAAGGAACGTCGCTGCCCAAAGGATGATCTTGCACTTTTAGTGAGCACTCCCATTGCTGTTGTGATGCAGAATGCGGAGTTATGGCATGCCAGATATGGGCACATGAGGTATGGCAGCTTGATGACACTTCAGAAGCATGCTATGGTTGATGCATTGCCTTCTTTGGAGTCACCTCCTCCTCATGCATGTGAGGGTTGCATCCTTGGCAAGATGCATAGATTTCCTTTGACTTGGTTTGCCACTAAGGCATGACTTGCTAGGGAGAGCTTGGCCGAGCTCCAGTAGAGAAGCTTGCGCCAAACACTCTCAAGGACCGGGGCGATCTGCTGCTCTGCTGTAATGTCAATACCAACTTGGCATCCGAGATATCTCACTGTCTGGCCCTACTGTATCCATCTGAAGCCAAAGTCACTCCCCCACTCACGAATCTCCTATGTCTCCTCATAGCCCATGAAGAAACCTATGGACTTTGTCCAGTTGATCCGCACATCAGAGGCCTCGCAGTAGATAGCCAGGGCTCCCGTGCCTCTCTCCAAACTCGTTGTGGTGCCCTCAACATACAAGGCCGTGTCATGTGCAAACTCAGAGTCAAGCAGTTCCTTCTCCTGTCTGATTGGGAGCCTCAACCCTGTGAGGTCCGCCTCATTTGATCTCAAGTAGTAGCCCAAAGCCTCCGCCACAAAAAGAAGAGGAAGGGAGTGAGTGGGCAGCCCTGGTGGACCGAGGGAGAGAGAGGAAAGGCCTTGCCTGTGTGTCCTCCGATAAGCATCTGGCTAGAGCTCCCCGCATAAGGCGCATAAACTTCTCTGACCCATCTGTCTGAGAAACCCAATCTCTGCATAGTATCCTCCAGGAAGGAGCACTCCACCCTGTCATAGGCCTTCTCGAAATCCATGAGAAGGACGGCTAGTGGTTGTGACTCCTCCTTGGACCAATCCATTGCCTCACAGAACGTGAAGATGTTGTCCAAGATGTTGCGCTCCTGGGCGAACCCCATCTGTGTGTCGTGGATAATGTTAGTAAGATGGGGCCATAAAACCGCATGCTCAAGACCTTGGCGAGGATCTTGTATGCAGTATCAAGCAGAGTGATCGGTCTCCACTGCCGGATGTCTGACCTATCTCCCCCTTTTGGGATCAAACAAATCCACCCTTGCTCAGGGAATGAGGGAGGGAGCCCATGTCAAAAATGTCATGGCATGCTAGTCGGAAAGGGTGGGAGATAATCTCCAAGAAGTTCCGGAAGAAGGCCGGAGTCAAGCCATCCTTGCCAGGACACTTCTGGGTCGGGAGAGCCTTAAGGGCTTCCCAGAGCTCCTCATCCGTGAAAGGCTCCTCCAGTCTACTGCATAAATCCTGCGAGACTACTGTCGGAACGTGATCCCAAACTACCTTTTGGGCCACAATACCAACTAGAGTCATTCTCTCCCTCTGAAAGAGGTGGTTGTAAAAACCTGTGGGCAGGTCTAATATCTCCTACGGGTCAGTGTGCACGATGCCCTGCAGATCTCGGAGACACTGCAGCTGTGTGCCCGCTGATCGAGGCCCAGTGGTCTGAAAAAGCTGTCTCGTCATCCTGTCCCCCTGTTGTACCCACCGGGCCCGGGACGAGTGATAGGAGAACTTAGCCTGCCGAATCTCCGTGTCCTGAAGCTCAAGGCGAGCACTCTCGAACCTGTCGCTAAGCCACTAAGAACCTGGGTCCTGCTCCCTGAGCTGCTCTATGGAGGTGAGGTCTCTCCTCAAAGCTTGCTCGCGCTCTTGAAGAGTCCTCCGCCCCCTAATGGCGTGAGCCTGTAACTCCTCACTGCTCCTCTGGATCGCATCGGCCACCCACGAAGCCTACCCCTCGCATGGTGTTATCTCTGACTGCTCCCAAATCCTTGCCATGACCTGCTGGATCTCCTCGTCCTGCAGGAGGTCCGCTAGAATGCGGACCCCCTTTTGGGGAAGTACTACTGGAGAGTGCTCTGACAGGCGGGGCTGATCTAAGTGAAGTACTACTGGAGAGTGCTCTGACATCGTGGTACCTGCCAGAATCCAGTAGAGCCGTCCCTGTGCAAGTGCCCAGTCCCCAACGTAGAAACAGTCTAGTCTCTCAAGCAGTCCATCGTGTCTCCTCTGTCTGAAAGAGAAGAGGAGGCTGCCAGGTATTCTGCTGAAATTTGGCTCTCGCCATGGGTCTCTGCGACTGATCATGAAAATGAACTGCTCCCAGGTGCTATGCTCTATTGTTGGCATCTCAGAGAAGGAGGCGCCGCCCTGCTTGTCTTCCCCAAACTCCAGGTTGTCGAAGTCCCCTCCAACAATCCATGAGTCTCCATCTCGAAGACACTCTGACAGCCTCCTCCAAAAGGTCGGGCGGCGCTGTCTACACGCTGGGGCATACACGTTCAGGATCCCAATCCTGGACTCTCCTGTCCTAACTCTCATCCAAATTGCCCGCCGTCCTGGGATAAGCTCGCCCTAATCGTAGACCTCGGGAGCCAAAGTCTGTGAGACCGAGATTCAGACCCCTCCACTCCATCCTATTGTAGGGAACCACTCCTCCGGACCTCTCCTTGGGAGAAGGTGGTGTCGCCGTTTGATGTCTGCTGCTAAGAACATATGCTCATGAATCAAAAGGATGTCCACTGTCCGCCCTACACCGCCCTTTGAAACTCGTGCCAGAGTATCAAGTATTCCGGTTGACTATGAGCATGGTCGTGGAGCCCGTGCACATTCCAACTCACTATGGTCCAACTCATGAGGACGGGGGTGCAGAGAACAAGGCTCTCCTGTGAGTGGGTGCTTGTTCCAGAAAGACTGCCTTATGTGACTTTGTCAGGGGTTTGGAGGGCAAATAGTCCGTGTCTATGTGACGACGTACTAGGGTGGATACCGGCTCAATTCTGATCTTCCGTGCCCACTTCATCATGAAGGAGACTTCCACCCCGAACAGCTCCGCCCACTTCTGGAGGGGTTAGTAGTATGCGTGATCCACCTTTGCCTCAAACGGCAATCTGATAACTCCTACTGCCAAACCACACGTCGGCTCCTCTCGCGTGAAGCTCAGCTGAAAATTCACCTCCGCACCATGGGCATGCCAAAGGTCTCGTCCCCGTGCTCCCATCCACTCGTCCATCATGCGTGAAATATGATCTCCCATAATAGCATCAAACACCTCTGGGGTCCACTTCTCCAACCCTGTGGAGGAAAAATGGAAACTCAAATGGGGTGTGTCTGAGGGCCCACTGCGTTGATCAAACCCCCCTTCCGTGGCTGCAGGATCATAAGCGTTACCTCTAGCGGTAAAGGATGAGAGTCTGGGATCTCTAGATAATTCCAGGGTCCCAACCTCCAGAAGTCCCGCGGTAAGGGACGTCCAGGCTGGAGGTGGGGAGCTGCTGACGGGGAGGATGATCCCGGTCTTCCTCCCCGAGTGGACCTGATGCTGCGATGAGGGAATAGAAGGGGACGTCGTCTTACCCTTGCTTGCTAGTAGGGGTGTTGAAGTAGGGGATGGGAGGGAGGCTGAGGAACCTGCTACGGAGGTGGAGAGGGGGGCAGCCGGGGAGGGAGGGAGGTGGGGGGGTAGGTGGTGAGAGTGATCATAGCAGGAGGGGCGAGGGGGCGGGGGGAACCTAGGGGGGGGGAGTGGAGGGGAAGGGGGGGAGGGATTTGGAGGGGAGGGGGAGGGGGGGGAATAGGGGCGACCACAGGCCTACCCTGCTGATCAGGCTCGTCGAGGCTCTGGATCCGTTCCTCCTTAGCCGTTGCCTGGCTAACGTCTGCCATCGCCTCATCAGGAACTCCTTGGGCTCGCTGCTGATACAAGGGTGGATGCGGACGCTGAACCTCCGTCACGGGAGGATCATCTGGCTGGGCGGTGGCCCCTTCCGCTGGGGGAGGTGGATCTTCATGTAAGGGCTCCTGCTGCTGCTGCTCCTCCTCAGGTGCCTCGCGGACAACCCTGTCTCTCTCTCTCTCTGCGTCTGGCCCTTTGCCTGCGGCGCTTGTGAGCCTGTTTGCTTGGTTTCTTTTTCTTTTTAACCATGGTCCAGTCCCCTTCTGAGGGGGTCACCCAGGGGGTCTGAGACTCCTGCTGCTCCTGTCTGAGGGGGTGCTGGACTCTGGTCTGCTGACTCTGACATCCAAATAGTTGGGATGTAGGGGTAACTGTTTGAATTAGTACATCACTTGAAAATAGTTTTGTATTCACAAAGTACCCACTTGGTACAAATGTTTCTAGCAGTACCTATCACATATAGCAACTCAGTACGTGTATCATTGAAAAATTTTACTAGAGCGTTTCTTCTGTGTATGATATACCCCATTCGTTGTAATATTTTGCAAACATAGTGCAAGCGTGTTGTGATAAAAAGGTGGAACAAAGACCTTTATTATTGATGGACATAAGAATTTCAGTAACATGAAACATCAAAATCCCTTGTACTGCTTGTACGGGTTTTCTTGAATTCATGCCCAACTGGAATTGGACCACAACTGTGTTCTTCCTTTGTGTACAGATCTTTCTTGAATTCATGCCCAACTGGAATTGGACCACAACTGTGTTCTTCCTTTGTGTACAGATCTTTCTTATGTATGTGCATTGAGTTTTGCAAGTGTGGCAGCACTAAAGATCTTTAGATTGTTTTCTTTAGGAGCAGAGGGGATTTTTTCCTCCTATGTTCTAAACTATAATTTGAGGTCGGAGGTGTTGACATGTTCTTTAGTTTGTTATGTAAATCTTGAAGTATGGTGATGGTTAAAAGATGTCAGACTGAAACTATCATCAAACAATTAAACAATGTCAATGACATGTCTCCCATTTTGCAGTCATAACAGCTTGCTAACTCTATACAAAGTTTTGGATGACAAGTATCAGCGCCCTCTGTTTGAAACTGTTTGTAAATATATGAACCTTGAACATGAGTTGCAGCTGATTTGTGCCACATGTCACAGTCAGGAGCGTTGGATGAAAAATGGGAGTTAGCCTTACTGTTAGCGTGGATGGGCTTGTACACAGTATTCACAGCTCGAAAATTCACCCAACCAATAAAGGTATTGCTGCTGCAGCAACAGTGTTTAATTGATGAATGCTTGTTACTAAAGTGTGTTTTACCAAAAATCATTTTGTTCACAATATACTGTTTTTCTTGAGGATAGGGCCAATCGTATGTTAAGAGCTAGAATGGACTATTTGCACCAGACTGCCAGACAAAATGTCTCCTAGATCTTCGCTTTTGTCTTAAGCATGCTCTTTATTGCAGGTCTTGTTGTTGACGGGTTGGACAACCTCATCTTTAAATTTGACCTCCACAATCTGTACTAATACTGAGAAGGGCTTTTTGTGTGATTTCTTAATCAATATAAATTCCAGCTTATGTGATACGATGTGCATGGATGGTAATGAGACGTTTCTTCTACTACATGCAACTCCAAATCTTTAAGGTTGCACTCTCATATGCTACTGCATGATTGCCTTGTTCGGAATCGCTCCAAGGTCAACACCAATACTTCTGCTCTTACCAGAAATGGCTGGACAGATCTGAAATGATGAGAACTAGCTCTAAAATAGCCTTTTAAAAAGATAGAAAGGCTGTTGTTGAGCTTTACCTTTCTCTTGTCAGCTTATGGAGTAGACTAGTGATGCAGGTGAATTGCTCTACAAAACCATAATTATACGAGCACAAGCAAGAAATGATATGAAGTGTGAATATTAACTACAGAAGGCCACTTGAAATTATATGAGCACGGGCAAGAAATGATCTGAATGGTGAATATTCACTACAGCTGGCCACTGAACACCATGGTTTTGATCACTGTAGGATCACCATGGTCTCCGAAATGGCTACCAAGGTGTGTACCTTGTCTGTCCGAATATTAGCCAATGTGTTTGTAGGGTGGACCTGGGAACCATCCAAAGCCTCTGTACAGCTGGATCTCCAAATGTGCCACTCCAAAGCCTCTGTGTATCTAGATCTCCAAATGTGCCACTTCTAATATGCTTGCCAGGATATCCCACGAAGTATCCACAGATTCATGCACATGTCTGTATAGAGAGCAAGGAAAATCGTCCATAGAACATTGTCGTCGAACTGAAAGAGCCCAAGAAGAGTCATGTGTCTCGTAGAACACCTAAGGCACCAAAAGGGAGAGCCATGCTACAGAGTGCCAGGTCATGAAGAAAGGAGAACGTATAAAGGTGCTCAATAGTCTAGCGATCCCTTTCAAATGATTTTCGTCTATCTAGAATCCTACAAGCAATGCTGAATAGACTTGTCAACAGAGAGGAGGCCCGTATTCATGGTATGATGAGATGCTCTCATTCCTGACTACAGGAATAATGCCCAAGTACCTAAATTGAGACCAAAGAAAGCGATTGGCATTGCAAAGCCGCTCTTTTGAAGCAGTGTTGGGCCAATTGTATCGACGGCATTTGACAGAGGCCTTGCTGCGGTGTGTCCAGCCTCATGAGCAGGAGGCAGTGCTGATGGAGGCTCATTGCGGGGTTTCGGGTGGTCATTTTGTGGAAATAACCGCAAAGAAAATTCTACAAGTAGGCCTATGGTGGCCAACCATGCAAAAGGATGCTAGGTGGTTTGCAAAGAGTTGCGATCTCTGTCAACGATTGGGTCAATCCACAAATCGTGATCAAATGCCTCTCGACCCCATCTTACCACTGAAGCCATTTCAGAAATGGAGTATGGACTTCATGGGTCCATTCAGGCCAAATATTGCACGCACACAAAATTGTTATACGCTAGTAGCAACCTTTTAGTGTACCAAATGGGTGGAGGCCTGGGCTTTGCGAGACAACACCGCAAATTCTGTTGCAAAGTGCCTCTACCGAGATGTGTTCACCCTATTTGGTTGCCCAATCGAGCTGGTTAGCGACAAGGGTATCCACTTTATCAACAAAGTCATTAAGCGGATGAATTCTTTCTATATGGTGATTCACAAGAAGTCTTCTCCCTACTATTCGCAGGCTAATGGGTTGGCTGAATCGACCAATCATACATTCAAGTGGATTATTTTGCTATTAGTGAATGAGCACTGCACGGATTGGGATGAAAAGTTATTGGCGGCATTATGAGCTTATCACACATCCTTCAAGGTGGCAACAGGGTTGACTCCTTTCAAGTTGGCTTTTGGGCTAGAAGCAATTACACCGATCAAGCATATAGTGCCTAGTTTGTGGATTGCGGTGGGGGACAAGCTTCTTCCGCAGGAATCCATGGTTTTCCGGTTGGATGTCTTGATTAGTTGGATGATATGCGGCTGGAGAGCTACTATCTGACTCTGGAGGTTTAAGCAAGGCAGAAGCGAAGGGTGGATTTGGCTTCGAAAAAAAAGTCGTTTGAACGCGGGCAATTGGTGCTGCTGTTCAATACTCGTCTAGGGAGGATGTCGGGGAAGCTGAAGCTGCGATGGTCGGGCATGTGGGCAGGACCTTGGGAAAACAAGGAGCAAGGTCGAGTACATGTGGAATATTCCCTGAACCCAAAGTCTTTTCCAAAAGGATTTTTGCAAACCAACAAAAATCTGAAAATTCTCCCAATGAGGAGCTCTGGTGGGCTGCCTCTAAGGGTTTTAGGGTCTAGATACCATTCGGACTTCAAAAAGCACTATTCCATGACCTGCAACCCTAACAGGCTGAAAATGCAATATGCATAAGAATATGATCTATAGATCTAGAGAATCCGAGTCCCACAAACTAGAGTGGGATCCGTGATATCGTAAAGGCTCCTGCCATGTGGCCCTAGATTGAAACTTGTTACTTGGAAGAACCCAATCCATTCTATAGCTGCATCAATCTTTTGGATTCTCTTTGCACGTCCTCTGAGGTGACTTATTAACTGGACTTTGCGATCATCTAGAAGGCATTTGAAGAGCCTTCAAGACCCCACAGAGAAAGCAGGACCTCTCTCCCATGAAGACACTACATATAGTGAGAATTACGCAGTCGTCTACCATGCTCATCAAGTATACTATCATTCCGTATGACAGGTAGAGAGGGGCTCTCCGAAGAGTATTTTGAAGATTGACACGGGGGGTTCTTTGAAGGGGGGCTCCGAAGAGTACTTCTGAAGCTGGCCCAAACTTGGATGAAACTTGAGATGGGCTGATGTAATGGTCCATCTAGTACTGTCATGTTGGGGGTAAAGGCACATTGCCAACCCTTAATTAAAGAATTAAAGATAGGACACCTATGATTGTCTTAAGACAGTCATAGGGTAAACCTAATCCTAATAAAACATAAGTGAGTTTGTGGTGTGGCTCACTCTTACTTCACACCCGCACTAGAGTGTCACTCTCTCTCACTCTCACTCTCTTGCTCCCTTCTACTTCTCTTCCCCTCTCAACTGGTATCAGAGCCTCCTCTCCCAAGCCTCCTCTTCCTTGCCTACTCCTTTCCGTACGGACGTACGGCCAGATCCGTACGGCCGTACGTCGTCCGTACAACTGTACGGACGGACTGCGACGTACAGTGCGCAGGCGGCGGCGAACAGGTCGACAGCGCGGGCGCGAGTCAGATCGACGTCACGGGCGTGGTCACGGTGGTGGTCGCTGGTCGCGGGTCTCCTTGCACAGGAGCTGCTAGCTGCAGCTCGAGGCGCCGCATCCAGCTAGCAGCCAGCAGCTGCATAGCAGCTGCTACTAGCTGCTAAGCCTCTCGAGGCATTGTGAGGGCGCAGGGCAGCAGATCAGGGCGTCGTCGAGTTGCGATACTGCATCAGGCAGCTCCATAGCTGCGCGGCGCAGCTATTCCACGTCAACTGTACGGACTGTCCGTACAGTCGTACGGACTGCCGTACAACTGTACGGACGACAGTCCTTCATCCACCTGCAGGTACAATAGGTTGGCGTCGACAGCAGGGTACAGAAGTACAGCAGGACTTGTTTGTTTTGCTGCAAAGACTCAACTCGATTTTTTTTTTTTGGGGGAAGCGTGCTGCTGCGAGGACAGAAGTACAGCAGGTACTCTGTACTCTGCAGGAACAGAAGTACAGCAGTACATGAAGCTTTTCTGATACATTCCTGGAGCATTCTAGCAGTATACTGTGCATTTGTTGAGGTACATCAGGTACTCTTGTGTCACTCACGCTTGAGGTGACTTGTGCCACAGTGGTGGTGTTTGTGCAGTTACTTGTCATTCAGGAAGGTCAGATGCTTGTTTTGCAGAAGCTTCTATGCATTTACTGAGTGCAATTCTCAGTTTTGAGTGACCATTTCAAAGGGCTTTTGCCTGGATGTGTTTGCAATATATGCCTTGAGGCAGTGTGTAGCCGGGGAGCACACATTTGCTTTGTTTCCGCAGTGCATTTGGTGACATTTGTTGCAGGTCACATTCTTTGTACGCACTTTGAAAATCTCAGTTGAGCCACGCTTGGTCAGGGCGCATCGAGTTTACTCGGTCCCTAACTGCCCATCGTTGACAGTGCTCAAAAGATTTTCTTCTTGGTGTTTGTACTTTGTGATTTGTGTTGTTACTGAGTACACAGGGGCAGTCTATGCATTGCACATTGTCAGGTACAAGTGTCAGAGAGATTTTTCATATTGCATGCTACCTCAGTGTTGAGGTGTTCTCCACTTGATTCAAGTGTCAGATCAAGGGGCTTTTGCCCAGACTTTGTTTGATAGCACTTGGGTTACCGACAGAGATCTTCAGATGCATTTTCTCCCCTTGGTATAAGGGTGATTGCTTGGGATTTATCCCATTTACTGTTGCAGGTTTTGTGACAGGCTGAAGGGTCATTTACTGTTTTTGGGGTGTTTGTCAAGTGGTTTCTGCAATTTAACTCAGTGCAATACCTCATTTGAGGTGGGAGAAGTGATCAGTACAGTCAGTACAGCAGTGTTTACAGCAGTGTTGGTGGTTTTGTCAGATGATTATGCACTGTTAAGCACTTGTTGAGCAGCAGCAGCAGTCTGAAATTACTGTTTTTATGCCTCTTTGAGCTCAGAACAGTGTGTCGGAAGGTACAGTAGTTGCAGGGACATTTACTGTTTTGCTGCAGATTTTACGGACAGTAAAAAAACAGCACCATTGAGAGTGCTTCTGGCTCTAGAATAGAGCAGGCCTTTTTTCTGAGAAATCAGAACCTTTATTCAGCCTCTTTTACTTCCAGGGAGTCAGGTACTTTCCTCATCTGATATGGCATCAGGAGGAGGTGATTCTTCAATTCGGAACATAAAGAAACTGGAAGGAGCACATAACTATGCATTATGGGCAGAACAGTGCTTGAATGTACTTCTGTTAAAGAAGATTGCTAAGCCCATAAGGGTGAAGGGTGTCAAGCCATCTGATATGGCAGCTGATGACTGGGAAGAGCTTGATTTGTCCGCGAGGGCAGCTATCATGCTCACTATTTCAGACACTCTTGTGTTCAATGTACAGGCTGAAAAGACCTCTTATGGTCTATGGCAAAGACTAGAAGAATTATATGCCCAAAAGAGCTCAGCCAGTAAGGTTTATTGGCTGAAGAAGCTGGTTGATCTTCGCATGAAGGAAGGTACAGCTATGACCTCACACTTGAGTGAGTTCAATGCTATCTTTACACAGCTGATTGCACAGGGGTTGAACCTTGATGAGGAGTTCAAGGCTACTTTCTTGCTGTGTACCCTCCCCGAGAGTTGGGACACTTTCAAGACCACCCTGTCAAACTCGAATGCCACTCTTATTTATGCTGATGTAGAGAGCTCTCTCCTTATGGAGGAGATGAGCAGGAAGAATAATGCGGGCAGCAAGTCTTCAAATGCTTTGCAGGTACAGGACAGAGGCAGGACTCAGCAGAAGGGGAGATCTGCTAGTAAGTCCAAATCCCGCAGTCAGTCCCGTGGCAAAAAGGACATTGAATGCTTTTATTGTGGCAAGAAGGGACATGTGAAGTCGAAGTGCTTCAAGTTCATACGGGATCAGAAAGCCAAGAAGGCTGAAACAAAGGATGTAGGAAATGCAAGCAAAGGCAAAGGCAAGGCCAAGGCAGATGACTTGGATGCAGTGAATGTTGCAGCAGAGGACAGTGACAGTGACATACATGATGTTTTATGCTCTTCTGCTGTAATAGCACATGCTTTGGTTATTGATGGCCATGACATGCACACCTGGCTCTTGGATTCAGGTGCCTCTTTTCATGTTACTCCTCATAGGGAGTGGTTTACTTCCTACACAGGTACTCATGGAGTTGTTCATCTTGGGAACAACTATGCATGTCAGATTGCAGGGATTGGCAGTATACAGATAATACTTCCTGATGGACAGTCATTTATGCTTGATGGCGTTCGCCATGTGCCGCAAATCAAGAAAAATCTGATTAGCACTGGCTTATTAGATGACAGTGGTTACCACACCACATTTGGGGATTCCAAATGGGTGATTACTGATGGCCAGACTGTAGTGGCTGAGGGTTTTAAGAGTGATACCTTGTACCCTCTTTATGTTTCCAGTGTGGGTAATCATGTTGTTGCCATAACCGAGCTGCCAAAGGTTTCATTGTGGCATAGCCGGTTGGGACACATGTCTGTGAAAGGAATGCAAGAACTGTCACGTTTGGGTTATCTGCCGCCTCTTTCTTTTTCAGATTTGCCTACTTGTGATCATTGTATTTTTGGCAAGCATTCTGTGACTCCTCATAAGAGGAGATCTCCCCAGAATAAAGCACCACTTGATCTAGTGCACACTGATTTGTGTGAGATGCCACAGTTATCACTAGGGGGTGCAAAATATTTTATTACTTTCATTGATGATGCCACACGAAAGGTGTGGGTCTATTTCTTGAAGCATAAGGGAGATGCCTTAGATGCTTTCAAGAAGTTTGTCGCTCAGGTTGAGAATCGGACAGGTCGTAGGCTGAAATGCCTCAGATCCGATAATGGGGGTGAGTATGTGTCACATGCTTTTGTGCAGTTTTGCCAAGCTAAGGGCATCAAACAGGAACTCACAGCCCCTCATAATGCATCTCAAAATGGTGCAAGTGAGCGGATGAATCGAACTATACAGGAGAAGGTTCGATGTATGTTGTCTTATGCTGCATTACCCCATGGCTTTTGGGCAGAAGCCGTGCAAACAGCAGTTCACATTATTAACAGGTCACCAAATAAGGCTTTGGAGTTGAAAGTGCCAGAGGAGGTGTGGTCTGGCAAGCCACCCTCATATAAGCACTTACGTGTATTTGGCTGCGAGTGCTTTGCTCATGTACGCAAAGATCTACGCACCAAACTGGATCCAAAGTCTATCAGATGCATCTTTATGGGTTATGGTGACGAAGGTGAAATGGGGTACAGGTTATGGGATCCCGTTAAACGGAAGATTATACGCAGCAATGATGTCATCTTTAAAGAAGATAGTGTACACAAGGAACCCGTGCAACCTGTGGAATACAGGAGGGTTATTTATGATGATGTTGGACAGCAAAGAATGCCCATTTATATGCAGCAGCAGCCTGCTGCAGATCACCCTGTTCAAGAGGGTATACAGGCTGAAAATCAGCCAGATAATTTTGCCAGTGATGCACCACTGGATGTGCCAACAGATGGGGCTGTAGAACAGCCAGATATGGTGGTACAGCCACCCGTCATGCATGAAGAACAGGCTGGACAGCAGCCTAATCCGGAACATTTTGTGAGGAGGAGCACCCGTGCACAACGGCCTCCTGCCAGGTTTGTTCCAGGAGCCAATAATGTGGCTGATTTTATCATGCTGACTGATTGTGGTGAGCCTTCCAGCTTCAAGGAAGCTATGGGAAGAACAGAGAAAAAGAAGTGGGAGAAAGCCATGCAGTCAGAAATGGACTCCCTACTTCAGAATGATACATGGGACTTGGTGCAGCTACCTGCAGGCAGAAAGGTTTTGCCATGCAAGTGGGTTTACAAAGTCAAAGTGGATTCAAATGCTTTACCTCGGTATAAAGCCAGATTGGTTGCCAAGGGATTTAAGCAGGAAAAGGGCATTGACTTTGATGAGATTTTTTCCCCTGTAGTCAAAATGACTACTTTGAGAGCAGTGTTAGCTCTTGTTGCTCATGATGACATGGATTTATGTCAGATGGATGTGAAGACAGCTTTTCTTCACGGAGATCTTCATGATGAGATCTATATGAGTCAGCCAGAGGGATATGCTGTTAAAGGGAAAGAACAGCTTGTGTGTAAGCTCAAGAGGAGCTTGTATGGACTCAAGCAGGCGCCAAGGGAATGGTACAAGAAGTTTGATGCCTTCATGCAGTCCCAAGGGTATCATCGGTGTGAGACCGATCATTGCTTGTACACCAAACGGGCAAAGGATGGCAGTTTGATGCTACTTATTCTATATGTGGATGACATGCTTATTGCCAGTAAATCTCAGCATGAGATTAGTGCTTTGAAGAAACAACTGCATAAGTCTTTTGACATGAAAGACTTGGGTGATGCAAATCATATTCTTGGCATGCGTATTACTCGTGACAGGTCCAAGGGACTTTTATTTCTGTCACAGAAAGAGTATATTGACAAAGTACTGCAGAGGTTTAAAATGGAGGGGGGGAAGTCCATTAGTACCCCGTTGCCTCCACATTTAAAACTCAGCAGTAAGGACAGCCCCAGATCAGATGATGATAAGGCTGAAATGGCCAAGGTTCCGTATGCATCTGCAGTTGGATCTTTGATGTATGCCATGGTTGCCACTCGTCCGGATATTGCTTTTGCGGTGGGAGTCATTAGCAGGTATATGGCAAATCCAGGCAAGCGGCATTGGGAAGCAGTGAAAGGTGTCTTGAGGTATCTCAAGGGTACCAAAGACTTGTGCATATGCTATGGTAGGCAGGATGCATTGGTGCATGGCTTTACAGATTCAGACTATGCAGGGAATGCGGATAACCGGAAGTCTACTACCGGTTATATTTTCACATTTGCAGGAGGTGCTATATCATGGGTGTCTCGGTTGCAGAAATGCGTTGCACTGTCAACCACAGAAGCTGAATATGTTGCAGCCACTGAGGCTTGCAAGGAAGCAATATGGCTTACTCGGCTGGTGGGAGATTTGGGCATTACAGGAGATATGCCAGTTTTGCATTGTGATAGTCAGAGTGCTATCATGTTGGCAAAGAATCCGGTCTTTCATCAGAAGACCAAGCACATAGAAGTGAAATATCATTTCATTAGGGAGGTACTGGAAGACAAGCGACTTGAGCTTGTGAAAGTGCACACTGATGATAATCCTGCAGATTTGCTCACTAAGAGCCTGCCTACAGAGCGGTTTGCACATTGCCGCCACATCATGGGATTAGGATGAGACCATTCTTACTTTATGGTCTTGTATATAGTAATTGTATATTGCTGTAATTTTGTATTCTTTTCTCCCCTTTAGGCACATTGGCCTTTAGGTGGGAGGTTGTTGGGGGTAAAGGCACATTGCCAACCCTTAATTAAAGAATTAAAGATAGGACACCTATGACTGTCTTAAGACAGTCATAGGGTAAACCTAATCCTAATAAAACATAAGTGAGTTTGTGGTGTGGCTCACTCTTACTTCACACCCGCACTAGAGTGTCACTCTCTCTCACTCTCACTCTCTTGCTCCCTTCTACTTCTCTTCCCCTCTCATGTCATTCCAATCTCCTTCTGTGGAAGGAGAGTAGGACTGCATGCATCTAATGAATAAATCTTTCTAGGGTTCTGCCCTAAGCAAGAGTCCTCAAACCACCACCTTGCATAATAACACTATGCTCTGCAAGTCTGTAGCCATTATATTGAGGCCACCTTTCTACCTGGGTAGGATCTGAGTCTTGCAAGTCACCCTAGCTCTGGTTGACCACCACCTTGGAAGCGAGGTCAAGGTTGGCTGAGCTCCAAAAGAGAAGCTTCCTCCATCCAGCACAAGGGTGGATTACTGCGATGGATAGATGCTCGCACTGATTTGGCAACTCAAGTACCTGATAGAAACACCCCTCTAGATCCAAGTAAAGCCAAAATCAGAACCCTAGGCTAGAGTGTCCTCATCAGTACTCCAAATGCTATTGGATTTGTTCCCATTGATGTGTACACCTGCTGCAATACAAAACAAATCCAAGGCCGTTATGAAGGATATGAGGTTCTTTGTGGTGGCATTTATAAAAACAGCAGTTTCATTAGCCAGCTCACTATCCAAGAGCTCCTCATCCTATCTAAGGGGAAGTCTCAGGCCAATAATGTCCGCCCGGGGTCACAAAAATCTGCTCATCACTTCAGCCACAAATAAATACGAGAAGGGGGCAAGAGGGCATCCTTGTTGAATGATCTGGAAAATCTCTCTCTTCCCTTTCTCCTCTGATAAGCACTTGGATGTGGGCTAACTTGTATAAGGAGGGAACCCCTCTAATCCATGCATTTGAAAATCCAAAGCGTGCAAGAGTACCTTCCAAAAAACTCCAATCTACTCTATCATATGCCTTTTCAAAATCAAAGAGTAGAATGGCAAGGCAGTGGCCACTTTGCATAGCCCAATTTGAAGCTTCCCAAAAAGAGAAGATATTATAAAAAATGCTTATGCCATGCATGAAGCCCGTTGGCGTATCATGAAATAAGATATGTAAGATTGGGCTGCAAATGTAGAGGGATAGCTTTGGCCAAAATCTTGCTAAAGGTTCCCAACAAACTGATGGGTCTTTATTGGGATATGAAATTTCTACAACCTCCCTTTGGGATAAGATGAATGAGACCCTCTGTAAGTGAATTAGGCATAATACTAGAGTCCCAAACACCCTGCAGGGCTGAGGTAATATGATATCCAATCATGTCCCAAAAAGCAATATAAAAGGAAGGCGTCAGCTCAATTGAGCCCAGGTAGCTGCCCTTATGAACAAACCGCATGACGACATCAGGATCTGTTTGCAAAACCCCGTCAGAGTCAATAAGCCAAGATACACTCTCTCTACCATGTGTTAGGCCGAGAGTAGGGAAAAGTGGTTATTGACCCTTCCTCCCTTCTAAACTCAGAAGGATTCCTATGCATGAAAGGCATAGTTTGCTCTCTGATCTAGTAAAATCTGTATATGAGCCCTGGCTGCATTGCCTCTTCATTGCACGCTGTAGCAACTAATGCACAAGCAACCAGATTACCATGCTCTGTATAGACAGCTAGAGGAGTATCCTGTCTTTTAATGAGTCAAGGAGCCAACGGGGGACCTTTTTGGGCTCCTAAATTTCAACTCTTTCCTGGTCAAGAGCCTTGTGTATAATGTCCTGATCAAGCTGAGGCATATCAGGCTGTAAATGAGGCTGAATATTGTGCTGCACATGTGGCTGCAAATGACCAACAGATGGAGGAAGAGCAACCTCAGATGTGACATCATCATGAGCGTCTGACAGAAACAAAGGAATCAAGCTACCAAAGAGATCTGGAGCATCAACAACGGGCTGTTTTTGACAGTCCAACAAAGGCATAGTGGAGGATTCATCAAATACAACATCCCTACTAACAAAACCCTTGCTCGTGCGGGGTTGGTAGAGCTTGTAGCCCTTGCTCTTTGAGCTATACCCAATAAAAATGCATTTGGCAGCTTTATCATCCAACTTGGTGCGTGTCCTGAGAAGGCACATGGGCATATGCCAAGCATCCAAAAGTCCTCAGGTGAGAAATCGAGGCTTATGACTTGTCCAAGCTTCATAAGGTGTGATGGTCTTTAATGCCTTTGTGGGACATTTTTCAAAATTTAATTAGCACACATAACGGGATCCAACCACAACTTGTTAGGCAAGTGCTTGCCTTTCAACATACACCTAGCCATCTCCATCACTGATCTATTCTTCCACTCAGCCACGGGATTTTGTTGAGGAGTGTAAGGCACCGTGCACTGATGATGAAGGCCACAAAAACATCAAACTCCTTTGACATATTTTCGCCCCTCCTATCTGTATTAAGTGAGCAATTTTTGGCCCACTCTCATTCTTAGCCAAGACAATAAAATGCCTTAAGCATGCAGAAACTTCAGATTTCGATTTCAATGCAAAAATCCAAGTATACCTGGTGAAGTCATCAATGAATGTGACAAAATAATAGAATCCCCAAGAGCTGCAACCCGAGTGGGTCCACAAACATCACTATGAACCAAATAAAGCTTGCGTGAGGCACCAACTCTCCCATCTCCCATCCTTGGGAAATGCAAAACGGTGCATCTTATCAAGCAAACAAGGTTCGCAATATGCTTATGTTTTTTCTTTTCTTTTTTTGCAAAGAAAGGATGCTTGAAAGACTTTATACAAAACAGCAGCCCCGAAGGTGCTGAGTATGGAAAAAACTGGAAAAGGCTGAAAGAAGAAAAATCGGCTTGCTCCAGTGTGAATATGTAAAAAAATCCTGTAGGCCAAGCCTTGCACAAATGAGCGCGCCTTGCGACAGTCAGCCTAGAGCCTAGGATCCCACGCTTCCAGGTGGAGTGGAGGGTGTAGATGATATCTTGTCAGATGGCAACCAAGGTAGCCGAGGGTGGAACCAGATGCTCATCCATCACCAGATTGCAGCGAGCAACCCAAATGCTCCACGTCGTGATACTGGCTACTGCCTCCCATACTCTGTCCTTCAGAGGAGAATGAGGAGTGAGGCTATCAGGAGGGACCGCCTCATGGATCTCTATCCTCTGAATGCTCTGACCTTGTATTTGGTAAGCTGTGGAGACCTCATCAATCTAGAACGCATGTCCTCCCTCAGTCAACTAGGCCACCATCCCCCAAGTGTAGTCGCTTTGAAGGCTCTGCATCCAGGTCATAATCCCGAGGGCTCCCATTTAAATCCTCGCTGCACTGCGACAAGTCCAGAGGCAGTGAGGGATCGTGACATTGTCCCTCCACCCACCTTTGCTCCAGCCACGGGCCGATGGGCAAGCCTCCATGGGCAGCCAGCCAGAAGAAGTAGGAGATCTTCCTCGGCCACAAATTGGACCATAACCGTGTCCAAAACCTGGAATGTATCTCCTGGGGCACTCTCTGGGCCACCAATTGGCTCTCCCTCAAAGGGGTCGAAATCGAAGAGTCCATCTGAAGCCTCTTACCAATCCGTGTGGTGTAGGAAAAGACGGGCATCACATCCACCTGCTCGGCAAGGCTACCCTTGGAGGGCCAAAACCACTCTCTTAGATCCCACTGGACCTTTGTCAAGGGCCTACCCTCCCGGATCCTATGAAGAAACCTATGGATTTTTTCCAGTTAATCCGCGCACCCGAGGCCTCACAGTAGATAGTCAGGGCTCCCCTGACTCTCTCCAAACTTGCTGTGGTACCTTCTACGTACAGGGCCATGTCATTTGCAAACTTAGAGTCTAGCAGCTCCTCCTTCTGTTTGATTGGGAGCCTCAACCTTGTGAGGTCCGCCACCTGTGATCTCAAGTAGTAGCCCAGAGCCTCCGCCACAAACAAGAAGAGGAAGGGAGTAAGGAGGCAGCCCTGGCAGACCGAGCGAGAGAGAGGAAAAGCCTCCCTCGCCCATGTGTCCACTGATAAGCATTTGACTAGAGCTCCCCGCATAAAGCGCAGAAACTCCTCTGATCCATCTGTTTGAGAAACCCAATCTCCACATGGTACCCTCCAGGAAAGACCACTCCACCTTGTCGTAAGCCTTCTCAAAACCCAAGGGAAGGATGTCCAAAGGGTGTGACTCCTCCCTGGACCAATCCACTGCCTCCCAAAACATGAAGATGCTGTCCAAGATGCTGCGCTCCTGAACGAACCCGGTGTGAGTTTCGTGTGGATGATGTCAGTGAGATGGGGCCGTAACCGCAAACTCAAGACCTTGGCGAGGATCTTGTATGCAATATCAAGCAAAGTGATTTTGGTCTCCACATCCGGATGTTTGACCTATCTCCCCCTTTCGGGATCAAACAAAGATCTCCTGGCGGTTAGTCGGAAAGGGATGGAGATGATCTCCCAAAAGTTTCAAAAGAAGACCGGAGTCAAGCCATCCTCGCCAGGACACTTTTAGGTTGGGAGAGCTTTGAGGGCTTCCCAAAGCTCCTCATCCGTGAAAGGCTCCTCTAGGCTCTTGCACAAATCTTGCGAGACTACTGTCGGAACGTGGTCCCAAACTAACTCATGGGCCACAAAGACAAGCTGGAGTCATCCTCTGCGTCTGAAAGAGTTGGCTGTAAAATCCTGTAGTCAGGTCTAAAATCTCCTGCGGATGATTGTGCATGATGCTCTACGGATCCCATAGACGCTGCAACTGTGTATTTGCGGATCGTTGCCCAGTGTTCAGAAAGAACTGCTTCGTCATCCTATCCCCCAGGAGGAGTGATTAGAGAACTCACCCTGCCGAATCTCTATGTCTTGAAGCTCAAGGCACGTGCTCTCAAACCTGCCACTAATCCACTTGGATCCTTGGTCTTGTTCCTTGAGCCTCTCTATGGAGACGAGGTCTCTCCGCAGTACCCACTCGCGCTCCTGAAGAGCCCTCCTCCGTCCAAGGGCATGAGCCTGCAACTCCTCATTGCTCCTCTGGATCGCGTCGGCCACCCACAAAGCCCAGCCCTCGCAAGGTGCCGTCTTTGAGTGCTACCAAATATCTGCCATAACCTACTGAATCTCCCCATCCTTTTTGCTGGGAGAGTGGTTTGACATGGTGGTGCCTGCTAGAATCTCGGTGGAGCCGCCTCTGTGTAGTGCTCAGTCCCCAACGTAGAAGCGGTCCAGCCTCTCAAGCAGTCCATCATGTCTCCTCTGTTCGAAAGAGTACAGGAGGCTGCCAGGTATCTTGTTGAACTCTGGCTCTCACCACGGGTCTTTGCCACTGATCATGAAGATGAACTGCTCCGAGGTGCTACGCTCTGCTGCTTGCATCTTAGAGAAAGAGGCACCACCCTGCTTGTCCCCCCCAAACTCTAGGTTGTTGAAGTCTCTTCCAACAATCCAAGAGGCTACATCCGGAAGACACTCTATTAGCCTCATCCAAAAGGCGGTACGGTCCTGTTTGCATGCTGGGGCATATACGTTCAAGATCCTAATCTTAGACTCTCCCATCCAAAGTGCCTGTCTTGGGATAAGCTCGTCCTAATCATAAACCTTTGGAGCTACTGTCTGTGAGACCGAGATGCAGACCCCTCCGCTCCGTCCCACTGCGGGGGACATGAACATCATGAACATCATGAACATGAGGATTATACTGACATGTAACCAAGAAAGCCCAATGCCGGTCTTGTGCAAAATTACGTGACTCATGTCGATCTTCTGGAGTAGGAGAACCAAATATTGCAAGACCAGACTCTTTCTTCTTCTTTTTCAGATGCAATTCTCTTTATGAATTCATAGATATTATACCCAAGTTTCTTGCAATAGTTACATCTTTTCTTCTTGTTATCCCCGAAGAAGAGGCACCATGGGAGTGACCAGCATATGAATGAGGGGGTTTACCAGCTGAAACCTTGCCTTTGCCTTTGTTTTTATGCTGGGCAGCAAAGGCTTGAAGCTCTAGCATAGGTAGAGGCGCTGCACGGGGCATCTTTGTCTTAGTATGCAGAGCGCGCCATGTGTCCCTTGGATGTGAGCCGGGTGCGGGGTTCCCAGACTCGCCCCATAGCCGCCCACAAAGCTCCATAGCCCCCAAAAAGTCTCGGGAGGGGATGACTGTGGAGGGCTCTAGATACCAATATATTCAAGGTTCTCCAAGAGTGATTATTGCTTATGGGATGGAACTCCTCCTCTACACGTGTCGACAATGCGTAGCCTTCATTTCCTTGTATTTTCCATGTTACTCTCTACAGGTTGTTTTTGCAAGGTCTCTTTGCAGCAGGTGACCTTTTTAGGCTACATTTGCAGGTGATAGGTGTAGATTACATTTGGGGCATTTTTGTTTTTTTGCAAACATTGCAATCAGTTTGCAAAATTTGCTCCAAAATTCGGGGCTTTTGGTTTTTCTTGCAATTTTGTAGAGAAATTTGGGGCTTTTGTAGATGATTGCAAACTTTGGGGCTTTAAGCTAATTGGCCCTCTTTTGGATGCAATTTCCCTAAAGAAATTAGGGCTTTTGGCATTCGGATGCAATTTGGCAGTGTACTAGCAGTTTGGGACTGTTGCGGGCAGTTTTGGACTTAGTTTGAGTGACATTGCAAACATTTGCCATCTTTGCAGTGTTATTTTGACAATTTTTGGACATTTGCAGGACTTTTTGGGTGCATTTTAAGCCTTCGATTGGCTTTAACAGTAAGCTATCATTGTTGACAGATTTCTTGGCATTTTTGAGGAAGGGATAATCTTGTCACATTTGCTTGCTGCAATTTGTTTTTCTTTGGCAGTTACGGCCCAGAACAATCCCAATGAAGAGTTTGGAGTCCTTACACAGGAGGATAAGTTGGATGTTACCAACTACTCCTTATGGAGTTTTATGGTTCGCAATATCTTAGTTGGCAAACACTTGTGGGATTATGTCAATGGGGATGAGACACGGTGGCGAGAGAATGTGGTTGCACCTGTCATTCCTCCTCAACAAGATGGAGAAAGGGGTAGAGGACAAGCTCAGGGTGCAAGACAAGTGCTAGGTGCAGCAGCTGCTACAATGGTGGCTCCCACACAGGAATAGAAAAGGTGGGATTCACGTGATGCACTAGCACTTTCAGCTATCTCCCTTTCCGTAAAAAGGTTTATTATCCCGCACATTCGGTCATGCAAGACCTCAAAGGCAGCTTGGGATATTTTGGAGAGTATGTTTTCAGCCCGCAATGATGCCAGGGTCTCTTTCCAAAAGAGAAAGTTGACTCATACTCATATGGATGACGGTGACCCTATGTCTGAGCACCTCACTAAACTTCAGGATTTGAGAGAGCAATTGTTGAATATCGATGAGATCATTCCGGATTCAGAGATAGTCACTATCACTTTGAATTCTCTTCCCGAGCCTTATCTTGGTTTTCACACCTCATTAAACTTGTCTTTGAGGGGGGGTGGCAACCCTCTCACCTTTTATGAGTGATAGGACTTTTGTTGCTGGAAGAACATGGCTTCACGAGCTGGTGAGCATTCCATGCTTTTGAAATTCAAGCCCAAAGGAAAGGGGCAGTGTAAGCAGCATGCAAATCAGCCTTCACATTAGCATAAAGCTGATTCTAGACAGCCTTCTCACAAGGCTAAGAATGATGCAGAGAATCCCAAGAGAAAGGGTGTTTGTCATTGTTGCAAGAAGCTGGGTCACTACATAGGAGAATGCAAGAAAATAATTGCCAAGGAAAAGGAAAAGGATCCAAGTATGGCTGTCACAGATTCAGCTCCTCATGTACATGTTGGTGGTGATGCTTCAGCCAACTTAGTGGAAGAAGAGTATGCCTTTTTGACTTGCAGTCCTGATTTTCAGGTGGTTGCTCCAGATATTACAGCCACATTTGAGGATGACTCTTATGTTTTTCTGACTTGCAGTTATGAGCCTTCTAAGGATTCATGTGCTTTCAATGTCAATGAGTGTTTGTTTGATTCTCTGCATCCATCACCTGTTGGATAAAGGGTGTCTTGTGCAAATGATTCTTCTTCTTCAGTTCGTGGTATTGGTGAGATTGTACTTACAGCCATAGATGGCACAAATTTCAGAATTCATGATGTGCTTTATGTACTCGGAACCAAGAAGAATGTGCTTTTAGTGTCCTCTTTCTATAAAGTAGGATTTCAGGTTGTCTTTGAAGATGACAAGTGTGCGGTCCGAGATAGGGAAGATGATTATGCCTTGAGACTATTTGGCATGCTGTTTCATGGTCTTTTTCAGCTTGATGTTTTTGAGAAAAGATTAGATGATGCACTTGCAGTTTCTTCTCCCTAGAAGCATTTCCTATTTCAGATTCACAGCTTGCTGAAATTCATCTTTGGCATGAGAGAATGGGTCATCTAAATTATAGAGCTCTTGCCAAGTTACATTCACAGGGCATGGCAAATGATGTACCTCAAACTCACACAGTTTTCAAACATGTGTGTGAGGGTTGTCTTTTGGGTAAGATGCATCGGCTTTCTTTTCAAAAAGATTGTCCAAAATTCTCACAAAGGAAATTGCAGCTAGTGCACAGTGATGTTCGTGGCCCAATGAGGACAAATGCCATAGGAGGGTACAAATATTTCATGACTCTAATTGATGATTTTACAAGATACTGCTGCGTATATGCTTTAACAGCCAAATCTGAAGTGTTCTCATGCTTTCAGAGGTCACCCTCAATGAATTAGGATGCAAGCTTGTCATCCTCAACACAGATAGGGGGGGAGAGTATATGTCAAAGGAGTTTGATGCATTTTTGTCTCTTCACGGGGAATTGTTTACTCATGCACTACTCCTTATACTCCTCAGCATAATCCTGTTCTTGAAAGAAAGAACAGGTCCACTATGGAGATGGCCAAATCCATGCTTAAGGCCAAGTCCTTGCCTAATAAATTTTTGCTTGATGCAGTGATGTGTGCCAACTACGTGCTGAATATATCACCTACAAGGGCAGTGAGGACTATTACACCTTATGAAGCATGGAAAGGAAGGTTGCCTTCTCTTTCACAAATGAGAGTTTTTGGGTCTCTTGCATATGTACATGTACCACCTCAGCTGAGACATAAGCTTGATGATAAGGCAATCAAATGCATATTTATTGGTTACAGCCAAGAGAGCATAGGGTATCGGTATTACCAACCAAATACTGGGAAGATTATTGTCAGTAGAGATGTAATCTTTGCTGAACATTCAGCTTCTCCTCTTGTGGACTGCAAAGCTAAGCCAGAAGTTGACATGTTTGATGCCTTTGACTCTTGGTTACCTCTCCTTCCCAATACAAGGTATTCTGAGACGTTTCTAGAATACTTCAGGTCATACCATGGGAGGGGTTTGCGGCCATCATCTCCCGGTCGTATTGATGTCCTTTGGGCCCTGGTATGTGCCATGTAGCTTTAGTTATTGGCACTTAGGTTACCTAGTACTTTGTGTCTTATGACTCCTAGTACTAGTGGTACAACTAGGACACGGTCCTAGGGTTCCCCTTTATTTTGTACTTTGTACTTTTATTTCACAGTTGTTTATGTGACGGCTTTCAGCTTTCTAGTCCACGTTTGTACCTCCTTCCACTTCCTTGAGCCTACACTGTTCGTGTCACTCCATCCGTCGGAGACTATGGTGCATCCATACCAACTCTAGGCTTCCTTGTGTCCCTCCATGTCTTTCTTAATTAATCCCACCTGCTTCTTCAATTTTGTGGTGCGAAGAGTCTCAGAACTAGCAGGTGAAATGGATGATGCTCCTACTCTACCAACTGCTATAAGTGCATGGTAAAACTTTTTGTAGGCAGAAGTCCTTGCAACATTGAAGGGAATATTGCAAGAGTAGAAAAATTGCTTTTCTATAATTTCAGCCTCTTGCTTCAAGCGTGCTGTCCAAGCAGTCTATATAGGAGTAACTCTTGAAGTGACATCTGCTAGACCACGTGTCCTCTTGGTAGGAGGCCGTGGAGGAGCTAATGGCATAGCGGACAGCCCAACTGACATGGATGCCGATGGAGTCGTGCCATATAAAGGCTCAGTAAAGGCACTCCCATGCACCTGTGAAGACGATGTAGCTTACCCATACCACCTCTTGTGCTGTGACTGTGACATATCCACATCCCCGGTATCTGACTGAGATGATGTGGCAGTGGATGTGACGGTTGCCTGTATGCCCAACTTATTATGCTCTTGCAACACATTAGTATGAAGAACCTGTTCTGTGACCACAGGATGAAGGAGGGGTCGAATCTCTGCAAATTTGGATGGGGTACCTCCATATGCCAAGAAGATTCCCTCTGGAATGCCTTGGCAAGGACCTTTACCATGGCCTTCCTCCCATAAAAAATGTGCTCGAACTCGAGGGGCGGATCTTGTCGCTGTCTCACCACAAAACTTGCATACTGACCTCCTTGTGCCAAAGGACCCATTTATCTTTATAAAAATGGTATCTTGACATACATCCCGCCTTGGAAGCACACCGGCACCAGGACTCGAGGCAATGGTATGGATAATGGGAATTGGGATGAAGAAGTGCTTAGAAGTGTTGGAGAGGGAAGCCAAGTGCAAGGGGTTGACAAGGCTAGAGGCTAGTGTAAGGGTTGGAGAGGATAGAGAGAAATAGAGAGGTTGGAGAGGGTAGAGCGATGGAGAGGCTGAGGAGAGTAGGAGAGGCTAAAGAGGCTATGGTAGAGGGAATAGGAAGGGCAAGTAGAGGGTTTAGCAAGAGAGGGTAGAGTAGAGAGTGTAGGGAGTGATACGGAAGCAAGACATGGAGCAGGAGCAGCAAATTGGCAGTCCAAACGATGCAAACAGAAAAAGCCCGTCGGAAATCGCATGTACGGTTGTTTTACAGCAGGGCGTTTCTCCCAAGACAGTGCGTTTCGAGAGTTTCGGGGCATTTCGGTGCCCCTAAACGCGTTTTTTAGTAACACTGGATGAATGCCATGCAAGATAAGTTGCAGTCCATTAAGAAAAATCAGACCTGGAATCTTGTGGATTTGTCACCAGGCAAGAATGCCATAGGTACCAAATGGGTTTTCAAAGTAAAAAGAAAGTCCGATGGGTCCATTAATAGGTACAAGGCATGGCTGGTTGTAAAAGGCTATGCTCAGAAGAAGGGCATTGATTATGAGGAGACATTTGCTCCTACTTCCAAGATGAAAACTATCAAATCAGTTATTGCTATAGCTGTACGTTTTGATTGGAATGTTCATCAATTCGACATAAAAACGCTTTTCTTAATGGAGACTTGTTGGAAAAGGTTTATGTCAAATAACCTCTTGGCTTTGAAATTTCGGGTAATGCACATAATGTTTGCAAGCTCAATAAAGCTTTGTATGGGCTTAAACAAGCCCCACATGCATGGTACTCCAAGATTGATGCCTTTCTGACCAACAAGGGACTTCATATAAGTCCAATTGAAAGTGCCCTCTACATCAAGAAGGATGGGGGGGATATTTTGGTCATCATTCTTTATGTAGATGACATGCTACTCACACGGTCACATGAAGAAATAATTGCATATTTCAAAGCTGAATTGAAAGCTATATTTAACATGTCAGATTTGGGCATTGGCTACGCCGCTTATTTGTTGATCTTCATCTATCATTGGAGGGTTCTTCTCCAATTCTCACTATAGTCAGAGTGCTATAGCAATTGCAAAGAATCATGTGTTTCATGCTTGCACGAAGCACATTGAGGCTCATTATCATTATGTGAGAGAGAAGTTACTTGCAGGGGAGATCAGTATGATCTGTCTCCACACATGACAATGTTGCAGACATCTTCACCAAAGCATTTCCACGTGGGAAGTTTGAGGCATTTCATTGTGCCTTGAACTTATCTCCTTTTGGTGATTGATCCTTATCTTGTACATTATCACATTGGCACTGCAGGGGGGTGTTGGAATTATCGTCATAATTCATGGCAGTGAATGTATGACCAATAAATGGGTTAGGGACGGGGCACTTTTTTCTCATTAGAGGTTTCCCCCCTAACCACAGTTAGGACACTTAAATACAGTAAGTAGTTAGGATAGGTTTTGCTACTAAGACAAAACCTTAGTGACAAAAGATTAAGCTTGTACTTTCTTCTTATCTCTTCTATTCAGACCGTTTGCAGCTCTCTTGTTTTCTCATAGTTAGAGGTGCCTTAATAAAAATCCACACATGGTGACTTTACTGGAGGTTGAGTAAAAAGAAATAGGGTCTAACATAGTTTTTGGCCATTCTTATGTGAGAATTATTCAAATACATTACATTATTACACAACAAAAATAGAGTCAACAGGCTTTTTGCCATTCAAAATCTTCATAAACTAATGTAGGACGATTTTCTTTTGACGTAAAACTCATTGCTATAAATTTCAATGTTGTTTACTAGGAAAGTGGAGTCTCTAATTTGAGAGTTCTTCCCATAGAGACTTTGATATTTATGCTAAATTCATCTTAGTCGTCTAGTTAAGAAACATAGTTTTCGACACTGTTTGATTGAAAGAGAATGGATGCTTTTTTTTTTAAATTTACCGGTTGTGAGTTCTTCCACAGAAGTCACAAAAGGAAATTACGTTTTATTTGATAGGATGACATTGGGGACAAATCCATCTTTGTCTTCAATGCACTTTCTGTGGAGGAAAAGAAGGCTTTCCTTTTGAAGATTAAAAAACAAGCCAAAATGGATGATGGTGAACAATGACTAGCAGCATCCAAAATGCACAAATGTCAATGAAAAGGGAGACAAGAGGAAGCATGTTGGCATTTATTTCAGCAGTTTGGTATACCAAAACCTTGTGTATGTCATAGACTTGGGATAGGCATCAATAGAATATTTGCCTTGTCTTGTGCATAGTGTGACAAGAAATGTTTCTAGATTTTGCCAAGCATTTCGTCTAGAAATGGGTTTTTAAAATGTATTTTATATGAATTATATATAAAACATAAATAATTATCTTCAGATTCTCTCTCTCTTTGAAAAGAGCTCTTAAATACACATATACACATTGAGCACTCTCAAAAGAGTCAAGCAATAGGTGACAACCTGTACTAGGGTGTTCGGCCCAATTCATTGGCGTTTTGCCTATTTCGGTGAAACGTTTCTAAGTGTTTTGCCTGCTAGAAATGCGTTTTTTGGTTACACTACTTGTGCATGAAAATCTTGCTTGTGATGTAAATACTACTCACATTGGTGTAAAATACAAATAAAAATGGTATGAGAGCATGTATCATTTGCTTGTCAACGTAGTATATTCTTTAAACATTAGGGCTACAACTACAATTCAAACCTATTTATTCTTTAAACATTAGGATTGCAATTACAATTCTCTTTTTTAAGAGAATGTGAGAGTCTGATTAGTCTTTCTGTTTCACTTGAACGAAGGGTTGGTGTTCTGTCAAGTATTTACTATGAAGGATTATTTAAAAAAAACAATATTCGTCAGAGGAAAGTGAGATGTACAGGCAGCCTTTCTTTTGGAACTCTCATATCTAGAGTGATGGGCAGTTAAATAATCTTCGGTTAAGAGCAAGATGTCTTTTGTGTGTGTGTGCGCATTCAAGGTTGGGGGGGGGGGGGGGGCAAAGGAGAGAAGATACAATCTTGTCTTCACACATATTAGATACCATCCTAGGTTAATATTAAGTGTGTGCGCGTTCAGGGTGGGGGGGGGGGCTGAGGGGAGAAGATGCGAGCTTGAGGTCTTCACACATGTTAGATGCCATTCTAGGTTAATGGGGCCCTTGCCATTTAGCACTTTTTGCCTTCATTGAGTTATACTGCGTCCTTGTGGCCTTGAGCTTGGAATTAACCCCTTTGCCAATGCCAGTACATGATTTTAGTTCTCATGGACATGTAAGCTCTCTTGACGAGCCACCTTTGACCATTCGTTTAATATCTTAACCTAGAATAAACCTAGCCATGAAACAACATAGGCCAACACTCACCAAACCAAAGATAATTACCTATGTTATGTACATTTACTCTTTCTAGAGAGCTTTGTTTAGAGGTCCACTTGATTGTAACATTTTTTCTCCCTTCTCCAAATTCTTGGAAAGATCTATCCTCCTCATTTGCATAAGCTTTAGCAATATCCATAGCTTGGCTCATATTGGATCTTGTTAGAGATCACTTCCTACTTTTGGACCATGTGGTCTATTGCACTAGGATTTTTTGAGATATTTTGATCGTCAGGGGACTTGCTCATCTACAACATTAGTGACCATCCTTGTGTATTTCTATGGAAACTTTAGTTCTGCAAATTTCTTGTCATTTGCATAATCTTTAGCATTGTCCATAGCTTGGCTCATATTAGAATGTTTTAGAGCTAATATGTCCTACATTTGCACGATTTAGTATGACATTAGGTACTTTTGAGATACTCAAATTGTAATTGGGCTTGCTTATCTACTACAACTATATTCCAATTCAACAAACATACTTACGAATGAATGCAATTCATATTTTAATCCAAACTCTTATGATAACCAATTCACGTAATAGGTGTCAAATTGAAATTTTTTTAAGCAACAATAGGTCGCTTAAAACTCATTGAAAAAATATGTTCTTGCAAGATACATCACATCTCATGCAAACATTTCATTTTTTTGTGCTTGGGTGAACCCCTATCACTTGAACCCAAGTCTTGCACCCTTACATGCTTTCCCACTTATGAACACAAGGGCTTCCCTATGTCACATGTCCTCCCATGTCTTTTGAACTTTTGCTATTTGGCACTCTTGGCCTTTGCCAAGTCATCATACCTCATTATGGCCTTGACTTTAGAACTAATTGCTTCCACAATACAACATGCGGACACCTAGTCCTATTATCAAGAACATTGACAAAGCATCTTGGACCATTAGTTTAACATTGTGACCCATAAATATTTTGAGCCAACAAACCAATGTAGATGCATAAATTGACCTAGACCATATGTATAGTTTTCAAGATGTATTAGCCATTCTATGGGTTGTGTAAAGACCTTTGTCAACCAATCCAGCCAAGGTCATGTTAAAGTGGAATGTATCCGTAGGCATCTTTAAAGCTAGATACCATCCTAACGTCTTATTAAAAACCGTTCAATCAGTCCATTCAAGGTCATGTTACACCATAATTGGAATGGAACATGCATCCTTAATGAATTCTTTTTCAAAGAGTGGCATCCTTACCTCTAAATGTAAATACTCATGATAGCATGATAGCCCATTGTGTTGGGTGAGCTAGAGGAACTGATAGACGTCCTGTTGTCAAAATTTTACCAATATCTCACTAAAGGGCACTCAAAGACGTTGCAAAATATTAATCCAAGCAATATCAATAGCAATTGGTAATGCATAGGATCGTAAAAGAAAGTTCCTATTGAATGTAGTATAAGGGATGGACTTGTAATTAGTCTAAGTGTTGACTTGTAATTAGCCTAAGTGTTGCAAGATATATTGGTCAAAGATGGAGGTAATAAAATTTGATTGTTCTAAGTTTGATAACATTACATTACTTAAAGAATTTGTGGAGACTTGAAAGAATTGAATGTTTGTCCTTCAAGCTTAAGCTATTAGGCCAATAAATTTCTCTAGTCTTTACTAGCAGTGGAATAAGGAGAAGTCTTAAATAGAACCTAAGTCTTGGATGGCACACAAAGGATTGATGATTTGCATCTAGCTAGGAATTAATCACCTTTGACTCTACCATCCCACGGTTTGAATTTTGGACAAGGATAGTTTTGGAGTTGGGTTCTTATGCCACTTGTTACAAAATATGATGGTCCCCTCATATACATCCAACTGATGTTCTTTATGTATTCAGAGATTTCTCTTACTATTACCAATTTGAGAGTAAAATTGTAGTTTTAAGGGAGAGAATTTAAAAAGATGTGTTTTAGCATCCCTTGAATTGAATTCAGTGACCCTTTGGCGGAGGAACATACTGATCCTAGTAGGTCTATTCCCTCATTCCCAAGATTACATTCAAAGGCATCAAAGGCAATTATTCAACCTTTAAAGGGTCTCTCATAGGCATAATCTTGAAGGATAAATTTCTAGAATATAAGTTGGAACTAGCACAACTCTAAATCTATGCTTGCAAAAAGCTCTCCCAACTCCACATGTTATCTATTTTTTATTTACAAACAAAAGAGTGCTTTTGTGATTCTTGTCACCTTAGCAATTGTGAAACATACTTATATAGGGAATATTACTATAAAGCAAAGTAGTGTATTAAAGACATAACTTGTAGTTGTTAGTATTTGATCAATCTTAAAAAAACATACATGTAGTTTGGAACTATGCTATCATCCAATTGGCTAAGGAGACTCCTTTATCAATTCTAGAGATCCTTGGATTGTGGGACATGCTTGTAGACAAATCCTTAGAAATATTGTAGGTGAATTCCCTATTGGAAGGTAGTTCTCCCAAACTAATAATTGCCTTGAGAAAAATGCATTAGCATATCCTCCATGATTTCATATGTCTTTGTTTTCCCATCAAAGTGGGGATGATCAGCCAAGATCAAGCTTAAAGAACGTCCTTTCTCAAAAACTCTTGCTAGAAGTGTGATAAATTGGTCAGTAACTCACTAGGCAAACCATAAAGTCCAAGAAGTTGGTAAATAAACGGTTGTGCTAATTCCTCTAAAGAATCTAACTATAAACACTTCCAAGGTTTAAAATATATTAAGATGGATCGACAAAACTACTTTAAAGATGTACATTTATGCTATTATGAATCTCCAATCACTCTTCAAAGGGTCATTTTTTCTCAAAAATCCATTCTATCCTCACATGAGCCTACTTTATCTAAATTTACAATTAGAAAGTGAGATTTAGAACCTTCTAATCCCAAAGCTATCCTTATCTTGATGCCATTTGAACTCTATAAAGGTGATCACAAGGCACGATTGGAATTCCCAAACTTTGTACTGGTTTATGGTGAATGAAGAAGAGCCAAGCTAAAAAATGATGCGAACATCTTGATCTAAGACTTTCCTATTTATCTTGATTAAATGATTAGGGTCAAAAAAGAAACTAAGCTTATAATCGCAACACTAGTTTCAATGGAGAAAATCAATGAATCGTCGTTGAGGTAAATCATCTAGGCAACCGTTAGTCTTCAAGGGAAATCCTTCTTCAAGTGGCCCTCGTTGCATACATCCAAAACATAGGCCCTCTTTGTAAGTTTTGACCAATTCTAAAGGAGCAGTTTTCTTCTTTGAATGTGATGTGTTTGATTATCCTTCCTAAGAGTAAAACAAATTCTTTTTCCTATTAAATCCACCAGTTTTCTCATTGGTTGGGATATTTGTATTCTTACATGTGGCTACAATCATATCATCATCGATCTTCATGAAACAAATCACTTTTCAAAAATGAAATCTCATTCCTAGAAACTTTTCTATGGTGGTCTCGATGAATCCCTTTTTGCTTTTGTTTTCTAAAGAAATATGTTGGCTTTTATTATACGAGGAGTGTTGAGATATCAAGCTCTACCCCCGATATATCTCCTGGATGACTATCATTTATGTCACCGCCTATGTTAGTTGTACTCGTGGTGTAGTTAGACTACCACGTATGTTTTTGGTTTGGGTTCACATATGAACCACGTATTCTAGGTTTTGACATATAGGGTATTTCCCTCTTCTATTGTATTGTTGTTGTGTGCAAAAGTGAAGAAAGGCTTCACCCTCCAACCTTGTGTCCTCTCTCTTTTGTGTGTTGTGAAGAAAGCTGAACTTGAGTCTCCTATCTCTCTCCCTCATTCTTTACATGGTATCAGAGCCTTGTTCGTGGTAAGGAGCTCAAGAAAGCAAGCCAAGTTTGTGGTGTCTTGGTAAGAGGACCAGTGTTGCTTTCCTATTTCGAGTTTGGGAGCAAATCTCTGCAGGTAGCACAGCCAGAAGTGCAGGAGTGCACTGTTGCAGATTGAGAGGCCCTTCGCGGTGTGGCGAGAGCGCAGTATATGCTGCGGGAAAGGGCAAAGCCCTTGGTGACTTTATTTTTTTGATTTGGGGCCGTTTCGGGGCCCGTTTTGGAGGCGGAAGTTCTTCGCAGACATTCATAAAAAGGCCCTGTTTTTCGCTGTGTGACCACTGCGCGGCTAGTCGGTGGAAAGGTGCCACCGAAATTGCATCGTATGCCTGTGTGCAGAGATATTGGGAGTTGCAGATTCATGCCTGTTGCCTGTTGATGCAAAATCGTCACTAGGAAGTGACTGTGTAGTGAAATACCACTTTCGTCAGTGTTGCAGATCTGCCCCTGTGAGGCTTTTTGCAGAAGTTTTGCTATTTGCCCTTGTGAGGCATTTGCTGTGTTTACAGGTTGCTGTTGCAATTCGTGATTTGTAAAATGTCTGAGAATCTGTCTACCATTGTCAGTGAGAAGCTTGACAAGAACAACTTCCAAGCATGGAAGTTCAGGATGACAAACTTCCTTATGGGAAAGGGAGTTTGGGATTACATCAGTGGTGAAACTGCAGAACCAGTTTTGGGTACTGCTCCCACTCCTGCTGAATTGAAGGCCTTTAAGGAATGGCATGAAAAAGCCAGAAAATGCTTGTATTGGCTATCTGTTAGCATTTCAGACTCTATGATTGTGCATATACATGATGTAGAGACGCCTAAGGAGGCATGGGATACATTGGTAAAGCTGTATAGCACAAATACCAAAGCACGAAAGATGCAGCTAAAGCAGGAGTTGCACAATGTGTGCAAAGGAAAAATATGAATATAAATGAGTATTCCTTGAATGTGAAAGGCCTTGCAGATTCTCTTGCCTCCATTGGAGCACCTGTTGATGATGAGGACTTAGTGTCCGTGACCTTGAATGGTCTTGGGAAAGATTATGCACAGTTTCGGACATCCATTGGAGTCCGTGAAACATTTCCTGATTTTCAGGAACTTATTGCTCTCTTGCTGAGTGAAGAGCAAAGGAATGGTGGTTCAGCCACCTCAACTTCTCAAGAGACTGCTTTCTACTCGAATACAGGTAGAGGCAGGGGTAGAGGAAGAGGCCGTTTTGGTGGCCGTGCAGGAAATCAGAACCAACAGCAACAATAGGAAAACCAGTCCTATGGAGGAGGACGTGGTAGTTCTAGAGGCAGGGGGAGCCAAAGAGGCCGTGGTTCATGGCAAAGGAACCAGCAAGTAAATAGCAGCACAGAATGCTATTATTGTGGAAAGCCTGGACACAAGGAGAATACATGCTATAAAAAACAGAATGACATCAAAAGTGGGAAGTTGCAGCAAAGCAACTATGCATCATCAAGTGGGCATGGTGACGATAGAAATGAGCACCTTTTTGTGATGCAGCATATGGTTAACTCCATGTCAGGAGATGCTGCAGCTTGCAATGATGTTTGGTATGTTGATTCAGGTGCCTCTAACCACATGACCAGTCATGGTGAGTGGTTTCATGATGTTAGAAATTTGGATAAGCCAGGTTATGTTGAAACAGGTGATGATACTGCGCACCCAATTACGCAGGTTGGCAAAGTGCCATTGGCTATGCAGGATGGCAAAACGAAGTACTTGGCAGATGTACTTCATGTTCCAAAAATCACTAAGAACCTGGTTTCAGTTGGCCAGATGGTTGAGCAAGGTCTGCAGGTTAGATTTAATCCTGATGGATGCTTCGTTGAGGACTTGAAAAATAAGTGCCGCTTGGTTGCGAAAGGCAACAAAAATGGCAGAATGTTCACCTTGGATGTTGATATGCCTGAGGTGAAAGCCGCTATGTTTGCGCATGGGAGAGGTGTCATTGCAGATATTGAGATATGGCACAAGCGCATTGGGCACGTGAATATACAAAGGCTGAAATCTATGCAAACGAAAAACATTGTTGCAGGTTTGCCTAAATTCAGAGTTGAGGGAATGCAAAAGGTATGTGAAGCATGCCAAATGGGTAAGCAGGCCAGACATGCATTTCCCAAAAATGCTAAGGTGAGCAGAAGACCTTTGGAAGTGATCCATTCAGATGTTTGGACAACCAAAGCTGCTTCTATTGGTGGATGCCATTATTATGTGACGTTTATTGATGACTACACTAGGAAGGTGTGGATTTATTTTATGAAGCACAAAAGTGAAGTGTTCAGCCATTTCAAGGCTTTTAAGGCCATGGTTGAAAAAGAGAAAGGTGTGCATATTAAAGTGCTAAGATCTGATGGAGGGGGAGAGTACTTTTCAGAAGAATTTTGTGAATATCTGAAAGAACAGGGAATTCAAAGGAAGTACTCATGCAGGTCTACCCCTCAGCAGAATGGGGTTGCAGAAAGGAAGAACAGCATATTGCAAAAGTAGGACGGGCGATCCTAAATGAGAAAAACATGCCTGATTATTTTTGGGCTGAAGCAGTAGCAACTGCTGTTTATATTATGAACAGAACCCCCACTGCAGCTGTCCATGGCATGACGCCTGAAGAAATGTATACAGGCCAAAAACCAGATATTTCTCACTTGAAGGTATTTGGTTGCATAGCTTATGTTCATGTTCCTGATGAGAAGAGAACAAAGCTGGATCCAAAGGCAGAAAAATGCATCTTTATTGGATATGCTCTGCACCAGAAAGGGTATCGCTGTTATAACCCTTCCACCCGCAAAATGCAAGTGAGCAGAGATGTTGTTTTTGATGAAATGAGCAGCTGGTATGCACCAACTGTTATGGTAGGAGATGCAGATGCAGGAAATGGGAATGCTGCAATAAATGCAGAGCAGCAATCTCAAGCCTTGAGTGGACCCAGAGAGTCCTCTACTACTGGATCTAATGCATGGACAGGGAGATTGAGATCTAGTGAATCGTCACATGGCAGTCCTGATAGTGTTGTGCAGGTATCACATAAGGGAAAAGAAAAAGTGGACCATGCTCCAGTGTTTGATGTGTCTGCTGGTAGCTCTCATGTTGATGGAGAGTCAAGCGGCTCTGAAATGAGCCTTGATGAGGAACTTGGGATTCCTTCTGTTGTTACACCTGGTGCAAGGAAAAGCAGGCATGATTTAAAGACTCCTGCAACTGATCCAGTTGTACGGAGGTCCACTCGTATTAAGTATCCAGTTGATAGGCTGAGATATGATGGGTATACAGCACATCACTATGCTTATATGGTCAAGGCTCTAGAGGAGCCAGAGCCCACATGTTTTGAGGATGCAGCAGGGCATAAAAATTGGGAAGCAGCTATGGATGAAGAGATGGCTGCCTTGGATGCAAACCACACTTGGGATTTGATGCCTTTGCCTCATGATAAGAAGGCTATTGGCTGCAAGTGGGTTTACAAAGTAAAGCACAATGCTGATGGGTCTGTTAGCAGGTACAAGGCAAGATTGGTTGCCAAAGGTTTTGCGCAGACATATGGAATTGACTATGAGGAAACTTTCAGCCCAGTTGCAAGGATGGCAACCGTGAGAGCAGTAATTGCTATGGCTGCTGCAAAGGGATGGTCTTTGCATCAGATGGATGTGAAAAATGCCTTCTTGCATGGTGACTTGCAGGAAGAGGTTTATATGATGCAGCCAGAAGGTTATGAGGATGATGCACACCCCGATTTTGTATGCAGGTTGCGCAAAGCCTTGTATGGCTTAAAACAGGCGCCGAGGGCATGGTCAGACAAGATAGGGCAATATCTTGTCACTATTGGATTTCAGATTTCCAATTCAGATTTTTCACTTTATGTGAAAAGGACAAACAGAGGGATTGTGCTTATAGTCATCTATGTTGATGACTTGATTATTACAGGTGATAGTGATGCAGACATTAAGGAAGTGAAGCTGCTGTTGAAGCAGAAATTTGAGATGAAGGATTTGGGAGAGCTGCGTTACTTCTTGGGCATTGAGGTTATTAGATCCCCGAGTGGGATATGGCTGTTGCAAAGGCAATACGGTTTGGACATGCTGTCCAAATATGGGATGACAGGCTGTAAGCCTATATCTGTTCCATTGGAGCAGAATGTGAAGCTCAATGCAGAGTCAGGTGAGCTTCTTGAAGATATTACTATGTACAGGCGCATAGTAGGTAGCTTGATTTACATGACTATAACCAGACCAGATTTGAGCTATGCTGTGGGGCTGGTGAGTCAGTTTATGCAGGCACCGAGGAAGCCACATTTGGATGCGGCTAGACGCATACTGCGGTATGTGAAGTCCACATTGCATTATGGACTGTTTTATGAAGCTGGGTGTGCATTACAGGTACATGGATACACAGATGCTGACTGGGCTGGTAGTGTCTCAGACAGGAGATCTACTAGTGGTTTTATGTTTTCCCTTGGGAGTGGTGCCATCAGTTGGAGCAGCAAGAAGCAGCCAACAGTTGCCTTGTCGAGCACAGAGGCTGAGTACAGGGGTGCAGCAATGGCTGCATGTGAGGTAGCTTGGTTACGGAAGCTACTTGCAGATATGGGACAGTCAGTTCATGCAGTAGTTGTCATTCATTGTGACAACATTAGCAGCATCATGCTTGCTAATAACCCAGTTTATCATGCTAGAACGAAGCACATTGAGGTGCATTATCACTTTGTGAGAGAGAAGGTTCTAGCTGGTGAGATTGATCTTGTCTATGTCAGCACTGAGGAGCAGGTGGCTGATATTTTTACGAAGGCATTGGGTACCGAGAAGCTTCGCAGATTTAGGAGCTTGCTTGGTGTACGTGAGATGGATTTGAGCTTGAGGGGGAGTGTTGAGATATCAAGCTCTATCCCCGATATATCTCCTGGATGACTATCATTTATGTCACCGCCTATGTTAGTTGTACTCGTGGTGTAGTTAGACTACCACGTATGTTTTTGGTTTGGGTTTACATATGAACCACGTATTCTAGGTTTTGACATATAGGGTATTTCCCTCTTCTATTGTATTGTTGTTGTGTGCAAAAGTGAAGAAAGGCTTCACCCTCCAACCTTGTGTTCTCTCTCTTTTGTGTGTTGTGAAGAAAGCTGAACTTGAGTCTCCTATCTCTCTCCCTCATTCTTTACAAGGAGAGACCCCAAAAAACAAACCCCCTCATTTACAATGATGGATTAACAAATAGGGCACATTGCTAAGAGCCCACGGTGCCTAAGCAGCAGGATGTCTAACCAAGAAGATATCCACTCACCTCACGAAGACTCAAACTTGCCACAAGAATTTATTCCTGAAGATAACATAAAAATCCACGTGTGTCATCCTCAGAAAACCCAATAGAGAAAACTCACAATACGTCCTTTGAGATCCATCTTGAGACACAAGTTGATTCCTTACTATCAAACCAAACAATAACACAACTGCCCACAGAAAGGGCTAGCATGTGGTAATGTAAAGTGCATCCCCTTTGAGTCACTCATCAAAGACATTCTGCAATTCAAACCTAGGGAGAAACGATCAATTAAAATGGACCTTTGGATAGACCCCTCTAGAAGCTGCCAAAGATTGCACAACACTGGACAAGCCCAAAGAAGATGCTAGACCCCTTGTATAGAACTTCCACACATTGGACAATCGGGATTCATGGCTACCGACTTAGCCAACCGGCCCCTCATGGGCAACCAAAAATGTAAAACCCTCAAGCCGATCCTGCCACCATCTTGGCTACAACCTCAACCTCCACTTACACTTAAGAATTCGTACCAAGGAATGCTCCATTAATTTCTTATATACAAATTGGACAAAAGTATTCCTTAAGTGGGACTCTCCATGCACTACCCCTCATCTCTAGAGTTCTTATTTGTATACAGCTGCATCTTCCTCACTGCTCGTCTTGACACATAAAATCATCCCAACAAGGTTAGTATGTAAGGGGGGGTGTCGGTATTTAGGGTAAAGAAGATGGAAAAATCCAAAGATGGATTGTGTGATCTCATTTAAGGGGTGCCCATATAGAGAGTGATGATGGTCTTGAGATGGCAAAATCCTAAGGGGGATTTTGTAATCATTACACGCTCAAGCTAACGTATAGAACAAAGGAGTAGGAAACGAGATACTTTGGAACTCCCTCCAAGTAGCTCATCTATAATGGATAGCTCGAGACATGGTAGCACACAATACTCCGAGGAAGGAAGTAAGGTCTCCTCTGAGTAACTCTTTTGGAGAAACAGGATCCTTCTAAAAGGATACTATTTTGATGAGCAAGTTTAGAAATGCATCTCCATATGGAGAAAGATACTGAAAAGTACAAGGGAACATGACTTTCCGCACTTCACCCATGTTCTTTTTTATAACCCTTTGCTTGAGGGCATGGTTTTGAGAGACTTTTTATACCAAGATTGTGTTGTGTGTAATGTTGTTTTGGAACAAACAATCTTGGATAATATCTTATTTACCTGGAAGCTCCACAAAAACCTATTAGGGTTTTTTTAATTCTCCAACAAAGACCTTTTATGCTAATGATGAGTCACATTGCTTATGCCATAAGTATGAACGGTTTATCAATAAAAATGGGGTCATGTGATTACTTGTAATTTAGGGATAGTTGACTATGAACCATTAAGATTAGAACTCATGAAGGGACTAAACCACATCCCTGCTAAAAGACCTTGTGTGCTTGATGCTCAAAAAGCTCTAGAGCAGTTGTGCCACTTTACTTGGAATATCCTCACCTTCTACAGTACACGTGTTCAGAAAGTTTTCTTATGTATACACAGCTTGAGCATGCTCGATATTCTTTTGTACAGTAGCCAAAATGCTAGAGAAATCTTCAGTAAATTGATCAGCAGCCTCTACTTGGTGCTTAAGGCAGAGGTCAATGGAGTAGGAATGGTCTTTCCATAGACAATTTGGAATGGAGATTTGCCAGTAGCAAAGTGCTTAGTGTTATTGTAGGCAAATTGTAATATGTGTATAGATTTGTCCCATTTGCCTCGCTAACCAGATGCGTAAGCACGTAACATGTCACAAATAGTATTTTGTGTGACCTTAGTTTGGCCATTAGACTTGGGATGAAAAGCAATGGAAAAATCTAACTTCGTACCAAGATTGTCAAAGAGTGCAGTCCAAAAGTTACTATAAAATTTACTATCCTAGTCTGGCACGATTACTTTTGGAAACCCATGGTGTATAAAGATGTGCTTGATGAACAAATGAGTAGCCTGAACTGCGGTCAAGGTCTTCTTACAAGGAATAAAGTAAGCCTACTTGCTAAATCTATCAATGATAGTCCAAATCATATCAAAACCTAAGCTAGTCATAGGAAATCCAGTAATAAAGTCCATAGAAATCTGCTCCCATGGGCCATCAAGAATTGGTAAAGGCATAAGTAAACCTTGATATTTACCCTTGTAGCTCTTGACTTTTTGACAAATAAGACATTGTGTAATAAAAGTTGCAACATCAACTTTAAGCTTAGGCCATAAAAAATCTTGAATTATAGTCTAATACGTAGCAGCGACGCCTCTATGTCCCATGTAGGGTGGTTGATGTACCTCTTCTAGTACCAAGTGTCGAAATGGTGCAGTGACACACAAGTGCTTTTCATAGAATAGATAGTCATTATGAATGGAATACGAGGCCATAGGGGTGCTATTAGCTTGCTTAATCTTATGCCAAATTTTTGAAAAGTCTCAATCAGTAGGATAGTCCGCCTTCATAGGCTCGAAAGGGTCTCCCTTGATGACTGAGATATTATTTATGCTAGGTCGACAGCTCAGTGGATTGGCAACTACATTGTCTTTGCCTAGTTGATATTGGATCATCGTTTTAAAGCTGTCAATAAAGGCAGCTCATTTAATGTGCCGATCCGAGATCACCGGCTGAGTAAGGAGGTGTCTAAGACTCTAGTGATCAGTCCTAATGAGTAACTCGGAACCCATAAGATAGTGTTTCCAGAGTTTAAGGGCATGCACCATAGCGGCTAGTTCTTTATCATACGTGGAATAATTTAGCTGTGCTGGTTTTAATTTACGTGACTCGAATGCAATTGGATGGTTATCTTGCATGAGCACAGCCCCAAAACCCTGTCCACTAGCATCAGTAACCATGACAAAAAAGGGTCTCGTAAAGTCTGCCATGGTCAAAACTGGTGTGTGCGTCATTGCACCCTTAAGTCGTTGAAAAGCTAAAGTGTGCTACTCACCCCAAGAGAAAGCACGAGTCTTATGCAGTAGTTCGATCAATGGATGTGCCTTATGTGCAAAATTTCTAACAAATCTGCGATAGAAACTACACAGTCCTAGAAAAGATTGTAACTCATGGATATCTTTAGGTTGTGGCCAGTTTACTCTCACTTCTACCTTCTTGGGATCTACTCGAATGCCTTCAGTTGAAACAATGTGTCCAAGACATTCAATTTCAGGCTGGAAAAAAGAACTTTTCTACGGGTTGGCATACAGTTGGTTCTCACATAAGAGAGAGAAAACAAGATTCAAGTGTTTCTCATGTTCCTCTCGACTCTTGCTATAAATCATGATATCATCAAAGAAAACTGCCACAAAGTCTTGATAGGGTAGGAAGATACGATTCATCATCCGACTAAATGTGGCAGGTGCATTGGTCAATCCAAAAGGCATAACAAGAAATTCATAGTGACCAGTTTGGGTTCTAAAGGTAGTCTTGAAAATATCGGGCTCGATCACTCTCACTTGATGATATCCTGACTTAAGATCAATCTTGCTAAAGATTGTGGATCCTTTCAACTTATCGAGTAGATCATCAACTCTCAGAATGGGGTATCGATTTTTCATTGTGATTTTATTTAAGGCATGATAATCAATGCACATTCGGAAAGTTCCATTTTTCTTCTTGACAAGAAGAACGGGTGCCCCAAATGGTGAGCTACTAGGTCAAATTAGGCCTCTAGCCAAAAGATCTTCTATTTGGGATTGAATCTCTTGCTACGTAGTAGGATTGTGCCTATATGGTGATTTACATGGTGGTGCGCTACCTAGAATAAGGTCAATCTTATGATCCTCAGGTCTAGATTGAGGTAGACTAGGGGGTAAGTCTTCCATAAAGCAGTGGTCATAGGTAGCTAGAAAAGGATCCAAAGGCTCTTGCTTAGTTTTCTTAGTCTCAGGACTAGCCTCAATCTTATTGACCATAACCAAATATGTCTTTTCATGTTTGCGCAAAGCTCTTTTAGCTTGGGTATGTGACAATGTAGGCCAAGAGGGAAGATTCTTGTCGCATTATAGAGTCATAGTCTCAGTGCCTTGAGTTAGAGTAATGGTGCATTCAAGATAATCAGGTTTGGCATTATGATCGACGTGCCAAGGCATCCCTAGAATGAGATCTTGCTCACGCAAAGGAGCGACTAAGAAATCACGGCTCTCAACTAATGGCCCTTATGTCACCTCAAGATCCTTAACCATTTGCAAACAATTATAATTCGATCCTTGAAAAGCTCATTTGACTTGATATTTTGTTTTGATGGTTGCGAGCCCTAACTTTTCAACTAAACTTTGTGAAATGAAATCATGGGTGCTTCCATCATCAAATAAGACACTATGTTCTTTTTCGTGCAATAGTGTAGTCATATGTAACAAAGAAGTACGAAAATAAGATGCACTTTTACCTAAATAACACTTACCTGAAGGGGTGTAGTAGGCATCTTCAGTGTTGTCCTCCTCATCCTTGCCCTCTTGCTTGAAAGATTTATCATGGGATCCATCATCAATGTAGTTGATCTATGCGGAGTTGTTGCACTGACTATTACCGTTGGTACGCCCATTGGCTCTCCCTCCATTGCCTCCATTGTTGTTGTTGGTAGCATTCTTTACTTGGGTACATGTCTTGTGTGTAGCAAGTGGATTCTTTGGTTATTCATAAGAGTAGTGTCCCTTCTCTTTGCATTCGTAACATGTGACAAGTTCTTTGGTTCTTTGACTAATACGTGACTTAGCAGGTTTCCAATTAGACTTACCATCATATCTACCAACTTTACCTCTTACATCCTCTTGCTTGAAGTATGAAGTATGCTTCTTTGCTCGAGGGGTGCGAGTAGCAAAGCTTCTTCCCTACTTTCTTTCTAACTCTAATGCGAAATCCATAGCATTAGAAGTTGTAAATGGTCGAAGCATACATACATTAGCATGAATAGTAGGACGTAAATCCTCAACAAAGGTATGACATTGCTCCTTTTGGGACACTTTCTCAATAGTTTGCAATTGAAGTAGAGAGGAAAGATATTTCTCAGTGTATGTGTCCACACTCTCATTATCCAACTGCCTCAATCTTCGCCATTGCTTGCGAGTATCCTCTTCAAACTGTGTAGGTAGTAAGCGCTTCTTGATTTTATCTTTGAATGCTTCCCATGTCTTTAAAACATGAGTGATTTTGGCAACCACACTCCACCATAATTGTGCACTGCTTGTCATATGACTCGCAGCAATTTTACCTTCTCGATCTCTTTGTGCCGTTCTCCCAAAAAGTATTGATTGAAAGAACTAATCCACAAAAGTAAAGCTTGTCCATCTCTTTTACCATCATATTTTAGAAAAGAAAAAGTTTTGCGATTAATCTTACCAGACTTCTTCTTATCACAAAGCTTGATTCTTATCACAAAGCTTGAGTGCTTTCAAGATGGCCTTTCCCACGTTGTCTTCATCGCTGGACTCATGTGAAGGAGTAGTGTCATGATGTCGTCATAGTGAAGTCTTCACATGTCGCTTCTTCTTCCTTTGATGTCTCATCTTGCTTCTTCCATGCTCACTATCACTGGTGTCTGATGATTTGTTGCTTTCACTTTTTTCATCATCTCTGTCCTTCATACGCTTCTTTGTGACTTCAGTCATCTCTTTTAACACTCGATTTGTGTGTTCTTCGTTGGCTTTATGCGTGTCGCACATGTTGCGCATGTACTCAAGTTCCTACTCAAGGTCCCGTGCATGATGTTTCCATGCATCCAGTGAAACAGATGCATGCATAGGTTCCTTGTCCTCAATCGATATAGGTGACTTCCAAGTTGTCGTCACTTGGCATAGAGCATCTTCAATCTCTTGACATTGTTGCTTCTCATGATGATAGCGTTCTCGCCATTCTTCCTCAGTAAGTGTCGTCGGTGTTGAACTTCTTCTTGACCGATGGTGATCACTTTCCACATCCTCATCATGATGTAGATCTTCAGGATAACCTATCTCTGATGGAATACGCCTTCCAGACATAGTTAAGTATGTGCATGGTGCAAAGAAGAAATCACTATGAAAGGAAATACACACAAACACAAGACTTATCTCAATTCGGTTTCCAAGATTTGAAAGCGGCTATTTGTCGAATAGTGTCTCTGTGGGCTCTTGAACTCACATGATTCCAACAAGTGAATCCACGTTGCAAGGTACAAAGCAAAGCTCATGTCCGATAGCACTTGTAGACTACCTCCTGCTCTTGTGAACACTTGCTTTTGAGATTCTCCTCTTCCAAAATCCATTGGGTTGCTCCCTTGTTTGCATTTTTGCCTTGAAGGATATCTTTATGACTAGGAACTTTAAAGAATAGAGCAACAAAGTGACTTGATCTAGTGGATAGTCACCAATTCTTAAGGGGACTTGAGCTAGAACAGTACCAGGATGGGGGACCTCCTGGGAAGTTTTGAGAGCAATCTCCCAAGGCTTCCTCGCATGCAGCCAACGGTGCCAATAGTGCCTTCAGTGCCAGGTATGCCAAGGACTATGTCAGGTGTGCGTTCACCTTCGACTTGTCTACGTACAATCGACTTCTTTTGTTGCGATTTTTTTTTTCACCGCACGTTTTCCTGCTTGCGAGCCATTCTGCGCTATTTGCTTCTATTGCTTCGAACTTCGTTGCATTCTTATATGCGGTGTTCGTGTCCGCAATCTGATGCGTGCTGTGGTTTCTTGTTCAAGGACGCAGGGTGCGTGTGCTTTCCGTGCTATGGACGACGAACCCTGGCTCTAATACCACTGCAACGGGAAACGCTCACGGAACTTGTAAATCCTTGAAAAACATAGCAACACTCTTTGAAAATACGCACAAACTCTCAAAACTTATAAACTAAAGAGACATAAACAAGCGTGCTGGGTACAATCTCCCCCCATAGGTGTGGTGCTCTCCTTCCACCTCCTATGTGTTTATGTATATTCCCCAAAAAGCTTCTGAGCAAAAATCATACAAAAGCCTCTGTGCTTTCCTCCATACACCCTTTTACAAAAAGCCCATCCTCTAGAATAGCTAGCTTTTTCTAAAAACAAAGCTTTTTCTAACTTTAGTTTATACACTTAGCCAAGCCACTAATATTCCATTATTTACGCCCAAAATATGGTAGATCATGCTTGCCAGATGCCATCGCCCGATCAATTACTCTTCCCCTGGATTCACACGATCAATAGTAATGAAATATTTCAAGCATAAGATAACCTTGGAATTAATCACCACAATCAATCAACCTTTCAGTATTATAGCAATGCGAAATCAATAAATCACATATGAATGGTGCACACATGCGACACATACCATCTCATGGTGCACCTGATGCTACACATGAATAAAATCATACGAATGGTGCACACATGCCACACATACCATCATTGTGTAAGTGGTGCACACAATGCTACACACTCATATAGCCCGCAGCCATATATCCAGCCATGTAGGAGCACACATGCATCACTACGGAACAACGAGCACATATGCATCAGCTGCACGATAAAAATGGTGGATCTTACTAAACTAAATACTGAAGGATTAAATTATTGGGATAATTCCAATTCTCGTAACAAAAACCATCCAAATGATGGAAGCCATATGTGAGTCAATGGTTTGCTCTATTGAAAATTTTCATTTGGAATCTACTTAATGTTGTGAATGTAAACTTAGTAAGGTAATTTTTGAAATATTGATTTAATTAAAATGAATGGTACAATCTCATGTCATGATATATGCATCCTTTGCTTACCTTAGATTAACTCATGATTTAATTGATCATAGTCTAGTGGACAGACTCCAAATCTTGAGGAAACCTAGTGATCACTTCTATAGAGTTTGAATGGTGTCGAATAGAGGATAGATTTTGGACCAAATGATTACAAATATTCATTTATAGGTTTAGGATTACATGGAAGAGTTTCCATTGTTATGAATCTTTGGAAATATTTAATGTATCACATGATCCTGCTTTTGAAACCTTTTTAAATATAGCTAGTTCCTTTCTCTTTTGATATTTCTATTGTTTGTCATAAACAAATACCTGTAGAAACTTAAGAGGAATTATTAATCAAAAAAGAAATGAAGTATCTCCAAAGGAATTATGGGTTAACACTATTCAAGGTGTCGGCAGCCATAAAATAGATCTACTTCTTGGTACTACACTTGTCTTTTTGAATCCTTACAGGTTAAGTCAAAAGGAAGAAGAGATTGCAAGCTAAACCCATAGATGATTGGTTTAGAAAGAGGAGGCACTAGGAAAAGTTGGAAGAAAGATTTTTGCAAGGCCAAATTAATTAGAGTGGGCTAAGGTTAAATTTGATATTTAAAGACACTCATAATTAAAGGAAAAAGGCTAATATTTTTTTAGGAAAAAAAGAGTTGGAACATGAAATGAAAGAAAAAAATATGTAAATTATCAACTATATTATTGAGAATAACTATTTTTACAATTGTTCAAGTGGATGGCAAAGAAAGTTGCATGACCATTTGAATTCAAGATGGTTGTTTTAACACAGAAGTAGTTGCATTTTAAAGAAACTATTCTATTAATCCCAATGTATATTATTTCAAATTTATTGGTGATGAAAGTTGGTAGTCATCATAATGAGGGGTCTTATCATGATATGGAGAGATGGAAACTCTTGGAGATGTTATGTCTTAGAGTACATTCAACAGAACATATATCATATGGGAAAGAGATGAGACTTATTTAAAGGAAATCCTCAGAATACAAAGTACATCTTTAGATTTTAGAGTAGGATATAATCTCATATGGAAGGAAACTATTGGAACTTGAACAAGTGCATTAGTTTTCTTGCATGGATGAAGATTACTAAACTCACAAATGATGGTCTTTTTAATGATAAGCCTTGTTAAATGGTCCATATCATGAGGCAGGAAAGGGTATGAGATAGAGCATGCAATTACTGAAGGCAAGGGGGAGAGATGTGTTTAACCATAACAATAATGTATACTATAAAGAAAGAGGATAACTACAAAGAAAGGATAACAATAAGGTATAACAATAAGAAAGAGGATAACAATAACAAGGTATACTATGAAGAAAGAGAATAACAATAACAATAAGGTATACTATGAAGAAAGCAGATAACTACAAAGAGATCATATCCACATGTCAATTCTGCATTATTGTATTAATAATAATAGACTTATAATTATGCATGAAGTAGCACCTTTAAGAGTTGATCACATCACTAAAGCCATTATCTTTTAGGATAGTAGAAGGTTTGTTCTTTTAAATGTGGATGATTTCAACCATCACCCTTCTAAATTTGATTCTAGAAGTAATATATTAGGAGGCATGAATAAGTTCATTAACATTCCTTGAGGGGAAGAATTAGGATTCATATCTTATTAAGATTAGTGGATGAGTTCATTGACATTGATAAAGGTGAAGAGGACATTGATGTTGTGAAGACTAGAGTAACTGGCCAATAAGTGCCATTTTCTTGGAGTGGATGAGTTGTGAGATCATGCAAAGAATCAAGATGAAGGACAAAGAATGCAAGCAAATATGATGTACATGAGGAGCCAAAATAAACATACAAATGTATAAAAAGGAAGAGGATCCACGTGGCTTCACCTCAAGACATGCAAGAAAAATGTGTGGCAAAAGAGGGAGAGTGAACAAAAGGAGTAAATATATCCTTGTGTACTTTACTTGCTTCCTTCAAAATGATAAGACATAATAAACTTCAATCTTCTTGTAAATACCAAGAGATTTTTAGTAATTCATATCAACTTGTGACAAGGTTATCACATGGAACATATCAGGATTAAGTTGGTAAGGCTAAAGAAGGCATGAAATCCAACATTAATTAGAACACAAGAAGTCCAAAGCAAGGGGTGGAGCTTTATGGTGGGTGGAAGCAACTCTTTATATTTTTTGGAGAAGAATGCTTTGGTCAAACCACACATCTCACAAACTCCCTAATGGTGGTGAAGAGGTCACCAAGCATCTTCCAATGGCATTAAGATAGAAAATAAGTAACCCAATATTAATAGTGGCAAATACCCCACCCTTGTCTTTGGGATTCAATTTGAATCTCCAATTCCATCTCCATCTTGTGGACCTTGGATTGTTGATCAATGCATATCAGTATCGATGCATTGTATGAAAAATAATGGGTCACAACATCATCAAGGTACACAAACAACCATAGTGTCTTGGAGACCAAAGGCTACAAAGACCAAGAAGCATATGAAGTTATATATGGTAAAACAAGAAATATGGATACCACAATATTTTGTAGGACAAATAAAAGAGTTTTGAAGGATGCTTGTCAAGGAGGAAGACGAAATGGAAAAGATAAATAAAGACCAGCAACTTGTGTATAGACACTCATATAATAACACAATGATGCTAAGATAGACCATGTACTCTTTTCTCATTTATTGTAACTTTTAGAAACTGGCCCTCCCATGCTCCCACATCTACTATTTGGGCAATACCCTCAACCTTTAGATGCACAGGACATCAACAAACTAAACATGATAATGAAAATCAATCACATGTTTTGATCTAAGAGGATTATAATAACTAGAAACAACACTTTATGAAATATAGTCTACACATGAAAATGAAAATCAAATACATGTTTCTCTCTAATAATAATGTAATAACTAGAAACAGCACTTTATGAGATATAGTCTACAATTCATAATGAAGAAAATTAGGTTATATTAACAAGGTTGATAAAATCATTTGATTTAGGCTTCAATAACAAACGAGGTGATTTGACCTGCCCATCTCACAAAATTCATTTAGGGGGAGATTGATATGTAGACCTCATTTGATCATCTTGAACTAAGGTGTTGGATATGAAAACATAAATAACATGGAATGAATAAGGTTTCTATATAGAAGGTTTGTTTACAAAAGCATAAAGTACAAGTGGTTAGTGTAGGATGTTCAATGTTTTGTCTTGATTCTTACTCGGATTCCTACTTGTGTGTGCGTGCATGTTGGAAGAGAGAGAGAGAGAGAGGGGGGGGGGGGAGGGCTACCTAGTGGACATGTCTGAACACAAATGACTCCAAACCATCATCTTGTGCAAAGGGAGTGCAAAGGGTATTTAGAGCCATCAAGCTTGCCAATTTCCCTTGAGAAGTTGGGCATGGGCATCCAACTAGCCGTCTTGATTTGGACCTCCTCTGAGTCAAGATATGCAGCACTTGACTAAATCATTAAGCTTCCTTAAATCAAGAGGAATTCATTCATTCAATATTGATGTAGAATATGAGAATTCTTTAGCAACAAGTCTCTAATACCATGTCAGCTTTTGACATCCAACTTAACCCCAAATGTAAGTGGAAATTTAGCACGAAGGGCCTTCGTCAAGAAAGGAATTTTTGTAGTCCTCCTTCTCACCAGTGCCATAACTAGACTCCCAAGCATGATGCATACATAAAAAATAGATGGAGATCCAAACACAAGTACATCAAATTACTCCTTGATTATATGAATCTATCAAGTGCTTCACACAACTTTGACCTAGTTAAAAGACCCAATTAAAATGTATTGAAAATTCCCAAACTATAAATAATAGGTGACGTTGGTTGGGATCCCACATGCCTCCTCAAGGTGTTCAATAGAATTAGGTGTGTGCTTGTGCATTCTTGCTCGTGCTTGCCAATGTTACTCAACACCTTGGCCTACTGAAGAAGGTGTGTGCTTGCTCATTCTTACTCGTGCTTGCTACCATTACTTAGCACCTTGGCCCATTGTTTTGGGAGATGGGCTTGCGACTACTCCATGTTGCTAAGTCTAGACATCTTCAGCAAAGATTCTAGTAGCAACAACAATGTGTGCATCTTATCCCTTGAAATACACTTGCCTGATCACTCCACCTGCCCTTCACAGTCATACCTCTCCTACCTTCAATCATGGACATAATGGTTATGTAAATTCTTGACTAGCTCTTGGACCATGATTGTCACTTGGAATAAACCCTACCTGGTTATGAAGATTATTTCAATTTTTAGGCCAACCCTTGAATCAATGCTCTAACTCAACTTAGGGGTGTCAACTAGATTCCCATCATCCATGTCCACTTGATAATTCTACTCTCTAGAACCCATTTTATAGATTTACAGGGGCTACCCATCATCAAGGTTCACCTTGATCTCTTTCCTTTCAAAGCCTAGTCTAAGATTACTACCAGAACCTAGTTTAGGTTTTAAATATACACCCCTACATGATTTCCCATATGTATCCCTACCTAGGTTACACCTAGATGCCTATCTATGTTAACCTCTAGTATCGTAGCCTCATGGTGAAGCTTGGATCCAAGATATTTAATCACTTACTACCTTTTCCTCCTCATACAGGGCTCACATGTGGGGTAGTCATCTCCAACAATCACCGATTCAAGGCATCAATGATGTTACACTGAATCCAATTGATGGATAAGAAAGAGATATATGCCACGTGTTATATGTATCAAGTTGTAGCAAAAAAAATTGTATCTACACCAAAAATTACTAATCAAAAGATCAAGGTTCTCTTTGGCAACAAGAAATGCATAGTGTGTTCAATCAATATCAAATTCTTACACATGGTGGGTGCCATTTGCAAGTGTCACTCAAGTAGCTCATGGATTGTGTCACAATGTGTTTCCACTAGAGAAAGAGGGAAAGGGGAGAGGGGAGAAGGAGAGGAGAAGAGGAGAATGAAGGGGGATGGAGTGGAAAACACAAAGGCACTACAAAGGAAACAAGAGAATACCCAAAAACACTCTTGGAAGAGAAGAGGGAGCTTGTATTCCAAATTTGTGCATCCAACAATAAAGACCAAAGTCAACAACTTGGCCTTTTATATATGTCACCTTTTGAAGGTAGGACCAACCCTAATCTCTTTATGTCACTGTCTTTCCTCATTCTTTTCAATCAACTTGAGACTATTTGGCTCCAAGGCACAACCTAGCTCTATGGACTTGCCACTATTCCTCAAATGACATCACGAACCAATGATGGCATATCCCTCAGAAGAAGACAAGGACAATACAAAGTTCTAATCTCAGTGAGATAGTAAGGCCATTCCACAAGCTTTCCACCCCTACCTCCCACACCCAATGCTAGGTGCCCCACCTAAAAATGCCACAAACAACAGGTACACAAAGCCATTATATATGCAGAATGCCACTTTAACAAAAGCCAAAGGCCCAGGAAGATCGAGGCAGGGTGACAAATATGAAGAGGGGAGAGGAGAAGAGTGGAGATAAGGAGAGAGGGCATAGCTAGAGAGCACACCACAAATGATTAAATGTGCCCTAGATGTACTTGAAAATGTAGAATATATACAAACCCATTTAGGGTTAGGGTTAGGGCATCTAACCCTTTCCTTTATAGCACTCTATCCATATCAGTGCTATGTGCATGTAATCACATGATGTTGAGCGTGGTCTCTCAACACCTTCCCTCAAGATTCACATCATGAAGTAGGCCTTTCCTCAAGATGATGATTCTGGGGAATTGAACAAGGACTAAGCATTACATTCCATCACACCCCTTTAATGAGAATTTCCTTCCTTTGCATCAAACCAAGAGCTTGTCGGTGTTTCTTGAAAAGCACTTTGTCGAGTGGTTTTGGTTATAGATGTCTACAACATTCTCTTTGCTATCACAATATTGCAGTGTGATGTCACCAAGTAACACTCTTTCTCTAATGAAGTGCTCTTTGACATCAATGTGCTTTGTCTTGGAGTGATATACTAGATTCTTGTTCAATGCTTGAGTTGATTGATTATCACAATATATTGTTGTTGGCTTTGATTCATCAAAGTAATCTATTTTGACAATACTCTTCTAAGCCATATAGCCACATGCACCTATAGTGAGTGCTCTATATTTTGCTGCAGTCGAAGACAAAGAAACAGTTGGTTGTTTGTTTGATAACCATGATATAGCACCTTGACCAAGGAAAAATGCATATCCCTATGTGGATCTCTCCTGGTCTCATGATCTCTGGCATAGTCACTGTCACAGTATCCCATGCAACCTTGGATGACTTCCTCTGCATTCTATCCCAAATTGTCTTGTACCTCTAATGTATCTAAAGACTCTTTTGACTACATTCCAGTGAGACTTTTTTGGATTTTCCATAAACTGTGCAAGTGAACTTACTGCATAACAAATATCTGATCGTGTGATAGATATATAAGAGATTTGATGAGCTACCTATAGTACCTATAATTGAATGTAGGCTTTTCTAAATCTTTAGTAAGTTTCAAACTCTATTCCATGGGAGTGGATGCAATCTTGCAATCTTCCATATAAAACTTCTTCAAGAGACTATCAACATATTTCAGCTGACTCATAAAGGTGCTATTTGAATCTCTCCAGAACTCAATTCCAAGACAATAGTGCATAAGTCCAAGATCTTTCATGTCAAACTCTATAGATAAGTCTTGTTTCGATTTCTTGATGAAGCTATCCTTTCTTCCTGTCACAATCAGATCATCTACGTACAAAAAAGAAATAGTAATGGTAATGTCTTCCCCTTGAACTTTGTAGTAGAGTATATGATCTGCATTGGACTTCATGTATCCCAGATTAGCAAAATACTTGTCGATTCTGCTGTACCAACTTCTAGGTGCTTGCTAAGCAATAGACACTTTTCTTGAGATTGCAAACCTGATCCTCCTTTCTTGGTTCAACATAACCTGTTGGTTGTTGCATGTAGACTTCCTCATCTAGATAACCATTGTCATTCTGTTCCATACTATAAGGATAATGCCGTCAGCTAGGACCCCATCGACATCAAATATTTCCCTAGGGACTATGCTGTACCAATTGGCCTCAACCCTAGAGCCCATGGCACTCCAGCCACCCCCTCTTCACCCCAAGTTATGGCCATAGCTTCTGTCCAACCCTAGGATTAGTACTTGATGCATCACCGGATCTTCTTCATCCCCATGGACCGAGTATACAGAAGCCCTCCAATTTTGTAGCGCATCACAATACCAGACACTGGGTGGCTAGAACTCCATGTCACCAGTTGCTGGATGCGATGGCCTAGCTCCTGCCACCAGTGGCGCAAATGATTTTGCAAAGGAGGCAAGAGCACACCTCCTAGCTATCATCCTCTCTCCTCCAAGCACAACTTAGCACGCGCGACAACCACACACTTATGGTCACTGCACAAATTAGTAGGCAAACTGCTCGACAAAGTAGAGGAATATTAGGCCAAGGCTGAAGACCTAGAAGTCTCCCTCTCCAAGCTCAAGTATGAGCCTTCTGCCAGTGAATTTCTAGTACAAACCCTCATGGACCAGTTGGATAAGGCAGGATCTAGCATTCGTGCCACAGAAGAACGACGAGCATAAGCCAAGGAACAGCATGCTATGCTTAGGGAGGGGTCCGATAGACAAATCTAAACCCTCTAGGATGTACTTGCATAGGAGTGCACCCTCACAATCACCATGCAAGCAGAGAATGAGAGCATGCGCACTTTGGCCTCCCATAGGAATCAACATTGGAAGATAGAGAGTAGCAGGAGTTCTCAATGTATAGAAAGGTCTCCGCACAACTCCCACTTACACTCTTGCCCCATGCACCATCCATCAAACACTCCAAATGCACTTCGATGCCCTCGATGCACAGAACCTAATCTTCCACATAGACCTCACTACTCCTCTTCTGCCCAACGCACTCTAAACTATCCTCCACCACAATCCCGACCATTGTCGCCAATCTCCCTTGACCTTCAGCCCACACCAATGTCTCACTTCTCCACCCTTTTGATCTGCAGATCTTCATTGCCCACCCCATCCTGCTAAACTTCTAGGCATGGTGCCAGGTAATCATGGAGTCTACAAATTATCCACAGGAAAATGAAGTGATGCAACTAGCGAAGCCCAATGAACTTAGCTCATGGGTCTGCACTCCCGACAGCCTCCAAGATGACATAAGCTGGATGCAGACCTATGGTCAAACCTCTGTTGTCCAAACACAAGGGAACCTAATTGCATACTGCTCCACCACCTACCATCCCCTTGGAATCTTCATTTTGTATAACTGAGTGCTACAAGCTCTCCAAGACTCCCTTGAGTCCTTGGTCATCAATTTTGAAAGCATTCATATAGCCTACCCCGAAGATGTCACCCTGGAAGAAGGGAAGGAAACCATAACTATCTTCAACTCTATCACCCCCCCCACCAAAATTCTGTAGCCACCTCCTATAGATGCTGCCTGACCCCTATAGCAACCTACCAATCTCGTCCTGTCCTGCCCCCTCTCCCCTGCACAAACTGCTTGGAGTACTCCTCTAATGCCTCCAACATAAGCTCTGCATAGCACAAGACCTCCCAGTCCATTTCCTCCAACACTCTTGTCGATCTTTTTGATGAGGCACTCAGCACGCTCCTGAAGCTAGCAAATTTTGAACCTATGCCCCTCGATCCATTGCTCGTAGGGATTGCTAAGGAGGAACCTATGCCAAACGGTGATGATTATGTCCCTTTAACATGCCCCTCATCCCTGCCCAAAGATGTCCAATAGAAAACTGATCTGTAGTCCTTCCAAGATCTCCCTGAGGGCGCCTCATGCATCATTGGAAGGCTCAACTCCAAGGCTCTCGCCTCCATCTGTATGAAATCATGGAAGTTTTCCCCCTCACTCACTTCATTACCCAATCCTTCAATGATTGGCAGCAAGCCCATCCGAAGCACACACGTGGTGGTTACCATTTAGCCCCCAATGCACCCATTCCCCTCACTGACATGGACATCAGCCTTCAACCTCATTGGCTCATCCCCTTTTTGAAGAAGAAGCAATTTTGGCACTGCTATCACAATGCACACCTCGAGCGGTGGATCCATCCCCTTTACATGCCCATGGAACGACGATGGACTTGGACCCACTTTTGCGAGCTCCAGCAAAAGGATTTGAATATCCTTTACAACTTCCCGAAGTACAATTTTCCTAAGGAAATGACTTAGGGGGGGTTTTGCTTCGGCCTCCAGTCATTCAACGATACCTATGGCTCTATTCCAGATTTATAGTGTTGCAACAGTCCACTTGAATTGCCTCATCCTCTTGCTACTTGGTGATCTTCTAGCCCACAGTCGGCCCATTGATGAATAGCTCCATAATATCAACAACTAGCTTTCTTTCAACCCTAACATCGGCCCCTCTTAGCTCTAGGACCTCCACCTCTACCTTCGAGTCCGTAACCTCCATGGCCATCACATTTGCACCTTCGAGGACATGCATGCCACCCTCTTTTGGAAGTTTTGCTCGTACTTCATGCAGATCATCACCCCCCACCAATTGGACCACTACGTAGTCCTCTAGACAGTTCTCTCCACCCACCTACTCTAGTGCGGCTACTGATCCGAGGATGGCTCAACAACAAGAAGGTGGGCATGTTAATAGCCACAGCCATGGAGCATGGTGATGGATCTGGCCCTATAGGTTTTGAGCCACAAATGGCTCAAAAACAAGCTGGCCCAATGGGGTTTGAGCCGCAAATGGCTCAACATTGACCTAGTCCTATGAGTTTGAGCCTCAAATGGCTTAGGACAAAGGCATGCACCACGATCATCCAAATTGGCAAGGATAGCATGAGCCATTTGGATCCCATATATGGATAACACAAGAGCCATTTGAAGACAAGAGGAGTTTGAGAGAATGCCTTGGCACCATATGGACCCAAGTGGTTGTAACAAAAGAGAGATGAGAGAGAGTGGTATAAGGAAAAGGGTTGGTCCTCCCTTCAAAAGGTGACTTGTATAAAGGGCCAAATGGTTGACTTTGGTCTTCATTGTTGTATGCACAAGTTTGGAATACAAGCTCCCTCTTCTCTTTCAAGAGAGTCTTTGGGTGTTCTTTTGTTTTCGTTATAGTGCCTTTGTGTTTTCCACTCCATCCCTCTCACTCTTCCCTTCCCCTCTCCCTCTCCTCAATTCTCCCATCTCCCCTTCTCCCTCTCTTCTCCCTTCTCCCCTTTCCTCTTTCTCTCATTAAAACACATCACAACAATCCAAGAGCCACTTGAGTGACACTTGCAGATGGATTGTGCTTTGCATTGATCTCACAAGGAGTAGCTTGGAGTGGAGGCTCCATCAGCCTTCCTTCAAGATCCCCATGACATGTGAGTCATAGTTGACTCTACAGTCTTGCAAAGGACCTATGCAAAAGGAACCGTGATGAAAGTGGCATCCAAAGCTTTACCTTTGAAGGAGTAAGTAGCCAAGCAAGTCTTGCCATCAAAGTATGCCAAGTGAGTAAGAGAGACACAACACCATGCAGTACATAACCTTACTATTAGGAGAAGACATCAAGAGCCCAAGAACTAAAGAGATTCGTCATACATACTTCAGTGTGGCTAGAAGGACTACTGCCACTGAAAGCAAAGAGGAGAAGAAGGTGGCAAAAAAAACCTAGATCTACCAAGAACAAACATAGGAATACACTAAGAAAGCATGAGGACTACCAGGAGTAACAGTAGCCTCGTGGATCAGAGATGGTCCATGCACAAGAAAGGACCCATTTGTGAATAGGAGAAGCATCTTAGATGATACTGTATTGAGTCAACTCTCTATAGAGCATTAGAGTGCAGACACAACCAGAGAGAATCCTAAATCTAGGGTTGGAGAAAAATGCAAATGCATGCACTGCTTCAAGCAGAATCACTAAGCATAATTAGCAAAGAGTCAACCAATTAGGATCATGAATAACCATGTATGTAGCTACCATCCCAAGTGCAGCAAGAAGTAAATCAAAATCCATGGCCAACACTAGCCTCCTTTCCAATGTGAGTCCAAGCAAGCAACAAAAATAAAGAAGAAAAATTCAAATGCCGTACCTGAGAGACTACCATGAGCATGTAAAAGCTGAAGCCCTTGAGTAGGTCCATGAAAAATGCAGTAGAGAATAGCCCATGATAGCAACCATAGAGGACTCAAGAGTAGAAAAGCCAAGGGGGAACCGAGTGCAATCAGCAAGAACCAACAAGAAGCAAGAAAACCGAGTCACCCAAAAGAACATGAGTTATTGCCGACCACCCACACCACCAATGTAACCAGCCAAACTTAGAAACACATTTTGTTGAACAAGGAAGGACCATCTACATTCCATAACTATATCCTTATCAACATCCATTAGTAAGTTACATAGTAAGGAACTTTATCTTTCACGGCATGTGAATGAGCAACCTCCAATGTGTACGGATGCAATAATGTATCAGTGAGCATCACAACTTAAATATGATTAATTATATCCATCATATACGAGAGGTAGGATAATTAAATTGGATTAATTATATCCAAAGTTCATACTTATTCAAAGAAATTTATCTATATAAGACAATATACTACAAAAGAATAAGTTTAAACATAAAGTGGAAGATTTTATTGCCAAGAATCTCATTGCAAAATGTCTTAGAGATTTTGACAACCACCAAAACTTCAAAAGAAATACAAACAAAAAAGCCATAAAGCTAATCCCATCAGATTTGATGCTAATGAGATGATATAAAAAGGAACACACCACAAAACAAACACAAATGTTCATCAGCTCTTGCGTGTCATTCATATTGGTAGCAATCCTTCTCAAAGTAGGAACTCTCAGTAGGTCATTCATCCCTTATATTAATAGTATCCTACATGCCATGTAGAATAAACTAGAAAGGTAAGTGTATCAAATGGTGAGCCATTACCAAATTACCAGCAGCTAGGGGAGTGTGAGAAAAGTATGAAATTAGCAAGATGTAACCCAGTAATATTGATGTCTATATGTGTACCTTAGACTATGTGTGTGAATTAGCTCAGTGTATTTCAATTTCTAGCATGCATGCATGCATGTGTGTGTGTGTGTGTGTGTGTGTAATTAGCCTAGCAAACTAGTATTAGTATAATAATATGTGTGAGCATGTGTGAGTGTGAGTGTGTGTGTGTGTGTATGTGTGTGTGTGTGTGTGTGTGTGTGTGTGTGTGTGTGTGTGTGTGTTTAGATTTAATAATACCATCAATAAATGAACCATACAATTAATTCAATCATTTGGATAATAATAAAAAGTTGCATATAATAAATGGATTGAAATTTTTAAGAAAACAAAATTGACATAACTTTGACCTGAGTAATAGGATCGGTGATATAATTTTTCTTTATACAGGTTGCAAATTTAAGCAAAGAAATAGTACAAATGTGTCGAATCCATCAGGTAGTCCAAGCTCCGAGGTTAGGGTCTACTTACCTGCCACCATTCAAGAAAAACTAAGTGTTAGAACATCATAGTTTCAATTGGGTAGAGAGGTAATGCATGTATTCCTTGGCACGTTATTGCTTTACCTAGGAACACAGACATCCGTCTAGATTCACAAATATCAATTTTTTGCAAATACCATGTTATATGTACAATCAGTGTCACAAACCCATCAATACCCTACCACTAAAGTGTGTGAGATGATAAGGGAACCAATATTACCAATTTAAAGGGAACCAAGGGATGGTCCACCTCTTTATTGAAAAAAGACAAGGGGGCTAGTCTATCCCTTTTGGAAAAACAAATTGTCTCTTTATTATAATTGAATGATGATGATGAAGGGGGGTAATCCACACCCATTATTGGTAATTAAAGATCAAAACAATTTGAAAAAATAAGTGATTGAAGCAAAAAATAACATGCACATAGGAAAAATAACAAAGAATTCATAAAGGAACAATCAAAATAATTAAGCCATGCAATAATTAATTAGATAATTTAAATAATTAATTTGTAGAAAAGTTAAGATACTAAGAAAATTGCAATAATTTACATAAAGCACTTGAAATGGAAAAAGGGCCTAAATAAGCACGTGAAATGAATTATAGAAAAAAATTAACTAATTTGAGGATAAAGAAAAAGCACAAGAGAGGAAACTACCAAGAAAAACTAAAGCATCCTAAAACAAGTTGTAGTCCATGAAGCAAAAAAGATATTGAACCCCTTTTCTTGAGGAAAAGATGCCAAGGGGTGTAGTCCAAGCCACACAATAGCCAAATCAATATAAAAAATTTGCTACAATAATGATATAGAGGTTAATAAAAAAGTTAACTATGAGACAATTAAAAAACAAACTCTTAAAAAAAGGCAAATGAATTAATTAAAGTAATTTCAAAAGCCAACTTAGATAACTAGAAAAAAATAAAATCAGCACATCTTATTTATATAATAATAAACGTAGAACAAGACCAAAAAGTTCTATAAGAAAGAAGTAAGCAAGCTTTTATATATATATATATATATATATAGATCTTGCAAGAAAAGGGGAATAGTCATTAATAAAATCATTAAATAATTAACAAAGTGTAAAATAAAATGTAAACATAATAAATATTTGTTAGACAAGCGCTTTCAATAAACTATAAGAAAGTATAGACATAAGGAAAAGCTCTAATAAGAGAAAATATAAGAATAAGTTTACCGTGTCATTGTGTGTGTGTGTCAATAAAAGGTTCAAAACAAATAAAGAGTCAATCAAATAAACAGTAAGCAAAAGTCAACCAAATGGTTGACTGAGCGAAAAGCAAGAAATTGCCATGCAGCCAAGCCACTAAAACATCGCAACACTAAGAAGTGAAGAGTCAAGCACAACAAGTTGAGTGCAGGCATCGTGACAACTCAAATGAAGTGTCCAGGCACCTGAGCTTGCAGAATGTTCACCATGTGGTGACCCAGCCAGGGGTTAACTTGACCTAGAGTTAACCTGACTTGGGGTTGCATCATGAACCTTACCATGGTTACAAGTGTGGTTTGTGGATAAGGTCCACGTGTCAGTTGATTGGCCACAACTGTGTGTGGTGACCCTTGTGATAGGGTGAGTGCCATGTGTCTCTGCCTGGGCAGACAAATCTTTAAGATACTGACAAAGTCTTTTTAGATTCTATGCTTGTGGATTTTCATCGGTGTTGTAGTGTCGGCTCCCGTTGAAGAAATAGCTATGAGTCTGGAGCTTAGGCTTTGCAGGCTGCAAAGGGCATTGGAGAGAGGTGGTGGCCTTTTTAGAGCTGTGCTATGGAGGTGTCATGCTAGGTCACAGATGTAAGACTGTAGCAATAGACGTTTGGGTATCGCTAGTGCAGTTACAGAAGACCTAGGACGACGCTAGCAGTTTGGAGAGGCGGATGGCTTGGCTATTGATGGAGCACTGGAAGGAGCCTTAGAGCTTCCTTAGTGAGGGCATCATTGTCTTGTAGAAGGTTGCAGTTGGAGCATTGACGAGAGCTGCTGGAAGAGCTAGTGTTAGGCTACAGTTATTGGAGACTCTATGTAAGGCGATCACTGTAGGGCTTGGTTGACGATCGATTGAAGGTCAGTTGGCAGAGCTGAGCCATTTGGAGGCACAGGAGCTCGAAGCTAGGTTGTTGGAGACTAGTCCATAGCGTAGTAGAACAGGGCATTGGAGTCTTGGATGCACCTTGGCACTGTGCTGGAGAAGGGCAGCGTAGAGCCACTGAAGCTCTATGAAAGGTAGGGATTCTCTGGAGTTGTTGGCCTTAGAGCATCTATCCTATGCACATGTGATCACATGATGTTGAGCGTGAACTCTCAACATGTGTCATCTTGGGGGATTTCAATATGGTGGAGAATTCTAAAGAGAGATGGATGCAAAAGGGCTCAGTAATTAGGGGTCCTGAATAAAAAATCTAGGAGGATCTCAAGGAAAACTTGCAAGTTTTTAACATTGGGACACTCAGTATATACACATGGAGCAACAGGCAGGTAGGCAATCTGAGGAGAGAAGCCAAACTAGACAGAGTGTATATTGCCCAATCTATGATTGATCAAACAATCAACCTTCTCCTTTCTCACCTTGTCAGACCACAAGTCTGTGTTAGCTTATATTGATTTGGGAAGTGGGAAGAAAGGAAATTTTTGGTTCAAAGCTGACCCATCCTTGTTCAAGCTGCAAACTGTCCAAAAATAGATTATAGAAAAATGGAATTTTTCTTTTTCAACAGCAGATTCATTTTCACAGGGTTGGCAAGATGTTGTAGAAAGTGTTTAGAGAATTATAAAGAAAGCCAGAAAAAACAGAGCTGCTATCAAAGTAAGGAGAATGTATAAGCTTAAGATGGAGATTGAAATACTGGAACAAAGAGCAATGATGAATGATATTAATGTGCAACAACAATTATTGGATTAAAAAAAGGAAATCAAGATACAAGAGCCGATTAAGATACAAAATGCCAAGATTTATTTTAGGGAATAGTGGGCAGGCAATGTAGATAGACCACCAAGGAGAATTTCATGAGGATCAGGAAAAAGGTACACCAAAAGGAAATTCCTTTATTGCAAAAGGAAGATGGAGAAGTGGCCAGAACAAAAGCAGAAAATATGGACATTATTGTCAGTCATTTCAAGAATATATTGAGTACAGTGGACACAACAGATGACAAGGTCTTGGAGGCTAGAGATAGGTGTCAATCAATCAAACAAATCAAAGTGTCTAACTTAGACAGAATTCATCTAGAAAATGATCTCCCCACAGGGACTTAAAGAGGTAGCCTTTTTAATGGCTGATGGCAAAACACCTGGAGAAGATGGACTTCCTATAGAATTCTACAAGCTCTTTTGGGACATTATTGGGCCTTCTTTATTGGCTGTTTGGAGAGAGAGTGTTGATCAAGTCTTTCTTTCAAACCACCTAAATGGAGGGATAATAAAGCTCATTCTAAAAGAAGGAGACAGATCAGTTCTAAACAATTAGAGACCCCTCACCATGGTAAATTGCTCATATAAGATTTATGCCAAAGCCATTGCTTTGAGATTGAGGTGTAAAATGGACAACTGGATTCTGTAGGAATAAAAAGGATTCATAAAGAACAGGCATCTTCTTGAGGCAATTATCGACCTATGGGAAGGCTACACACATGCTGAGGAAAGCAAGCAAGAGATCTACTTAATAAAAGTAGACTTTGATAAGGCATATGACAGGCTTAACTGGGAATTTCTATTACAATCCCTTAATAGCTTGGGACTAGGAACCAAGTTCACCTCTTATGTAGCCCTATTGCTCTCCAATGCCTCAATAAAGATATGTGTTAATGGATAAATGTCCCAGAACTTCATGCTTAAAAGATCCATAAGACAAGGATGCCCATTGACTCCTCTCTTATTTGCCATAGCTGTAGATGCCTTGGGATGGCTGATAGAAGACCAAGTGTCAATGGGTGAAATCAATGGTATAGAGCTCCCTTAAGGAAAGCATCTAGTTAACCAGCAATTTGCAGATGATACTACTCTAACCATCAGAAACACAGATGTAGATATACAAAGAGCTATGGACTGTATGGACATCTTCTGTATTGCATCTGGATCCAAAATAAACCACTCCAAAACTGGTTATGCCTTGATATCTAGAGACCCCCAAAAATCTTCTGGAGCAGATGGGATGCAAGAGAATTCCTTATGGACAAATCTTCACACTGTTGAGTATCCCTATGCGTTTCAAAGTTAAGATGAAAGACATATGGGATTGGTTTCTAGAAAGGTTCAAAAAAACAATAGAAAGACTCACAGGTTTACAGGAAAACATAGCAGGGAGAAGAGTAGTACTAAACCATTGTATTTACCCAATAGCTATCTTCTATCTCTCATTCTGGTGTCCTTCCAGAATAGGTTTAGAAAATTTTATGAGAATTTGCAGATCCTTATGGGGGGGAGTGACACAAGAAGAAGAATAGCCAAGGTCAAATGGGCTTTCTACACCAGACTCAGAAAGGAAGGAGGTTTGGGAGTTATAAATATACAGTTGGCAGGATATAAATTAGCAGCCACATGGATAATAAAAGCTATCACTTCTCCTAAAAGTGATTGGGCTAACCTCCTTCTTAGAAACTTCAAGTATGTTAGACCATACAGGGCCCCTAGATGGAAAGACTATCCCCTTCTCTCAACCATAGGTAATCCAGAACCCTGCACAACCAAGGGGAGCCAGCTTTCGAAAACTTTATGGTGGGCCTTTGAATAGATCAAAAGTAACATTATCCTCTCTGGGAAAAGGGAGCTTCATGGCTCTAGATTCAATGTGGGTTTCTGCCCTCTTCACCAAACTACAATTAAGTGATGAGGACTTCCCCAAAGCATGCATTTGTCAAAGAAAGGGTTATCCTACTAGGGAGATGTGTGGGACAAAACCAACTTCAAGTGGAAGACGTGGCTTGAGATAAGAAGAGAATTCAGACTCAGCAATGAAACCAAGAGTTGATTATGAGCAAAATATAGTTGTGGGAGGGAGACATCACCTGGAAAGGGGGGAGGTTCCTTATCTTCCCTAAAGAGTTTGGCTAGGTAGGCAATTCATCCCTCTTACCTATACCCACTCCCTTTGAAGGCATTAAAGAGATTGTGACCAAACTTAATGCTAGATGGAACAATGCTGATAATGAAAGGAAATGGGGTAACAGATTTGAGTTGATCTAGGACAGAAGAATCCTAGAGAAAATGTCCACTTTGTTATGGCTAATTCTACACAAGGCTATTTGGACTAACTGCAGGAGCCTCAGGATTGGTAAGGGAGATGGTACATGTAAACACTGTTTTAGTATCAAGGAGGACATTTTCCATTTGTTTATAGCTTTCCCCAAAGCAAGAAAGGTCTGGAAATATGTGTAGTTAAGGATAGGGGAACCAATAAACTGGAGGTCTATTCTTTTGGGAGATGCACTCAAAGTTCCTCATGCTACATGGGTTCACATCATGGCACATGCATTATGGTTTATTTGGATTTCCAAAAATGCTTATCAATTCAATGAAGAGGTCATGCATGCTGATCAGATCTTTTTTAATTGGTATGAAATATACTCTTACTAATTGAACACTATTTTCTATGGTCCAAGCCAAGTTCTTGTTGGACCAAGAGTTTCATAATTATAATGATCAAGTCTCACAACTATAGGTAGAGCTTGAAGACCATATTAAGGATGCAGGGAGCTGTACCAATCCAAGGGTTGATCTACAAGCATAACGCCTGCCATCTCTGTTCCTTGTTAAAGCAGCACCCTCTGTTTAAAGAGCTCTCTCTGGCACAACCATTCTCTATCTCATTGTCCCTCTATTACCAGGTTTACTGCAGCCTTTTTTGTTGCCAGGTAAACTATAGCAAGTTTTGTTCATAGATCAACTGCAGCCTTCTTTGGTATCAGGTCAACTACAGCAGGTCTTGCTTTTTTTGGGTTGACAAGGAGGCTACACTACTTATATAGTGAATCTGAGTTTTGGTTCCTCTCCTCTATGGATCCTAGAGCATTGGTTTCTCCCTTAGCATATGCAAGCTAGATATTCCTCTGTCCATTATGGACTTCGTTGTACAAATCATATGATTATGTGTATGCTATGTAGTTATAGGAATCCCATTTCCACATTGTGTAATTCAATTCTTACAGCCAACCACATTTTAATTAGTACTCTTGCAAGCACGTCTATAGCCGACAATTACAATTCCAAATAAAACATTACAACTCCAAAACGTTTAGTTCACAAGGCATTAATTGATAGAACGTTGCACAAGAAAATTGAAAGCCAAAAAAATAAAAAGAGTATATAAATTCATAGCTCAAAAAGTGCTTGTATGTACATATAGCACAAAGCTAAGCCACGTCCTATAGCTTCAAGTACCAAAAATAAGAGGAGTGGCTTGGCTTTAAGTACAAAAAAGAGTAGCTAGCACTACTTCTACAACTAATCTAAGTTCTCCACGTCCTCGCTTCCTTCTACGCCCCCTTCTGTGCTCCCTTCTTTGCTTCCTTCCTCGTCTTTTTCCTCGTCTCCTTGTGCAAGGGCCTGTAAACAAGGGATAACATATATCAATGTATGAAAAATCAAATCTTTACTTATAATATTGACATTATTTGATTACTTTCAAATACCTCGGGGATGCTCCAGTAGCCTGGATATACTGCTCCTCAGTAATCAACCCGTCATTATAGAAGTGCTTTATGTATCTCCTCTGCGATGGTGGCAGTGGTAGGTTGTCTCCATAGGAGTAGGGTACTCGCCCAAGATATCAAGCTACAAGATGACACAATTTGCAGAGGGGTTAGTACAAAGAAACAACCTTCTAATAAACAATATAAACAATATAATTTGAGATCGATACTTACAAATTGGGCCTCCCATGATTCAACACCCCCTGCTCCAAAATGCACGCTTCCATATTGCTCCATTTGGATCCTTCGTGCCTCCATGTGCTGTAGACTGGGTTCCTCCCTCGCTGACTTCATTGCTTTCTTCCACTCATGCTTGTGAGTAGTGTGGGTCATCTTTCTTTCAATCCCTTTTCCTTGGGGAACCTTGCCAACGATGCAATCATCATCCTTGTTATGCCAAGCTTGCGGCATATCGGGATCCATGGATGCAAGAAACTCTGTGATACATACTAATGACTCTTGCACAAGCCATCCCTCTGCCATGCTTTCTTCTGGTCTTGCTCTTTGTCTTACAAATCCCTTTAAAGTTTTCATAAACCGCTCGAGAAAAAACATCCATCGACTATGAACGGTACTCGTAATAGCCACCTCATCAACTATGTGCACAAGCAAGTGGACTTGAGTTGTCATAATGCTTGAGGGAAAGTGCTTCTAAAGCAAGCATACGGCTTCAATGGATTCCACCCTAGCCTTCTCGATGCTCGATATGGAGATCTCTTTTTGAGATATCCACCTATTTCACATGTCCATGTAAGATATTTTCATAATCAGTCTACAGATTAATCAACTTAAATTGAAGAAAATGCAATCAATGTGATTTGATAGTAAGCATACCTCACAATACCATAGATCTTGAATATAGCATTTCTAACATCTTCTTTTAAGCACCCTTTTATTATAATTGGGAGGATGAACTGTCAAAGCAACAAAGAAGTCATGTTAACAATATAACATAATCATAATTACGCTAACGCATCACGATTACACGTACACTAATTCTACTTAGAATACCTGTAAGACCTTGTGCCAATCATGGGACTTGAGCCCACTAAGCTTATTTTCCTTTGAAAATGCTCCTTTCAAGCAATGCATGTACCCTGTCGGTGTTTGAAAAGAGGCAATGTCTGCCTTGACTGCTACCTCCTCCCTCGTAGAGAGGATCCACGTTGCTTTCGGGAGGATAAATTTTTTTGAAGCATGCACTTGGGGCCACAAATGAGACATCCTATTCATAGCACGCAAGTCTTCTCGCACTCCTCTTGAGTCTTTGGAACCAACCAGGTGTGCCCAAATAGTAGCCCCCACATTCTTGAAGATATGCATGGGATCCAAGAGATGATTAATTTGTAACTGACCTCAATAAGGAAGCTTGTGCAAGATCGATAGCCTCTTCATACTAGGAGGAGCTTCCTCTCCATTTGTCCTCCAAGCTTGAATCCAGTCACTTGCCTTCAAATATGATGGTGGTGGATCAAGCTAACCTCCATGTGGGAGATGGTTGAGCAGAAGGTATCGAGCATGATCTTCATAAACATTTTTCCTCATATGTTTGGAGTAGCATGCAAGTGATTTCAAACCTGGTCCATAAACAGGACAAGCATGGTCCCTCATTATACATGTAGAGACACAACCACGTACCTGCGCACTCTCCATATCCTGGGTAGTCATGCATGGTCCACATCAGGATACCCCTGACCAAAATATCATTGGTATGTCTAGGAGCTTTGGAAATATCAAAGACCTGCACTCCTCTCCATTCACTTCATCTCTTGATGCGGGCATGGTATTTGGTGCAGGCAACATCTTCTGGAGTAACCTATGACAATTCAAACATACATAGGCTTCAAACAACGATGATTCGGTATACACTATCCAAATGATGATTCTCAAAACAAACAATATCCAAATAATGAGACAAATTAATGCAAGAGCTAACCTCATTAAGGCCGAGACACTTGTATCTGACCACCCATACTTGCAGATTCAAGATTGAGAGACAAGCACATAGTTTAGACATCCTAGCACCCTCGTACAATTGTGTTGATTGCAACTATCGCATTTTGACCTCAAACTCTGACATAACATGTACATGGGATGTAGTGCCCTTAAAAATAAAATCCATCATGTTGACCATACCCTCGTCATCATCCGAGAGGCTATAGTCTTGCTCAAAGTATGAAGGTATTACCCTCGTCAGCCTCCTCATCCTATTTTAAGACTTCATATAAATATAAGATCTTGTATTTCCTGGTATCCAATAAGACTGCGAACTTAAATAGCTTTGACTTACCAATAGTCCATCAACACGAGCAACACCAATGGTGGGTACTGGTTCGAGCTCCTCCCCATACATTTGTAAGTGGTGCATGATAATATGACGTTGATGTCGTACTTCTCGCTTGCAATGAGTGCAATGACAGTATAGCCTCTCCATAAGCCACTTTGTGCTCCCGGGTGTTGGTGCATCATCGGACGAGCTTCCACTCGTCCCTTCCATCTACACTTATAAAATCACAACATAAGTTGCAAGAAAATATATTAACAGTTATAAAATAGCATCTATGAGCTTCCCTTCAACTTAGAATAAAAAGTGTCTTATAGTGTCACTATATAGCGACGTTTTCCTCTGTTACATCGCTATATAGCGACGCTTTTAATTAAAAACATCGCTATATAGCAATAGAAAAGCGTCTCTATATAGCGACACTGTGGCTTAAAATCAAAACCGGACGCGATGCGCGATGGTTTCTTTAGCACTCTTTAATCTTTCAAGTAAGCAAGGCAATCTCTCCTCCCACCTATTTCTGATGACCTCCCATCTATTTCCGACAACGTCCCACTCTATTCTCCGCTCACCCTTCTCCTAGCTCTTGTGCTCCCTCTCCACCCTTCTCCGTCTTTGGTTTCTTGAAAGGAAGTTTTTCAAGAGGTGAGTCTCTTTCAACAATGTAGGTTATTTGTTTGTTAGCTTTAGCTTTGTGAGTGCTTCTCCTTGTATTGCTAAACATGTAAACTAGTTTTCATGCTTATTTTCAAAGGATTGAAACAAAAAACGAGATTTCAAGAAAGAAAGAAGACTCACCTCTTCTAGTATTTTTTGTATTTCTCTTCCTTCTCTTTCTCCTTGTCTCCTCAATCTCCTCCTTTCAAGAAGTTACTTTTGTAATCTTCTCCTTCCTCTAACATCTTATTTGAAAAATGGTATGTTTCCTCTCTTTTGTAAGGCCAGTCCACAACACCGAGTGGGACGTACTATTGTAAGTGCTTCCTCTTTTTTTCATTTGTTATTTTTGTTATTTGCATTGGCCTATAGCTAGCGCCTTAAGCGCTAGCTGCAGTGATGGGTGTAGGAACCCTCTCTTCCCCTCTCTTTTCTCTTCTTTTCCTCTTCTCTCCTTTTCTTTCCCTCCTTTTCTTCTTCTCTCCTTCAATATTTCAATCTCTTTCCCCCTCTTTTTTCCTCTTTCCTTTCCCTTTTCTTCTCTCTTTCTCTCTTTTTCCCTCTTTCCTTTCCCTCTTCTTCTCTCTTTCCCCTTTCTCTTATGCTCATGCATAAGCATAAGCGTGAGCATATGTCTCCTTCTCTTATGCTCATGCTTATGGCATAAGCATGAGCATAAGAGAAGGAGACATATGCTCACGCTTATGCTTATGCATGAGCATAAGAGAAAGGGGAAAGAGAGAAGAAGAGGGATGAGCATGAGCATGAGCATAAGAGAAGGAGACATATGCTCATGCTTATGCTTATGCATGAGCATAAGAAAGTAGACATATGCTCATGCATAAGCATGAGCATATGTCTCTTTTTTCCTCTTTACTTTCCCTCTTCTTCTCTCTTTCTTTCCCTCTTTCCTCTTTTCTACTTATGCTCATAAGCATGAGCATATGTCTCTTTTTTCCTCTTTACTTTCCCTCTTCTTCTCTCTTTCTTTCCCTCTTTCCTCTTTTATGCATCTCTCTTTCCTTTTCCTCTTCTTCTCTCTTTCCCCCTTCTCTTATGCTCATGCATAAGTATAAGCATGAGCATATGTCTCCGTCTCTTATGCTTATGCATAAGACTCCTCTTATACATAAGCATAAGTATGAGCATAAGAGAAGGAGACATATGCTCATGCTTATGCTTAAGCATGAGCATAAGAGAAGTAGACATATGCTCATGCATATGTCTACTTTCCCTCTTCTTCTCTCTTTCCTTTCCCTCTTCTTCTCTCTTTCCTGCTTCTCTTATGCATATGTCTCCTTCTCTTATGCTTATGCATACGACTCCTCTTATGCATAAGCATATGCTCATGTTTATGCTTATGCATGAGCATAAGAGAAGGAGACATATGCTCATGCTTCTGCTTATGCATGAGACATATGCTCGTGCTTATGCTTATGCATGAGCATATTTCTCTTTTTCCCTCTTTCCTTTCCCTCTTTTTCCCTCTTTTTTTCCTCTTCTTTCCCTCCTCTTTTCCTCCTCTTCTCCTCTTTTGATTCCCTCCTCTTTTCCCTCCTCTTCTTCTCTTTTCCCTCCTCTTTTCCTCTTCTTTCCTTCTTTCCTTTCCCTCTTCTTCTCTCTTTCCCCTCTTCCAATCTCTTTTCCTTTCCCTCTTCTTTCTCTTTTCCTTTGCCTATGACTATGCCTATGCCTATGCCTATGCTTATGTTTGTTTTTTGTTTTTTTTTTCGTGTTTGTGTCTATGTTAGACATGGGATCACGTCACACGTCCGACGAGTATGGACAACCTCGCAGGAGGAGAGCTCACGATCTATATGCTCTAGAGGACTTTGATTCCTCTCAGGTGACTACCCTGAGGACTACCCCTGGTCTGAGTACTCCTCTCTGACCTAGCACTGCGACTACACCTGGTCCAACTCCTCTCGGACGTAGCACTGAGGACTACCCTGAGGACTACCCCTGGTCTGAGTACTCCTCTCTGACCTAGCACTGCGACTACCCCTGGTCCAACTCCTCTCGGACGTAGCACTGCGACTACACCTCGGGGAACTCCTTTGCTAACCATGAATGGCTTTGTCAGGAGTCCCGACGAGTTTGCAATGCAGATGAGCGATGAGGAGGCAGTGAGATTCTTCTCTCTGCTATCTCAGAGGACCTCAGTAATTCTCTCCCCTACACCGATGGCTGGACGTACTGCTTAGCCGTCCCCTCGTGCCCCTTCGACCGAGGGGTCATCACGTGCGCGTGCCTCTCATAAGGGAAGGAAGAGTAGGAAGGGCAGCTTATGTTGTGCTGACTTGGGAGATGTAGACGAGTCAGCACACTCACATTCCTACAGGTCTCCACTTGGTCCGGAGACATAGTATCAGTCAGGTCCCTTGCCCTCTCCTACTCCCACTGCTACTCCTCGCTTCCGAAGCACTCGCACAGCTTTCACTCCTTATGACTCTGCTACCATTAGTCCTCCTTACTCATCAGGGGATCTCTCCTATCAAATCACGGCTGCCGGAGAGATAATAGAAGATAGAAAGGGCAAAGCAGTGATGGCCACCATGAGGCGGTTGTGAGCCATCACTTCAAGAGGGTATTGCTACCGATTGGCGGTATCAAGATGACCAAAAGAAGCAGGCAGTCATCAATGAATTAAAACAAAAATACCCTAACCCGCCAAATTGGGAGTTTAATGAGGATTATATGCGAGAGCACATGGGTTTGGTCTTGAAGCATCGTAGATCAACCTTGCGTACTTCCATCACAAAGGGGTTCGCTAAACCTAGCTGGGTAGACAAAGCTGATTGGAAGTTCTTCAAGAAGCAGAATAGGGACCATCCCGAAATGTTTGAGGATCAGAGGAGGGTTGCGAAGGGATGGCTGGACATCGTAGGTACTTTGCACTTTGGTGCAGGCGGATGGTTGGCGTTCGAGGCAACCGTGGTTAGTCTACTTCTTCTCATTTAATGTATTGTTCTATTTGCTTTTACTACATATTACATGCACTTTAGCTAACTCTAACTCTCGTAAATTGGATCCACAGCAAGCTGCAATGGGTCATCTTCCTACAGATGTAGAGATGCGACACGCATTTCGCATAAGAATAAAGCCATGGTTTATTGAGAAAGAGGCAATGGGAGTGACGGTCAATTGGGCTGAGGTGACTGCTTGCACGGTATAAGTCTACTCCTACTTGTATTCTCACTTTTTAAATTGTTTTATTCTTTAAATTCCAATCTAATTTTCAATTTATATGGTTCACTCTTAGAGTCAAAGCTCAAGCATCCCATCACCAGAGGCGAGCAATCACTAGGGCCAGGAATTAGATGCACGTGACGAGGATCAGGGAGAAGGCGTAGCTCACGAGGACCAAGGATCAGGCCAACAAGACAAGGACGACGATGAGGACGATTCAGATGAGTAGTAGTAGTAGCAATTTGCATTTTCTTTGCCATTTATGTCATTTTGTATATCCGCTCGTTTGAGCAATTTTGTATCACCCTTTCGAAAGGGTAATTTTGTAACAAACAATGTTGTATATGTTCGACATGTATATGCTTTTGTTGCTCGATCATTTCATTTGAGTGATTTTGTATCACCCTTTTCGTAAGGGAAATTTTGTTATAAAAAACTTTTTTTTGTAATTACAAAAAAAAAAAGGATTAGTGGAGCTAAACAGGGCCATAGCAAGCCCTGTTTAGCCCCACTAATCCTTTTTTTTAGTTCTATTAATCGTCGCTATATAGCGATGTTTACCAGTGTCGTTATATAGCGACGATTAACAGTGTCGCTATATAGCGACATTTATCATATAGATGCTTTATAGCGATGGTTCTTTTCCGACGCTTTTAAGGACTTTAATAACAATGTTTGCGCTCGTGAAAAAAAAAAATTTAATATAAAAAGCGTCGGTATTTTCGTCGGAAAAGGGCCTATGCCTTGTAGTATATAATTGGATCAGAGAATATTATAGATCAATAAATTAGCATTGTTGAAAGTAAAGATTCCATAATACTAGCAACTGAGAATAATTATGAAAGGGGAGTACAAGGTGTCTCAATTTCTTCATTATCAATCCTTCTTCATTCCAAAAATCCCATACCACCAAATCTAATGGAAGGTTGTAAGGTACCAACCACTGTCTTGCCCAAAAACTTGCAGAATCATTGCAGTAGCTATAGGTCATTGAGTTGACTCAAAATTCCAAGTTTAAAGTATACCCATACAAAGGACAGTCTATTCTCAAAATTAGCAAAAAGTTATAACCAAAATATCAGCTATTAACATAGGATGAACATATGTATCTATCCATTCTGCCAGTAGTATAAAGTGTGCCACTGTCATCTTCAATAAACGTCATCAGCAAACCTGGTTGAGAAGTGTGCCAACTCACCTGCATCCATCCACCCAAAGGGCAAGTTAGAACAATGAGCTTTAATGTGGGACTATAGGCCTCCATGCCAGCACACGGTTGTTATCCCTGTCACCCAACTTGATTTGTATTTTATCTCATTATGGCACTTGTATTTCCAGAATAATTTAGATAGGTCAATAGTATTCCTCAATAAATGATAATAAAAACTTTCAGTAAATGGTCATAAACATTCTGTAAATGATAATAAAACATGGAACTAAAAATGATAGTAAAAATCTCCAGTAAGTTATGTATATTATTCTATTAGTAAATGGCACTAAAAAATGTAGTACATGGTTGTAAAAATTCTGGGCAATAAAGATTATATACAAGAATGATTCCGTCTTTTATATATTTCTAGCAAGAAGACTCATTCTGCCAGACTAGTCTTATTATATAACGATCCCAGTTTCATCAAGACTGATTCGTAAAGTGGTAAGAGTCATGATAATTATCATGGTGATAGCAGACCACGGAATAATCTCTAGTACACCTAAGTATCTGTAACTCCTCATTCAAATCAATTCCTTTTCATAAGTCTTCCTAAGGTATCTCTTTGTAACTCCTGGTACATTAATAATATCTAAAATTATTGGCTTCTTACTCGCCACGATTGAGTATTACCTTCTAACACTACATCTCTGCATGCATATTCTTGTAGACTTTTTAAGGTCACTTTATATTCTGCCATAGTAGTTCGAGGCTCACCAATATTGTGATACGTTGCAATATGGTATTTGAAGGAACACAGAAGTCTCCTACCTCAGCTACAGTCCTCGGTAGTTCCTGGATCATCCTATGTAACTAAGCCTTATATACCAAATACCACGTCTGATTGACAGGACGAAGGTGCCTTGGGTCGGCTTAAATCAATTCGGAATACATATCCCAGACGATCTAAAGTATGGAACACCGTCGTATGTTTAACGTGGCTTACAGGTCTCGTGTTTTCGCAGAGTCATGAGTTCCTCATTTCAGGGACCTCTCATGATTCCAAGCCGTATCTGAACGCGTAACTTATCTGTCTCTCATGTTTCCACATCATCGTGGGGGCTGAGACGAACGATATTCAAGCTGCATGGCTCCTACGCTTCTTCTTGCTTTATATACTATGTCACGTGCTAGCTTATCAAACATCTATCTCCCCAAATCATGCGCTACACTTATAATGCCGTGTCTGCTCAAACGCCTCCATTCTTCTACGACATAGTTTTATAGACCTTCCTCACATATACGTGGAGGTCTCTCTACACGCAAATATTGCGACGTCTATAGTATCAGACGACTGCAAATATACCATCTATGAATAATACGCAAGGTTAAAATCGGTCAAGGCGCTTGCTATGCGACTCTGATAAATATGTTCACCTTCTTCGTTCGTAATCACGGTGTTCCCTCTTGGCTCTTTGCATAATCGTTTCTTTTAGCTCTTGGTTGTCCTATCTCCTTACCCTCAACCATCATTGAGCTAATTCTTTTGTGGATTCGTGGTACCGCACTTTGCCCGAGCTCGATGTGCTCTGGGCTACTTGCAAAAATGAGATCTACCGAGCCATTTCGTCTTCGTCAGATCGAAAAATCCTACGTCGCTTCTCAGATTCACCAATGATCATGCACGTCGCCGTTTTTCTTAACATACACCAAAACTAGAGTATACAGTTCCCTTATGGAGGATCCGAGTGCTTCCCTGTGTCCCTCAAGAACACTCAGCGACTTCCCCATGTATAGGGTCCACCAAAGCTCCCGCCTCTCCCCCAGTTCATCTACTAGGTCTGAGAGCAGTGGTTTTATCTAGAATTCGTAAGCGATTTTGTTCTCGTGTAGGAGCATGAAGGAATACGTAAACTGAGAGTGCATGTGTCGATGTATCTCTTCTACAGACTCCCTAGGAGTTCGCTGCTATGAAGCCGGCATATCCTCGCTCCTCTACACAAAATGACCCCCGTCGATTGCGCTAAGTCGAAAAAGCGTATCTTATTAACTTACAAACGTTGGTGGTGTATTCTATATTCAATCGATATATGGAGGGGACTGCACTGTCTGTCCCTCCTCGAGCACCCAATCCCTTAATACTATTGTTATACAACTGCTACCTGAGAGGGTCCATGAGTCTCCACGCGTGCATGTTGAAGACCTGTAGTGTCTTCCCTTGGAGTTCGTATCTCGACCACAAGTCTGCTCAGTTCGGCCAGCTCCCATATCCTGGACTGCTCAGTTCTCGCACCCCCTTTAGGATGCTGTAGTATCTCAGGTGGCGTGGAGGACTCTCCTACCAAGGAATTCCTTGGGTACTTCTCGTCATAATTCCTGGCTGCAAACTACTAATCTCTGGTTCTGAGTCCAATATCTACATTTCCCCCGTTCTACTTCAATTCGTATTTCTTGTCTAGCATTCCTTACGATATCATTGTATATTACAACGGTCTCTCAACTCGTCTTGGCTAGTGGAAACTCTTAAAACCTCCCGTTGTTGCGGATAATTCGGGATCCTCCTAGCAGCATCTCCTTAATATCCCGTGGCTTACGTTGGTCCCCTATTCTCACCCAACATGAAAGACAATCCACCTAGAACAATTCTTTGTTCTTATTCAAAGTATTTCTTGAATCTTATAGCATTAATCCTCCAGCTATCTCCATTATGCTTGAAAGACCAGTATAGCACATGATATAAAATTCTGAGATGCTTAAATGTTTGCAAGCACCTAACAAATAAAAATCAATGGTGCTTTACTAGAAACCTCATGTTTGATTCTAAATAATTTCTGCATGCATAAGTCTTCTTATGTTAAGTAAAATCTCAACTAACTATCCTTTTTAGTAAAGAATCCCAAAATTGGTGAGTTAGCTTTCTATCCGTGCATAGCAACGACTGTTGTAAATCAATATATATCAAAGGCACTGCGTAGTCGTGCCAACATATAGGCCATACATGATGCTGGCACACCTCTCCATCGGGGATTTGCAAGTAGAGTCTTGGGCATGATATTGCAGAAAAGGATGTTGGCTACCTTGAAGGATACACTTGGGCAACTTATGATGAGAGATTTAGTACTCTCGACCCCATCATGCACACTTATAGAAATGTATCTGTTAGCAATGAGAATTGAAAATTGGACTACCTTATAACTTGTTGAATTTAGAAATTATTTTATGGTTTTTAATATTACGAAAATTAATAAGGAGTTATTCTCTTAGATTCTCGATTAGAGATGCAGCTAGAAATTACTCTCTTGGGTTCTTGATTAGAAATGTAGCTAGAGTAATTAGATAGAATTCTTCTTGCTCAAGGATTCTCTTTGTTGCATCCTTAAACATTAACATAAATGTAATTATAGTCATGATGAAACAATGGCTCCTAGGGGCCTTTCGAAGCTATGACTAAGGATGTTGAGTAGTGGAGATTTAGATTCATTAAAATAGTAGGTAACACACACACACACACACACACACGCACGCATGCACGCACACGTGCACATCTCTCTCTCTCTCTCACCATGTGGTGTGTTTCTCCCCCCTTTGCCCCCTCCCTCCCCCCCCCCCCTCTCTCTCTCTCTCTCTCTCTCTCTCTATACATGCACTCTTACCCCAATAGATAAGTATATGTATATCTTTTTTAAATATGCCATCTCTTACATATTCCTTAAGGCGGTTAATCCCAGACTTGCCACATGGAAGGTATTTGGAGGTTGGGGGAAAAATTGTAGAGGTTCGGCGAAGGGTGAGGGAGGTTTGGCGGAGGGTAAGGGAGGTTCAATGGAGGATAGAGCACCACGTGGCATGTTCGGAGAAGTGCACAGAGCAATGAAGCTTAAATTGTGCAAGATGACAGACGTATGGGAGGCGCCACATCACAAGAGAAAGGGATTCCACTCGTGCTCACGCCACGTGTCAGTCTAGACTCTTACACACAAGTTTGACACAGTTTGACATAGTTCGACACACGATGTGGCACAGCGGGAGCAGTTGCACAGCAAGAAGCCATGCCATGAATACTTTGGACTGGAGCACTACTGCAGTGACTCTGACTTTGACAGTGAGCAGCACTGCAACAGAGAAAGCAAAGCCTAGATGCGCACGAGATGACTCGCCGCTCAACACATGGCAATGTGCAAGTAGCAGTGGTAGATCATGAGACACGAGGCATCCATTGTCGACACGTGGTGATCCAAGAGGTGATGGGTAGAGGCGCAGATGCGGAGTATACCGCAAAAACACATGGCAACATATCGCTTGATGACAAGTGGAGGTGACTGACGACTCGACCGCACATGTGGCAACGTGGAAAGATTAAATAATTTTTTAAATATAAAATATAACATATATATAATAATATAAATATAAGTATATAGATAATATAATATAAATATAAATATATAGATAATGAGAGACACATAAAATATTGATTATATATACTCCATTCTATATAATATATTATAATATTACATTATATATAATATATATAACATTATTATAATATATATTATGTTATAATATATATAAAATTATATTATATTATAATATTACATTATATTATAATATATATTACATTGTATTATATTATAAGATATTATAATATTACATGAAAGAGAACAAGAACCCTCGATTGCAATAGGAAATAACAACCGAATGTGACAATTGATTGCTACATGCTATTATGGTATTTGGGTAGAAGGAGGCACCACCTTCTTCTCTCAAAGCTTCATCAACGCTCCATCAGAGCAAAGAAATATTTGTTTGTAGAGATATGTCGAACAAACATTTGACATATGGCGGTAGCGAAGCTTGGCGAAAGAAACTAGAGGAAAAAATGGGAATTTTCTTGCACTCTATAAAGCACAAATGTGTGGGCATTTCATGCATTTTACTTTGACAAGGGGTGGAGACAATGTTTGCAAAGATGCATGGCATGTAAGTGAGCCTATGAGAACATGAAAGAGAACGAGGACCCTCGATTGCAAAAGGATGTAACAACTAACAACACAATTTGAGAATTGGTTGCTATATGCTACTATGTTATTTGGGTAGGAGGCACCACCTTTTTCTCTCAGAGCTTCATCAACACTCCAATAGAGCTTCAATAAGCCTGCACTGCAATGGTAGGGTCAAAAGGAGGAAGGCCATGATGTGGGTGAGGAATCAAAAGAGGAAGCAAAGGAAGGCATGACCTATCAAAGATGAGGAATGCATCTCTCTCTCTCTCTCTCTCTCTCTCTCTCTACCCTCTCTATTAAAATTTTTTGGACCTTCCCCTTTTTTATTTATTTTGGCCTCATTGTGGCTTCTTGAAAGTTTGTCATTATTAAGCCTAAGCATTGAGTTTAGTTGCAAAAAAGGTTTTGTGCATATTTATAAAGAAAAGCTAAAAATGAAATATATATACGTGTTGCACGATCAAGATCACGTCCGCACATATAGACATATCTATATTTACTTTTATTCTTTTATTAAGTGAAGAGTTGCCATGGGGTAGTCAAAGGGGAGAGCAAGCCTAAATTTGAGTGCCTGTGTATGTATGTCTCCTAAACTTGAGTGTTAGTGTGTGTATGTGTGCATCTGTAAGGGCTATGTGTGTGTGTGTGTGTGTGTGTGTGTGTGAGAGAGAGAGAGAGAGAGAGAGAGAGGGAGGGAGAGAGAGAAAGAGAGAGAGAGAATCTGACAAGGATGTGTGCATGTGTACATGAGAAAGGTCACAGGGGGGGATGCCCATGTTTGAGTGTCCGTATGTGTATGCACGTGTGGGTGATAAAAAACATGTGGGTTTGAAACTTGGAATTTCATTTCTTTAAGATCCCACCTTGAGACCCAGCGAAGTGGGTCTCTAACCCATCATAGACAGGTCATGTTACTCGTGTTATTAGAGCCTGACACATGAAGGTTTAAGTTGGATTCAACATTCTTCCATTGCATACACCATATCTATTACATATTTTCACTACATGAAGAAACTAGCTACATGTCTAGGTTTCTTCTAACATGTTATTAGAGCTCGGCTGCCTATTTGGAGAGCTGTGAGATGATGGCATGCTTGGAAAAGAGATTTGAGAGCCTAGGGTTTCAAAGGAGGATGAGATGTGAAGCCAAGAGGTATTCTGCCTACAGCAATAAGAACGGCACGGCCAAGGTCCTTAAATAGGCTAGGACGATTGCAATAGGTCAACAATCATACAAACTGCTAGTCAACAATCTAGAAGAGGGCAGACTGCACGGCTGCAGTGCTATAGACAAAGGCATCTAGTGGCAAAATCACTTTTGGGTTAGAATCAGCACGGATTGGGTCCACCAAGCCTATGGCAGGTTGGGCTAGACCTACCATGGTTGGCCGGTTTGTGGACTGGGTTGGCCAATTAGAGGGCTACCCAACCCTATAAAAGGCCCCATCTTAGTGTAGACTAGACACAACTCTCACCCTATGGAGCACCACCTGGTGAATATCTACAGACAGTAAGAGAGCACACTATGTAAAGAGTGGATTCTTAGGAACCCAGAATAGTTGCTAAAGCTCACTGAGGAGCACACAACTTGAGGAGAGCAATTGCAGCAGTAGAAGTAGTATATGTGCTCACCATAGAGCCTCCAGGGCAGCACACTGCTACAAGTTTTGGGATTTTTGTGGAAGCTCTCTAAAACAAGTGTTTAGAAAGTTTGTGCAATATTCAAATGGAACACACTAAAGTGTCAATAGAAAAAAGCTAATTGCAAACAATCAACAATGAGCTAAGAGAAGAGCAGGAGCCAATAGGCATAAAGCTATCTGCAAACAATCAACGATGAGCCAAGAGGAAGAGAGAGCAAGAGCAACCATACAAGCATGCAACACAAAAAGGCATACTCATGCAAGCATTAGTGAATCCTAACAAGCAAGCAAAGGTTAACAAAATAAACCACATGACCCATCCTTACGGACCAAAGTTGGACTTTCTATTATTTCAATCATAATCATGGAATCAAGTCCTATAGTTTGATTATGGTAAGGGGGGGAAATAGGAGGGCTTGACAGTGCTGTAGTAATTAGGGCTAAGACCTAGGGGCATTCCTATGTTTAGGCACTAATGGAAGGGTGCATACATATGCCCTTGGGAGGGCTAATGTGAAAAGGTCATTTTTAGGACACATGGCAAATATAAGCATAAGCATTAGGCTAGGAGGGAGCATTCTAGATGGAGCTCAATAAAGGAGTTATCAACATGGAGGCGTCATGGATTAAGACACTAAAATGAGCTCATAGAAGGGGAATCCATGACTATGGCAATACAATAACCCTCTAGTTTTGTTGATGTTACACTGGTATCAAAGCCATCATGAATAAAGAGAGAGGAATGTGAGACATTATAATAGCCTTCCACCACCCTCTCTCAAACCCTCCCCCTTGCCCCCCCCCCCATCCCCTCCCCCCCTCCACCTTCCACCCCCCCCCCCCCCCCCCCCCTCCACTACCCCCCCCCCCTCCACCCCCCCCTCTCAACCTCTCCACCCCCCTGCCCCCCTCAACCCCTCCCACCGCCCCCCCTCCCACTGCCCCCTCTCAACCCCTCCACCCCCCCCCTCTCCACCACCACCACCACCCACCCCCCCCCTTTCCATGCCCCCCTTCCCACTCTCCACCCCCCCCCCCCCCCGCCCCTCTCCATCCCCCCACCCACCCCTTCCACCACCGACTGCCTGTAGCGAGATGACTACACAAAGCCATCTGTGGCAATGCCCTGTCAAAAAAAATTCCCACCAGAATGTCTTTTACCACTAGCGGAGAATGGCAGTGATGCCAATCTCATGCTGGCAACTACATAATGACACTGAGATCATCAAACTCACATGTGGAATGGAATCAGACACCACTCTCCTATGATCACTGGAATACCTCTCCTAGAATAGTAGGGTAAACATTTGTACAAGTGGAGAATGGCAGTAGTGCCAATCTCTTATTAGGCTCTAATAAATGGCATTGAGAAGCCTAAACTCACATCTGCATTCTTCTATGTAGTGATCACTGTCTGTGCTGTGTAGAGATCAAATGGATTTGTGTCAATCTCTGTGGAGAATGGCAGTGGTACCAATCTCATACCATGAGCTGAAAACATGCACAAGGAATCCTAAACTCACATGTGCATTGGAACTTTTGCCATTATAGAATGCCACCAGTGGAGAATGGTAGTGGTGCACAAGGAATCCTAAACTCACATGTGCATTCTTCTATGTAGTGATCATTATCTCTGCTGTGTAGAGATCATATGGAATTGTGTCAATCTCTGAGATCATCAAACTCACATGTGGATTGGAATCGGACACCACTCTCCTATGATCACTAGAATACCCCTTCTAGAATAGTAGGGTGTACAAGTGGAGACTGGCAGTGGTGCCAATCTCTTATTAGGCCCTAAGAAATGGCATTGAGAAGCCTAAACTCACATGTGCATTCTTCTATGAAGTGATCACTATCTCCGCTATGTAGAGATCATATGGAATTGTGTTGATCTCTGTGGAGAATGGCAGTGGTGCCAATCTCATACCATGACCTGAAAACATGCACAAGGAATCCTAAACTCACATGTGCATTGGCACTTTTGCCATTATCCTACTGCAGCCAATAAAATTAGTGGAATGTCAATCTATAGGTTCAGTTTGTCTAGATTACCACTAGCGGAGAATGGTAGTGATGCCAATCTCATGCTGGCAACTAGATAATGACACTGAGATCATGAAACTCACATGTGGAATGGAATAGGACACCACTCTCCTATGATCACTGGAATACCCCTCCTAGAATAGTAGGGTAAACATTTGTACAAGTGGAGAATTGCAGTGGTTCCAATCTCTTATTAGGCCCTAAGAAATGGCATTGAGAAGCCTAAACTCACATGTGCAGAGATCATATGTATTTGTGTCAATCTCTGTGGAGAATGCCACCAGTGGAGAATGGCATCGTGCCAATCTCATACCATGACTTGAAAACATGCACAAGGAATCCTAAACTCACATGTGCATTCTTCTATGTAGTGATCACTATCTCCGCTGTGTAGAGATCATATGGAATTGTGTCAATATCTGTGGAGAATGCCACCAGTGGAGAATGGTAGTGGTGCCAATCTGATACCATGACCTGAAAACATGCACAAGGAATCCTAAACTCACATGTGCATTCTTCTATGTAGTGATGACTATCTCGGCTCTGTAGAGATCAGATGGAATTGTGTCAATCTCTGTGGAGAATGCCACTAGTGGAGAATGGTAGTGGTGCCAATCTCATACCATGACCTGAAAACATGCACAAGGAATCCTAAACTCACATGTGCATTCTTCTATGTAGTAATCACTGTCTTCGCTGTGTAGAGATCATATGGAATTGTGCCAATCTCTGTGGAGAATGGTAGTGGTGCCAATCTCATACCATGACCTGAAAACATGCACAAGGAATCCTAATCTCACATGTGCATTCTTCTATGTAGTGATCACTGTCTTTGCTGTGTAGAGATCATATGGAATCGTGTCAATCTCTGAGATCATCAAACACACATGTGGATTGGAATCGGACACCACTGTCCTATGATCACATGAATACCCCTCCTAGAATAGTAGGGTAAACATTTGTACATGTGGAGAATGGCAGTGGTGCCAATCTCTTATTACGCCCTAAGAAATGGCATTGAGAAGCCTAAACTCACATGTGCATTCTTCTATGTAGTGATCAGTGTCTCCGTTGTGTAGAGATCATATAGAATTGTTTCAATCTCTGTGGAGAATGCTAATAAAATTAGACTACCACTAGTGGGGAATGGCAGTGATGCCAATCTCATGCTGGCAACTATATAATGACATTGAGATCATCAAACTCACATTTGGTTTGGAATCGGACAGCATCTCGTATGATCACTGGAATACCCCTCCTAGGATAGTAGGGTAAACATCAATCTATAGGTTTAGTTTGTCTAGATTACCACTAGCGGAGAATGGCAGTGATGCCAATCTCATGCTTGCCCTAAGAAATGGCATTGAGAATCCTAAACTCACATGTGCATTCTTCTATGTAGTGATCACTGTCTCTGCTGTGTAGAGATCATATGGAATCGTGTCAATCTCTTCTAGGCCCTAGAATGTCAATCTATAGGTTTAGTATGTCTAGATTACCACTAGCGGAGAATGGCAGTGATGCCAATCTCATGCTGGCAACTACATAATGACACTGAGATCATCAAACTCACATGTGGAATGGAATCAGACACCACTCTCCTATGATCACAGGAATACCCCTCCTACAATAGTAGGGTAAACATTGTACAAGTGGAGAATGGCAGTAGTGCCGATCTCTTATTAGGCCCTAATAATCGGCATTGAGAAGCCTAAACTCACATCTGCATTCTTCTATGTAGTGATCACTGTTTGTGCTATGTAGAGATCATATGGATTTGTGTCAATCTCTGTGGAGAATGCTAAAGTGGAGAATGGCAGTGGTACCAATCTCATACCATGAGCTGAAAACATGCACAAGGAATCCTAAACTCACATGTGCATTGGAACTTTTGCCATTATAGAATGCCACCAGTGGAGAATGGTAGTGGTGCACAAGGAATCCTAAACTCACATGTGCATTCTTCTATGTAGTGATCATTGTCTCTGTTGTGTAGAGATCATATGGAATTGTGTCAATCTCTGAGATCATCAAACTCACATGTGGATTGGAATCGGACACCACTCTCCTATCATCACTCGAATACCCCTCCTAGAATAGTAGGGTAAACATTTGTACAAGTGGAGACTGGCAGTCGTGCCAATCTCTTATTAGGCCCTAAGAAATGGCATTGAGAAGCCTAAACTCACATGTGCATTCTTCTATGTAGTGATCACTATCTCCGCTATGTAGAGATCACATGGAATTGTGTCGATCTCTGTGGAGAATGGCAGTGGTGCCAATCTCATACCATGACCTGAAAACATGCACAAGGAATCCTAAACTCACATGTGCATTGGCACTTTTGCCATTATCCTACTGCAGCCAATAAAATTAGTGGAATGTCAATCTATAGGTTCAGTTTGTCTAGATTACCACTAGCGGAGAATGGTAGTGATGCCAATCTCATGCTGGCAACTAGATAATGACACGTAGATCATCAAACTCACATGTGGAATGGAATGGGACACCACTCTCCTATGATCACTGGAATACCCCTCCTAGAATAGTAGGGTAAACATTTGTACAAGTGGAGAATTGCAGTGGTTCCAATCTCTTATTAGGCCCTAAGAAATGGCATTGAGAAGCCTAAACTCACATGTGCAGAGATCATATGTATTTGTGTCAATCTCTGTGGAGAATGCCACCAGTGGAGAATGGCATCGTGCCAATCTCATACCATGACCTGAAAACATGCACAAGGAATCCTAAACTCACATGTTCATTCTTCTATGTAGTGATCACTGTCTCCGCTGTGTAGAGATCATATGGAATTGTGTCAATATCTGTGGAGAATGCCACCAGTGGAGAATGGTAGTGGTGCCAATCTGATACCATGACCTGAAAACATGCACAAGGAATCCTAAACTCACATGTGCATTCTTCTATGTAGTGATGACTATCTCGGCTCTGTAGAGATCAGATGGAATTGTGTCAATCTCTGTGGAGAATGCCACTAGTGGAGAATGGTAGTGGTGCCAATCTCATACCATGACCTGAAAACATGCACAAGGAATCCTAAACTCACATGTGCATTCTTCTATGTAGTGATCACTGTCTTCGCTGTGTAGAGATCATATGGAATTGTGTCAATCTATGTGGAGAATGGTAGTGGTGCCAATCTCATACCATCACCTGAAAACATGCACAAGGTATCCTAATTTCACATGTGCATTCTTCTATGTAGTGATCACTGTCTTTGCTGTGTAGAGATCATATGGAATTGTGTCAATCTCTGAGATCATCAAACACACATGTGGATTGGAATCGGACACCACTGTCCTATGATCACATGAATACCCCTCCTAGAATAGTAGGGTAAACATTTGTACATGTGGAGAATGGCAGTGGTGCCAATCTCTTATTAGGCCCTAAGAAATGGCATTGAGACGCCTAAACTCACATGTGCATTCTTCTATGTAGTGATCAGTGTCTCCGTTGTGTAGAGATCATATAGAATTGTTTCAATCTCTGTGGAGAATGCCAATAAAATTAGACTACCACTAGTGGGGAATGGCAGTGATGCCAATCTCATGCTGGCAACTATATAATGACATTGAGATCATCAAACTCACATTTGGTTTGGAATCGGATAGCACTCTCCTATGATCACTAGAATACCCCTCCTAGAATAGTAGGGTAAACATCAATCTATAGGTTTATTTTGTCTAGATTACCACTAGCGGAGAATGGCAGTGATGCCAATCTCATGCTTGCCCTAAGAAATGGCATTGAGAATCCTAAACTCACATGTGCATTCTTCTATGTAGTGATCACTGTCTCCGCTGTGTAGAGATTATATGGAATTGTGTCAATCTCTTGTAGGCCCTGGAATGTCAATCTATAGGTTTAGTATGTCTAGATTACCACTAGCGGAGAATGGCAGTGATGCCAATCTCATGCTGGAAACTACATAATGACACTGAGATCATCAAACTCACATGTGGAATGGAATCAGACACCACTCTCCTATGATCACTGGATAACCCCTCCTAGAACAGTAGGGTAAACATTTGTACAAGTGGAGAATGGTAGTGGTGCCAATCTCTTGTTAGGCCTAAGAAATGGCATTGAGAAGCCTAAACTCACATGTGCATTCTTCTATGTAGTGATCACTGTCTCCGCTATGTACAGATCATATGGAATTATGTCAATCTCTATGGAGAATGCCACCAGTGGAGAATGGCAGTGGTTCCAATCTCATACCATGACCTGAAAACATGCACAAGGAATCCTAAACTCACATGTGCATTGGCACTTCTGCCATTATCCTACTGTAGCCAATAAAATTAGTGGAATGCCAATCTATAGGTTTAGTTTGTCTAGATTACCACTAGCAGAGAATGGCAGTGATGACAATCTCATGCTTGCCCTAAGAAATGGCATTGAGAATCCTAAACTCACATGTGCATTCTTCTATGTAGTGATCACTTTCTCCACTGTGTAGAGATCATATGGAATTGTGTCAATCTCTTATTAGGCCCTGGAATGTCAAACTATAGGTTTAGTTTGTCTAGACTACCACTACTGGGGAATGGCAGTGATGCCAATCTCATGCTGGCAACTATATAATGACATCGAGATCATCAAACTCACATTTGGATTGGAATTGGACACCACTCTCCTATGATCACTGGAATACCCCTACTAGAATAGTAGGGTAACCATTTGTACAAGTGGAGAATGGCAGTGGTGCCAATCTCTTATTAGGCCCTAATAAATGGCATTGAGAAGCCTAAACTCACATGTGCATTCTTCTATGTAGTGATCACTGTCTCCCCTGTGTAGAGATCATATGGAATTGTGTCAATCTCTGTGGAGAATGCCACCAGTGGAGAATTTCAGTGGTGCCAATCTCATACCATGACCTGAAAACATGCACAAGGAATCCTAAACTCACATGTGCATTGGCACTTTTGCCATTATCCTACTGCCATTCTCTGCTAGTGGTAATGTGCATTCTTCTATGTCATGATCACTGTCTCTGCTGTGTAGAGATCATATGGAAATTTGTCAATCTCTGAGAAGAATACCACCAGTGGAGAATGGCAGTGGTACCAATCTCATACCATGACCTGAAAACATGCACAAGGAATCCTAAACTCACATGTGCATTGGCACTTTTGCCATTATCCTACTGCAGCCAATAAAATTAGTGGAATGTCGATCTATCGGTTTAGTTTGTCTAGATTACCACTACCGGAGAATGGCAGTGATGCCAATCTCATGCTTTCCCTAAGAAATGGCATTGAGAATCCTAAACTCACATGTGCATTCTTCTATGTAGTGATCACTATCTCCGCTATGTAAAGATCATATGGAATTGTGTCAATCTCTTATTAGGCCCTGGAATGTCAATCTATAGGTTTTCTTTGTCTAGAGTGATGCCAATCTCATGTTGGCAACTATATAATGACATTGAGATCATCAAACTCACGTTTGGATTGGAATCGGACACCACTCTCCTATGATCACTGGAATACCCCTCCTAGAATAGTAGGGTAAACATTTGTACAAGTGGAGAATGGCAGTGGTGTCAATCTCTTATTAGGCCCTAAGAAATGGCATTGAGAAGCCTAAACTCACATGTGCGTTCTTCTATGTAGTGATCACTGTCTCCGATGTGTAGAGATAATATGGAATTGTGTCAATCTCTTGTAGGCCCTGGAATGTCAATCTATAGGTTTAGTATGTCTAGATTACCACTAGCGGAGAATGGCAGTGATGCCAATCTCATGCTGGAAACTACATAATGACACTGAGATCATCAAACTCACATGTGGAATGGAATCAGACACCACTCTCCTATGATCACTAGAATACCCCTCCTAGAATAGTAGGGTAAACATTTGTACAAGTGGAGAATGGCAGTGGTGCCAATCTCTTGTTAGGCCTAAGAAATGGCATTGAGAAGCCTAAACTCACATGTGCATTCTTCTATGTAATGATCACTGTCTCCGTTATGTAGAGATCATATGGAATTATGTTAATCTCTATGGAGAATGCCACCAGTGGAGAATGGCAGTGGTTCCAATCTCATACCATGACCTGAAAACATGCACAAGGAATCCTAAACTCACATGTGCATTGGCACTTTTGCCATTATCCTACTGTAGCCAATAAAATTAGTAAAATGTCAATCTATAGGTTTAGTTTGTCTAGATTACCACTAGCAGAGAATGGCAGTGATGACAATCTCATGCTTGCCCTAAGAAATGGCATTGAGAATCCTAAACTCACATGTGCATTCTTCTATGTAGTGATCACTGTCTCCACTGTGTAGAGATTATATGGAATTGTGTCAATCTCTTATTAGGCCCTGGAATGTCAAACTATAGGTTTAGTTTGTCTAGACTACCACTACTGGGGAATGGCAGTGATGCCAATCTCATGCTGGCAACTATATAATGACATCGAGATCATCAAACTCACATTTGGATTGGAATTGGACACCACTCTCCTATGATCACTGGAATACCCCTACTAGAATAGTAGGGCAACCATTTGTACAAGTGGAGAATGGCAGTGGTGCCAATCTCTTATTAGGCCCTAATAAATGGCATTGAGAAGCCTAAACTCACATGTGCATTCTTCTATGTAGTGATCACTGTCTCCCCTGTGTAGAGATCATATGGAATTGTGTCAATCTCTGTGGAGAATGCCACCAGTGGAGAATGGCAGTGGTGCCAATCTCATACCATGACCTGAAAACATGCACAAGGAATCCTAAACTCACATGTGCATTGGCACTTTTGCCATTATCCTACTGCCATTCTCTGCTAGTGGTAATGTGCATTCTTCTATGTCGTGATCACTGTCTCTGCTGTGTAGAGATCATATGGAAATGTGTCAATCTCTGAGGAGAATGCCACCAGTGGAGAATGGCAGTGGTACCAATCTCATACCATGACCTGAAAACATGCACAAGGAATCCTAAACTCACATGTGCATTGGCACTTTTGCCATTATCCTACTGCAACCAATAAAATTAGTGGAATGTCGATCTATAGGTTTAGTTTGTCTAGATTACCACTACCGGAGAATGGCAGTGATGCCAATCTCATGCTTGCCCTAAGAAATGGCATTGAGAATCCTAAACTCACATGTGCATTCTTCTATGTAGTGATCACTGTCTCCGCTATGTAGAGATCATATGGAATTTTGTCAATCTCTTATTAGGCCTGGAATGTCAATCTATAGGTTTACTTTGTCTAGAGTGATGCCAATCTCATGTTGGCAACTATATAATGACATTGAGATCATCAAACTCATGTTTGAATTGGAATCGGACACCACTCTCCTATGATCACTGGAATACCCCTCCTAGAATAGTATGGTAAACATTTGTACAAGTGGAGAATGGCAGTGGTGTCAATCTCTTATTAGGCCCTAAGAAATGGCATTGAGAAGCCTAAACTCACATGTGCATTCTTCTATGTAGTGATCACTTTCTCCGCCGTGTAGAGATCATATGGAATTGTGTCAATCTCTTGTAGGCCCTGGAATGTCAATCTATAGGTTTAGTATGTCTAGATTACCACTAGTGGAGAATGGCAGTGATGCCAATCTCATGCTGGAAACTACATAATGACACTGAGATTATCAAACTCACATGTGGAATGGAATCAGACACCACTCTCCTATGATCACTAGAATACCCCTCCTAGAATAGTAGGGTAAACATTTGTACAAGTGGAGAATGGCAGTGGTGCCAATCTCTTGTTAGGCCTAAGAAATGGCATTGAGAAGCCTAAACTCACATGTGCATTCTTCTATGTAGTGATCACTGTCTCCGCTATGTAGAGATCATATGGAATTATGTTAATCTCTATGGAGAATGCCACCAGTGGAGAATGGCAGTGGTTCCAATCTGATACCATGACCTCAAAACATGCACAAGGAATCCTAAACTCACATGTGCATTGGCACTTTTGCCATTATCCTACTGTAGCCAATAAAATTAGTAAAATGTCAATCTATAGGTTTAGTTTGTCTAGATTACCACTAGCAGAGAATGGCAGTGATGACAATCTCATGCTTGCCCTAAGAAATGGCATTGAGAATCCTAAACTCACATGTGCATTCTTCTATGTAGTGATCACTGTCTCCACTGTGTAGAGATCATATGGAATTGTGTCAATCTCTTATTAGGCCCTGGAATGTCAAACTATAGGTTTAGTTTGTCTAGACTACCACTACTGGGGAATGGCAGTGATGCCAATCTCATGGTGGCAACTATATAATGACATCGAGATCATCAAACTCACATTTGGATTGGAATTGGACACCACTCTCCTATGATCACTGGAATACCCCTACTAGAATAGTAGGGTAACCATTTGTACAAGTGGAGAATGGCAGTGGTGCCAATCTCTTATTAGGCCCTAATAAATGGCATTGAGAAGCCTAAACTCACATGTGCATTCTTCTATGTAGTGATCACTGTCTCCCCTGTGTAGAGATCATATGGAATTGTGTCAATCTCTGTGGAGAATGCCACCAGTGGAGAATTGCAGTGGTGCCAATCTCATACCATGACCTGAAAACATGCACAAGGAATCCTAAAATAACATGTGCATTGGCACTTTTGCCATTATCCTACTGCCATTCTCTGCTAGTGGTAATGTGCATTCTTCTATGTCATGATCACTGTCTCTGCTGTGTAGAGATCATATGGAAATTTGTCAATCTCTGAGAAGAATACCACCAGTGGAGAATGGCAGTGGTACCAATCTCATACCATGACCTGAAAACATGCACAAGGAATCCTAAACTCACATGTGCCTTGGCACCTTTGCCATTATCCTACTGCAGCCAATAAAATTAGTGGAATGTCGATCTATCGGTTTAGTTTGTCTAGATTACCACTACTGGAGAATGGCAGTGATGCCAATCTCATGCTTTCCCTAAGAAATGGCATTGAGAATCCTAAACTCACATGTGCATTCTTCTATGTAGTGATCACTGTCTCTGCTATGTAAAGATCATATGGAATTGTGTCAATCTCTTATTAGGCCCTGGAATGTCAATCTATAGGTTTACTTTGTCTAGAGTGATGCCAATCTCATGTTGGCAACTATATAATGACATTGAGATCATCAAATTCACGTTTGGATTGGAATCGAACACCACTCTCCTATGATCACTGGAATACCCCTCCTAGAATAGTAGGGTAAACATTTGTACAAGTGGAGAATGGCAGTGGTGTTAATCTCTTATTAGGCCCTAAGAAATGGCATTGAGAAGCCTAAACTCACATGTGCATTCTTCTATGTAGTGATCACTGTCTCCGATGTGTAGAGATAATATGGAATTGTGTCAATCTCTGTGGAGAATGGCAATGGTGCCAATCTCATGCCATGACCTGAAAACATGCACAAGGAATCCTAAACTCACATGTGCATTGGCACTTTTGCCCTTATCCTATTCCAGCCAATAAAATTAGTGGAATGTCAATCTACAGGTTCAGTTTGTCTAGATTACAACTAATGGAAAATGGCAGTGATGCCAATCTCATGCTGGCAACTACATAATGACACTGAGATCATCAAAATCACATGTGGAATGGAACAGGACACCAGTCTCCTATGATCACTGGAATACCCCTCCTTCGATAGTAGGATAAACATTTGTACAAGTGGAGAATGGCAGTGGTGCCAATCTCTTATTAGGCCCTAAGAAATGGCATTGAGAAGCATAAACTCACATGTGCAGAGATCATATGGATTTGTGTCAATCTCTGTGGAGAATGCCACCAGTGGAGAATGGCAGTGGTGCCAATCTCATACCTTGACCTGAAAACATGCACAAGGAATCCTAAACTCACATGTGCATTCTTTTATGTAGTGATCACTGTCTCCGCTGTGTAGAGATCATATGGAATTGTGTCAATCTCTATAAAGAATGCCACCAGTGGAGAATGGTAGTGGTGCCAATCTCATTCCGTGACCTGAAAACATGCACAAGGAATCCTAAACTCACATGTGCATTCTTCTATGTAGTGATCACTGTCTCCGCTGTGTAGAGATCATATGGAATTGTGTCAATCTCTGTGGAAAATGCCACCAATGGAGAATGGTAGTGGTGCCAATGTCATACCATGACCTGAAAACATGCACAAGGAATCCTAAACTCAGATGTGCATTTGCACTTTTGCCATTATCCTACTGCAACCAATAAAATTAGTGGAATGTCAATCTATAGGCTTAGTTTGTCTAGATTATCACTAGTGGAGAATGTCAGTGATGCCAATCTCATGTTGCCAACTACATAATGACACTGAGATCATCAAACTCACATGTGGAGTGGAATCGGATACGACTTTCCTATGATCACTAGAACACCCCTCCTAGAATCGTAGGGTAAACATTTGTACAAGTGGAGAATGGCACTGGTGCCAATCTCTTGTTAGGCCCTAAGAAATGGCATTGAGAAGCCTAAACTCACATGTGCATTCTTCTATGTAGTGATCACTGTCTCTGCTGTGTAGAGATCATATGGATTTGTGTTAATCTCTGCGGAGAATGCCACCAGTGGAGAATGGCATTGGTGCCAATCTCATACCATGACTTGAAAAATTGCACAAGGAATCCTAAACTCACATGTGCATTGGCACTTTTGCCATTATCCTACTGCCATTCTCCGCTAGTGGTAATGTGCATTCTTCTATGTAGTGATCACTGTCTCCACTGTTTAGAGATCATATGGATTTGTGTCAATCTCTGTGGAGAATGCAACCAGTGCAGAATGGCAGTGGTGCCAATCTCATACCATGACCTGAAAACATGCACAACGAATCCTAAACTCACATGTGCATTGGAACTTTTGCCATTATCCTACTGCCATTCTATGCTAGTGGTAATGTACATTCTTCTATGTAGTGATCACAGTCTCCGATGTGTAGAGATCATATGGAATTGTGTCAATCTCTGTGGAGAATGCCACCAGTGGAGAATGGCAGTGGTGCCAATCTCATATCATGACCTGAAAACTTGCACAAGGAATCCTAAACTCACATGTGCATTGGCACTTTTGCCATTATCCTATTGCAGCCAATAAAATTAGTGGAATGTCAATCTATAGGTTTAGTTTGTCTAGATTACCACTAGCGGAGAATGGTAGTGATGCCAATCTCATGCTTGCCCTAAGAAATGGCATTGAGAATCCTAAACTCACATGTGCATTCTTCTATGTAGTGATCACTGTCTCCACTGTGTAGAGATCATATGGAATTGTGTCAATCTCCTATTAGGCCCTAGAATGTCAATCTATAGTTTTAGTTTGTCTAGACTACCACTAATGGGGAATGGAAGTGATGCCAATCTCATGCTGGCAACTATATAATGACATTGAGATCATCAAACTCACATTTGGATTGGAATCGGACACCACTCTCCTATGATCACTGGAATACCACTCCTAGAATAGTAGGGTAAACATTTGTACAAGTGGAGAATGGCAGTGGTGCCGATCTCTTATTATTCCCTAATAAATGGCATTGAAAAGCCTAGACTCACATGTGCATTCTTCTATGCAGTGATCACTGTCTCCGCTGTGTAGAGATCATATGGATTTGTGTCAATCTCTATCGAGAATGCCACCAGTGGAAAATGGCAGTGGTGCCAATCTCATACCATGACCTAAAAACATGCACAAGGAATTCTAAACTCACATATGCATTGGCACTTTTGCCATTATCCTACTGCAGCCAATAAAATCAATGGAATGTCAATCTTTAGGTTCAGTTTGTCTAGATTACCACTAGCAGAGAATGTAAGTGATGCCAATCTCATGCTGGCAACTACATAATGACATTGAGATCATCAAACTCACATGTGGAATGTAATTGGACACGACTCTCCTATGATCACCAGAATACCCCTCCTAGAATAGTACGGTAAATATTTGTACAAGTGGAAAATGGCAGTGGTACCAATCTCTTATTAGTCCCTAAGAAATGGCATAGGGAATTCTAAACTCACATGTGCATTCTTCTATGTAGTGATCACTGTCTCCATTGTGTAGAGATTATATGGAATTGTGTCAATCTATGTGGAGAATGCCACCATTGGAGAATGGCAGTGGTGCCAATCTCATACCATGACCTGAAAACATGCACAAGGAATCCTAAACTCACATGTGCATTTGCACTTCTGCCATTATCCTACTGCAGCCAAAAAAATTATTGGAATGTCAATCTATAGGTTTTGTTTGTCTAGACTACCACTAGCAGAGAATGGCAGTGATGACAATCTCATGCTTGCCCTAAGAAATGGCATTGAGAATCCTAAACTCACATGTGCATTCTTCTATGTAGTGATCACTGTCTCCGCTGTGTAGAGATCATATGGAATTGTGTCAATCTCTTATTAGGCCTGGGAATGTCAATCTATAGGTTTAGTTTGTCTAGAATACCACTAGTGGGGAATGGCAGTAATGCCAATCTCATGCTGGCAACTATATAATGACATTGAGATCATCAAACTCACGTTTGGATTGGAATCGGACACCACTCTCCTATGATCACTTGAATACCCCTCCTAGAATAGTAGGGTAAACATTTGTACAAGTGGAGAATGGCAGTGGTGCCAATCTCTTATGACGCCCTAATAAATGGCATTGAGAAGCCTAAACTCACATGTGCATTCTTCTATGTTGTGATCACTATCTCCGATGTGTAGAGATCATATGGAATTGTGTTAATCTCTGTGAAGAATGCCACCAGTGGACAATGGCAGTGGTGCCAATCTCATACCATGACCTGAAAACATGCACAAGGAATCCTAAACTCACATGTGCATTTGCACTTTTGCCATTATCCTACTGTAGCCAATAAAATTAGTGGAATGTCAATCTATAGGTTTAGTTTGTCTAGATTACCACTAGTGAAGAATGGCAGTGATGCCAATCTCATGCTGGCAACTACATAATGTCACTGAGATAATCAAACTCACATGTGGAATGGAATCGGACACCACTCTTCTATGATCACTGGAATACCCCTCCTAGAATAGTAGGGTAAACATTTGTACAAGTGGAGAATGGCAGTGGTGCCAATCTCTTATTAGGCCCTAAAAAATGGCATTGAGAAGCCTAAACTCACATGTGCATTCTTCTATGTATTCTCAATAGAGATTGACACAAATCTCTGTTGAGAATGGCAGTGGTGCCAATCTCATACCATGACCTGAAAACATGCATTGGCATTTTTGCTATTATCCTACTACCAATCTCTGCTAGTGGTAATGTGCATTCTTCTATGTAGTGATCACTGTCTCCGATGTGTAGAGATCATATGGAATTGTGTCAATCTCTGTGGAGAATACCACCAGTACAGAATGGCAGTGGTTCCAATCTCATACCATGACCTGAAAACATGCACGAGGAATCCTAAACTCACATGTGCATTGGCACTTTTGCCATTATCCTACTGCAGCTAATAAAATTATTGGAATGTCAATCTATAGGATTAGTTTGTCTAGATTACCACTAGCGGAGAATGGCAGTGATGCCAATCTCATGCTTGCCCTAAGAAATGGCATTGAGAATCCGAAACTCACATGTGCATTCTTCTATGTAGTGATCACTGTCTCCGCTATGTAAAGATCATATGGAATTATGTCAATCTATTATTAGGCCCTAGAATGTCAATCTATAGGTTTAGTTTATCTAGACTACCACTAGTGGGGAATGGCAGTGATGCCAATCTCATGCTGGCAACTATATAATGACATTGTGATCATCAAACTCATGTTTGGATTGGGATCGAACACCACTCTCCTATGATCACTAGAATACCCCTCCTAGAATAGTAGGGTAAATATTTGAACAAGTGCAGAATGGCAATGGTGCCAATCTCTTATTAGGCCCTACGTAATGGCATTGAGAAGCCTAAACTCACAAGTGCATTCTTCTATGTAGTGATCACTATCTCCGCTGAGTAGAGATCATATGGAATTATGTCAATCTCTGTGGAGAATGCCACCAGTGGAGAATGGCAGTGGTGCCAGTCTCATACCATGACGTGAAAACATGCACAAGGAATCCTAAACTCACATGTGCATTGGCACTTTTGCCATTATCCTACTGCAGCCAATAAAATTAGTGGAATGTCAATCTATAGGTTTAGTGTGTCTACATTACCACTAGCGGAGAATGGCAGTGATGCCAATCTCATGCTGTCTCGACTACCACTAGTGTGGAATGGAATCGGACACCACTCTCCTATGATCACTAGAAGACCCCTCCTAGAATAGTAGGGTAAACATTTGTATAAGTGGAGAATGGCAGTGGTGCCAATCTCTTATTAGGCCCTAAGAAATGGCATTGAGAAGCCTAAACTCACATGTGCATTCTTCTATGTAGTGATCACTGTCTCCACTGTTTAGAGATTATATGGAATTGTGTCAATCTCTATGGAGAATGCCACCAGTGGAGAATGGCAGTGGTGCCAATCTCATGCCATGACCTGGAAACATGCACAAGGAATCCTAAACTCACATGTGCATTGGCACTTTTGCCATTATCCTACTGCAGCCAATAAAATTAGTGGAATGTCAATCTATAGGTTTAGTTTATCTAGATTACCACTAGCGGAGAATGGCAGTGATGCCAATATCATGCTGGCAACTATATAATGACACTAAGATCATCAAACTCACATGTGGAATGCAATAGGATACCACTCTCCTATGATCACTGGAATACCCCTCCTAGAATAGTAGGGTAAACATTTGTATAAGTGGAGAATGGCACTGGTGCCAATCTCTTATTAGGCCCTAAGAAATGGCATTGAGAAGCCTAAACTCACATGTGCAGAGATCCTATGGATTTCTGTCAATCTCTGTGGAAAATGCCACCAGTGGAGAATGGCAATGGTGCCAATCTCATACCATGACCTAAAAACATGCACAAGGAATCCTAAACTCACATGTGCATTCTTCTATGTAGTGATCACTGTCTTCGCTATGTAGAGATCATATGGAATTGTGCCAATCTCTGTGGAGAATGCCACCAGTGGAGAATGGTAGTGGTGCCAATCTCATACCATGACCTGAAAACATGCACAAGGAATCCTAAACTCACATGTGCATTCTTCTATGTAGTGATAACTGTCTCCGCTGTGTAGAGATCATATGGAATTGTGTCAATCTCTATGGAGAATGACACTAGTGGAGAATGGTAGTGGTACTAATCTCATACCATGACCTAAAACATGCACAAGGAATCATAAACTCACATGTGCATTCTTCAATGTAGTGATCACTGTCTCCACTGTGTGGAGATCATATGGAATTGTGTCAATCTCTGAGATCATCAAACTCACATGTGGAATGGAATAGGACACCACTCTCCTATGATCACTACAACCCCTCCTAGAATAGTAGGGTAAACATTTGTACAAGTGGAGAATGGCAGTGGTGCCAATCTCTTATTAGGCCCTAAGAAATGGCATTGAGAAGCCTAAACTCACATGTGCAGAGATCATATGGATTTGTGTCAATCTCTGTGGAGGAGAATGGCAGTGGTGCCAATCTCATACCATGACCTGAAAACATGCACAAGGAATCCTAAACTCAAATGTGCATTCTTCTATGTAGTGATCACTGTCTCCGCTATGTAGAGATCATATGGAATTGTGTCAATCTCTGTGGAGAATGCCACCAGTGGAGAATGGCAGTGGTGCCAATCTCATACCATAACCTGAAAACATGCACAAGGAATCCTAAACTCACATGTGCATTTGCACTTTTGCCATTATCCTACTGTAGCCAATAAAATTAGTGTAATGTCAATCTATAGGTTTAGTTTGTCTAGATTACCACTAGCGGAGAATGGCAGTGATGCCAATCTCTTGCTGGAAACTACATAATGACACTGAGATCATCAAACTCACATGTGGAATGGAATCGGACACCACTCTCCTATGATCACTGGAATACCCCTCCTAGAATAGTAGGGTAAACATTTGTACAAGTGGAGAATGGCAGTGGTGCCAATATCTTGTTAAGCCTAAGAAATGGCATTGAGAAGCCTAAACTCACATGTGCATTCTTCTATGTAGTGATCAATGTCTCCATTGTGTAGAGATCATATGGATTTGTGTTAATCTTTGTGGAGAATGCCAGCAGTGGAGAATGGTAGTGGTGCCAATCTCATACCATGACCTGAAAACATGCACAAGGAATCCTAAACTCACATGTGCATTAGCACTTTTTCCATTATCCTACTGCTGCCAATAAAATTAGTGGAATGTCAATCTGTAGGTTTAGTTTGTCTAGATTACCACTATGAGAGTGCAATCAATGGAAGCAAGAACGGAAGAAGGAGAGAGAGAGACAGAGAGCCACAGAAGTTTGGTGGGTGTAGAACCACCCTAATCTTCTTTTTCATTCATTTTTATATGTGTTTGAGTATTGTACATAACCGGGGTTAAGGCACAGTGACCTTTAAACCCCACAACCTCCCACTTAAAGGACAATGTGCCTTTAAGAGAGAACAACTAGTGAGCATACTATCCAATGCCCATCAATACACGACAATACTCAAACCGCTGACTAGGTAGACTCTTCGTCAGCATATCTGCAGGGTTATCATCTGTATGAACCTTGACAAGCTCTATGCGCTTGTCCTCAAGTACCTCCTTGATGAAATGGTACCTGACCTCAATGTGTTTGGTCTTTGCATGAAAGACCGGATTCCGTGCTAGCTGAATAGCACTCATGGAATCACTATGCAATGTTGGTACACCTGTATGAATCCCCAAATCTCCCACTAGCCGATCAAGCCATATAGCCTCCTTGCAACCCTCTATGGCTGCAACATACTCAGCCTCTGTGGTAGACAAAGCAACGCACTTCTGTGCGCGAGACATCCACGACACTGCACCACCTGCAAAGGTAAACACATAACCAGAAGTGGATCTCCTACTATCCACATGCCCTGCATAGTCTGAATCTGTGTACCCAAGTACACGCATGTCTCCTTTACCAAAGCAGATGCACATCTCCTTGGTACCCTTCATGTACCTCATGATGCACTTAACTGCCTCCCAATGCCTCTTTCGTGGATTAGCCATATACCGGCTAACAACTCCCACTGCAAATGCAATGTCTGGTCTAGTAGCTATCATAGCATACATAAGACTCCCAACTGCTGATGCATAAGGAACCTTGGTCGTCATGGCCCTCTCCTCATCTGATTTGGGACTATCTGTACAACTCAGTTTCACATATGGAGGCAATGGAGTACTCACTGCCTTCCCCCCCTCCATATTGAAACGCTGCAATACTTTTGTAACATACTCTTTTTGTGAAAGCCAAAGGAGTTTCCTACTCCGATCACGCGTGATGCGCATACCAAGAATATGACCTGTAAGTCCCAAATCCTTCATATCAAAGGCCTCATGCAGCTTGGCCTTTAATGCATCTAGCTCATAAGTATTCTTGCTAGCCAATAGCATATCATCCACATATAGTGCCAAGATTATCAGGCTATTATCCTTAGCCGTTTTAGTGTAGAGGCAGTGATCAATTTCACTCCTTCTAAAACCCTGGGACCGAATGAAAGCATCAAACTTCTGATACCATTCTCTAGGTGCTTGCTTAAGACCATAGAGACTCTTCTTCAACTTGCAAACTAAATGCTCTTTGCCCTTTTCTTCAAAGCCTTCCGGCTGCACCATGTAAATTTCCTCATGCAAATCCCCATGCAAGAAAGCTGTCTTGACATCCATTTGCATAAGCTCCATATCCTCTACTGCCACTAGTCCAAGCATGCATCTAAGTGTGGTCATCTTCACAACCGGAGAGAATATCTCATCAAAGTCCACACCCTTCTCTTGCTTAAACCCTTTAGCAACCAAGCGGGCCTTGTACCTAGGCACATCATCACCTGTGACCTTCATTTTGTAGACCCATTTACATGGCAATGCTTTCTTTCCATGTGGCAATGAAACCAAGTCCCAAGTCTTATTCTTCAGAAGTGAACTCATCTCTGATTGCATAGCATACTCCCACTTGCGTTGATCCTCATGCATCATAGCCTCTCTGTAGTAAGAAGGATCCCCGCAATCAGTAAGCATCACATAGTCTACCCCTGGAACAAACCTATCAGGTGGTCTAGACACTCTAGATGATATTCTCAAGGGCATTTCAGCTTGCTGTCCTCTTTGCATATCAGCCACATTTGGCTCATCATTTCCACCAATAGATGATCCATCATCTACCCTTGATTGTATACCTGTGGGAGTACTTGGTGGCACCATTTCTTGCACATTTGGTGCATGGACAGCTTGCTGTCTATCAACATATGCAGGTGGATTCACATCCTGGAAAGTGATTCTCCTCATTTCCACATCCCTCATGGGTGCCTTATGCATCTTCTTCTCATTGAAGGCCACATCATGGCTGCGTATGATCTTCTTTGCTTCTGGATCCCAGAGACGATAGCCCATCTCTCCACTTTCACCATAACCTAGAAAGATGCATTTCCTAGACTTAGGATCTAGCTTCTTTCGAAGCTCTTTTGGCACATGTGCATATGCCTCACACTCAAATATATGCAAATGAGAGTAAGAGGGCTTCTTGCCACTCCATGCCTCTTCAGGAATACCACCATCCAAACTCTTACTAGGTGATCTATTGATCACATGCACTGCAGTCTTCATTGCCTCAGCCCAAAAACCACCAGAAAGACTTGCATTAGAAAGCATGCATTGCAACCTTTCTTGAATGGTACGGTTCATCTTTTCTGCAACTGAATTTTGCTCTGGAGTATGAGGGGATGTTAGCTCCCTCTTAATCCCACGTGTATCACAGAAATGCTGAAAGTCATGAGAGAGATACTCTCCACCATTGTCAGTCCGTAGGCATTTAAGCATTCTACCTGACTGATTCTCGACCAAGGCCAGCCATTTCTGAAATACCTGGAACACATCACTCTTCCGAGCTATAGTATAAGCCCATACTTTCCTAGTTGCATCATCAATGAATGTCACATAGTATTCAGCCCCGCCTAATGACCGTGTAGGCATGGGACCACATACGTCTGAATGCACCAAATCAAGCATTTCAAACTCTTTCTTTCCTCTTCTTTTATGGGCTGATTTAGTCTGCTTCCCATAGAGACAATGCTCACAAAATTCAAAATCAGAGAAACTCAAATGCGGTACATGACCCAAACGGCATAAGAGTTTCATTCCATTCTGGCTCATGTGCCCCAACCTGCAATGCCACAAAGAAGTGCTTGGCTACTCGGTTATTGCAACAACATGATCAAATACCCCTGATACATGTAAGGGATACAAAGTCCCACACTTGGCACCCCTAGCCAAAAGCATAGAGCCCTTTTGAATTTTCCAACTTTGAAAGCCAAAAGTGGTGTGAAAACTAGCATCATCTAGCTGACCCACTGAAATAAGACTCTTGGTCAACTTAGGCACATGTCTCACATGTTTCAAAACAAATGCAGACCCATTTGCAAAATAAAACTTTATGTCACCTGCTCCCACTATGTCACATGCATAGTCATTTCCAAGATGCACACAACCTGTCTTTCCACTATCATAAGTGGAGAACCATTCCCTATGGGGAGTAACATAGAATGAAGCACCAAAATCCAAAATCCAATCCTGGGAATATGCATCATCTGAAGTGGTAAGCAACTCTGCAGATAAACTAGACATGAAGAGAACATCATTGTCACTATCATGTGTGACTGCATTGATCTCCTCGATCTTCACTTTTCCTTTGTCCTCCCTTGGACTCTCTTCCTTTTGATTTGCACCCCAATTTGCATTCTTTTTCTTATCCTTTTGCTCTCTTTTCAGCTTGTAGCAATCCTTTTTCATATGGCCCTTCTTGCCACAATGGTAACACTCAATGTTCCGTGCCCTGGATTTGCTACGTGACTTCACTCTTTCTTGGGACTTCCCCCTGAACTGTGATCTGCCCCTTTGCACATTTAAGGCTACATCCTGCTTGTTGCCATCCATAGACTTCCGTCTAATCTCCTCGGCCAACAAGCTACCCACAACATCATCAAATTTCAGTACTCTACCAGGTGCAGAGTTACTGACAGCTGTACAGAAGGTATCCCATGAGGATGGCAATGAACATAAGAGAAATATTGCCTTAGTCTCCGCATCAAAATTCATCTTCTGAGCCTGAAGCTGGCTGAAAATAATATTGAATTCATTCAAGTGAGAAGCAATGGAGACCCCTTCCTTCATCTGTAGCTCAAACAACCTCTTCATGAGGTAAACTTTATTAGAGGTAGTTTCCTTCTCATAAGTGGCACACAGTTTCTTCCACAAATCTTCCGTAGTCTGCTCATTTACTACTGTGAAATAAACTGACTCTGCAAGATGAAGTCTAATAGTAGACTTTGCTAATGCATCCAACTCATTCCAATCATCCTCAGACATATTTGTAGGCTTAGCTTCAATCCCTGCCAAGGGTTTAATCTGCTTCTTTTGAATAAGCACATCCCTTATTTGTTCTTTCCACAAAGAAAAGTTTGTCCCATCAAACTTTTTAATGTTGAAAAACTCCTTTTCAGACATGGAAGAGGATGCCATGATGCAAATAAAGCAAAATCCCAAATGCTAGTGCCTCAAGAGAGAATCACACCAAATACCAGGTGCACCCAAATGTGTATGCCACAATAGAGTGAAATATCACCAAAACTCAAAACTCAAAGCATCTGACTCATGTGCATATACTATGCATCCATATGAGCAAATCTGGCCCAAAAGAAAATGCCAATAAGTGCCAAATAACTCAAGCATAAACACTGTCCACTGGTATATGCATCAATAATGTCTCATCCAAGAGAGGATAGCACTATCAGTGCATCACCTGCAATGTTTCAAAGCTGTCCCTCAGCATAAAATAGCATCCATGTGCAAAGCGTCCATAAAAAATAGCATCCCACAAGGCAATTTGGGCCTATCAACGCATCCAACAAGGACCGCAATGCATCTAAATGGCCTATAAATCATCCATTGCAACCCAATGCATACCACAAATGAGCGCACACTGCTCAAACTGCAACCAGAGTGATCTGCATAAGGTATGCTCAACAAATCATAGTCCCACGGTAATGAGCGCTACTGAAAATAGAACCTGAGATGCTTCAAAACATGGGCGCCATTGCATAATCGGACTCAGCAAGAAAATCTGCAAATATCTCTCTTCTGCCAGGACTCCAAAATTCCAACCGATGAGTGAGAAATGGGAGTCAACACTTATCCACTGCCATGTGGCATAAATCTAAGGTTTCAAAACCTTAGTATGAAAAATGCATAACAGAGAGATGAAATCGAATACACATAGATTTATAACTCTGAAAATCCTTCACCGAATCGTGCAAGAACTGATAGGTAGGGATTTTTGGGTGTCCGGAACGCAATGGGACAGACGGTTTTGGAAACCGTGGTCTCAATCACGGGGTCCAACACACGGACTGAAAAACGTTTTTTGAAACAGAGCTATCTGTAAACTCCACCAGAGTGCGAATGATGAGCAACATAGAAGTTTTAGGACCTCCTGAGTCCACCGGAACTGACAGATCTGCAAATGGTTGCTCCAAACTTGAGTTCCAACACCCGGGCAAAAAACGCAGGAACTGACACAGTGAGTCAGAAATCCAATGAAATGATCCCAGATTCAAGAATGAAGGTGTTTCCAAGCTCCTGAAGTAATGTGGACACCAAAAGCAAGCAATAGTTGCCTCTACAAGTCAATACAGAGTCTCTGTCATCGAAGGGAACAGGGAAAAGCTCAAAAAACGACTTTTTCTTTGAAAGCTCTTAACAGGCTCTCAAAACCACTTTGCAAAGTCAAAGTGACTTTTCCAAAGGTTTCTCCAAGATCTCTGCACACTCAGATGTAAGTAAAGTCACCCACAAAGCTTCCCACAGAGCTTCTCCTTCCTCCCACAGAGCTACTGAGCTTCAAGCATTCACGCACGCTTAGCTAGATCACCTGGGCTCTGATACCAGTTGAGAGTGCTCTCAACGGAAGTAAGAACGGAAGAAGGAGAGAGAGAGACAGAGAGCCATATAAGTTTGGTGGGTGCAGAACCACCCTAATCTTCTTTTTCATTCATTTATATATGTGTTTGAGTATTGTACATAACCGGGGTTAAGACACAGTGACCTTTAACCCCCACACACTAGTGGAGAATGGCAGTGATTCCAAACTCATGCTGGCCCTAAGAAATGGAATTGAGAATCCTAAACTCACATGTGCATTCTTCTATGTAGTGATCACTTTCTCCGCTGTGTAGAGATCATATGGAATTGTGTCAATCTCTTATTAGGCCCTGGAATGTCAATCTATAGGTTTAGTTTGTCTAGAGCACTAGTGGGGAATGGCAGTGATGCCAATCTCATGCTAGCGACTATATAATGACATTGAGATCATCAAACTCACATTTGGATTGGAATCAGACACCACTCTCCTATGATCACTGGAATTCCCCTCCTAGAATAGTAGGGTAAACATTTGTACAAGTGGAGAATGGCAGTGGTGCCAATCTTTTATTAGGCCCTAATAAATGGCATTGAGAAGCCTAAACTCACATGTGTATTCTTCTATGTAGTGATCACTGTCTCCGCTATGTAGAGATCATATGGAATTGTGTCAATCTCTGTGGAGAATGGCAGTGGTGCCACTCTCATACCATGACCTGAAAACATGCACAAGGAATTCGAAACTCACATGTGCATTGGCACTTTTGCTATTATCCTACTACAGCCAATAAAATTAGTGGAATGTCTAGACTACCACTAGTGGAGAATGGCAATGAAGCCAATCTCATGCTGGAACCTACATAATCACACAGAGATCATCAAACTCACATGTGGATTGGAATGGGACACCACTCTCTTAGAATACCCCTCCTAGATTAGTAGGGTAAACATTTGTACAAGTGGAGAATGGCAGTGGTGCCAGTCTCTTATTAGGCCCTAGAAAATGGCATTGAGAAGCCTAAACTCACATGTGCATTCTTATTAGCATCAGTGCCCTTCTCTAGAAGGTTAGGTGAGAAAACTCTCATGTGATAACCTTCATATAAGGAGAATGGCACTGGTGCCATTCTCTGATTCTCTACAATCCATGTGATGAATCGAACTTCTGCCATTCTCCTTAACATCATGGAGGATGGCACCAGTGGCATTATCCTCAAACTCTGGATGGCACTTGTGCCATTCTGAACAAACTCATAATCCATGTGTTCAATGGCATTTGTGACACTCTTCTAACATCATATTATGTTGGAGAATGGCACGAATACCATTCTTTATTATAACCATCTTAACTTTGATATTGTGTATATTTGCTTACTGTGTTGGTGTAGTTTTTCATAATGCATATATAAGTTGCTTCGCCTTGGTTATTTTGTTAATAGAAGTTGCATTGTGGTTGTAATATTTCCTACTACAATTATGATTTTCTATTATACATTTCATTGTGTCCTTGGTTCTTTTATTAACAGAACATTGCAAGAATGGCTAGCAAGGGAAAGAGAAAGGTTCGAGAGGTGCCAGTTTATGATGGAGTTAGTTCTGGAAGAGGATGGTTTTTGGATATATACAATAACGAACTCCAAAAACTCCATAAAGTGCATTGTTTTGTGAACATCCAAGGAACAACTTTTGAAGATGTTGGACAAGTTAAAGAGATGCCTTACCACACAGGCACAAATACTCCGATGTGCAAGGAAGAGATAAAGGTGGAAAAGTTAAAGGAGTATAATTATTGGATTCTCGCAGGGCAGCATTCGATCTATGCTGCAAGGATGTTTATAACTAAAGCACTTGGAAAAAGCCTTCAATCAACAAAAAGGTTTCTATACACAGAGGAAGGCGAGAATTGTTGTCAATGCACCAGTTAAAGCAAGTTGTAAGATATCATCAATGGCCAACATGGAGGCACAGACCGTTTTGAAAAATCAACCATATATCGATATCTTACAACACCTAAGGGTGCAGTGGATTGCATTCGGACGACCAAAGAAACCAGCCCAAGGCCTTGTCAAAGGGCATAAAGATCGACAAAGTTGGGATGTGAGTAATAAACTTTGTTTTGTATGCATTTTTTATTTCAAGAATGTTTATGGCTTTGTAAAAGAAATGATAGTAGTGTCAATTTCCTGATGTGAGAATGGCACTAGTGCCATTCTTCTAGTTACCAAGTCATGCTTTTGACATGGTAGTTGGGCGCAAACCCCTACCAAGGACACACACATGGTCAAATTCGATGATGACATCTACGAACAATGGATTAGGATTTTGACATTGGTGAAGCAGGGTGATCTTGAGGGTCAAAATCCCACAATAACATATATGAGGTGTCTGCTAGGATTGGAAGACGAAGATGTACGTGCACTTCAAGCAGAGATTGAGTCTAAAGAAATAGTCTTGGTCAAGTCAAGCAAAGACAAGGACTCCATTGAGATGTCTCAATGAGCAATGGAGATTAAGCATGATAGAGCCCTGAAAGAAGTGCTCATCAAGGAGTTCAACTCACATCACCCTTCGCCCCAACATCAAACATGGGATGCCCTTGCAACTTACTTCAAAATTGATTCAATTGTTTATCAAAGACCCTATTATCCCTATGAAGGATATGGTGCATATTGTTGGTGATGTTCAATATGGCAATGTGGCAAGATTTATTAACAGCAATAGAAATACCAATGCGAAGCCAAATGTTTGTTATGTATTTTCCCCTAATGTTCCACCTTGGTATGACCCCATGATGAACATAGATATTGCAGAATATGGTCACATTTGTATTGAATCCATAGATGATATACATGCAGGAGAGGAGCTATTTGCAGACTATGAGTTTTGAATAACAACATTGTATTTCTTTATACAATCATTACTTATGGGAATTACTACTTTCTTGCCAACTGTGTAAATTGGTGCATAATTGTTGTGTGTGAATAATATGCAAACATGTTCATAACTACATTCATAATGTATTTTGAAGGAGTGTCTCTCGTGCCATTCTCTTTGGGACACTACACATTTTTTAAACGGTGTTTTGGAGATTTTCAAATGAGAATGCTCACAACAAAAGCGAGTCTCAATATCAATGGAAATTCCAGAAACTCGCTATTATGAAGGTGTTTTTGAACATCACTATGGCTCACGAGATGAATCTAACTCAAATGGGTTTCAAAGTTTATTATTTTGTTGATGATAACGTAGTTTAGACACTGATATTCTATTTATTATTTGAGAATGTAGTTGATATTTCACACTTCATGAATGGCTATCTAGTCTATTTTCACATATTTCTCCTGTTTTTTCATTGAGGGGAGCTACAATTTCTTCCAAAACTGCCATTCTGGGAATTGTGTTTTTTCCCAATTATCTAATACGGTCTTTAGGGGGCCAACCGTGTAGCCCTATAAATAGGGCTCCTCAAGGTCCTATGTCAAGGCTAAGCCCCTCCTCTAACATGCCAACCTGGCCAAGTGGGCCAACCCACCACATACTAGTAGCACATGCTTCTCATCCACATGCTTCTCATCACTCCTTGCTACAGCTTTCCTTAGGGCACATGTTGTATGTAGCCCAATGATTTGGATTAGATCTATCCCTACTTGACATTTTCATAATCCACATATTGCAAGCCACTTGTACTATATTCTAGCATATCCGCAATTAGATTCATCAATTTTCACTTGTTCTTGGCCAGAATTTGCGATAGCTACAAGAGCATTATGAAATCACATAGACTTTTAGAAGGTGAAGGTTAACTAGTTGGTTGGCTTTGCAACAATGGGATAGGCAAAATTTAAAGATAAAAGTCAGAAGAGAGAGAGAGAGAGAGGTAAATATGGTCCTTCAACATTTGAAAACTAAAAGAGAACAAGTAAATAATTTCCTACACTATTTAGACAAGAGTGCAATAGAGAGAGAGAGAGAGAGAGAGGGGAGGGGGGGGGAATTTAGATAGACGCATGGTCCTTCAACAATTGAAAACTAAAAGAGAACAACTAAATAATTTCCTACTCGATTTAGACAAGAGTCCATGTGCACATTAGCTACTAAGCGCTTTTGGATGCATAAAAAAAAGCAAACAGTTTTTTGTGGGATGATCTCCATAAATGGCAGATTGAAACACATAAGTTACTTCATTTTTTTAAAAACTGTAAGTGAAAATTTACTCACTGCGTTTAAGGACTGAGTGCTAAAACTAGGGGAATTCACAGAAGAGTTTCTCTAGCACTAAGGGTGTTTACACACTTGCCAGCCCCTGGGTGTGCCCAAGACTACCCAGAGCCCGCCCACGGTTCAGATGTATTTATTGCGCCATAGTGGTTAAAGGAGGGAGTGCTATAAAACACTTATGGACTTTAAATCCACAAGTTAAAGGAAACTGATCATGTGATGTTGCGGACAGTAGAGGATAATGTACATTCTTTGCTTCTACTACGGCATACTCTCCCATAACAACACGACGCCGGGTAGCGATTGAATTGGGTCATATTTACGATGTGGTACTGTTTCAAAAGTCCTAGCGTTTGACGATCGACTTATGTTACCTGATACCGTCTTTTCTGCTACCATACAAGTCATGACCCAGCTTGTACCAGAGATAGCGACCGGCATTGGGACGGACCTTTCAACAAACAGGCGAAGCCATTTGTGTCGATATTTCACAGTCGTTCACCATCATTTTGTAATCATGCTAAGTCCAAGAATTCGATCACTGAATCATATACAATCCGATTGGCATTGTACCCAAAAACGAAATCTAAGTGGCCAAAATCATTTACGGTTTTCGTTTGGTATCCCGCCGGAAGCTCCTTCATTAGACGATCCACATCCGCAACGTTCGCCAGAGAATCCTTCTCGCTGGAGATAAATAGCGTGTTTGAGGTCGGAAACTTAGAGATGTCATACGCAGGGGGCGTCGGCTGATTGTAGCGTTTAAGATTGCCGGCCATACCATAGTCGTATTTCGAGAAGGTTTTCATCCGCACCTCTGCATCCATTCAAGAAAACATATTATCATTGTCAGACACAGCAGTTCTTTTAGACCTGTTCAGAATCCGATTTTGGCCAAATTCCAACTCACGCTGTGAATAATGATCCACATTTTTCACGGAAGTGGCTTGCGTTTCGTACTTATCGATAAATGGTCTTCTCGTAGAGTTGATGCAGCAAATATATCCTATAGTAAAGCAAATCAGTATCAGCAGCAGACTGGGCGCCTGGGCGCCTATAAAACATATTGTACGCAGTGCGCACACTGACCATAATCAGCATCTCACAAACAGTTCACAGCACCTGAAAATACTCTAAACCAGTCATCATAGCATTTGATGCTCGAGGCCGCGCATAACAAATCCACAAGCTCCCGCCCACCAGGACTGTCATGCACATCACGATATAATAATACCAACTGAAAGCTAGCTGCATGTGATCGATAGTTGAAACTACGGGACACTCGAGAACGATAGGGGGATCGTGGATATACCTTCTCGTACTCAATTGGTAGATGTTTAATACCTCATAAATCTGTGAGAGCACACGGTTAGTTGTCAAAATTACAGGTAACACACCGAAAAGTTGAAACCAAGGGCAATCGATGGTATTCAAGACTAGCTCAGATTACAATTTACGACCTTCTGCAGCTGAAATTTAGAGGCAGCGGCAACAAGCTGTGGCGCGGTAGTGAGATATGACACGGGCGCAAGAAGTACTGCTTTCCTCACCAAGCTTTGCGAGAGACCTTGGGAGAATGCTGCCAAGGTCGCCTGCGAGCCCTGTTAGGCAAGATTAGCGGTTACAAGTGCTTAACAAACATCATTTGCCCTCAAACCCATTCTCAGAGTAATCGAATGCCCAGCTGTGTCGACGAGAAGGAAGGAGCACATCACGCGTACCTCGGAGTAAGCAACCAAGAGAACCTTCTTGCCTGTTTGGGAGGAAACTAATTCCAGAGCGGTTGGAAGATCCTCTGAAGCTAGCTCATCCACGCTCCAATCCCAAAACCCCTGCCCAAGACCACACACAAACAAAGTTCGTTCGTTCTGAAAAATAAAATTCTGTCATCTAAAGCAATCCATGAACAATTATCGGACCTTATCGGATCTTTTGAAAGAAACATGTCCATAACTGAAATTGGTCGTTCGATAATTCGTAATCCACACGTCGTATCCTAAGTCCGCTAGCATGAATCCCAGCCCTTCGTCCGGAGGATTTATGACCCAGACGTCGCCGCCCTGCACAGAAGTCCAGCAAAAGTATCAGCGGCCGTAGCCAGGACCTTAGCAGAAACCCGTGAAGTTGGCAAAGCGAGATGCATTAAGTAGAAGTACTGACCGTCAAGATGCCGTGGAACAACAGGACAGGGCCCTTCGACCCTCCAGAATACTTCACATTAGACATTCTCTGTATTCCCAATAAGAAACCATCGCCTGTTTCCGCCTGAACGAAGAAAATATCTTAACTTGTGTTATCTTGATATATTTAGAAAAAGTCTCTGCAGAGGCAGAACACTCACCACGAATTCCTGGCATACGTAGCTTGCATAAGGCGCCACAAAGGTCGCGCAAAGCCCATCGAATCGCTCTGTCGTCCGCACCGACGAAAGCCCCGCATTGCAAACACAGATGAACCATACCGAAATGACAGCTTTGAATAGCTGGATGCATGTATGTTTTGCCATTGTTGAGTATGGTCAGGAAAAGGCAACCGCGAAACCTGTACAGTTGTAAAGCTATGCTCTATACCGAATTATTGGACCCAATTTCTCAGTTCCGGCACAAGATCGCAAGAACTTTCCTCGCCTCAGCTTCGAGTAAGCAGTGCGGTACTGTAGAAATACAACCAGCAGAAACTATAAGAGCTGAATGAAGGGAAGCTACGCTTTACAGCGCGCTCGGAGCTGCAGGACGAAGTGTTGAACACGCCACTTGTACGGTACAGTCTGGTCTACGTCTTAAAAAGCAAGAATGGTTAAGTACAAGTACACGGGCGTGGCGGTTGGCAATCGCAACAGTGAGCATGGAGGTTCCTCTGACTGTGAACCTCTCAACGCTGCATGGCATAGCTTGTTTAAAGATCGATGTCCTGCATTGCAGCACACCGAAGATACGGGTTGGTTACGAAGGCTCATGTTTAGCTCACCTTGAAACACAGAGAGCCATGAGTCTTTTAGCATTCTAATGGTTACCAGTCCACTGGAGGACAGCCGAGTCATAAGCTTTACATTTTTACTAGCTAGGTCTGAAGCAACATAGCAAGAGCGTCCCTCGGAATGCGGGCACAGCATTCTCAATACCATTGCTACTGCAAGGGAAACGGCAATGAAGCGGCCTTTCAATTTACATGGACGGACCCATGTATGCAGCACTTTAGAAACTGGCAGCCTGTACAAGAAGCGGTTATAACCAGGGATTGCGAATCAACGTTTAAAAGTGATGGATATTTATTAGTTGGCTATGTAAAATGGATAGCAAAGTGCGTAGAAAGGCAATGAAAACACAAGGATGATGAGAGCGCTCAGCGAGTAGGTAGAGGGGGTGGCAGGATATGAGACAGCGCATCTTAAATGGGATTTAAGAATCCTTGCAAGTTCCAGTAGAGAGAGGAGATGGCCAACTGGCAACGGAACTCCATTGGATTCTGGAAACACCTCTAGGTGAAACCACAATGTGCTTCGGTCTACCTCCAGCATCTGAGTAACCACCATTCCTTGACAAACAATGCACCTTGACATTGCCATGTCAATCTTCTCTAGTAGGAACAAGTAACATGGCTCGTCTATGACGGGTTAGAGACTCGCTCTGCTGGGTCTCAAGGTTCAAATCCTCGGCTCCTTTTCATTTCAAGGGTAAATTTAAGACTTTATTTATAAATATCAACATGAGCTTAAGATGGTAACTTTCAATTGGAACCCTTATCAAATCCTCTCATGGCTCTACACACAGACACTCTCATGCCAATAAGTTGAAAATATACATGGATAGCAATCCGTTGAGTAGATTGAACCCCCGACCGTTGAGAGAGAGAGAGAGAGAGAGAGATGCCCAAACTCAAAAATAGTCTAGCCTTGTTAGCTCACTTCAAAGAGCGATGTGTATAGTTTAGGGTTTAGGGTTGTAAGGAGTGGAACTACGCTATGAGTAGGCACCTAGTGTTACGATAAGGTAATGTGGCATCCATACAAAGGGAAATAAAAATTACAATAACATAGGTTTTATCCAACCCTTTGGTCTACCGATTACAATTTAATGACATTTGAAAAATCATCATTCTGAAATACTAAGACGATTCATAGGTACTATGGGTCATCTACTCAACGGACTACAAGACCATGTTTATTTTCAATCTATTGGCATGAGAGTGTCTGTGTGTAGAACCATGCGGCCAAAAGGTTGTCCAACTTCTTACAAAGGGTAAACCTCAAACCCAAAATAACCTGACTCTCGAACCTAACTCTTGTCTATTGCCAACATGGATCACGCCACCCTCTTGTAGGGCTACAACAATTGCAATGTAGATGCAAGTGACATGTTTGGATCTAAAGCCTTCTCTATGCATTTGAATTTTAATAGAATATTCCAGAGCACACGTAGCAACGTGCTGCATACTGTCCTTGTACGTTTCTTCCATGAGGGTATTTAGATCAGAAATGGCTTCAACAAACTCCTCTGTTGAACATCGCAAAGTTAGGACACAAACCACATTCATTATGCAATGCAATCAAAATGTGCTTAGATGTCTCAACTTTGATCCTAAGCCGCCTTTGTTTAAAAGAAAATCAGCTTTTTGACTTGTAACATTGGGAATCTATACCAGTGCATCACTCTGAGTACCCTCTAGAGCCAACATCAGAACTTTTCAAAAAAAGATCAAGCATGGAAGTGTTGGCTTTCCCTTTCTCTTCTTTGAAAGCTAACAATAAACCAAATGAAAGTTGGCTTTCACTCTCTCTTCTTTCCCTTTCTCTTCTTTAAAAGCCAACAATATTTATTGTTGTCTTTCCTTTTCTCTTCTTTGAAAGCCAACTAGATCGCTTGGCCAGCTGGGCTCTTGATGAATACTTCTCTCTTTTGCTATCTTGTTGAGGTTCACATGAGTCACGTTGTCAGAAATGATGCAGAAGATTGATGTTCAATTGCATGCAACCTTTTCTAGAGATTTCGTTATCATCCAGTCCTGCTTGCACTTGATGTTGTTCATGTCGACAGTAAAACGTAGTTTTTCTTTTTTTCGAAGGAAGACAAATTCCTATTCTTTGCACTGTAAGCAAATCTATTGTCATTCCACTTCAAGCGAACGACGGGGAGATGTATTTCAGAAATGTATAAATATTAAATGAAAACGAAATTGAGACAGAAGCATGCAACTGTGATAGGAATAATCCAAACCCAAAGCTGCATTGCATGTACGACAAAAGTTCCAGCACCATTTGCAACTTCATTGGATCCCTTTTTTCGAAGGCACAAATGTTTATTTTTTGGGTCAAATGATGTTCCTGCGCTTTAGGAAATAGTACTTCCGCGCTCTAGCCGGATGGCCCTCGAGCGTGTTGTAACCTAATGGACCTACTGTGTTGTGGCTCCTTATGTAGTACTGCTCTAAAGTTCGTGCTTTGTCTACAGTGTCTGTTGTTTCCAAAACTTTGATTTCAAAATTTTCTTTGAAGGGCTTGTAACGCTACAAGTCCTCTTTCATTTTCGCCGGTGGTTTTTTATTGTGCTGTTTGATCCTCCGCGGTAGGTCCATCGTGCTCTCTATGTATTTTCTGTTGTTGGGCTTGCACGTGATGCAGTAGATGATGAGGCTCGCACGATTCCCTTGTGCGGGTGCTTCAGTGGAGGCTCCTCCTTCATCTCGAGGCTCGCGTCTTTCAATGTCATACCTGCGTCAACATTGACAATTACGTTAGTCATCGAGGTTTTCGGTCTTTTTTTTTTCGTTTGAGGTCCATAATAGAATGCATTTATTTACTTGCCCTGGTTTTTCTCTATTGGCGTTAAAGGATCGTTTCCAATACCGAAGCGCTCCTCGTATAAGTCCTTGTCGAAAATATACGTAAGCTTCTCCATTGTCATCACCGGGTGCGTCGCATTGTGCGTCCCTCCAAATTGTTCCATGAATTGTTCAAGTATAGCCGTTCCTTGATCGCGCGTCGTGTCCCTCAGCAACTCCAAGGATACGTTGTACCCGTAATGCAGCAGCTCGCACGCATACGCTGTGATCCCTTTCATCTTCGTGTCTAGTAGCTTCTGCCCCTCCAAACTTTCCATCATCCTATCGGTCTCATCGAACTCAATGTCAAGCTCGACAAGGATCTCTTTGAGGAGTCCTGCAGGAGAAGTGCAATCCATGATGAGTTTGTTGTTCTTGCAACTCATTAATTCTTTTTCTCAATTGTTGCGGTTTTTTTTTATTTTCGGAAGCATTACGTACCATTTGCGAATGTCAAGCCTCCCGGCTCTCTTGTAGTTGGCAAACGCCTATTACAGTTGTCAATGAAGTTGCGTAGTTCCGCATACGTGTTGAAGCCGTTGATGTAAGCTCCCGGACGTTCTCCTGCATTGTTTGCTAGCCAGAATCACTTTGTGGTTAGGAAGAACCTCCTCTTTGCTGGTGGAGGTTTTGTTGCCTTCGCGTTGCTTTTGTATAGCTCAAATAGCTGCTTGCAGACATGACTTATTACACCGTCTTTTCAAATGAGCCGTCTTTTTAAATCTTCAAGAAAAAAAGATTATTTCATGCTGGTGGAATTTACCTTGTCTGCGTCCATGTCTTATGCTGCAATGTCCCGAGTTTTCTAATTCTCTGCACCTGTTCTCGACAACAGACAAGATATTAAAACCATTTTCCTTGCACGCATGTTTGACGTAACATATTCATGACTTGTCTCTGCCTTTTTCAATCTCTGGTAGTGAATACCTTTATGCACGTGGTTGTGTTGTCGGCTGTGAGAACTCTCGTGGAATTGGTCTGAATATGTCTGGATGTGGGCAATGTAGTATGCGCAGCCTCGTTCTCTCAGTCACTCTGGACAACATCACGTATGCTAGGCCAGGGGCAAACACTCCTCGAAATATGAGCAGCGCTTTGTTGGATATGGTTGCGCCTTGGGATTTGTGTCCCGTGATAGCGTATACTAGGGTTAGTGGAAATGTGGACTTGTGGAACCATTTTCCATTTATTGCCTTTCGCTGATGCTTCGAGCGTCGTAATGTGAGCACGGCCGCTGTTGTGTCCACGACGACAGTGATACCGTTGATTTCTCCCTTGCTAGTTGCATTGATGCTCTTGATTTTGCACATTGCTCCATTTGCGGCACCTATTGCGAGGTCGATGTTTTCTGTTATCATTGCCTTCGCCCCCACGCAAATTTTTTCTCTCTCGTTGAAGCTTTTGTCCTCCAACCATTCTTTGAGCACTGGTTCGCTCGCGGCGTTACTGTGTATTTGAACATGCACAATCATCTCGGGAGTGTTGAATTTCTCCACAAGCTCATCGTTGAAGGTAGCGACATCGACTCTGTGCGTGCAAATGATGGTTGTTTCGGCATCGATGAAGTGGCATGCACCTTCCTTGTCGACAATGCACTGCCCCAAACAGTCAAAAATCTCGTCAGTTGTGGGCGTCCTGAGTCTTATGGTATGCAAGAATGCCAGGAACGGCATGTCTCGTGCATGTCGCCCGAAGAATTGCATGTGGTACATTTTCGCTTGAGCCCAGTGCGCGGAGGACGTGATGTGGCACGGCTCGCAGAGATCCTCGCGGTGTTTGCAGATTGGCGGTAATTGCGCCAGGTCACAAAAAATTATGAGCATTTTGTGTCTGAATGGCTCATGCAATGTGCCATTAGTCACATTGACGATTTGTCTTACCACGAGATCGAAAGTCATCCTTGTTAGCATGGACATCTCGTCAATGATGATCGCGTTGGCTTCCTTGATTGCGAGGTGTCGCTCATCCGTCTCATGGATGTTCAGTGGGTACTGACTGCTCCGCACAGGGATCTTGAATTGGTAGTGTACAGTGGTTGCAATCCCGCTCAGCCGCGTCGCAGCCGCCCCTGTTGATGCACAGAGTATTGCCGTTTTGTTTTGTGCTACCAGATGCGAAACATAGTGTTGGTCGATGTTAGGCGCTTCCATCGGGCAGTCTCGGATGATCGCAACCTTTTGCAATATCATATTGATCAACTGGTCCGTGTGGTCAGTATCATGTTTCCGAGTGCGGCGCTGTGGCTCGAGATGCCTATGCCTTGCGAAGAAACGATCCTTTGGTTTGCAGACAGTAGCGTGGTTATGCCATAGACACCGCAGATTTGAATGCTAGAGAAAATAGCTGCGCAATTACTAACCCATTGCTTGTATCTATCTGCGATGGTCAACCACGATGACGTAGCTGGCCTCAAGGACATCTTTCTTGATGTTATATCAAGTTGAATAGCTCGACCTCTGGCTGCTCTGAGCGTTGACGAATGGTCATGTTCGAAGGAGTTTCTGGTGGTCATTTCTACATCGTGACATGAATCGATGTCTTTTGTTCGGGTTTAAACACCTACACGGATTAATAATAAAAACCATCCGAAACTTTGCTACAATTTCACTCACGTGGTTTTGTCTAAACGCAACAGGAAAAACAAAATGGACTGAACCTCTATCTTTAGAAGGTGAAAGAATTGATAAAATAACTTGAATCAAGCAAATACATTTTGTTGTGCGTACCTTTAGGAGAAGACACTCGTTTGAAGGCTGCAAACATCTCGAAAATAGAAGTGTTGCAGACATGATTAGTATGTTGGTCGAACCAAGCAAATGTAATGTTCCCTTGTGGAAATAGAATGTGCGAAGAAGTGTGCGTGCTCAAGATGAGGTGTTAAAAAAAAAAAACCATACGTAATGTATGGTGGAGAGCCGGCACATGTCTCTCCAAAAATTATATATCATAGGGGAACGTGCCATCTCCCGTTTCGAATAGTCACCTCCAGTGTTGGAGGTGTAGCGCATTAATGCGGACCAGAGCAACAGACGGTGCAGAAACATTTCAGAATTGAAATGACCATACATTCTACTTACGTGGAGTATCCTTTGTGATATCCACAGCTCGACGAGAAGTTGCCTATTTCTTTGCTGGAATGTTGGAATCTGAAAAACAATCATGATTAGTCAATATGCATTCCTCATGTTCTGCATGTTTGGATATGTTGGTTAGCATATGTGCAATTTCCTAAAGATGGTAAATTCAAGCACAAAAGCTATACACAATCCAACGATCAAAGATGTAGACTATGGTCGTATGATGATGCCGACTATGTAGACACAGTACCTATGCATAGTAGAGAATGCATGCACAACTCGAATTAAGGAATGAAAGCACTGCAATTCACTGCACTTCATCATCAGCTAGACGGGGTACCTATGCACAAAAGAGACTAATGCCTAAATCCTCGCGGTCGACTACAATTTAGTGTAGAGCACCAGAAACGACGTCACAAATTAAACACATGGAGTCCTCAGGTCTCCACGAAGTACTTCCACAACTATTGACACACTCTTCTAGAGTTACATGATTTACATGCTCTCTTCTAGAGTAGGAAAGAGAAATCATGTAAACCAGGTAAGAAAGCCAAAATACTAGCCATGAGTTCCCAAAATTTTGAAAATGTACTTTTCACAAGTGGGCAATAGCCATGAGCTCCCAAATTTGAAAATGTACTTTTCACAAGTGGATATATCAAACTATTTACATGTTGCTATAAGATTGTGGCTAGGGGTAAAAGAGTGGTGACCAAAGGTGGTTTTGCTCTTGTCCTATGTGGAGGAGAAGTATTTGCACGATTGTCTCGTTCGAGTAGTGCTTTTCATCATCTCTAGTAAGGGATGCTCAATGGTGAGGTATATATATAATAACACAAAAGAGAGAAGGAAGAGCGAGCAACACTAAGGTTGAGGAGCTAACTTTTGTGAAAAGAAAGCAAAGAGAGAGAGAGAGAGAAAAGTATGGGGAGGGATCCCTTCTTCTTCTTCTTCTTCTTCTTTTGTTTCTCCTTGTTCTTGAATGACATTGTAGAAGTGAGTGTGGCTATGGCGAGGGAGCTCGAGGCGACACCTTCTTGCTCGTCCCCTGGCCTTCCTTCTCCCCCTCCCGCTTCCTCGCTCATCTCCTTGCTTCAACAAATCCAATCCTCCGCCCTCTCCCTCAACTCCTCCTTGGATCCCAAGACTTACGTCGACCTCCCCCTCCGTTTCTCCCTCCCTCACACCTCCGCTGCTTTCCACCTCCTCCCTCGCACCCCCAACGGCTCCTTCTCTCCAGGTCTCCTCTCTCTCTCTCTGTCCGAGCTCATGATCAGCAATTGTTTCTCATCTTTGGAGCTTCTTGCCATTGGATCAATCTTAATCATCTTATCTCTCTCGCGCGAGCAGCTGGGAAGACAGGAATAACTTGGAAGATTTATGCTGTGCATTGCTTGCATTGTTGTTGTTTACTCACAGTTTTTGTCTAATACTAGTACTTTCAACCCCTTTCGTGCATTCTCGTTTTGATTGTGTCGCAGTCGCCCGACGGTTTTCGACCCATATATTGATGTTTTCTAGTGGCTGCGTTCTCATGCAGAGAAATCTACGCAACTCCACGTGCAAATGCATTTTTTGCACTTCTTCCGCTGCTAATGTTCTAATGCCTCCTACGTGATCGATGTCTGATGCAGAAACATTTTAAAAATTCATTAACGATTACTTCTACGAAGCCGGAGCTGATCTTGAGGCATACACACCACTTGATTTTAAGGCGGAGCCTCCAAAGTTTCTACCAAAGGTGAAGGAGCCGAAAGTTCGCGAGTGGGCTTTGAAGGTGCACTCTTCGTGGTTGCAACTCGCCAGACAAGTCGCACCAAACGTGAAAGAAGAGCCGGAGTAGCACACTCTACTGCCGCTACCAAAGCCCGTGATAGTTCCCGGGGCACGTTTCAGAGAGGTTTACTATTGGGACAGTTACTCGGTGATCATGTTAGCGAGCAAGAATTTAAGGAGTTTTAAATATGATTCGAACATACATGCACTTGGTGAGACGCGCCGTATATCAATTGAAGCTTCAGTATAAACAGGAGCAAACCTGATGGTGACGGCACGTGAACATTCGAAAGCCAATACGTGAGGGTCTCTTCACAAACCAATAGCCTTCATAAAGCAATCTACGTTGTTTTTGGCTTACGTTCGTCCATTTCACCTATATTTAAAGGTTTTGCCTTGGCTTTTTACGCAGTTGGCTTTTTACGCAGCTTTTCAAAAGCTTTCAAAGCTTTTGGGCTTCACGTGAACATTCGAAAGCCAATACGTGAGGGTCTCTTCACAAACCAATATCCTTCATAAAGCAATCTACGTTGTTTTTGGCTTAAGTTCGTCCGTTTCACCTATATTTAAAGGTTTTGCCTTGGCTTTTTACGCAGTTGGCTTTTCAAAAGCTTTCAAAGCTTTTGGGCTTTCAGAATTTAAAAAATCTAAGGGTGTATATTGTGCCATGTGGAAGCACAGGATTTCATAATTTGAAAAAACGTCCTAGTACTGGCCAAGTAAAAATGAGTACCCTCTCCAACATCTAAACTTTTCAAGAAAAGATCAAGCATAGCAGTGTTGGCTTTCCCTTTCTCTTCTTTGAAAGCCAACAATAAACCAAATGCCATGTATGAATGATCATCAACATGGCAAGAAGTTTTTTGCATGGGCAGTTGGGGCCAATTCATACACAAAAAGGGATGAAACCCCTTGTCTCTATCGAGAGCATACTCACTCGCAATATATCAAGATCGAAACTATATGCAATGCTTGAGACCCAGGTGTTGATCTTTGTTCATGTGCATAGTTTAATTTGCTTGGTTGAGATTATGCTATGTAACCTAGCCAAAGTTTTTCCCACATCAATGGCTTAGCTCTTAATGATTTAGGAGGATGAATCTCAACATCTCTCTCTCTCTCTCTCTCTCTCTCTCTCTCTCTCTCTCTCTCTCTCTCTCTCTCTCTCTCTCTCTCTCTCTCTCTATCTATCTATCTATCTATCTCTATCTCTATCTCTCTTGCTCTCCTCTCTCCCCCCCTCTCTCGCTCTTTGTCTTTTCTCGCTATCTTCTCTCTCTCTCTCTCTCTCTCTCTCTCTCTCTCTCTCTCTCTCTCTCTCTCTCTCTCTCTCTCTCTCTCCATGGAGGATCCTAAGCCACCTTTGTTTAAAAGAAAATCAGCTTTTTGACTTGTAACATTGGGAATCTATACCCAAAAACCAATAAAAGATCTGTTCATCCAATGCCACACTCTAAGTACCCTCTCCAACATCAAAACATTTCAAGAAAATATTAGGGAAATTTGGAGCTCATTTTGGGGCCCTCTAAGGACTTCCCTTGAGAATATTCTCTCAAAAAAGGGGGGCATGGATAATATTTTGCAGATTAGCTCAAAACTTGTCGGACTTGGCATTTTTAGAACCTACTCTTTGAGGGCTTTCCAATGATACTAGAACCTACTCTTTGAGGGCTTTCCAATGATATATACCATGATGGGGTTTGGACATGGGAATGGAAAGATACAGGAATCTGGAAACCAAATGAAAGTTGGCTTTCACTCTCTTTGCTTTCCCTTTCTCTTCTTTGAAAGCCAACAATACTTATTATTATCTTTCCATTTCTCTTCTTTGAGCCAAGAATGAATACCCTCTCCAACATCTTCAAGAAAAGATCAAGCATGGAAGTGTTGGCTTTCCTTTTCTCTTCTTTGAAAGCCAACAATAAACCACATGCCATGTATGAATGATCGTCAACATGGCAAAAAGTTTTTTGCATGGGCAGTTGGGGCCAATTCATCCATGAAATGTGGCGAGCAATTGCATATGAAAAGCATCAATTGACTCCCATTATTCCACTTTTCAAGACCTCCACATCATGAAAATCACTTCTCATAGAATCTCTAAGATAAGACATAGTTGAACAATAGACGGGACAACATGAAAGTGGCATAGTTGAACAATAGACGGGATAACATGAAAGTGGCATGGTGCACCATCCTCGATGCATAGCCACCTTGAGGAGTTGCAGATCTTCAGGACTTCATTCATCGAGTGGTAGCTCTTTGGAGACATTTGTGGTATGGCTCTGAGAGATAGAAAACTCCCCCTTAGGTTGATGGATTTTCCAAGCTTTTTACATGGCATAATGACCAAAGTGGAGCCAACTTCCATACTTAAAAGGCAAGCAAGCAGTTCACTTTGACATCCACAATTGTGATGATGAAAAGGCATGTTTGATTTTATAGAGAAAAGGGATGAAACCCCTTGTCTCTATCAAGAGCATACTCACTCTCAATATATCAAGATCAAAACTACATGCAATGCTTGAGACACAGGTGTTGATCTTTGTTCATGTGTGTAGTTTGTTGTTGCTTTGTTGAGATTATGCTATGTAACCTAGCATGATTTTTTCCCACATCATTGGCTTGCCTCTTAATGATTTAGGAGGATGAATCTCAGCATCTCTCTCTCTCTCTCTCTCTCTCTGAGAGAGAGAGAGAGAGAGAGAGAGATAGATACAAAGAGAGAGAGAGAGAGAGAGAGAGAGAGAGAGAGAGAGAGAGAGAGAGAGAGAGATAGATAGATAGATATATAAATATCTCTATCTCTCTCTCTCTCTCTCTCTCTCTCTCTCTCTCTCTCTCCCCGTTGCCTCTCCATGTTGCGTTACACGGCCAGTTTCATAGACTGCAAAATTGCCACATCTTCTCGCCACGTCCTCTTGGGTCTTGTCCTATACGTCCTCTGCTACCATGCTAGACTATGAAATCGCCATGCCTCAGTGCTATGTCATCGTCTTTCTCTATGCCATGTCATTGTATCTCCTCTTTGCAACATCATCACATAGCTTGTAGTCTGCGCACATCAGATCCGCTTAGCAGATGTCAGAATGCGCACCGTTGTTCTTGCTCTTCTTGCACCACATGTGGTCATCTTCTGTCAACTTTGGAGAAGCACTGGCGGGTAGAACAAGTGCTCTAGACTAACTAACATGTAGGGGGACAGAGGGTCAAGGGTAGAGAGAAGCGTGCCAGTGTGCCACATGGCACCATCGTGTGAGGGAAGAAAGAACAAGCAGTTGTTGCAAATGCCACGTGCACCGTTAAATAGGGTGCGGACTCCGGAGTAACCTTGGGGGGCAAGAGGCCACATGGTTGAGACAGCATTGCAGCCAATTGATGCACAACACAGTCACAGAGGTGCTCCCTCTTGCAATGGGTAGAGACTAAAGCTAGTCACCATGTGGCAAGTAGATAATGCAATGGACGGGCTGCGAGAATGGCTAGTTGGATTCCTTAACACTCGAAATGCCAAATGCGTCTTTTCAAAACATCACACTTTTGAAAATCAAATCCTACCACTTCATCATCCTCTCTCGTAAATGTTGACACATGTCGACAAAGAGATCTACCATGCTACCACGTGTTCAAGTTCTTTTGCCCCTTGTCCATGGGTAATAGTTATCAAAGATGATTTGCATATACATGAGGGAGGGTTTAAAGTCCAAAATATGTGCTATTGCAACCCAACAATACCTTGCAAAGCTAGCATCAAGTACTACATGTTGCTTCATGCAATTCAACACAGTGGGTTAGCAATCCATTCACAATTAGTAATGATATGATTGTACATGTAAAAATGAGAGTTTCTCTATCCCTAAACATATTACTTTTGCATAGAGGGTTGGAATCATCATTTTGTAACCCATCTTTATACCCCTGTTATTACCTTGAAAAGTGTTAAAAATAATTCCTTTAAGAAACATCCCTCATAATCACTCTCAATGTAATAACACTATACATATATAATTACTTATTAACACACTTATATCATATGCCAATATCTTTCTGGTGTTTTTATAGCACAAATAAAAAGATATTTATGGACATGTTTCTAAAGAAGTTTAGATTACTATAAATAAGTATTAACTTGGGCTTATATATCACTCTCATAAAATACATCTAATATATAATACTATATATGCAATATATAACCCCATAGATGTGCTCAAATGGGGTGTTCCGATTAATTTGAGTGGTTCAATGACTATATTTGGACATTGCATGTGAAACTACCTTGGAAGACCTACTTCAAAGGGGTTTCGCTGGCAAAACTACCTGGATGGCTTGCTTCAATGAGTTTTCTTTGAAGAAACCCTTTACTCACATGTGGGTTTCTTTAATGTTCTCACCATTCCTAAAGATTCACATAAAGATTTGTGTATAAAATAGGCATTGCTATAATACTTTGCATATTTCTAAGTAAAACTATGTTTTCTTCTGATCCATTTTTGCCATATTTTTGCATAGTTGGAAGTTTTTTTTTCCCCTTCGCTCGGATGCTCGGAAGATTTCACTCGAAAAATGCTCGTCCCCTATATTCAGCAACCTATATTCAGCAATTAATAATGACTATAATTCTACATGTGAAAATGAGAGTTACTCTATCCATAAACATGATTTTGCATATACATGAGGCGAGTATGAGAGTGCTCTCAATGCAAGCAAGAACGGAAGAAGGAGAGAGAGAGACAGAGAGCCACACAAGTTTTGGTGGGTGCAGAACCACCCTAATCTTCTTTTTCATTCATTTATATATGTGTTTGAGTATTGTACATAACCAGGGTAAAGGCACAGTGACCTTTAACCCCCACAACCTCTCACTTAAAGGACAATGTGCCTTTAAGGGAGAACAACCAGTGAGCATACTATCCAATCCCCATCAATACATGACAATACTCAAACCGCTGACTAGGTAGACTCTTCGTCAGCATATCTGCAGGGTTATCATCTGTATGAACCTTGAAAACCTCTATGCGCTTGTCCTCAAGTACCTCCCTGATGAAATGGTACCTGACCTCAATGTGTTTGGTCTTTGCATGAAAGACCGGATTCCGTGCTAGCTGAATAGCACTCATGGAATCCCTATGCAATGTCGATACACCTGTATGAATCCCCAAATCTCCCACTAGCCGATCAAGCCATACAGCCTCCTTGCAACCCTCTGTGGCTGCAACATACTCAGCCTCTGTGGTAGACAAAGCAATGCACTTCTGTGCGCGAGACATCCACGACACTGCACCACCTGCAAAGGTGAACACATAACCAGAAGTGGATCTCCTACTATCCACATGCCTTGCATAGTCTGAATCTATGTACCCAAGTACACACATGTCTCCTCTATAGTAGAGTATGGAATCATCATTCTTCCATTGAACCCTATGAGGACTTCATCTCAAAATCTAGCTCTACCCCATCATTACCTTGATCTTGTGCTAACTCTCATGCATGCTTAAAGGTATTGCCCATTCACCTATAATCTCAAAGAAGTCATCCAAGGTAGAGGTTTCCTCTCCTTCTACTCTTAGTGTACCTCGAATGGGATGCTAATCCACAATAGAAGTTGAGATCATTAGTTATTGTTACATTTGGTACCTTATCCTCAACATTTGTGCCTAGAACATGTGCTTCTTTTGAGGTGCAATTTGGACCATATACCACCATTTTTAAATCCAACTAGCAAAAGTATGTAAATGTTTCCTAGTAGATATATTGGAAAGAGTAAATAACACCACAATGTATAAGTAGCACAAATACATCCTTTTAATCAACCCAAAACTTAATGGAGTCAATTGTAAAAAAACATTTGAGTCTTTTCCCATTATTACTTAAGGCCCTCTCCTATCCCTCTACAAACTACTTAAACCATTCAACTCAAAGATGAACACTTTGTACACCTCAAATCCAGACACGGGTGCTATTTTTTCACACTTTGTGTGCTGTATAAAAGGTTAAGTTTCGACTTTTGGTCTTCATTGTCATTGTAAGGAATACAAGCTCTATACTTTCCTCCTCCCTGGTGTTGATTGGATTAAGATTGCTTTCTTTCCCAGGCTCTTTGTTGTAATAGCTACACTTTCCCTTCTCCATTCACCATGCTCATGCCTACCCTCTCATTCCTTCCCGTTCCCCCATTCCCCTTCTTGTGTAGCAACATCAATAGAGCACCTAGAGGCTTCAAAGGTAACATCCAAGGACCAACTAAAGGCAATGAACCTTGACACTTATGACTGGTGGAGTGAGGATTGAGCCCCTCACCAAAGTGACATGATGTCCCCATATGACATGTTGAGAGGTAGGTAAAATGCTTAACACAATTACACATGGGTTTCTATGAATTGAACTAGATGCATCTAGTTCAAATGTAACTTAACTAGATGGGCTTGGTTGGGATATGGCCGAGGGATATGATTGAACTAGATCTACTCAATTGGGGTCTAATTGGATTATATGGGTTTAGTTACCATGTAATAGAATTTGATGGAATTGATTAGGATCTAATTGAATTGGATGCCATTTGGTTTCTATGAGATTGAGAAAAGACCATCCATGATTGAATTAGAGGAGCAAATAGAAAAGGCCATGCCATAAGATCAAAGCCATAAGTATGAGCGCTTTGCACACTTGTTGCTAGAATTGAGAGTCCTTACAGATGTGCTTTATCCTAACTAGTGCAAAACATGTTGTAGAGCAAAAGTAGAGACATAAATAAAAGTTATGGCCAAATTAGTGAAAATCACAAGAGGACTTTGCTGGTATCACTGAGAACCATTCATTTCAAGACAAGTGTCAACCATTTGTGATCCAATCTAGTGGAAGAAGCCAAACTCATTTAACTTGAACTTTCTATGTCAAAGGATCCATTTTTCACTCGCTTGCCAAAACAAGTGGGTAAAATCTAATGTGATGGAGCTTCTAGCAACACCATAAAAGCATTGCACCTCTAATTAAATAATCGATTTGATTTTGAATTACTATTTAAAAATACCATTTGTAGTAGACTCAAACATTTATATACATACATACTTACATACATACATACATACATACACATTATATACATACATACATACATACATACATACTTACATACATACTTACATATATACACACATGTGTGTGTGTGTGTGTGTGTGTGTGTGTGTGTGCATGCAAAGAGAGAGAGAGAGAGAGAGACAGAGAGAGAGAGATGCACACAAATATACATATACATATATATTATATAGGTGTACATGTATATGTATATGTATACGTATATGTATCTCTCTCTCTCCCTCTCTCTCTCTCTCTCTATATATATATATATGTGTGTGTGTGTGTGTGTGTGTATCTATGTGTTCATAGTGAAAAACACAAACACATCTCCACTCCTGACAACAAGGTGCTAGTAGTCGGAGTATAGCCGGAAAGTAATCAGACTATAAAAAACTATCACGAGATGTAAAACGGACAAAGAGGAAATCTTGCAAAAGGTAGTATGCTTCTTGTATATTATGTTTTGGTAGAGAATACATCAACTCAGCAACTCAAACTCTCAACCGGAGCTGATACAAGGTTTATAGCCAGTCGGACTATTGTAAGGCAACAGTAAGTTTCAAAATGTAACAGTCATAATCAAAAACATTATATGGTGGATTAGGCCATTAAGGAGTGCTATTAGGGACAGTCACAACTGTCCCTACAGTTACAAAATGATCCCACTACCTTGTTCTAGTAACTCCCTCTTACAAGAGGTGTATTTAACCTATCCCATGGTCAGTGTCCACGTGGGTGGAGCTATGCCTTCAATAGTATGCATGCATTCATGCATGTATGTATGTATGTATGTATGTAAAGTGTCCTCCAAGGACCAACCCTACATTACATGACAAATCAAGGTTAGCACTAAACCAAAATAAATTGGGTGCAAGAAATCCCACTACTAAACCATAGATCATGTCCATTGGTGGATCCCTCGGAGAAAGGGGCTAAGACTCCACTCCCCAGACCCATGCCAAACAACTTTGGCATCCCATACCACCAATGGCTACCCTTTGGTCTTTGACACATCCACCATGACTATGGAAGAAGGGCATCCACTCTAATCCAACCATAGACCAACTCCGATGCACCTACACAAGTGAATAATAATGACCCAGATGAGCAACCAATATGAGGTTATTGTGTGTGTGGAGTAGCCACAAAGCTTCATTGTAATATCTTGAGCTTGAAAGTAGGTATCTTGAGCTTGAAAGTAGGTTTGGTGTATTACATATGATGGGGATAGACAAAGTTATCATTAGAAGAGATCTAGAGATACTTACAAAATTATAATAGAGAAAGGCAAATCCACATTTTTTGTTGAAGAGAGAACCCCATACACTTTGTGTCAGAGGGAGAAATTCCATACACTTTGTGTTGTGGAGAGAGAAACTCTAACAATTTGTGTTGGATAGAGAAACTCCATACACATCCACACTTCATGTTGGAGAGAGATTCTGTTGAAGAAGTGAAAGGAAAGCATGAAGCTAAACACGAAATGAGAGAATGCTTGCTTGCTTATGGAATGAAGAAAGGTGAGGTCCATATGTAGGCACCTCTACATGAGCCACCAAGCTCCACAATCATCTCCTAGAAACTCTCAATCATCCTATGTGGCATCTACCACCACCTAACAGTGCTTATGGGCACCTAACTGTGCCTCTAGCACACACACATAGAACCCAAGGTGTGCCTGGGGCATATACCTTGAGATATCCCATCAAACCCCCCCTCAAGGGAATGCCTTAGGCTATGTCAAGGATACATCTAGTCTCATAGTTTCTCATGCCATCTCATGGTGGTCAAGAATAAATCTATGGCTAGGATCTCATGCTAGCAAGGTTTCCCAAGGGTGTGAAGTAAACAAAGCGATACATAAGACCTTCCAATGGTTATCTCCCCTGCATGTACATGCACACAATATCTGCAAGAGGTACCATGGAGCAAAACACATACACATGGCCTACATCATATGGTGACCAGAGGTGTTTACAAAGAACACAATAGTTTATTCCATTTATTTTGGAGGACTATCCAGGCAGAGTACCTTGACTCAACATAAAAGAGAGATCTGGAGCATATATGGAGATGGTTCAAAAAGCATAATCTTCATAGGAGGCCTCATCTTGTGGAGGCACATCAACTGAAAGTAAATTGGTAGTTTCCGATTTTGTAGTTGCTTCCTTTTTGGCCTTACAAAACTTTTCACGGTGATGAATATAGTCATCTCCTAAGCCAAGAGCAATAATGCCATAGGCTTTCTCCTCTCTAGCAAGATCTCGTGCCGGGTGTGTAGGAGCTCAGGATTCTCTAGCATTAGAGGCTGTTGAAGAAGTTGAAGCAGGATTGACAAGCCCCCAAAGGTTTTTCCTCATCAATGCAAACTTAACTTTCATCTGCCATGTGTGAAAGCCTTTACCATTGAACTTATCCATATTCAAGAAGGTAGCCATGAGAGGGTCTAACCCAAAAAGGGCAGTGTCTAACCCAAAATGGGCAGTGTCTGCTCTCTTACAAGGTAGCCATGAGAGGGTCTAACCCAAAATGGGCAGTGTCTACTCTCTTACAAGGCTAGAAAGAGTTGAAAAGCTTCAAAGTACAAGCATTTAGTGATTCAGCAAAGACTTGTAACCAAATTCCATACTACAAATCATAATGGAAATGATGCTTCAACTTGCATGCTTCATAGAGGTGGCTAAATGAAAGTATTCCAAGAAAATCTAGGTATAGCAACCTAAAGGAAAGTTGTAGCCACAATTGTACTGATGCTATTCAACACTTTAAAACATCAGAAATGCTAAAGTAGCATCTAATGTAGCATCAAATTCACAACATTGTCAAAATTGTCCAAAACAGAGGCTTGAACTTGGAGGGCTTGCCCTCACTATTCAGAGCAAAGAAAAGAGGGCTTTCTAGGTAGAAATAAAGCTGGTATATCAGAGAAGAGCCACTAAAGAAGAGAGGCAAAATGCCGTGTCACGTCGCCATAGCCAGTAGCTTGAATATCGGCTGGTTTTTTGGCTTTTTCTCCCTCCCTATTGGACCATTTCCCTTCAAATCTGGACAGGAGCTAGCTCATACTATTGTGCAAGCTTTGCTCAAAGGAATTCTGGAATGGCTACTCCAACAAGTCGAATTGAATGAAATGGTGTCAAGAAGAAGGTGACTATTGCGCGGTTTCGTGGGCACCATTGTCTAATTCCTCTGACGTGGAAGTTTGCCCATATGAAGGGTCTCTCTAGCCAGAAGGACCCTAGGAATGGTTGCTTGTAGGTAGAGAACTCAGCCCTCCAAGTGGTTGGGTAGAAAGGGGCAAAATGGAGAGGAAGGTGAAGAAGAAGATGATGACATGGCATAAATGGGCTCAAGGAGGATCATAGTGCTTTGATACCATGTTGAAGAAGTGAAAGGAAAGCATGAAGTTGAACACGAAATGAGAGAATGCTTGCTTGATTATGGAATGAAGAAAGGTGAGGTCCATATGTAGGCACCTCTACATGAGCCACCAAGCTCCACAATCATCTCCTCAATCATCTCCTAGAATCTCTCAATCATCCTATGTGGCATCTACCACCACCTAAGAGTGCTTATGGGCACCTAACTGTGCCTCTAGCACACACATATAGAACCCAAGGTGTGCCTGGGGCATATACCTTGAGATATCCCATCAGATTCAACTAAAGAACATGCTTAAATATCTCTTAATGCAAAGGAGGTATTACTCTTTAGGGATCAAAGTTCAAGTCTTTTTTGTGTCCATGTGCTTGATCTCCTTCCTTCCATGCTCCCTTACGTGCTATCACCACCTCAAGCACCCTCTAATTAGTCACTTTGCCAATCAAACTATCACCTCGAGGCTTGCATGTTGTTTTGTGCCACTCACTAACTGGCCCAGTGCCTCTATGCATTGTTTTGTATCACCTTGCCAATTGCACTTATGCTTGTTGTTCCCACTATGCTACCCCTGCTTTTTTCCCCATAATCCTTGCACCACCATTTGCCGGCCCTATCACCTTGCGTGTCATGCGATAGCATAGAAAGAATGATTGAACCAACCCCAAACAAAGGGTAATGGATCTACATGCACCTCATCCCAAATTGGATGGTGCCATTAGCTAGCTTGATTAGTTGCCATGTCACAATTCCAATTGGAACCTTATTAAGCAATTGCCCAAAATGTGAAAGAGTTTCAAGGGTTGGATTGAATCTACACAAGGTGACCCATCACTATAAGAGGAAGATAACGATATCTTAGCCAAATTTGGTGGATAGGGATGATATTAGAAATGTAACCATCCCCTAAAGCATAAAGCCTTTGGCCAATACCTTGCAATAGTGGATGAGGGGTAGGAGTAAACATCCTAGCAAAAGACCTCAATAAAGAATGAGGATTACCTCTATGAAGAATGAAGATTACCACCAAAGAGAAATGCCACATTTAACATATGCCTAGTTGACCATACTAAAGTGAAGCCATTGGGAATTGTTGATAATGTGTCAACAAAAATTATGAGAGTCAGGTTCACCATACAATTCACCATATTGAATCTTCCCAAAGGCTTGATAGCATATCAAATATTGTTGGGAAGCTTTGGTACTCCATGATTTGGGCATAGATAGGATGACAATCCAAAAAAAAGATACCACTATCAAAATAAATCTTGGAATAAGGGAAATCAAACCCACTATCAAAATAAATCTTGGAATAGGGAAAATCAAAACCACTATGCGTAGAAATAGCAATGACATTTCAAACACCCACAGAGATGGATATTGATACTTTTCTGATGCCTCTTGGGGCCTCCATGAAGCTTCAAATAAGAAAATCATGGAGAAACATCTCCAAGTCAAGGGGTTTATATCCCACAAAGTACTCCAACTACTAAGGATGAAACTCATGCAAACTGGGTAGAAAATACACCAACTCACCTACCACCATCCACCATACTCAAGAAAATGCCACTCCATGGTGGGAAGATAGGCTTCAATGCTACTGCATAGGTGTTATCCATGTCATCCTACCATTAGTTCCATAAATCTCTCCTTAGTGCAGCATAAAAAAAATATTATTAATGTAATAATGTTTCTAGTTTACAGGTGTTAATCACCAACCATCAGCATATATGTTCTATTCAAGATCAGTATCCAAAAATTGCTTATACATTTGGGTTAAACTCACTCTGTATAAGAAGACCCAAGAAATCACATAGTGGGTGGTGTGTATATGGAATCCAAAACTTCTTTCCTTACAGTGTGCCATAGGAGAGATGTAGAACCAACAAATATATATTATGTCCAAAGATGGACATAATAAAAAAATAGATGTCTTCAGTGTGCCACCCTCAACCAGTAAAGTATTGGCTAGATGTGGACCGTTGAATACACAAAACATTGTTTGTAGAGCTTTAGAGATGAAAGTCAAGACAAGGCAATGCCAAAGATTATAATGAGGAATTTAACAAGTAATATGAACGTTCAATGCTACGTACTTTAATTGCACATTCCTTGAGTAACAACTAGATGATGTACTAGGTCTTGGTCCAATAACTTTATAGTTACTAGTACCCTTTATTATGACATGCTATAGTAATGTATAATAGGAGTTAGGGTTTATGCTATAGGAAATACTAGGGTAATATAGGGTTTAGGAGATAATGTTTGTGGTATAGGGTTTAGGGTTTTAGTGGAGCTTAAGGTTTTAGTTTGAGGATAATATATAGTGTTTGACTAAGGATTTTGTTCTACATAAGAAGGTTCTTAGTTAGAGAGTATAGCGTATAGGTGTTTCAATTTGAGGATATAAGCTATTAATAACTAAGGCCCATGGAAAGAATCATACATATCAAACATGCTCTCTTGGATGAGACATTATTGATGCTTATGCCCATGGACAATGTTTATGCCATTTAGCTCTTATTGGCATTGGGTTTGCCATTGTTTTATTATATCGGGTTGAAATTTTCTTTTGGGCCAGATTTGCTCATATGGATGCATAGTATATGCACATGAGCCAGTTGCATATTGATGCTTAGAGCCTTGAGCTTTGGTGACACTATCCTTCATTAAGGGAGACATATTGGGTACACCTAGTATTTGGTGTGATTTCTCTCTTGCAGGTACTAGCATTTGGGATTTTGTTTCATTTGCATCATGGCATCCTCTTCCATGTCTGAAAAGGAGATTTTCAGCATTAAAAAGTGTGATGGGACAAACTTTTCTTTGTGGAAAGAAAAGATAAGGGATGTTATTATTCAAAAGAAGCTAATTAAAGCCTTGGCAGGGATTGAAGCTAAGCTAGTAGATATGTGTGAGGATGATTGGAATGAGTTGGATGCATTAGCAAAGTCCACTGTAAGACTTCATCTTGCAGAGTTAGTTTATTTCACAGTAGTAAATGAGCAGACTACGAAATACTTGTGAAAGAAATTATGTGCCACTTATGAGAAGGAAACTGCCTCTAATAAATTTTACCTCATGAAGAGGTTGTTTGAGCTATAGATGAAGGAAGGGGTCTCCATTGCTTCTAACTTGAATGAATTTAATATTATTTTCAACCAACTTCAAGCTTAGAAAATGAATTTTGATGCGGAGACTAAGGCAATATTCCTCTTATGCTCATTGCCATCCTCGTGGGATACCTTCTGTACAGCTATCGGTAACTCTACACCTAGTGGATTACTGAAGTTTGATGATGTTGTGGGAAGCTTGTTGGTCGAGGAGATTAGACAAAAGTCCATGGATGGCAACAAGTAGGATGCAACCTTAAATGTGCTATAAAGGGGCAGATCACAGTTCAGGGGGAAGTCCTAAGAAAGAGGGAAGTCCCGTAGCAAATCCATGGTACGGAACATTGAGTGTTGCTACTGTGGCAAGAAGGGCCACATGAAAAAGGATTGCTACAAGCTGAAAAAAGAGCAAAAGAATAAGAAAAAGAATGCAAATTGGGGTGCAAATAAGAAGGAAGAGAGTCCAAGGGAGGACAAAGGAAAATCAAGATCGAGGAGATTAATGCAGTCACTAATGATAGTGACATTGACATTCTCTTCATGTCTAGTCTACCTGCAGACTTGCTTACCACTTCAGATGATGCATATTCCCAAGATGCCATTTGGGTTATGTATCGCATTTGAGTTTTTATGACTTTGAATTTTGTGAGCATTGTCTCTATGGGAAGCAGACTAAATCAACCTATAAAAGAAGGGGAAAGAAAGAGCTTGAAAGGCTTGATTTGGTGCATTCAGATGTATGTGGTCCCATGCCTACACAGTCATTAGGCGGGGCTGAATACTACGTGACATTCATTGATGATGCAACTAGGAAAGTGTGGGCTTATGCTATAGCTTGGAAGAGCAATGTATTCCAGGTATGTCAAAAATGGTTGGCTTTGGCTGAAAACCAGTCAGCTAGAACACTTAAATGCATATGGATTGATAATGGTGGAGAGTTTATCCCTCATGACTTTCAGCATTTCTATGATACACGTGGGATCAAGAGGGAGCTCACATCTCCTCATACTCTAGAGTAGAATCTAGTTGCAAAATAGATTGAACAACACCATTCAGGAAAGGTTGCAATGTATGCTTTCCAATGCAAGTCTTTCTGGTGGTTTTTAGGTTGAGGCAATGAAGACTATAGTGTATGTGATCAATAGATCACCTAGCAAGAGTTTGGATGGTGGTATCCCTAAAGAGGCATGGAGTGGCAAGAAGCCCTCTGACTCTCATTTGCATATATTTGGGTGTGAGGCATATCCACATGTGCCAAAAGAGCTTCGAAAGAAGCTAGATCCTAAGTCTAGGAAATGCATCTTTCTCGGATATGGTGAAAGTGGAGGGATGGGCTATCGTCTATGGGATCCAGAAGCAAAGAAAATCATACGAAGCCATGATGTGGTCTTCAATGAGAAGAAGATGCATAAGACACCCATGAGGGATGTGGAAATGAGGAGAATCACTTTCCAGGATGTGAATCCACCTGCATATGTTGATAGACAACAAGCTGTCCATGCACCGAATGTGTAGGAAATGATGCACCAAGTACTCCCACAAGTACACAATCAAGGGCAAATGATGGATCATCTATTGGTGGTAATGATGAGCCAAATGTGGCTGATATGTAGGTAGGACAGCAAGCTACAATGCCCTTGAGAAGAACATCTAGAGTGTCTAGACTGCCTGAGAGATTTGTTCCAGGGGTAGACTATGTGATGCTTACTTATTGCAGGGAGCCTTCTTGCTACAGAGAGGCTATGATGCACGAGGATCAGTGCAAGTGGGAGTATGATTTGCAATAAGAGATGAGTTCACTCATAAAGAATAAAACTTAGGACTTAGTTTCTTTGCCACATGGAAAGAAAGCATTGCCATGTAAATGGGTCTACAAGATGAAGGTCATAGGTAATGATCTGCCTAAGTACAAGGTGTTGAGAGTTGTGGTGCCATGAGCACATGTAGAGCAAAGGATGAGTAAAGGGCAATCTACCACATGGCATGGAGGAGATATCCCACATGTGAGCATGCATATGGATGTAAGTACCCACTCTTATAAAAGGGAGGTTCATTTGAAGTAATATCAATCAAGCACTTTGCGCTATCTCAAGATTCTCTTTATGAGTCCAAGCTAATCTATCTTGGAACCTAATTGACTTGAGTTATAGATCATGATCACTCTTAGGATTCATCCACCTTAGATTAGTGTTGTCATTAGAGTAGATTAGGGTCCATACGAGAGCTCTGTCCATGCGCTTTAACATGGTATCAGAGCTTAGGTCTAGCTCTCCTTGATTAGTTGTAGGCACACCTTGTTTTCTCATGTTTTCTTCTTAAGTGTTCTCTTATGCGAGAGAATTCCATTCTTGAGAGATTGAGAGATCTATGGTGAGAGAGAGTGTCCTTCTTCCTTTGTACTTCGAGTGAGAAAGGAAAGAGAGAGAGAGTTCCGTGATATTTCTGAGAGGGAATCTTTTCTTGAGAGATTCCTAAGAGAGAGAGCAAGCGACCTTTCCAACTACAAGCAGGCCCAGTTGTCAACACAAGGTAGTAAGCCATGCAAGATGCGACTCAATCAACAAGAAGACTACGAGCTCCTTCAAGCATGCCATAGCAAGTCTGCCTCAATGACGCCTCCAACATGACCAATAAGCCAACATTGTGAGCTTTTCATGCAGATGCTCCAATAAGCACAAGGTGACCTCCAACCTTGCAGGGCCAGCTCGGGCTACGAGATCCCACTCATTTTTCCTCTGCACATGATCGTAGTAGCGTATCCTCTCTAAGAAAGAAACTGGCTAGTGAGAAAGGCTTGCTCCTCTATTGGCAAGTAGACTTGGAAGAGGAGAGTCTTCAGCCCATACTATAGCAAGCTCCAACCAGCCAGTCGACCTTCCCATCTAGTGTAGTCTTCAAGCTGTCCCGTTTAATGCAGCGGCTCCTTGGAGCTTTCCAAAGCTCACAACATTCACTGACTACTTGCTACTCTAGCTGTGACTTAGCACAGCGGCTCCTGCTCCAAAAACAACAATCTCCAACTGTTCCATTGCCTTCTGCACATGATGTAGCACCAAAGCAGCTCCGTTTCTTTGCTAGCCCGTAGCTACAAATGGCATCACCGCCAACCAAAGTCTCCATCAATGCACACAGCAATCGTTTGGCCTCCTTGTGTAGCTATCTACTTCACACATGGAGTCGACCGCACAGAGAGATCAGGCTGCAAATGGTGAATCTCCCTGAGCCACCTTCCACAGATCACTCTTCACGCCACCTTCGTCCTTTGTTTTCTTTTCAAAGGTTTCTTGCTAAGTTTCCCCACAAAAAGGACACGTGGCAGATTAGAATTAACTAGGGTTAGTCAAGTAAACCCACAGAGGTAAGGTTAGGTAAGGGCTTGGTCAAATTTTGCCACGTGGCAAATTAAAAGAAACCATGGTTAAAGTTAACTCACCGCACTAAACCATGGTTAAGTTTAGGTTCAGGATTGGTTAATTGCCACATCACCAAGTGCCACCTAAGCACAACAACCCTTGCTAAGCACAGTATGGAATTCTACATGTGAATCCCTGTGCCACATTAGCAAAGGCCTTCTCTTCTTCATAGAAACTTGACAAGGCGGAACTTGCAATTTAGGAGGAATTTGCACATGCTCCAAAAGGAAAAATAATCGATTTTTTGAGCTCTACGCACTTATCAACTCAGATTTTCTGTATGCAATTAGACACTGCCAGATTTGAAAGTATCTTTAACTAGTAATTTGTAATGGCAATATGCACCCCAACTGTTGAGTTCATCGGAGAAGGATTTCACACCTAGTCTACACAAATGAGGTATCTCCTGATGCATCAAAAGCTTTGGAAGACTATAAAAGAAGACATACCCAATGCACAAAATGATGCTTGAAAGGACAAAGATGAAGCAGCACTATCACTCATTAGTTTGCACTAGGGTACAAACATAATTCATCATATAGACTCCAAGGATCATGCCAAGGATGCATGGGATGAGTTGAACACAGTGTTTGGTGCAAAATCCAAAAACATGGGCATTGGATAGTATGCTTATTGGTTGTTCTCCCTTAAAGTCACATTGGCCTTTAAGTGGGAGGTTGTGGGGGTTAAAGGCCACTCTACCTTAACCCCGGTTATGTACAATACTCAAACACACATATATATATGGATGACATAGAAAGGGTGTTCTGATCTCTTCTGGCTCACCCTCTCTCTCACCTTCTTCTATTCCACTTCCATTTTGTTGAGATCTCTCACATCATCAACCTACAAATAGACAAAGTTAAAGTGGAATAAGCCAATTCAAAAGTCTTTGGAGACAAAAGCCTAGAAAATAGCTTTCCATAAACCCTATAGATAGCCTCCCTTTATTTCCTTTGCAAAGGCATTATGTTTGTCCCCTTACAACTTCTTCTATCCCAAAGCAAAGATCAACCAAGTTTTAAAAAATGTGAGTTTCAAGAGGGAGGTTGTCATATCAAAAGAGATTGATTCATCTACAAATTTGAATCCCAAAACCTTGAATAAGTAATAGGGAATAAATACTTCATTTTCAGTTCTAGTTAAAGATTTTGCTTTATTCATTTATGGAAAACTTATTCCATGACAAGTCTAGAATAGGAAAGGCGAAGAACAAAAAGTGAGTATAGAGCACGGAAAGGAAAATTGATTGTTGAGAAGGATACTCATAAGGAAAATGGTTGTTGAAAAGGGTATTCAAGAGAAGTCTATAGATTTAGAGGAGGAAATAGATTAGTGATATTTGGAATTCCTTATTCAAAATTCACAAAATTAGAAAACCATACTCTTGATATAAAAACTACGTTAGACATTATTAATTATTCATTAAAAACTCTAATTGAACCAATCTCAAAGCTGTCAGATTGTCAATCTATAACTCCTAGAGATATATCACTAACTCCTCCATGTCTATTTAAAGCATTTACCTCTCCACTTAGAGACACCTCAAATAAGATTGAAAACAACAATTTATAATGGGGAGTAAAAAGATATAAATAAGGACTTCGTTCTTACAAAAATGGAAAGATTTCCATAAAACTTTTTTTTGGGCTGACAAAGTGCTTTGTATATATTTGAAAGAAACATTTTACAAAGAAGTTGTTCTTCACATCATATGAGTAACTATTCAACATATATAGCACTAATGCTCCAACCATAACAAAAATATAGAACCAAGATTTAAGTTCTAAATCATATGTGTCATCCTAGTTACTCCTCTTGGTCTATTTATTGGTGTCTTTGCATATAGTCCTCTATGAGTTCGTTGATCTCTTTTGTTAGCTGTGCATGGGCATGATTGAATATCAAGACCTCCTTGGACAATCTCTACTTTTTCTGTAAATCCATATCCGAAAAATTATTTAGTATTAACAAGAACATTGTTAAACTGGAAATTATTTTTGGACATCCAAATGTACCAAATTGCATGAGCTCTGATTTGACTCTAGTGCTTTTGCTTTCATTTGAAGGTAGGCCACAAACAACTAAAAAATCTCCCTTATGTCATGGACATTTTGTGCACATACCATCCCCTTTGTGTACTCTTTCCAATTTTTAGTTAGTCCAAGTGGCCAAAGTATAGTGGACATCATCTCTAGAATGTTTTTGAGCCATACATTTGAAAATCTATTTTTCGAGCACTATTTGCTGTTAGCCATTTTCCATCTTCCATTCAATGCCCTCCAAACATCATCAATCTTAGATTCGGAGTTGGTATTAGGAAGACGTGCTGGTAGCCTACCCAACTTAACTCTTTACTATACCCTGTCTATGCAGAAGTAGTACCAATTAAAGAAACTATTAAGCTTCTTGTGCTACTTAGTGCTTCTTGCATCAAACTGATCGGCACCGAAGGAAGCTATGCAATGACAGATTCCCCCAGCACTAGCAGCAAGAATACTAGAATATTTTCCAAGGTGAAAATTATTACTCAAGTGGAGATATCTCAAGTGCGATCAATGATTACGAGAAATTTCCAGATAAATTATTCAAATGTAGCCATGCCAAGCTACTGTGAGATCACCTCTTCTGCTTTTCCATTCTATTATCTTAGGAAAGCTACCACTTCCTATAATTGTCTAAGTCTTATTGAATCTACCGAGATCTCTCGTAAGATTTCTAAAATTAAGGTTTATTGATTCAATCCCAAAGATTTCCATCATTTAGGTGTTCGCTATCGAAGAACAAAAACACAAGGCCACCTCAATATGCTCAAATGTAGTTATAAGATCTTTGTAAAATCTTTAGCTTTGAGGATTTAAAGAAGAGTGGACACTTGGATCATACAACAGCATAAAGGCTTCATTAAGGTCAAACATCTTCTTGAGGCCATTATCAACATTTGGGAAGGATGTTCAAAAGAAACACATCAAGACATATGCGTCCTCAAGGTTGACTTTGACAAAGTTTATGATAGGTTGGAATGGGATTTTCTTATCCAAGATCTTCAAGACATGGGACCTGGGCCTATTTTTCTCTCTTATTCAAGCTACTTCTCACAAATGATATTGCTAAGGTGTGTGTCAATGGTGAAATAACACAACTATTTCTTCTCAAAAGATCCATGAAATAAGGGTGACCCCTTTCTTCCCCTTCTGTTTTCCATAGCAGCTGATTCTTTAGGTTTGCTCAGTCATCAACAAGTGGAAGAAATCAAAATTAGAGGCATTGGACTTACCTCAGTAGAAATTTAGTCAACTAATATCTTCTCCTCTCCCCTCTTCATATTTTGTCAGACTTTGCATAAGAAAAGTTGGGAAAGATGATTGTGCAAGCATACACCTTGGTATTTGGAGTAAGACAGTGCCTAATAGACATAATTATCTTCTTCAAGAGTTTTCATGCTTTCTTCATCAAGGCACTGATCAAGATTTGAGCAGAAGACACTATAAACCTAGATTGAAACCCATGGTTAATGGGAGACCCATTTGCAATCGAGGATATTAATGGTTAACTGGACTATCACATGGCACATAGTGGACCATCTGGGCAGAGGTGAAAGAAAAAGTGATTCATACAATTTATGGAAATACCTACAAGCTTAAATGCTATGGAAGCACTATAAATGCAACCGCAACATTAATTTGTTGATGACACAAACCTCACCCATAAGAACTCACCTCAAGATATAACGGGAGTTTTGGTTTGTCTTAATATTTGTTGGATTGCTTTAGGCTCAATCATGAATCATGGAAAAATGGGACATTGTACCTTTATTTGTTGATGATCAAGAAGTGTTGAAATCCTTTGTATCAAACTACAAAAGGGTGATTTTTAGGCTATTGGGGATTCAATGGGGCTTGATGTGTAGCACCTTGAAAAAATCATTGTGGTTTTCTTTTGAAGACATAAAAGGTCATACAATCTTCACAGGAAAAGAAAAGTTCATGAATCAAGATTCCATATGGGTTTTACTCGTATTCAAAGCTAGCACTCTCAGTGATTATTTGACTTTATCAATGCTATTTTACTCTTTAAAAAAGGATTGCAATGGTGGAATAGATATGGAAATAAAGGATCTCAAGTGGATCTACTGACTTGAGATTAGGAGAGATTTTGGGCTCTATAGTCAAGATTAAGTCTTGCTGATGGGTAGACTTGATTTATCACATCTGACAACATCTAATGGAAAGTGGGTACCTTCTTCTATGTTGCTGGCCATGAGACAGTGATAGTAGATGTGCAAGACAGGCTGGGTTCGAATGTACTACAACATATTGGGGGAAATATAAAATAGATTAGGCTCCATTGGAGTACAATATGGATGTGAAACTGTGAATGGCCGAGGCACCCAAGATGGTTTCAACATGTGCATCCAAATCTTTTTTTTTAACTTAATGGCCTCATACATGATGGTAACAAAAGAATTCAAGAACTTGTTGTTACTAACTACAATCTTGAATTATTGGAAAAGGACATGAGAACAAGATCTTGAACCTCATTAACTAGTAGTTTTAGTAAATGGATTGTAATTAGAAGTAATAAACTATTGAGTAATCTCCGGGCAGACAATTGATCTGTCGTATATGAGTCACCAGCAACTCAGGCAAAAATTACAACACTTTTGATTGATCTCTACAACACCTTTGATAGATCCTATGCTAATTCCATGGAAATTAAAATTACAACACTTTTGGCCTTCAACTAGTTGTTCTTCACCACATACTGTGGAGTAGGTTCCTTCCTTCCATTGGCCTCATATATATCTAGAATTACCTCAATTGGTAGCATAGTAACTTCCACACCAAGGTAACTTGGCTCAACAAGAAATACAAGAGATACAAGAGTTGCTAGGCAATCTCAATGACAAGTATCAGACCAAGGGAATGGAAACACAAAATTTGAAACCTAACAAGTGAGAATTAGAAGAAGTCTTGGCTATGGGGAACTGAAGTGGAGTAGAAGAATGAGGTGGAAGGGGGAAGGAGAGGCTTCTTCAGATGGCGATTGAGTTGATGAGGACTCAGACTTTGAGAAGGATTCTTACATTTTTCTGATAGTGAGGCCGCTACTAGTTCTACCCAGAATCTAGAAGATGCCTTGCAGCCCTGCAAGGTACAGGCTCCAAGAATAAGTAGAAAGAAGACATCAACATTAAAATTATCTCAACAACAAAGGTAAAGGAAAGGTGAAGGTCAAGGATGAAGGGAGTGTTAAAGATGATGCAAGATACCTTTCTAAAGATCCCCTTGAGGAAATTGATCTCGACAAATCAAGGAAGAGAGCTACGTAACTAGAGCGTGCAAGATATTAATTTCTTGACTTGCAATACAAATACATTCAGGTAATATGTCAGTATCTTATCCATTCATGAGACTGATTCGCGATGCTACTCGATGCTAGTATTCTTGATCCTCTCACTCTCGATGCATGGGCAAGGGCCCATTCCATCGGATTATAATTCTTTGGGGAAGGAAGTGCACCACCTTCCTACCCATGCTATGTGTGGTTATAATAATCATATTATATATTATTATAGGAATATTTTTAATTTCTTTCCTTTCCCTAAATATCCTTACTTCAATCCAAATTCTTACAATATTTCTCTCTTTTAACGCATGTTCTCGATGCGAGGGAAGATTCAGAATCAGAGTAGAGATAGCCAAGTTTGATGTAAGATCAAAGGATGACAATTCATATGGTTATAGTCCACGTCACAATATTATATAGGTTGCAACCGAGGATGAATTAAGAGCTCTTGTGAGCATAGCCTTATTTCATGTATTTGTTGGGCTTCAATTTCCAAAAGGCACAGACCTAAGTCACTAATAAATCACCACCCCTGACATTTGCAAGGAGGACCGAGTCGTAATGGACCCTGTGTCATTTGTCATGTCTATATTTTTACTTATTTTTTCCTTTTTTTAAAAATCATTAAATGGTAGGATTCAAATTCAATTCCAAGTCAATAGTTAAGTGCTCCATGCCAAAAATGGGACTCTAAAGTACTAGAAGTGAGCAATGAATTAATGAATCAATGCGAAGGACTCTAAAATATTATACGTGATCAATGAATGCCAAGGATAAACAAGGGATTTGATTTATGACCATCTTTCACGGCATTGTCCCACTCAAGAAGACATTTAAATGGAGGGACATAATTTCAAGACACTTTATTTCTTTGTGATGTGTTATTATCTACTCTCTACCCACCCTAGTTAAAAAATTACAAGTGGAAATTCACAAAAAAGTTTCAATGTTATTTTAAAAAAAACCCATGCTGACCTGTATTAAAGAGAAAAAGCGAATATACAAAATAGGCCAAGAGGGGGGCCAAGCCCCAGGCCTATGCTAAAAATAGCAGGGCCAAGACCCAGGCCTATACTAAAGATAGCAGAGCACATCATCCAAGAGGGGGGTCAAGCCCCAGGCCTGTGCTAAAGATAGCAAGGCACATAACCCTAGAACATGGGAGCATCACAACTTATCTGCTACCTCGACTAAACAGTCCGCCAATGAAGAGTCAATGGACCTATAAATCTTGGCCAGGTCCATTAAGGTAGTCCTACACAACACCATAAGAGCCAAATCTGTATAGCCGAAAGGCTTAAGCTGAGCTAAACACAGTTGATTACACACAGATCAGATTATCTTAACTAGAGCAGCCCTTGGTCTGTGCTGCTCTAGTTAAGACAATCTGATCCCAAGCGCCAGCATGTAGCAAGTGTTGAGGGCAGCCCCTGTACTTCACCAAGAAGCAATAGCTTCCAATTGGACTCCCGACATTAGTTCTGATCTTCTGATTGCTCATTCCACCTTACACCAAAGCACTCTTAACGCTAGACATTAACAAAATAGATGCCGAATAGATTCCACAAACCGACCACATAAAGGAAAGATCGATGGATTGATCACCATCCTCTTCATCAACTTAGCTCGAACCGGTAGCCAACTCAAAGCCAGTTTCTAGAGAAGGAAGCTACATGCTCCCACCTTGCATCCATTCCAAATCTATCTGAACATCATTTTCCACCACCCTTATGATTGCCTCAACCCCCAAAATTTATTCAGATCTACATCGAATTCAGCCTTCTTAAGAAGGCTTCTGTAAATCACTTTAACTGACATGTTTTTAATACAAGTCTTTGCCAGAAACCATTGATTGTATCTCCATTTCATATCCAAGATATAGTTGAAGGCCATGAATCCGACGAACAATCAATTATTCTTAATAAAAGGAAAATCTCTCCTTCATTTAGTTGCAGCTTCTACTGAGATCCCCAATAGACCTCCAATCCCCCTTCAACGAGTCCTAGAGCTGAGACCACATAGAGACCCTTTCTGTACAAACTCTGAGCATGAATTAAATCAAGCATACCAAAAGGTACCCCTTCAGTTGAGACAGACTTACCCCACCAAATTGATTCCCCCAAGCTTCCATCCCCCCAGTAACCCACCATGACCTTTCCATTCTAGCAAATCAATTAGAACTCTCCAAGCTGAAACCAATCCACTCACCAGATTCGAACCCAAGATTCTAATTGGAAAGTCTGAAAAGAGTTTCTCGTACTAGGGTAGACCATGCCACAATACTACAATGACCCCTTTTCCATGCTCAATGAATTAGCACGAGATTTCTACCTAGGGAATGTGTTGTACAAATAGCTTTGGGAGCCATTTCCCAATTAATGCAAGATTTTTCAGCCTATTGTCAGGTATACCCAAGCCTCCCTGCCATTTAGGAAGCTTCTGAGGCTACCAGGGAATGTAGTGCATTCTCTGTTTCCCCTTTTCTTCTGCCCATAAAAAAGCCCGAAATAGCTTTTCAATCTCTTCCCAGTGGGATTTCCTGAAGTTTTACACCGAAGCCAAATAGGTGGTGGAAGCAGACATAATATGTTTGATGACAATTGATCTAGCATTCCAGCCTAGACACAAACCCTACCATACTTTAAGCTTTCCTTTAATCCTCTCCGTGAACTAGTTGGGCAAATATTTGTTTAAGAGTGAGCCCCAAACGAATAGGCGCCCCAAGATATCGCATTACCTCTCCCTACCAGAATCCAAGAGAGGAAGCCCAATCTGGTAATGGTTCCACACTGGTCCTTAAGGCAAACGATTTTGACCAACTGCAGATCGAGCCCGAAGCCTTATAGAAAACTTCCATAATTCTCATTAAAGATTCAATACTACCTTGATTTTCTTGGACTAACACCATTACATCATCAGCAGAACAGTTGGGAGCCAATCTGGGTAGCTTCAAGCCTTGAAACTTCCCTTCATTCATTACACCCTTAAGCATCGAAATAAGAGGAATAATACAAACTACGAGCAGTAAAGGTGCCACCGGGCATCGCTTCCAGATTGAACACTTAAGATCGAAAGCTCCCACAGCTCCCCCATTAATGCATAGCACAGCAGAGGCATTACTGAACAACATCTGAACCATTCTAATGAATTTACTCCCAAAACCCAGTCAATTAAGTACTGCTAAAATAAAGTCCCACCGAATCCGATCATAGGCCTTGTCCAAATACAGCCCAAAAAAGATGCATTTTTACTAGAAGTTGAAGCAACGTCTACTGCTCCAAAGACATTTAAAACATTTTCAAAAATGTCCCGAGATCTAACAAACTTGCACTAGTGCGTTCACAGTCAACAATCTGAGAACAAATGTTCCTAATCCTTATTGCCAAGACATTAGCCATTATTTTATATGATGTGTTCAACATCGTAATTGGCCTCAAGTCCCCCACCTGCAGTCTGGCCTACCTCTTAGGGAGTAATTTTAATAACCCCACATTCACATTCAGAGAAAGTGAGCCCTGAGCCACCGATGCAACATTTCTAATAAATCCTGCTTAATCAAATCCCAAAAGGCAATATAAAACTCAAAAGGAAGTCCATCCGGACCAGGAGAATTTTCCTTCTTCATTAGCTTCAGCGCATCCCACAACTCCTGTAGAGAGAGCTACTTATCTAACATGGCCCTCTACGTATGAGAAACTCCGATATCTACTCCTACGAAGGCATCCTCTAGGGCACCCCACCACTCTTTATCTTGAGCAGGTTGCTGACCCACTAGTTTACAAAAATGCTCTCTAAAAATATTAGCTATGTGACTCTGTTACAACATTACCATGCTGGTCCAACATCCGATCCATCTCTTCTCTCTCATACATATGTTTCATAGCTTGAAAGAAAAAAATTGAGGGACAATCCCCCAAGGTTAACCATGTCTGTCTGCTCTTGGTCCTTGCAAGTTCTGCCTCCTCAGATTCATTGACCTGAATTTACTTCTCTGAGCTGTGAAAAAATATTAATCAATATATGATCTTGAGGATCTAGCTTTAGTGCCTCCCTTAGAAAGACTAGAATGGCAACCGGATCATTGAGTTTCCCTTTGTGCTTTTTTACAGCTTTATCCCAAGCTTTAGCCTCTCTCATCACGCTTCTAATATAGGCATCCCATCTACCGCCCATTCTCTAAACCCTGTCGATTCAAACAATTTAATACTCAGCTTAAAAGGGATGTCGAACTATTTACCAACTGAGGAAGGAATGGCAAACTTCCACAACAATGGCCAGTGATTAGAGATAGCAGAATTAAAGAGATATTCACCCTTGATGGGATCTCTCACCCACCAGCCCTCCCCTGTCACATAAAACCGATCCAATCTGGCTGACCTGAAATCATCACCTTTGCGACAATTACTCCATGAATGCCCTTGCAACCCCATTGGGTCCAATTCAATGCAATCTATGAGGCCATGGGAAATACACAACTCCTCCCAGCCATGAGAAATCCCCGTGGTAGCATTGCTAGACACATGAGATCACTAAAATTCCACAAGCTTGGTTGAACTTGCTTAAAAAGTTTCAATGTTGGTTAATTAACGGTGGACTGGAATAGGTGTCTTTTTTGTTAGCGATGGTGCAAACCCAGTTCACGTTTTCGACGGTCGCATTTGGAGACGATAATTCTTGAAAGCCTGTACATTGTCTTTTAAGCCGCACCGATCATCCATGTCAAGGAGTTACTTCGAATCGACGCTATAGCTGCCCCTCGCCCCCTGGATCGTTCAGGGTTTGCTTGTTAATGGAAGGGAGCATCCTAGAAACTGTTGGGGCTGAGATCATTGGGATAGTCATCCCTGTGTCGATATGTATGCTTCTTGTGGTGCTTCTCGTGCACAGCCTGACGCCCCATGGAGCAGACGTTTCAATCCAGTCGGTCGCTACTTTGGTTTACACGGAGAAGCCAACAGATTCAAATTCCCAAAAGCTGGAGGGTGCGCTTCTCAACTCATTGGTTTTTGTGGCCATGATAACGGTGGTCACATTTCTCCTAGTTTTGCTATACTATTACCGATGCATCAAGTTCTTAAAGTACTACATGTGCGCTTCCGCAGCCTTGGTGCTAGCGTACATGGGTGGAGCTGTGCTCTTTAAGCTGATTCAGACATGGTCGATTCCCGTGGACATCTTTACGTTTTCCCTCTTACTTTATAATTTCACCGTTGTGGGTGTTCTGTCAGTATTTCTAAGAGGCATGCCCATCATCATCACCCAATTTTATCTTGTTATGATTGGGATGCTAGTAGCGTTTTGGTTCACCATGCTTCCGGAATGGACCACGTGGGTGCTTCTTGTGGCGATGGCATTATATGATCTTGTGGCAGTTTTGGCACCTGGAGGGCCCCTAAACTTGCTTGTGGAGCTTGCCATGTCACGTGATGAGGAAATTCCAGCACTGATCTATGAAGCTCGTCCTATATCAGTATCTGAACGTAGTAATACTCATGCTCCTTTGCCCTCCGACGATAACTCACCTTCTTCATCTTTGACATCACCTGGGATTTCATCCTCGAATCGCAGATCAAGAAGGTGGAGGTCTAGGAACAGATCAGCATCAGCAAGCGAGAATGGCCTTCGGTCTACAGAAATGCAGCCTTGGAATGGAAGCGCTGATGGACATCGACTTGTCGGCATAGGAGAAAGATCAGGTATGGAAAGGCACAGGCCAGACGTATCCAGCCTCTCAGGAGAAAATCCTTGTGACATCACGTCAGCTACCCATAATGAACAGAACAGCAACAACGATGAAGAGTCTCTTTCCCTCTTGAGTCATGGCTCTCCTGCTTCTAGAGCAGCTTCAACCGACAGAACAGAGTCTAGAGAAGTCCAAGCATTGCACCATGAGGTAGAAGCATTGGATAGTGAAAGTGAGAATGGTATTGGTCTGTCTGCTACTGGTGCAATCAAATTAGGCCTGGGTGACTTCGTTTTTTACAGTCTTCTTGTAGGTAGAGCTGCCATGTATGACCTCATGACGGTGTATGCTTGCTACCTAGCAATAATTGCAGGGCTTGGATCCACACTAGTTCTTTTAGCTGTAGCTCGCAGAGCTTTGCCAGCTCTTCCCATATCTGTATGTCTTGGAGTTGTTTTCTATTTTCTTACCCGCCTTCTCATGGAACCATTGATTGTCGGGCTCTCTACAACCCTGATCATGTTCTAGTCATTTAGTTGCCACAAAATCTAATCTCTAAGATGTTATCTTAACGGAATCCAGTTACTGTTTCCACTGGGGCAGCTGTCATTACTCAAGTTCTGCCATTGGTTGTTGTCTGAATCTGTTAATCAAATGGTGATTGGCTGACATGAGAGAGCAGACCTAAATTCTGGTGTTCAAGAATTGAGCGCTTGCTTTCTGGAAGGGTATTACAGCAAATAATATGAAAGGGACATCGGGAGAGTTTCTATTATTCTTGGTGATCTATGGCAGTTTTCAGCTTGGTGTGACCAGAAAATCACTCTTTTCAGCATCAAATGAGGCGAAGGTGTTGCATCACTAAGTGTATCAAAGTTTAATGTTTCTGCAGGACCTTGCTACTGTCACTGCAATGAGGCACTGTTAGTGTATGCGAAACATTTTCAAACTTAATCTCATTCTTTAATGCTGGCCAGTTCTGTCAAGTGGAGCTGTGGAAAGGTTGCCATGGCACCCAAGAGGCTTGTGCTTCATGATCAGCTGCTTTTTAAACAGATTTCTCTGACAGTCTCATATGAGATTTTAACTAAGCTATGTGTTGTGTTTTTCAAGGATGAGTTTGGGCATGTTCCTGGATTCATTTAAATATATGTTGTCGCCATATTAGCAGACATGCAAATTCACCTTGTGAAGTTTTCATCCATGTTGGGGCTTGCTGATATTGCGATAAATTCTTTCTAGTGATGCGTTGCCCTATCAACTAGATGGTCTAAGAATTTTTTGCTTAGACTGCTCTTTTGGGAGAGACTAAAATGAAATTGCATAGTCTTCACAAGCTGTTGTAGCTTGGATTAAGAGAGTGTGGACTATTTTTTGTGCTAGCCTTTGTCATGGCTGAGTCCATGTTTCAGAAGCTCAGTACGACGACCTTTGTATAAATGGAAGCTCAAGTATGTGTGGGTGTGTGAATTTGTATGTGTGAGAGCATATATTTATACTATGGCCTGCACCCACCATTGGGCGCTGATGACGTCAGTGGAGATGTCATTATAGATAGTCCCTGCTATGCGTGATGGACTTCATGGTTTTCAATCTTGTGACTGTCATGAGATTGAAACTGCACTATGTGGTGCTTTTAGAGGATGAGTTCAAGCATGTTTGTGGAGTCACACACACACTTTTTTTTTTTGTGGAATTGGAGTCACACACACACACTTATGACAGTTGCATTCACATTTGAAATACCCAAGTGTTCATCCTGTAGCTTTACTTTCTTAGGTTGTTTTAAGCAGAATGGCCACAATAGGTGTGGTTGGGGATCTGGGGTGTATGCTTGGATATCCTTGTTAGAAATTAGCAAACAGAGGGTACATGCAGTGGAAGAGACTGTGTGACCCAGGTTTTCACAGTGGTTCTTAATGTGGAATTTCCTTAGTGTGCTCAACAAACATGTGCAAGCAAGGAAATAGGCAATGCTCATGAGAGAGATGTAGAACCAGTAGAATATATTTCCATCCAGTGTCCCACCAAAGCATGGAACCCTGTTCTCCTACCTCCATGGCACTTCTAGAACACTTGGCCTGCGTGCTACCTATGAGCTTAGGTGGGCCTCGTTGTCGTGCCCTGCAAATAAACCTTCACGCTGCCTCTCCCGGACAGCCAAACACAAGGCAGTGCTTGCCCCTTTGATCCGTACTGCTTGCTGCCCTGGAAGACACCCAAGGGATGAGGACACGTCCAAGCTTTTTCTGCTCTGATCTTTGCCGCTCCAAGTCCCCCTGGATGTGACCCAAGTCCTGGCTGAGGTGCTGCTCCAAACTGCTTCTGAAGAGGCTCTCCAAATAGATGATATGAGTCCCAAGGGGCCAGGAGCCCCCAAATAACCGACTGGTCAGAGCCCTTTATTTGCCCAACCCAGTCAGCCTCTGCTTCAGTCTGTTTGACCCGACTTGGTCCAGCCCCCTTTGCAACCCTACCTGGCCACATGGCATCCAGCCAGTGGTGCAGGCAGATCTACCCTGCACCTGACTGCTTCCAGGCTTCTTTCTGTATGGTTGCTGGCTCTGATCCAGCCCTTCTACATCAGTTCCAACTCTTTGTAACCACCCTTACAGGTCCCATACAGAGGTGCCTTCAATCCCGGCCCTGTACTGGTTTCTTCCTGCTCCACGTGCTCAAGAGGTCCACACAGGCTCCTTTTGATTGTTCAGAACTTGATTCACTGATCAGAACATAGGTGTTGTGAAATGGAGGTCCACTACCACAAATATGTTATATATGAAAGGTAACCCATTGATCAAACCCATGCTTTTATGGGTCCATTTATCCTCAGGGATTAAGAGTCCCGAAGGAAGTAAACTATCCTTATATTTTGTAAACACAATCAATCACGTCCTTCCGTAGCATGATTATAGCTACATATTTGATGAGTATAGCTTGAACAATTAAACACATAGGCTAAGTAACACTGCTGTTTATATACGAAGACTTTGTATAAATGGATGCTCAAGTATGTGTCGGTGTGTGGATTTGTATGTGTGAGAGCATATTTTTATACTATGGTCTACACCCTCTGTTGGGCGCTGATGACGTTAGTGGGGATGTCATAGTAGCTAGTCCCTGCTATGCATGATGGAGTTTATGGTTTTTAACCTTGTGAGTGACTATCATGAGATTGAAACTGCACTATGTTGTGTTTTTAGAGGATGAGTTTGGGAATGTTCTTGGATTCATCTAGGTATATGTTTCTGCCATATTAGCGGACGTGCAAATTTCATCTTGTGAAGTTTTCGTCCAAGTTGCGGCCTGCTGGTTTTGTGATAATTCTTTCTATCTTAAATGGTGCGTTGCCCTATCAACTAGATTTAGATTTAGATGCTCGTTGGGGAGAGACTAAAATGAAAACGTTCAGACTTCATAAGCAGTTGTAGCTTGAATGAAGAGATTTTGGACTACCTTTTGATTAGCCTTCTCCTTTAGTGCTAGCCTTCGTCATGGTTGAGTCTGCCCTTCACCTCCGGAGTGTCGACAGAAACTCAGTACGAAGACTTTGTATAAATGGATGCTCAAGTATGTGTGGGTGTGTGGATTTGTATGTGTGAGAGCATATTTTTATACTATGGTCTACACCCACTGTTGGACGCTGATGACATGAGTGGGGATGTCATAGTAGCTAGTCCCTGCTATGCATGATGGAGTTTATGGTTTTTAACCTTGTGAGTGACTGTCATGAGATTGAAACTGCACTATGTTGTGTTTTTAGAGGATGAGTTTGGGGATGTTCTTGGATTCATCTAGGTATAAGATAACTATACCACATTACATTTTCATGTTGTCAACGCACAAATCCTCTCTCTCTCTCTCTCTCTCTCTCAGGGCAAGAAGAAGCATCGCAATCATCCAAACTCAATCACACTCCCTAGAAGTGGAGAAAAAAGCATGGGAAGGAGTATCAAGGGAACAAAGACTCTGCCAGCTATGCAACTTAGATGAAGTGGAAAATGAGGCACATGTTCTTTTGACATGTCCGCGATATGAGCATCTAAGAGAAGATTTCAGCAATGTCACGCAGCATCACAACAGTTTGGAGAGCTTGCTTTCCCATCCTCACCTCGCAGCCTTGGGCAATTACATTACCAAGGTCCTTGCATACCATGACCAATGTATTACACAAGTAGCAACATACTAGCTGTCCACTCCACCCTTCTTCAAAGAAGGAGACTTTTTGTAACATTCCATTGGGTCCCATGGGTCGATTTCAGGCCCCCAGAGGACGATAATAATAGTTTCTTTCTTTCTTTCTCTCTCTCTCTCACACACACACTTTTTTTGTGGGAAGAAATCTTTTATTGCTGTAGAATAATTACATTCATAGTTACTTCAAAAAAACGAAGTAACTACTACTCAACTGAAGATCTCAGTATAAGCTGTATATACATCCTGATCAATCAAACGAGTCTGAAGACAATCATAAAATGATTGTTGCAGAGATCGTTTGAAAAAAAGAAAAGATGAGAATAGTGGATCACCAAAGACTCTATGATTTCTGTCCATCCATAAAGTCCATAGTGTCCAATAGCGCACCCATACAAAAAATAAATCAAATCCCTGTCTTTCTGGATGAAAGCCAAACAACCTGAAAAATCTGCCAAAAGTAACAGTAGGAAATCGCTGTCGAAGCCTCTGTCTGATGAGAGCAATGAGATCAGAAGTGTTTGGACAGGACCGAAAGATATGAAACACTGATTCAGTAGAGTGCTGACATCGGTGACAAACAGCTGAAGCTATATGTCTGTGTGCAAGTAACTGTCCGGATGGAAAAATGCCAAGAAGAACTCGCCATAGGAAAAGCTGTTGTCATAGGGGGACTTTGTAATGCCAAAGGAGACGCAGCCTTTTTCTCCACCACTTCATTGGGCGATCTATATGCCAAACAGTATTTGCTTTGTGGGAAATCCAAGGCGGAGGTAATAACACTTTATACAGTGATGACACTGTGATATGTGAGAGCTTCAGAGGACGGGCATATAAGGAAGGAGAGTGTAAGATCCAATCCTCAAGCCGATTCTGAAGTTCCAAATGGGGTACCGGCAAGTACGGTTGGAGCATTGCTGATATTCGATGCCATAAAGGGTGATAATGAGCTCCCAAGCCATATTTGCGAGCAGCCATAGAAAAAGATAAGATTGTGCCATCATCCCGAAGTAATCCGCCACAGATGAAATGCCTTTGAAGGAGAGAAAATAAGAACGTCGGGGTTCTTGTATGGCCAAAGGGGGGTGGAAAACCTTAGACCAAAAAATATTCTCTACCCTCAAAGAATTGCCCGAGAGAGAGTCCCTGCCATGCCATTCCAAATGGGATAGAATATGTTTCCAATCAAGAAGCAGACGAGAGACAAAAGGGCATCCTCTGATCTTGCCTTGGATAGAGCCAAATAAAAAATCCCACTGAGTAAGCTGCCAATGCCCAAAGGCAGATGTATGAAGATGTAATAAGAGAGAGCGAATCATGAAAGCCCAAGGCTGATCTCCTTGCAGAAACTGTATCATCATTTTCCCTCTGTGAGCAAGTAAATGCATTTGAATATCAAGAATGTTCAGACCTCCGTGCATCTTGGGAGAACAGAGACGATGCATAGAGAGTAATCTGAGACTTTTCTTGCCATGTTTTGAATGCAAGAAAATTTCCATGATAGCTGACATAAATGAAACCAGATCTGCCTTAGTGAACATGGTGAGAGGCAGATAAAATTGTATGTATGCTATCAAAATGGATTGTGTGATTCGCAGGCGAACATGTAATGGCCAAGTTGCAAGCTTCCAATATTCAAGTTTTGCCCTTAACTTTGCTAGCACCCAATCAGTTTGTTGTGAGCGGGTGAGTCCCCAGCCTAGAGGATAACCAAGATGTCGAATAAAATGAGAAGCGGGGACAATTTCTCCAGGCCACAGAAGGTTGTGCCATTCCTGTGCATGTAATGGCAGCAATTTTGATTTCTGAAAATTGACCCGAAGGCCAGTAGCCAAACCATATGTAGTAAGAGCATGCATAATCATGGACAAATCAGCCCGAGTATTTTTTGGAGTAAAGAATGAATCATCAGCATATGCCTGAGCAATCATGCTACGACTACCAAGAATCTCCAAACCGTGCAACTGATCAGTGTCCAAAAGGTGATCCAAATATTGAAGCAGTGGATGGGTGGCTATAGCAAAAAGTAAAGCACTCAGGGGACAACTTTGCCTGACAGAGCAAGCAAGAGTCCAGGATGGGGAAATATATCCTGAGAGTATACAGGCAGCTTCACTATCTTGATATAGCCAAGTGATGAGCTGCTGCATTTTTGTGCCAAAACCCAATGCTTGCATAGTCGATGAAATAAAATCCCACTGAACAGTATCAAAGGCTTTGGTAATATCAATTTGCAGTAACAAAACATCTTGCTGTGTATATTTAGCATATTCAATTCCAATGTAGGCATTAGCAATGTTATCAGTGATGTGCCTGCGCGGGACAAAGCCATATTGAGCAGGATGCAACCCATCATGTAAAATCCCTTTTAGCCTATCGACAACCATTTTGGTGGTGACTTTGTAAATTATGGGCATAAGAGTGATAGGTCTCCAATCTGCCAAAGACTCACAAATTTGTTTTTTGGGAAGGAGCTTAACAAGACCTCTCTTCCATGTGTCTGGCATTTTCTGATTTTGCCACGCAGCATTCACCATATATAGCAATGAATGCTTTAAAATAGGCCAGTAGGCTAGAAAAAACTCTACTATTAAACCATCCCATCCAGGGGATTTCCATCTGCCACATGATTTGATCGCATCTGACAGTTCCCTCTCAGTAAAAGGTTCCTCCAATTCCAAAGCTTTAGGAGGGGAAATGATAGGAGAAACATGTCGAAACAGTAAATTTCGTGCATGTAAAATCTGTTGCGAGAGAGGAGCTACAGAGCCAAATTGCTACGAGAAATGATGCACACAAAAGAAAGCAAGCTGTGACCGTGAGGTAGTCCATGATCCATCGGGCATAAGCACTCTGCAAATTTCTGTTTTGATTCTCTTCTGATGTAAACTTTTGAAAAATTCTTTGGAAGAGCAACCTTTATCTGTAAAGGCTCTTTGTCTTGCTCTAGTCTCCCATTTTGCCAGTTTCCTTTGATCATTTAGTTTGAGACAATGTCTGGCCTGGCATAGTGTTGTTTGCTCATGCAAGGACAAAGAACGGTGATGACTGAGTTCAGTGAGGTCTTGACAAGTAGATTTGGCCTGAGCAATGGTTTCCCTCAGAGTCTTCATGTAAGACTTGCCATAAACTCTAATCACCACTTGCATTTTAGAAATAAAAGAATCCCAGGCATCATCAACATTTAGATGGCTGCTAGAGGAAAGACAATGAGCTGCTTCAGTAACCATTGCCTTGAAATCAGCATGTTGCAAATAACTATTGTTGATGATGAGATGTCTCCTGTGTGGCAATCTATCATCTGGCATGTTATGAAAAGATAACCGTAACCATAGTGGTGCATGGTCTGAATGCACAAAGGCATAGTCAATCCACATTTTGCATGTGAACTCCCCATTTTGTTGGGGCGCAACACTATACCATCGATCCAGACGTGCCTGATAGGCTGAAAGAGCATTATGTTGAAAAGTGTAGCCCGGTGACAAAGGCTGCAATTCCTTCCAAAGGTCAACCAGATCCAGATGTAGAAGTAGTTGAGACCATGCATGCCTTTCAGAAGATAACATATGATCGTGTCTAGAGGTGTTGTCTCCCTGTTGTGGAGCATTATTGAAATCACCACATATGTAGGCATGATATCTCCACGGATATTGTTGCATGGCATCCCAAATTGCAGTTCTTTCTCTAGAGGACTGAGGTGCGTAAACTGAAGCAAATTCAAACACCTCTCCTCTAATAAAGCATTGGAGAACAAGCCATCTGCCTTTGTTGTCATTTAATGCAATGGCTGGTTGAAGCTCATGTTTGATCAGAAAGACAACCCCTGAGAAAGAGTGCTCCCCAGCATAAAAAATATCATATCCACAGTAGTGTCCTGTCTTGCCTGCATACATATGTTGGTTGTATTCTTGTAAAGCCACTATGTCAGGCTGAAATCTGTTGATGTACAGCCACACAGATTTCCATTTCCTACTATCACACATGCCCTGGACATTGTGAGTGTGAAACATTTGATGTGAGCAGTCATATATACAGGTATTTATAGTAATGTAACAACTATGTACAGCAGCAAAATTTATGAGGTCAGCCTTGCATTTCTATCTCAGGGTCGAGACCTCGCGCCTGAGAAGAAGTAGTTGCCTGAGAAGTAGACAGCAACGCAGCAACCTCTTCTTCAGGGAAGAGTGTTCTGCTGGCTGTTACTGCAGCCCATGTAATCCCAATTCCTGTGTTTATCTCTGGGGTATTCCCACTAGAAGAGGCACCAGTCCAAGTGCGGAGGGGTGGAATTCTTCTAGCAGAAATAACTTTTCTTGGACTCTGCCAGCCATCAGTTGAAGGTTGCTGTCCTTTGGTCGAGGATTGAATGATAGGAGGTGAATGTGATGTGAGATTCCCATTGGGAGCCACTGGAGCTTTGCCTTTATCCTGACTCCCAGCAGGTTGTCTACTGCTTTTATTTTTGTTGACCACTGGAGTAGGAACATCTTTAGTGGGCATAGAAACTGACAAAGTGGCACGAGGCATTTTATGTGGATTCATTGGACACTGTGAAGCCATGTGTCCAAACTTTTTGCATTCAAAACAGGCCCCTGCAAATAAACCCCATTTGAGTTTATAAAAAGCACTTCCCATGTTCACATTATTCACCGTGACTGATAAGAGTCCGGTGTGGGATTGTCAGTATCTCAGAGAATGCAAAATCTGTTTGAGTTGCCATTTGGCCGTGGTGGGCAAACCACTTTACCTAAAGATGCTGCAATTTTAGGCAAAAGCGAGGCCATACATTGGGGGAAATCAACAACTTCAACCCAAACCGGGCATCTGTGTCGGATTAAAGCCTGAAAATCCCTTGTGGGAGACCATGGCAAGACATGCACCATTTGCTGCCCAAAAAAAAGAGGTGAATGTTCCAAAAGCATTTGTCTATGGATCTCATCCACCATGATGACCTCAAAAAAGCCCCTGGCTGCATAGTGTACTTTACGAACAAAAGAGCCAGCCAATGCGTGTCAGCCAGTTGCCTATCTCTGCAGCAAGGGGCATCCATCCTGGAAAAAATAAAATGACTGCATTCTTGGCATATTCCCTGACTGGATCGACAATTTCATCGACCTCAACCATGAGGCCGACTGAAGGAACCGAGTCTTTCCACTCTTTTCGCGTATCTGCAAATCCTTCATGCATTACATCATATACCAGTTGAGCCTCAAGAGCCTCATGCATCGGGTCATTTTGACCCTCAACCTGCTTTTGCTTCTTGCAGGGAGCCGAACGCTCCTTTTGAAACGTTTTTTCATATGAATACTCTACCATGACTTTGAAAGAAAGGGAGCTTGAGAATGAAAGTACCTGTAAAAGAGTAGTGAAAGCCAAAAAAACCAGTCCTAGAGAAATATTCACAGGAAATCCACCAGCGAAGATAAAGAAGAGTATAGTTGGGGAAGAGATATCAGAGGGAATTGTAAAAGTTAGGCTGGGACACTAGACTGGTAGAGAAGACAGCGGGGCCCAAAAGACTTTAAGGATTTGTACGATAGGAAGTACAAGAACTGTACGGATGGAACTGTACGGAGGGGACCAGCGTACGGAAAAATAACTGTAAGAAAAAGGTACGGGCTGTGTACGTGAAATTGCAGAGGGGAACCAGGAGTGACGCAGAGGTACGGGAAACGTACAAGTGTACGGACGTTGTACGGCTACCGTACAGCTATACGGATGGAGTTGCACAAGGTAATTGAGGAGGATGAAAGAGACAAAGCGGCGTAGACCTCACGTGAATCAGACGAAACACCTAGGGAAACGTGAAAAAGTTACGGGCCTGTAGGAAAGTGCTACGAGCAAGGTAGAGCCTGTACGAAAACGGCCGTACGTTCTGTACGGGTAGCCGTACAGGTGGTACGGGATGCCGTAGAAGGTACGACGAGCACCCAATCCTGGTAAGTTCCGCAGCTCTCCTTCGACACACACCAGCCACCACCAATGCTCGCTCACACACACACAAGCGGGGAGCTGCAGGAAACACACACACACAAACGGGCTCTCACTCACACACACACACACACACACACACACACACACACACGCACGCACGCACGCATGCACATGCGCATTGGGAGTGAAGTTTCACATCACCTACCCTATAGTAGTGGCCGAAACAGGCATCTTACTGTTGCAAGGGAAAGCACTATGTTGACACATTAATAGAATGCCTTACAGGGGGCTGGAGACAATCAAACGCAAAGGTTGAATGAATAGAATGCTGAGGCCATGGATCCTCTAGACAAGGATGTGGCCATTAGAAACTTGGTAACATAGATATTTTGGGGAACGAACCAATGGCAGTCTATATGAGATGAACAGTCACATGCTGATTTTAGGAGAGGATACCTTAATGAGTACAGCTTGAACAGTTAAACAGAGAGGCATACACGAGGCTAAGAAACACCGTTGTTGAAGTAGAATAACTATACAAGTTATTTTTTTACCTTGTTAACACACAAATCCTCTCTCTCTCTCTCTCTCTCTCTCTCTCTCTCACACACACACACACACACACACACCCCCCTATCCCTTTGGGGATCATTGTGTTCTTTGAGGCTGTCAAGCACTTCAATTATCTTTGAAAACATTAGTGATATTTCAGTTTTTTTAAAAAGGGGGTGGAATGATAATCCTTGCCTTCTTGGAGTTCAGCAACTTTTTGTTGACCTTTACAAGTATTATTTGTATTTGTTCCATGTCGGTGGCATATACACTTCAAATGATGAATGATCTTGTCAAGAATTGGAACCTATATCTTTTATTGACCTTTTTTTCTTATTATGTTTTGAGCTCTATTATTATGATTGAATCTTCACTCATGGAGGAGAGGTCCCCCCCCAGTTATACCTTATTTGTCCATCATAGTGGAGAGGGGGATAACCTCCTATTGATTGGATTTATAGATGCCCCTGGTTTTGGCTTGGACCACTATAGAGAACTGCCATGGAAAATGGTTAATTTAGCGTGCTTCCTTTACTTATTACAAAGAAGCCCTTTCTCTTGGAAGCATTGATGTCATATTAGGAAAGCATTATTGGCACGGGTGTGCCCCTTTTGTGTCTCTAAATTAGACTTGAGAGGAAATTCGGTTATAAAGGGCCATAGAGTGTATTATTCATTATTGTGGATGGGATCTACATACTCGACTTGGGTTTGTTAGATGCATTGGTATGTAACCATTTTTCTTCCTCGGGATTGCCTATAATGTTGGGTCACCATACCCATTGAGATCCACCTTAGTAGTGGAGAAGAACATTCAAGTGAATACGACCCCAAGAAAGACAAAGGGGGTTTAAAAGGGAGAGCAAATTCCCCCGTATGCACTTTTATACAACTTCACACTGGTTGGACTAGCGGTAAAATTTATTGTAAGTGGCCCTCATCCCTTCTCCATGCAGCTCGAAGCAAGTGGTAGAGAGCATGGGATGGTTGGAAGGTGTGGAAACTTACTTAATGAAGACTTAGGAGAGGATCTTGCACATACATCGAGAGGCTTGAACGGATCGAGGGCTTGAGGCCACCACTACGAGGGTTTTATCACGGGAGGCCTGACGATTGATAGGATTGGAGAACACTTGGGATGCACAGGCGAGCCCTCTCAGGTTCGTGCTCTTTGCTGGGGCTCGAATGAAATAGAGGACAATGCAAGACTCACTTTGTTGTAAAGCTTTTCCTTTGATATTGTGTGCGACTTGCTTCTTTTCCATTACTTCTATCGGTACTGCCTTTCGTGTGCATACGTCTGTTAGTGTTAGTCTGTGAGGGGGTGTGTGGTGATGCAGCACTGACAGTTCACCTAATCCTCTGCTACATGAGGTCACACTTACTGTTGAGCTCCATCAGCATTACTGTCGGATATCCGTAAAGAGTCGCGGTCGGCTGAGATTTGATCTCAATCATTAGATCGAGGCACATTCAAAATAGGAATGTGCCCCCCCTAAAATACTAACCCGACATCCTAACTACACCTAACTCAGGTACAAACTCAACTAACACTTAAAATAACAAGATGAATATCATTCATAAGGCCTGTCCGAGATCGAAAAAGAAGATGAATTGAATGTGCAGCATGGAAAGGGGGGCAAAAAGCTGAGAGAGAGAGAGGGAGAGAGGGAGAAAGAGAGAGAGAGAGAGAGAGAGAGTTTGAAGGGGAGAGTCAGAAGAAATAAGCAATAAGAGAGGGAGAAAGAGAGGATTTGAAGCGTTGATGTGGCTCCATGTGGCGCCAATCCCTCAAAAAAATGAGCTTTCTCAAATGCCAGCGGCTTTACTTAGGCCTCCATATATGGCAGGCCAGAAAACTTATAAAATAAAAGCAAATTAAAATAACAAAAAAATGTTGTTCCACGACATTGTAACAACACTATGAAAATATATACAATCCATTGACATTGTCCAAAGTTCAAAAATTTGTGTGGCTTCACGTGGCACCAATCCCTCAAAAAAATGAGCTTTCTCAAATGCCATCGACTTTACTTAGGCCTCCATATATGGTAGGCCAGAAAACTTATAAAATAAAAGCAAATTAAAATAACAAAAAAATGTTGTTCCACGACATTGTAACAACACTATGAAAATATATACAATCCATTGACATTGTCCAAAGTTCAAAAATTTGCAAAGTCATCTTAAATTGTATAAAATTCCATCTTCGGTAATCGATAGTTATATGAAATGGTCATGCGAGTTTGGTAATATGTTTTATGTAAGGAATTTTTTGACAGTTGCAAATTTTTTTCAAAAAAATTACACTAAGATGGCCTTGGGCAATCCCTATAGTTAATTAGGGTAGCCATGTGTGTTTTTGATAGAATTCAAAATGATCCAAGTCTGACAAGATACTTGGTGGGATGTTGGTGTTGCGTTAAGTCTTTCTATCTTAAATGGTGTGTTGCCCTATCAACTAAACTCTAGAATTTGTGACCAGCTCCTTCCCTTGGTTGCCAAGCCTTAGCATCGAATTAATGGATGAAAACATTGCCCTTGGTATGTATAGTTTATGAGAGGATCCATAACCTTTTCGGCTTTCGAATATAAATTTATCATCCTCACGAGACCAAGTCACTCCTTGATGAAATAAATTGGCTCTCCAACAAAGTTTGCATCACCATCGTTGACAAAGACACTCAATTTTTTGTCATCCTTTGCAAGTTTCTAGTTAAATAACTAGCCATAAATAGAATAAATTTCCTTCAATTTTTACCTGTTCCAAATTCTCCTTCTGATAGACTTACCTCCATTACTAAACCCCTAGATGACACTGAACGTCATTATTTTTTCAATATACTTCCCTATCTCATATGCTTTTGCTGGCTCACCGTGCTCACAATTGCATACCTTCATGTGGCCTTAAAGAATTAAAAACTATGATCTCTCTCAAAGGAGATAATCTCCATTGCACCTCTAAGGGGTTCATCAACATCAACACTAACTTAATTTGGGGAATTGAAACTTCCTCATTACCATCCCCATTAAAATCCACTCTTTGTACTCAATAGACATTGCAAATTGCTTTGAGGCCATTCTTCATCACAGTGAAAATAGCCTCATGTCCTCCCTTAAGTCTATAAACTAGCCTCTAATGTTGCTTCAAATGCTTACAATGTCAAAAAAATGTTCTCTTTGGCACGTTTCAAAGTTACAATCACTTAGTTCTTGATATTTGTGTTATCCAAGCTACATCCCAATGCTGGACTCAAACTAAAGGCCTCACAATGGGGTTCTATTGCTCCTCTCACTAGAGAATTCCCCATGTGGTTCTCTTGCTTTTCTCACTAGAGACATCTCTATTTAATTGTTCTTAAATTTATTTTCAAACAAAATATTGCCCAACATGGTAAAACAGATCTTTTTCCATTGTTCCTCCACACATTTCAATATGTCGATAACATCCTTTTTGTAAATAAACCTCTCGTTAGTAAATTTATTGACCCCTTTCAAACCCTCAACAATAATGATCCCTTCATTTCTCTCAAATGTAGTCTCACCCTTCTTTTATCGATTCCAAGCGAAACCTCTTAGGCCTTTGCACTATCTTCCTCAATAGCAAAATTTCTCTTACTCCTTCACTTGGAGAATTTTCTTCAATCTTTGTCTGGAAGAATCTTTGTCTGGAAGAAAACTTATAAACTTCCCCATTGTTTCCCTCATTAATTTTCATCGCAATCGACCTCTAAATCCTTCTTACAAAGTAAAATGTCACCTTTATGTGTCCGATTATGTTCATCTTCTAATGAGGATTTCTTACACCTTATAATCTTGATGAACCTCTATAATGGCTTTCACATTCCCAGAGGTATGTGGTCTTCAACTACATCTCTACTAATAATCAATTTCCTCACTTGAAATGGGATTTACACAAACTTCTACTCTTGGGTAGACTTGGGTAGACAGTAGGTCATCACACTAGGTAATGACCTACTGTCTCATCTAGTGTGATGTAATCTATTGGGGAAATGGTGGTACACACACACACACACACTCTTCCTATTCATTCCCCCCTTTTACATTTACTTTACAAATTTTCCCTAAACCCAACTTTTTTTTCTCCTTTTTCCTTTTTCTCCCATTAATTCCTCTCTCCCCTTACATTTACACTCTAAATCCTTTCTTTTTCATTAGTCTCCCCCCATTTTCTTTAATTCCCCCTTTGTTTCTGTTTTCTAATATTTATTCTCCCTAAATTCCTTTTTATTAATTAAAGCTCCCCCCTTCCTAGTTAATTTTGCTTGATTTAATTTCCACTTAGGTAAAAAAACTCCTAAACTATTCCTAACCCCCTTTAATCTAAAAGTCCCTAAACTCAACTAAACTATCCATTATCTACCCCTCAATTAACCCCTCAACGAAATTCTCAAAATTTTCCCAATTTCCTCTATAATCTCCATCGTTTTTATCCCACTTCCCTATTTTCCCCTACTTTTGTCTTAATTCCCCTATTTTTCACTAACTTCCCCTATTTTTACCTTCTTTTCTCCTATTTTTCCTTAATCCCTCTAAAAATCCTATATGCCCTAACCCCCACACCTTCCCTTTAATAGTTCCCTTAAATGTCTTTTAACTAGCCTAAAAGTAACCCTACTCCTAACCCTTTCACCCCCTCGAATTCCAACTCCTAATTCCCCCATTTACTCTTTTATTCCCTAATTTACCATTATTCTCCCTAATTATTCCCTATTTACCCTACCTAACCCCTCCCCCCCTTCCTTAATTCCCCTAATTTTAAAATCTGGTGTAGCCTGAGCACCTCGCTTTGCGAGCCTCTCTCACTTCCTCATAGAAATCTATGCGCCTCACAATGCGTGCTTCTTCCACTCCCTTTAGCCCCTGGAACTCTCACCTCCCCGACTCTGCCAACCCGACTATTTCTCTCCTATAAATTAAACCCCTCACATCACTCACTACTTACTGCTCACTGCTCACTTCTCTACCCCGTCCTCACCACAGTTGCACATCCTTCTTCGCTCCAGTCTCTCCTACTGTCTACCACTGTGCCGCACCAGCAGCACACTCTGGCAAAGCTCACTCCTCATGGATTGTGTGCTCTTTGCCCCTCGCTTCGGTGGCCACTCATGGGCTCTACGTATGTACAACTCTATTGCGACTATCTGCTCTGACTCCCTCGGTGGTTTTTGCCCTCTAGCCCCATGTGCGCGACAATAATTCTCCTTGGCCTTTCGTATTTCCAAGCCTTGAGGCTTGTGCCTTGGTTCTCTCATGCCCTTTTTCCCACATGGACTCTCAAGTCTTTACTCTCCCTTAACTACTTGCCCCCCCCTCTCCATCCAACCTTCTTAATCTTTTGCATCTACCCCCCCCCTTATACTTACCTATGTCTTTTTTATACCTACAACCTTTCTTCTTTCTCCCCCACCCCTTTCTCTTTTATCTAAATACACCTATCTTTTTCCTTCCCTACTTCTTAAACCCCCCTTTTCCCTTTCTTTTTTAAAAGGACTACATTCTCTTCTCTTATATTAGCGCCTTCTTCTTTCTCTTAAATTACGTTCCCTTTTAAATCCCACTACAATTAGTTTAGCATTGCTTTTTTTATTTATTTTCCCTCCCCATAGTCTTTTTTCCATTAGTTCTTTTTTATACTTCTATTTTTTTTTAAACAATTTTTTTTCTTTTTCTTTAACATAACTTTGTCTAATTATTTGCAAAGATTACTTCTAAACCTTATTACATTTTTAGTTTGTCTCCCTTCCCCTTCCTTTGCTCAATATTGCAAAACTTTTTAATTGTCATATCCCTTATCAGCCTTCTTTTTAACCTAATCTCTTCTAAATGTTCTCTCCAAAAAAAAATTTTCTCTCCCTATTTTCTATATATTCATAACTGTCAATTTGTCCATTTAAATTTATTTCTCTTTCATTCTTTGGTTATGCTTACGTCTATTTCTTCATTGTACCTCCACTTTATCACCCCCATAATTCTCTTAACATAATTCTACACACCCCTAGTGATCACACCATTACTCCATACAATTTTGCATTTATAGTTTTTTCAACTAGCTTTGTAAGTCAATGGTTAAGTGTTTATCTTTATTGTGACTCCGATAACAAGGGAGGGGTGTTTATGACACCTATCTTCCCAACTAAGGTTTAACTGGTTCTCACCATGTTTTTCTTGTTGGATGGTGGTAGGTAGGCAGACTCCCCTCTTCAATAAAAGTGATGTTGCCAATGACTTATCAAAGCTCTACTGCTCACATTTCCTCATTTAGAAAAAATTGTTCATCCTTTAATGATGCTACTTCATTTTTTTGGATGTTTATTTCAAAGTTTATCTATTAAACATTTCTCTTTCCTACTCCGAATTTGTCTACTCTTCACTATGGAAAGGGGTGTTGTAAATGTCTACTACACACACATGCTTTCCCTTGTAACTATGGACAGTTGCACATAGGACCTTTAAGTCATCAAGGCCATTATTTGGCTTTTTGACTCCCTGATCTAACTTGGTATTCCTTTTATCTCCCCTCCTTTTCAAAAACATTCTTGGGATGTCTCGCTCTAGTCAAAGACCCTCAACAACCCACTTCTTGCTCCCTCTCCTGCTTCTCAGGCAATACTCTCCTACTTCCAAATTTTTGAGTTCTTTTCTTTTATTAGGACTCATGATCTCAACGCTTTGGCAAAAAACTCCCCTTTACTCATCAAAACCCTCTCCTTCAATGATTGGGTTAAAATTCTAAAATTCTCCCGCTCTGAAACTGACAGCACTCTGGCAAGACTTCAGAGAGTCGCTGATAATCTTTTTGCAATTGACCTCAATGATACTACTGCTCTTAATGAGTATCACTCCATCACCCTCATGATCTCAACGCTTTGGCAAAAAACTCCCCTTTACTCATCAAAACCCTCTCCTTCAATGATTGGGTTAAAATTCTAAAATTCTCCCGCTCTGAAACTGACGGCACTCTAGCAAGACTTCAGAGAGTCGTTGATAATCTTTTCGCAATTGACCTCAGTGATACTACTGCTCTTAATGAGTATCACTCCATCATCCCTGGCCTTGCCAACAACATACTCATCCTCAATGGTGCCTTCCCCCTCCACATCCCTATTGGCCTTGCTCCTCCCAATAGCGCCTTTCATTCCTTCATCAACCTTGACTTGCTCTCCCTTGAGGACAAAGCTTCTTTTGAGACCCTCTCCCAGTCTCACTCCCAGCCTCCTCAACCCCTCTCCCAGTCTCACTCCCAGCCTCCTCAACCCCTTGAAGGAAAGGAACTAAAGAACTTCGCTTCGTGTGTACCACTATTCCCCTCCAGATACATCGAAATGAAGGCCCCTTTACTTGACCACAAAATCTGGTGCCTCGACAATCTCAGCTTCCTTTCCTCTTTTACCATCCAGTCTCTCGCCTTCATTTGCAACCTCTCTTCCAAAGATGTCGAGCAATGCAAAAATGATGGCTACCATGGTCGTCAGCATTTGAACTCCAATTACTTCCTTAGCATTCCCTTCTTTTTTAAAACCATTGATCACTCCAAGTGTGGTCTCACTAAGGAGATCTTTTTTCACTCCAAAGGCTCCGACCGACAGGACTCTGGCTTCTCAAACAAAGATGGCAATTACTATGTCAAAAACTGTTGGAACATGTTTCGTCCTTACATTAAATGTACCTGCCTTATCAAGAAGACCAATCTCTCCTATAAATCCTCCATTCTGTGGCTTGACCATGTCCTATGGTATATGCTAAATCACCTTGACATCTTCTTTCCGCTCGGCTCCCTTCAAGCTAAGTTCTTCGCTTCTCTCAATTGGACTTCTCAGTTACCAAAGGAAGTCATTTTCTCCCTTATCACCTTTTATCATTTCAGAGTCATACTTATTGAAATAGCCAAGTCCCTTGCACCCTTCGTCGACTTTACCTTCCCCTCCTCCTTCCAAAACCTTCCCGAACCCTCTCTTGCTCTCAGCATTCTCTCCCTTCCCTCCTCTTCTAAAACCAACCTCTCTCAAACGCAGACATAGTTCCCCTCCCAAGTACAACCCCAAGCTTCTGAAAACATCCCCTCTTGTTCCTGAGATTAATCTTTCACAAGCCTCCTTGGCTAAAATCTCCCTGCTGACCTCCTCCATTACTTCAATTCCCAAAGTAAAAGCACTTGATGACGATGATCTGCACCACTCCATTGACTGTGATAAACACTGATCTACTTCGGCTCATCGATTTTACAGATTTCCCCTTCTGGTTCACCCGAGGTATGCACTACTACTCTCCTCAACAATGGTTTACTGCATTTACAGTTATCTCCTATTCAAAAGAATCTGAAATATTTTCATGTTCTTTACGCTAACAAAATTCTTACTAAAATCCCTCCCAAATCCCTTTATAGAAATACTCTACTTTTATATTTCAATTCCCTTTTAGACATTGTTCAAGCCTTTGACACTTTTGCTTTTAGTTGGAAATATACACCTCCCCTTAGATCCCTTCTCTACAAGCCTAAACTTACCTTCTTAGTATAAAATTTCACCTTGTCTTGTCTTTGCACATCTCTCAAGAGATTTAAACCGTTTCTCAAATCCTTTGATAACAAACTTCATGTTTGTACCTCTAACCCCAACTTCTTTCATCATCCCTTTCTCCGCTCCCACATTCATTATGGCCTCAATCACATTCCTATCACACCCTTAGATCCACATCTCACTCTTCAAGCACTCATCCAAACCTTCAACGACATATGTCTCTCCCTAAACTTGGACCCTACTTTATTAAAAATCCTCTCCCATATTTTTTGGAAAGAATTCCATTTCTTCTTTCCCCTCCTTAAAATTCAAAAGTCTCCTCTTGAAGACAAAACTCTTCTTGATGAAGTCAACTGGCTTCTTGGCCATGTGTTCATCACCGGTCTAGATAAGGCATCTCAAACTCGCATCATTCCTTGTAAATTTTTAGTACATACCCTGACCCTTGAAAGATTAAACTCCCCTGAATTCCTACCCTTATCCAACCCCCCTTCCACTACCCTCTCATCCCTTGCTATTACCCTTGACTCCCTCAATCTTCCAAAAACTGTCAATTCTTTACCCTATCTCATGTGTACCTATAAGGCACACAAACATAGTTTTCATTGGCTTACCAATGCCCATAACTGCATCTTCTCCTCATTTACTGATCTCTTAGCCTCTGGACTCAAAGAGCTAAAAAATGTCATCTCCCTAGAGGGAGAAAAACAACATTCCACTTATAAAGATTTTCTTAATGTATCCACAAACATGCTTTGGGGCATTGATTCAAACTTACAGTTCCTCATCAATTTACCCTTTGAGATTCACTCCTAATGTTCTGCTAACATAGCAAATTGTTACGAAGCTATTCCCCACTGTGGCCCTTTTGGCCTTATGGAATCCCTCACCTATTTTTGCGAGCTTGCTTCTAAAGTGTGTTTTTATAAATATATGAATATGTATATGTGTTTGTATATATATAAGGGAGAATTTGGTATTGGAAAGCCACTCTTAATATTTATCTAACCCTGGCTATGAGCTGAATGGATAATAACCCTTGAGTCATGGCATTGGACCCCCTATAATTGAGCAATGGAATATTATTGGTATGTTGTTTAGATACTTTTGGCTAGTGCTTAACCTTTATTAAAGGTCATCCATGTTATACACCCCCTAGATATGAATGGTATTTTGATAAATAACTATCTTTCATTAACTAAAGGTAATTGGAATAATACTTGGGTCTATTTATATTTCGGGTACTCATCGACCTCACGTATATTTACTTAGAAGTATGCAACCATGTGGGATACTCTTTATAGTAATTAAAGCATAGGGAATGATAATACTAGCATAATAATCTTCTTGACAGTTTTTGTGTGGATTATTTTGACATGAGGAAGGATGATACTAATTGGCCCTCTCTATTTCGCATCTCTCTATTTCACATCTCTCTTATTTGTACTTGTGCCCCCCTTGCTCTCCTTTTGCAATTAACCTATTGCTTACGCTCTCCTATTTGCTCTAATCAACCTCCCTTTTGCAATTAATTGTTACATCTCCTCTGCTCCCCCCTGTAGCTGTTGCATCTCCTCTGCTCCCCCCTATAGCTGCCGCAATTCTTCCCTCCTTTGCTCGATCCTCCCACCTCCTCCCTCATATCCTTCCCTCACTCCTCTCCCTCATCCCCCTTCTCTTCCTGCTTCCTCCCGTCCTCCTTCCTCCTTCCTGCTTCCCACTTCTGCTCCCTTCTTCCTCCTTCCCACTCCTCTCTCCCCCTTCCTCCCCTTCTCTTCCTCATTGTTTTGGGGAGGGCTTCATACACCCCCTACCTATATCTCCCTCCCTCCTCCTCTTATACCGGGCGGCATATCCCCCCCTCAATTAAATTCGAGACATGCTTAGGTTAATTTACCATCACGGCCCCGTGAAACAAAAGGAAGCAATTTATTGATCAGGTTTTCCTCATTGGGAACCCGTATTTGCCCATTTGTAGTTTTCTTTCCATGACATTAAGATAGGAGTAAGACCTTTATATACATTTGTGTGTGTGTGTGTGTGTGTGTGTGTGTGTGTGTGTCACACACACACACATGCATGTGCGTATGCTATTTTCAGCATTATTGGCACTCACTACTAGATCTTAACATTGATATCTTTGGGTTGGGTGTCTCTCCTACCATCCGATTTGTGTATCGCTTACGTACGCCTTTGCAGTCTTGGAGTTCTACTCGATGCTAGCTGTGCACTCAACAGTCTCTCTAGCCCTCCTTATTTCACATACTTTGGCTCCTTTCTCTATCGTATGGCTGCGCTATGGCTGCGCGCTGTGTCTACTCTCCCTTCCCTTGAAGCTACTGTGTGCGTGGCGGAGCCTCCCTTCTACATGTAGCCTTTTTCTTGACTTATAAATCAACAAGGTTGCATGCCATGCTTGCTTCAGTAGATAGACTGATGAAGTATCTTGTTTGTTTGCATCGCCTTGCTTGGTGGCGCTTCGTAGTTGATCGATCGTCACGTAATTATAATGGTAGCATTACTTAGTTTTGTCTCGTAGTCATTTTAGTTACATTACGGTTAATGTTAGCTTTAGTGTTACTTATAGCATTTTTTCTTATTCTTAGTCTTATCGGCTAGGTGTTCTAAAGTTCTTTCTAGCGTATGGTTTGAGATACTCAGTATTATAGGCTAGGGCATTCAAAATTTCTAACTAGCATGTAGTTTGGTTGCTTTAAGAGTGACTCTAGAATTTTGGCTAACTTACAGTACTCTAGCATGTGTATTTTTGCAAATGCATAGGCTGTAATTATGTTAATTATTATCTTAATTATGTTAATTGGTCCCATCTTCGTATAGGTCAAGTTGCATAGGTTGCTTGTGGAGGCATTTACTGGTGATTTGATTTCTTAATGAGATCCTAACACAATGACACGGTTAATGGTTGCATGCCTCCTATATGGAAGGCCAAATGATTGTACTCTAATACAATTTTCCCTTCGGTTGTCTTCTTGTTTTTGCTGAGCTAATGTTGCCTCCTCTATGGAAGGCTAGGTCTTTGCATGCTTTTATGCGCTAAACGCCTCCTACATAGAAGGCTTAATAGTCTATCATGCCTCCTCTATGGAAGGCCATGATTTTTTAAATTATATTATTAATGCATCCTACATGGAACGTAAATACATCCTCGGTCTAAACAATTCATAAGTAACCACTAAGCTATGACGCAATGTAATGTGCTATTGTATGTTTGGTTGGGTTGTTTACTTGTGACTTGGAAAAGCTAACCTATGTTACATTTTTTTCGTGAAATGCTAAAGCATTGTATGTTGGTACAATAGTCCTTTCTTAATGCCGGTCTATGCCTCCTATATATAAGACTAGGCAATTTTGCTTCCAAAATATTACCATTCATAATGCCTCCTATATGGTTGGCTAACACTTCTGTCTCCAACATGTCATGATGTCCCCCTAGCATTTTTTATGTTGCTGCCGCCTACTCACCCTTTATACTACAAATGTACACTTTTTGTAGGACACTTTTGGCACTTATACACCTCGAAAGACGGCCCATATGTCCATTAATCGCGATCTTGCCGTTATTGCCCTCATCAATAAAAAATCGGAAGAGGCTGGCAAAGACGGATTGACAATGCATCATTCTTATACAAATGCTAGAACACGACCCTATCTTCCCCAAAAATCCAAGAATTTGAGAAACTAAGACTCCACTAGTCTTGACCTAACTTGGTATTGTCTCTTCCATGAGCTAATAAGACACTTTTTTGGTCCACCCAGTGTGTAGCATCCCTCATATGCAACTTGCACTTTTTTAAGAGACTCTTTTTTGAATTTGTACTCTAATTAGTCCCATCTAACACAATCTGCCAACTTTCTTTCCAAACCGCCCTCTAAAAGTATCTTTCAACTTTTCTCCTCTTAATGAAGTCCTATGACATGGTACAATTATATATAGCTTCACTCAATTTTCACTACATGAGGGAGCTAGTGTGCTCACAGCTATAAAAAATCTTGAGAAGAATCCATAAGCTCCATTTCTCCCATAGCCTTCCCTAGGGGTGATTTTGTATGGTGAGCTCATGCTGAGGTCACCAAAAATATAGCCAATGAAGCCATTTGGTCCAACAAAGAGATCAAGCTTTGATGGACACAATGGGATGACTCATGGGTGTGCATGTGGTACCCCGTACCCCCTCAAGGCCATAGTACTAGCAGATTGATTGATTGATAGCCTTCATCAAAGAGCTCAGTCCACCTTGACAACTTAGACTCACCAATATGGCATACTAAGTTTCAAGTGGAGGGAGATCTATTTCATATACTAATTCTAACAACAACAATCTCTTGGTCTAATAGCTTCTGTATGAGAAGGTCTGATGGTTGGCAGCAGGTATGTTTCGAAGTTGAGAGAGAGATTAATGTTTTACTGCATGGTAGATCCACATTAATTTTCAATTGAAAGGCTTCTTGACTCTTTGTACATGTATTGTTTCATAACCTAGTGTTGGAACTCTTTCCTTTAAAATAATTATTTTTTTAAATTCTTCCACCTTTATGGACTTTATGATGTGCATGGCTCTTTGAAATCAATAAGCTTTAGATGGACCTTCACAAAGAGCTTAGCTACCTTTGAACCATTACGTTTGGAATTACAGAAAGGGTTGGGTCATATCATTAGAAAAAATATGATGTCAATGGAGCACTGGACTCTCTAGTGGATGTTTGGTTCAACATTACAAACTTTTCTCTTGGCACTTCTTTAAAGACATGGGCTTGGATTACATTAATTGCTGCAAAGAAAGATTACAGCAAGTGGTCTAGAAAAAGATCAAGAATTTTGAAAGATCCTTGTCACACTTGGAGACATTAGAAGTACAAAAAGAGATTAACCGTCTTACTTCTTATTAATTTGGACCAAGTTATGAAACCCCTATGTAAGGGGACGTGTGTGTGTGTGTGTGTGTGTGTGTGTGTGTGTGTGTGTGTGTGTGTGTGTGTTCCCTCCAACTACAATCTCACAGGTCCAACACAGACTCCTAGCAAGGGCAGTAGTCCATCCCTCAACTAGGAGTGGTAGGACTACTACCCTGAAATACATACAAATAAAACCAAAGTGGAAGCATAGCTTCTTACAATACGGTAATGGGAAGACTTACCAATCCACTTCCTAATCCTTGTTAAGTCTAGGGTACAGGCTGGGAATTGTTGACCCAAGAACTTCTTGACTAATATTTGGCTTCTTCTCTTATTAATTTGGACCGAGGTATGGAACCCCTATGTAAGGGGATGTGTGTGTGCGTGTGTGTGTGCACACGCGTGCATGCGTGCATGCATGCATGTGTGTGTGTGTGTGTGTGTGTGTGTGTGTGTGTGTGTGTGTTCCCTCCGACTACAATCTCGTAGGTCCAACACAGACTCCTAGCAAGTGCAGTAGTCTGTCCCTCAACTAGGAGTGGTTGGACTACTACCCTGAAATATATACAAATAAAACCAAAGTGCAAGCATAGCTTCTTACAATACGGTAATGGGAAGACTTACCAATCCACTTCCTAATCCTTAAGTCCAGGGAATGGGCCGGAGGGTACATGCCGGGAATTGTTAACCCAAGAACTTCTTGACTAATTTTTGGCTTCTTCTCTTATTGATCCAAATGGTGTTCAAATATCTCAATGAGATTATTGATCTGCAAGAAGGCATTGAAGTCTTCTTTCTCTGTATACAAAATGGGCATTAGTTGTGAGCATATCACCTTTTCCAAAAAAGACCTCGGTCTATTACTAGAGGCCCATAAGTATTTGCACACCGAATAAGTGGGGAATCCATCTTATCAAATCTATTGGTGACTGCACACCATTCTCTCTTTTTGTGATAGTAATTAACATGTTCAAAAAGTTTACCTTTGTCCCAATCATCTACCCATTCACATATGGTGTTCTAGACATTATAGTGTCCTTGATTTCTAGAAATGGAGGGGATAAATCTACCATGGATCCTTCTCACAATTATGTTCAGGGCAGAAAAAGGAAAGTGGTGTGTCCATAGTCACCATAAGGACATCATCCATATATGTTAATATACTTTTGAAGTTTTTTGTAAATCCCATTAGTCTAGTTTCCAAATTCTTAGCACCGCTTTGAATTCAAACCCAAAAAAGGTGCAAGTTACACCATAAAGTGGAGCATGAGAAACCCATTAGAATCCCATACCTGTTTAAAGATTTCATTGCCCAAGTGGATGTGCATGTTTCCCAAAATCCAACACTTACATGACATGTCCAATCATAATGGTCATGTAATTCTCCAAGCTCATGGTATCCCCTGGCTTGTGGATGGGTGAAATTGTGTTAATGGTCCAAGTGTGGAAACCTCAAACAAACAGCTTCATTAAAAAGCTTTGCTAAGATTAGGGCTAGGAGGTTAATCCCATATGCAATGAACTCAATGCATAGCAGGCCATCTATCAAGACCATTATAAATAATGAGATCATGCATGCTACCAAGGTCCAATAGGTCCTACCCACTATAAGATGTGACTAGACCTCATCTATCAGCCAAAACTTGTAGTATACTTGCACCCTCAAGGTCAATATCTGGCAGTAGAATGGAATCATCCCTGAAGTCGAGGAGTGGTACTTGATGGGCCCCTTTCCTCGCATTGAAGTCCCCAATTATGAGAACTTCTCTATGGCTCGAGAAGTCAACAATGGACTGATAAAGAGCTACAAATGGAGATGTCTCAACCTCATCTCGAATATCTCTAGCAAAGTGGGATGTCTTAGGAGGGAAGTAGCATACTGCAACAAACAAATCCCGGCTGTCCATGTGTCATATCCAGATCCAAAGAAACTGGGGAATGTGTATCCTTTTACTCTACTAAAATGGTCCCCAGAAGGGTGTATCTATAGAGAATCACTACTCCTCTTGATCCTTGTACTCCCCTTGTGTCTCTAGTCTCATCTCTATAAGTAGACTCCCATGTCTACCCACTGACAACTTGTAGTGGGCGCTTTGGACTCTGATGTGTCTTTGCATAAAAGACTATGTCATGACCTATGTAGGGTTCCAAGAAGTTCCCTTGTTCTGACCATAAGGTACCATTAAAGTTCCCAATGGTGTAGAATAGGGTCTTAGAGATCTAAGTCTCATAGATTCCACCTCCCTATGTGGGTGGGGGCTGGATGCTCGACAGGGGCCTGTAAGTAGTCATCCATCTCGTACTATTGCCCACTTCCCCTCCTTGTGGGCTTGATCCCGCTGCTGCAATAGGGAGCGCCTCTTGTCAACCTGTAGTGGGGTGAGGTCCTCATCCATGGAGATCATCGTCTAGTCTCGTAGGGCTGACCAATGTTGTAAAGCCAAAAGTCGTGCCTGAGTGTCATGGAACCATATGATCAGGGGCTACTCTCGGTTGGGGTCTCTCCCCACCTACCATGCCCTCTCAATCTTGTGCTCAGTTACCCCTAGAGTAGTGGCCACGAAGGCCATCGTGTCTATCATCGATGTAGCCTCAGTGTGAAGGATCCCACTGACTCTGATGTTGAGAGCCTTATTGGCTCTCTGCTGCTCTTGCTACTTTGTGAGGGTAGCTAGGTTCTTGTTTGACCAAGTCGACCCATCTAGATGTCTCCTTAATTGCAGATTGCATGCTCGCAATGTATGCCTCAACAATTGGAGTGCTCCTTGGGATTGTGCGTATGGTGGTGACCTCTTGTTGGAGCTACAAGATGTCCTCTCTAAGTCCCTAAATGAGATCAGCTTAGCTTGAGCCTGTGCTCCTATGCAAATCAAGTCAGCTCCATCTCGTGCTCACAGATACTATGTACCTCCATTAGTAAGTCCTCCCAAGCCTCTGATAGGTCAGCTCGTCCGTGTCCTAGCTTGAAACTAGAAGGGCTGTGGCATTAAAGTGTGAGGATCGGCAAACCGAAGGCTAGGTGGTGACTGGGTGAGCTAAGTACGATATGGATATGATAGTGGCATGGATGAGACAATCCCCACAGGATGTGGGAGTGTAGGTGGACTAAGAGGCAGACGGAGAGAAAGGTCAAGGCATAATTAGAGCAATGTATGACACCTCTGAAGTAGGTGTCATAAGCAGTGAGAGAGCTATAACGGGAGAGGAAGGGAGGGATGGGAGAGATGAGATCTGTGTGACAACCCCCTATCCCGAGGGAGAGGGAAGCAGACGATGTCATGGGTATTGGGGGGGGGGGGGGAGAGACAGAGAGAGAGAGAGAGAGAGAGAGAGAGAGACAGAGAGACAGAGAGAGGCAGAGAGATAGAGAGAGACAGAGATAGAGAGAGACAGAGATAGAGAGAGAACAAGCAAAGAGAGAGAGAGAGAAGCAGAGAGAGAGAGAGAGAGAGAGAGAGAGAGAGAGAGAGTCTATGTGTGTGTTAGCCAGTAGAGAGAGAGAGAGAGAGGAGAGAGTGGCAAAGAGAGAGAGAGAGAGAGAGAGAGAGAAGGGGGAGGGGGTCAATTTTTTACGTGAATGCTTTGCCCCTCTATCACACCATCACATAGGTTCTCATCTAGCTGAATCCTTGAGTAAATTAATCATAGAGCGAAGTCACTAGTTAGTGCCTACGAAACTTGAAATTTTATTTCATGAAAATAAAAAACCATTTAAAAATCTCACCTTGAGACCCAAGGAGTAGGTCTTTAACCTGGTGTAGATGGGTCATGCTGCTCGTATAATATTAAATACATATACAAAGTATGGTTGAGTTTGGAACTTGCTAGACATGTCAAAAAAAAAAGTGCAAAAGATCAAATTTTCCCATTATCAATATCCACAAAATTTTAATTTTGAGTCCATAAATCATAGTAAGTATGATTATCTAACTCCAAAATCAATGTCTTATAATTACTAATAGACTATGGGACTTAAAACAGATGAACAAACTCATTTTAATCAAGAAGTATGGCCATTTTATCTAAAAGTTGAGAAAACACCTTGAAATTTCAATTGACAACTTGACCTTAAAGCTTTAGGTAAAACTCAAAGTCATAGGTGTGACCTCCAATCCATGATATTCAAGTTTTTTTAGCACATAAGCTAATATAGTCAATAATCAAAACCCTAAAATACATTATTAATGCCTTAGAATAATTGAAGAAGATGGCCAAGTTAAAATGGTGCATAAAATGAAGTATATAAATGATTGTAAAAGAGGTTAGTTGTACATGTCTTTAAACATCTTGACAGTAGAAGAGTGGCTAAATATAAGAAATATAGATATGACAACTTGCATTCTTGCAATAAAATAACAACTATCAAAATCAATCGTGTTTTTGAAAAGGAACCCAAAAAGTTAGCTTCGTATACCAATACCTAAAAACTTACAAGCAACTATACATGCATGAAATAAATTTCAAAACACAAGAGAGAATTCATAAAATGGGGAATGCATTTCTACATGTATAATAGATGAGTGCTCAAGTAGCCTTATTTATTACTCTTTCATTGCCTTTATATAGAACATCAATAGAATTTTAGTTCATTAACACAAATCCAAAAGAATATAGAGCATTTATTCTCAAACAAAAACACAACCTGCAAAAATTGAAAATTGATTATATGAACATAACATGCAAAACAATAGTAGACAAATATGCAAGATGACAACATATGGAAAATATTTGCCTTGCAACATTTGCATCTGAATTATAACTACAAAAAAAAACAATAAAGAAAAGAAATAAATAGATAATAATAAGATTTGTAAAGTTTAACTTGATAAAAGATTTAGAGAACTGCTATCATTGTGAACAAGTATTTTTATATTGCCCCTTCCAAAAGGATGAAAGCTAATTACTTTTTGTCCATCGAACATGGGAAAAGCCCTAACTTGCAAACAAATTGATCATCACAAAAGATAGGTGTTTGCAATGAATTGATGGAGCATAATGAGAATATAAAAAGACTTGACATACATTAGGATATAGAAAACAATAGACCTACTTTCAATAAAAACATAACTAGAGATGAATATGACATTGCATTAGACATGCCAACTCAAATTAAAATAATATACTTGATAAATACATTATGCCAACTAAAAAAACAAATAGTTTTTCCAATGAAGAATACTTCAACTAAATATATTCACTATAAATAAAGGGGAATATTTGATGATATGATGCTATGCAAACAACTTTATCCTTTAAACAAAATACATTTGTTCCTCACATGAGGAGCTAGAATAGGTAAAACATACTTGCTTCTAATTATTGTTCAAGGCCTTCTATGACACTACAACCAAACAATATAAAACATAGTAGACATAGGCTTACCTAAAGTTCTAATGCTTGCATACATAGGAAAAACAACATACAACGTAAATGGAACTACCATAAATTCTACACTACACTTGCCACTGCATGGTAAGAACCTCACAACTTTGTCTAGAGAAAAAGTTTACACATTAAGCTCTCTTTTTAAATAGTTGTAGCTCCTTGTCCTTGATGAAACATTACTGGTTAGTAGAAGAACTATGAATTTTGCGAACTTGCATGTGTTGGAATATCAAGCCAAAGTGAGTCTAAAATGAGTGTTGTAAGTGTGTTTTATAGTCTAATGAGTCCTAGACATGCCACGTGTCATATTGGGAGCTATCCCATATACACTATGGCTTTTTAGAGTCTAGTGTCACACTATATAGTGTTGTACTTGTCTATTGTCTATTATATTAGTCAACATCAAGCTTTATATCATGTGAGTATTTTGGTTATCATTGCCTAGCAGTTGTTCTTTCATCTTCCTTTCCATTTTGCTTTTCATTATGCTTTCCACATTTTTATTCTGTTCCTGGCTAGCTGCTAGATCTCTTCAGCGTGCACAACTACAAAAGGAATCATGCAGAATACTTTGGTGATGTCAATATTATTGCTTGTGGTGACTTCTATTGAGCAAAACCCATCAAAGATTCATGGGTGTTTAAACCAAAAGAATACACCTTAGAATGCATAAAAAACACACACAGACATTGAGGCAAAACAATAATATTTCATTAAATCTTTGAACTCATTTAGAAAATGCCACCACAAAAAATACATTATACAAACAATAAATGTTTGCATACACCACCATGAGACCATACATTTCCTCATCTATAGTATAATAATCTTCAAATGAATCATCATAATCAAAACATATTATAAATAGCAATAGGGGAAAACATATTATAAAAGAAATTGACCATGTCAGCAATTCCACATGTAATAGATCTAAAATATTGGAAGATCCTGAAGCAACAAAAGGGATACAAATGAGCATAGAGGTTAAAGAGGGAATGCTACTTGAATTATGTTCAAGAAATATAAACCAACAAGATGGATTAGTAACTAGTGTAGATGGAATTTCTATGGCAATGTCCACACAAAACAACAAAGATATCATTTAGATACAATTTCTTACAACTAAAATAGGAATGCAAAGAACACACAAAAACATCGATGCTTTCACTGATGCCATATACAAAAAATGGACACTAATATTTCACAAAAGATGTCCAGGTTGGACCATACAAACCAAGCATTTCGACACATCAATGATTCCCAATACAACCAACTAATGCAAGAACAATTTGTAGAGCACAAGGCTTGGAAAACCTAGCATTCTTACCAAAGGGTATTCACACACATGAGCTTACATACACATCTTTATCTAGAGTTACAAGAATTGAGATTCTATACTTACTTGAACCACTCACGAAGAACACTTCTTCATAGACAATGATGTTCAAAAAGAAAAGGAAAGGTTGGACACAAAATTAATATGGGAAGAAATCATAACAATACATTCACACATACAATACCAAAGTAATTTTTAAATACAAGATCACTCCCTAAATATAAGGTAGATTTAAAAAGAACAACATTGCTCATAAAATTCGACATTTGCTTGCAAGGAATAAGAATACCGTGCTATGAACCACACATACCTAAAATTTCTCTATCGATGGCACTTACATATTGATAAAAAATAACATATTAATTGAGGAATCAAAAACATCCACATGCAATGGAATAGAAATTTCCAAATCTCAAATTTATAATCAAACAAAAAGATACATAATTTTTAATACCAATAAAACATTATAACACTTTTGTTACATACATTCATGACCTACTAGCTTAAACAAACAATGACATGCACATTGTACTCTTAGGAGACTTAAAAATTAACATGTCTCAAAACAAGAGAGCACATGATGTGCTCAAGAGCACTGCCTTCATTATTATTTTGATGTTTTAAGCATTTGTGGGCTGTAACAGTTGGAGTATATTGATAAATGACAATGATGCTGATGAGTTGATTTATGGGGGAGAGAGAGAGAGAGAGAGAGAGAGAGAGAGAGAGAGAGAGAGAGAGAGCATAAGAATAGAAACTAGTTAAGTGAGGCATGGGCACAATGGTGTGGCAAAAAAATGTTGGATGGGCAGGACAATGTTGGTAGGACACTTTTTTGCAAAAGTGAAGGTAAAGTGCTGAGTAGCTAGGCACCACAATGCTTTGGATAATAACTTTCAATGCCTTACATATATTCTTGACTATTTTACAATATTATTTTCTCAAATAGAAATAACTTTTTCATCCCTTCCATCCTTATATACAAGCAGGGCCATAGTGGTAGTGGTTAGGCAGGTAACATTGTGGAATGAAAAGGAATCTTAGCTTGTCCTTGATCCACATGTCTACTTTATAACCTTTGGATTTACAATAATCCAAGGGTTAACATTACAATGTGTTGGAATTTCTTCAATTTCTTCCCATTCATGCCCCGTTCCCATCTTCTTCATCATGGATCCACCATAGCCAAGTCTTTCAAGCTTATGTTGCCACCTACCTAAGGCTCACCTGTCAAACCTTTCCTTACTCCTATGTTGTTTTTGATTGGCACTTTGAAATTTTATCTAATGTTGGATTGCTCTTACAATGTTTTAAGCGAATCATGTCAATTGTCCTTTGAATAGCTTGTTGTTGAGGCCTTCCAAATTTAGCGATGTCCATAATCTTAAAGTGAGAAACTTGCAAAGTATAAACAGGCCTCAGATCCATATAAACTTTGTGCAATGCTATGGAGTTCAAGCCTTCAATTTTAAGTGGAAGCACTAGCAAGTAGTCCAAATATAGAAGCGCCAGCAACAAGCAGTCCAAATACGGACGAAATGCACATTTGAAAAACCCAAAATGTCCTCCAAGATTGCACTATCACAACTTCCAATAAAGGTGATTGCTTTTGTTCTCCTTGCTATGGTGAAAGATGATCCCTATGGAATCTCTTATATTGAACTCAAGACCTAAATTTGCCTTGTATTTACAATGATACCCAAGTTACGTCTAGTATTTGACTGTCGACCATTGTAGATTTAATGATGCTTTGTCCTCATGGCATGGAAATGTTGTTGTTTGGGATCACAGAGTGGAGAGGGATCAGCAACAACAATCGGTGTGCAATTTTTGAAGATGCAAAATGTGGCATATCCCATCATCTTATACTAGCATTAGTGTGATTCAACATCTCGATGTGCGGTTAACAAGGCCCGTCTCCCCCCCCCCCCTCTATCTCTTTCTCACATGTATCTCTTGGACACACAACCCTTGCAATCCAAATCTCCTCGTGGCTCCCAGTATCACCAAGGAATAAGCGTTGTAGAGAGTATGACTACATTTGAGAAGGTTCAATGTCTTAGGCAATGCCTGTGGCAAGTAAGAAACAAGAAAACCTATAGAATTTAGAATTAAAGGAGCATCAAAGAAGGTATTGCATCTCATCTTGAAATCAAAGCTACATCACATACTCTGGTGTTTTGCATGAAGGCAACCTACTCATGGGTGCTAAGAATGTTAATTTCTTCAAGTAGACCTTCTATATCACATTGAGAGCGAATCCAGGAAAATCCACAAAAGCAACCAAAGAGGAAGAGAGTAATGAAGGAGGAGAACATGTTAAATGCATTGAGATATCTATGTTGCAAGTGAAGATGTATGCACTTCATTGATCTTGCAGACATCACGGAATGTAGAGGACACATGTGGCAAAGAAGAGGAAGCGAAAGAAATGAATACCTTCTCACAAGTCTCTCTTGCTTTCTTCAGAATGGCAATAAAAGGCTAAGTTCAAGACAAAAGGTAAAACCTCTCATAAATGGAAAAAAGATTTGCAATAAGGCATATCGCAATATTACTGGATTATCCCATGGTACATATTGGGATTTAGTCACCAAGGCAAAGGGCGGCAACAAATTTAGCATTCACGGTAATAGAGGAAGGTCCAAATCAAGAATCTCAACTATCAGGGCAATTTTGCAAGACTTCATACATGAAAATGCTTTACCTCAACACCATATATCTACCAAACTCCCTAACGGTGACGCGATCACTGAAATGAACCTTCCAATGGGCTTGACAAAGCTCGAAGTATTTGACTCTATTGCAGAAAAGCAAAGGCAAAGAGGGGATGCTGTAGCTTCTTCTCATACTTTGTATACTCTTTGGAAGAAGAACTTTGGATATGTTAAAATCCCAAGGAGGCAAAAAATTCAAAGTGCAATGTCTATGATGATTTAAAGCGAGCGATTGAGAGTGCAACATGTCCAAATCAAAGGAAATTATACAAAAAAAACCAAAAATCTCATCATGACCTTATTCGACATTTCAGACAAAAATATGCATTTTGGAAGGAGCAAACTATTTCACATCCCGATGACTACATGTGCCTTATTGTAGATGGCATGGATCAGAATACAACAACATTGCCTCGTTTCTTACTCATGTATACGATGCTTTCAAATTAGGTTGGGATGATCTATTACAAATTTGGGATCTCTTACAACACTAGCAAGCATTGTTCAGCTCCTCAAGAATTTTGAGCAACAATTGTTACAAGCTCATGCCCATCTCCTCCATGCACGAATCGGAGATAAGCCACACATAGAAATCCAAAACAGCTTGCCTTATCTAGAAATAGAGTTTGCTTTTCCCACTTTAGATAATAAGCTTAGGCTAAGCCTCTATCATGCCTTAAATAAAATAACAGTGAAGAATCGATGCCCCATTCCGAGAATCGACGACCTTCTTAACAAGTTGAAAGGAGCCACAATATTTAGCAAAATCAATCTTACGTCATGATATCGTCAAGTGAGAGTGACTGAGCTTGATATTTTCAAGACTACTTTTAAGACCCAACCTGGTCACCGTGAATTCCTTATTATGCCTTTTGGCTTAACTAATGCACCTACCACATTTATTTGGATGATGAATCGATTTTTTCTACCCTATCAAGACATTGTGGTAGTTTTCTTCAAAGATATCATGGTTTATAGCAAGAGTCAAGACGAACATGAGAAACACTTAGATCTTGTTTTTTCCCTCTTACGTGAGAACCAACTCTATGCCAACCCAGAGAAAAGTTCATTTTTCCAATCTGAAATTGAATATCTTGCTCACATCGTTTCAAATGAAGGTATTTGAGTAAATCCCAAGAAAGTAGAGGCGATAGTGAATTGGCCACAGCCTAAAGATATTCACGAGTTATGATCTTTTCTAGGTATGTGTAGTTTTTACCAAAGATTCGTTGAGAAATTTTCACACAAGTCACATCCATTGACTGAACTTCTATGTAAGACTCGTGCTTTCTCTTGGGAAGAAAAACACACTTTAGCCTTCCAGCGACTTAAAGAGGTAACGTCTCGAACCCCATTTTAACAATGTGATGGTCATTGATGCTAGTGGGTAGGGTTTTGGGGCTATGCTTATGCAAGATAATCATCTGATTGCCTTTGAGTCACATAATTTGAAACCAACAGAGCTTAACTATTCCGCATAGGGGAAATGTGAGTTTGATCCTCACTTCTCTGAAATATGGAAAGCAATTAGAAATAGGGATCCAACAATTCGAGAGGCTTTCACTGGGGAGTCACATGGAAATGGTGACACACCACAGGTTGGTGATAAAGGACTCAAGTGGAAAAAATATACTATTGAGGATGGCTACCTGCTCTACAAGGGTAGAGTATGTGTCCCAGATAATAATGGCATTAGGCGCCAAATTCTTTTTGAATGTCATGATAGTCCGAGTGCTGGACACCCGGGACTTTAGAAGACATATGTGCTTCTGAAAAGATAAAATTTTTGGCTTAGAAAAGGTAAGGACTACCAAGATTTTGTATTCAAGTTGCGAAAATGCCAGGTCAATAGGGCTTAACGCCTTAAGATAGGAGATCTCCTACACCCATTGGAGATTCCATCTGGCAAATTGGAAATCATCTCCATGGATTTTATTATGGGATTACCTAGGACACAAAGGGGGCACAACTCTGTGTGGGTAATTGTGGATCGGTTGACCAAGATGGCTCATTTTATTCCTATCAATGAAGATGTTAAAATTCTAGAATTAGCTAGGCTATTTGTGGAGCATATTTATAGATTGTATAATCTACCATCCGGTATTGTTAGTGACTAGGATAGCAAATTTAATAGCCATTTTTGGAGGATTGTGTTTTAAGAGGTTCGAAACTTCATTCAATATGAGCAGTTCAGGGGAAAGTCCCAAGAAAGAGGGAGGTCTTGTAGCAAATCCAGGGCACAGAACATTAAGTGTTACTACTGTGGCAAGAAGGGCCATATGAAAAAGGATTGCTACAAGCTGAAAAGAGAGCAAAAGGATAAGAAAAAGAATGCAAATTGGGGTGCAAATGAAAAGGAAGAGAGTCCAAGGGAGGACAAAGGAAAAGTGAAGATCGAGGAGATCAATGTAGTCACACATGATAGTGACAATGACGTTCTCTTCATGTCTAGTTTATCTGCAGAGTTGCTTACCACTTCAGATGATGCATATTCCCAGGATTGGATTTTGGATTCTGGTGCTTCATTCCATGTTACTCCCCATAGGGAATGGTTCTCCACTTATGACAGTGGAAAGTCAGGTTGTGTGCATCTTGGAAATGACTATGCATGTAACATAGTGGGAGTAGGTGACATAAAGTTCTCTTTTGCAAATGGGTCTGCATTTGTTTTGAAACATGTGAGACATGTGCCTAAGCTGACCAAGAGTCTTATTTCAGTGGGTCAGCTAGATGATGCTGGTTTTCACACCACTTTTGGCTTTCAGAGTTGGGAAATTCAAAAGGGCTCTATGCTTTTGGCTAGGGGTGCCAAGTGTGGGACTTTGTATCCCTTACATGTATCAGGGGTATTTGATCATGTTGTTGCAATAACCAAGCAGCCAAGCACTTCTTTGTGGCATTGCAGGTTGGGGTACATGAGCCAGAATGGAATGAAACTCTTATGCCATTTGGGTTATGTAACGCATTTGAGTTTCTCTGATTTTGAAATTTGTGAGCACTGTCTCTATGGGATGTAGACTAAATCAGCCCACAAAAGAAGGGGAAAGAAAGAGTTTGAAAAGCTTGATTTGGTGCATTCAGGCGTATGTGGTCCCATGCCTACACGATCATTAGGCGAGGCTGAATACTATGTGACATGCATTGATGATGCAACTAGGAAAGTGTGGGCTTATGCTATAGCTTGGAAGAGTGATGTGTTCCAGGTATTTCAGAAATGGCTGGCCTTGGTTGAGAATCAGTCAGGTAGAACGCTTAAATGCCTACGGACTGACAATGGTGGAGAGTATCTCTCTCATGACTTTCAGCATTTCTGTGATACACGTGGGATTAAGAGGAAGCTCACATCCCCTCGTACTCCAGAGCAAAATCCAATTGCAGAAAAGATGAACCTACCATTCAAGAAAGGTTACAATGCATGCTTTCCAATGCAAGTCTTTCTGGTGTTTCTTGGGCTGAGGCAATGAAGACTGCAGTGCATGTGATCAATAGATCACCTAGTAAGAGTTTGGATGGTGGTATTCCTGAAGAGGCATGGAGTGGGAAGAAGCCATCTTACTCTCATTTGCATATATTTGGGTGTGAGGCATATGCACATGTGCCAAAAGAGCTTCGAAAGAAGCTAGATCCTAAGTCTAGGAAATGCATCTTTTTGGGTTATGGTGAAAGTGGAGAGATGGGCTATCGTCTCTGGGATCCAGAAGCAAAGAAGATCATACGCAGCCATGATGTAGTCTTCAATGAGAAGAAGATGCATAAGGCACCCATGAGGGATGTGGAAATGAGGAGAATCACTTTCCACGATGTGAATCCACCTGCCTATGTTGATAGACAACAAGCTGTCCATGCACCAAATGTGCAAGAAATGGTACCACCAAGTACTCCCACAGGTATACAATCAAGGGTAGATGATGGATCATCTATTGGTGGAAATGATGAGCCAAATGTGGCTGATATGCAGGTGGGACACCAAGCTGAAATGCCCTTGAGAAGATCATCTAGAGTGTCTAGACCGCCTGATAAGTTTGTTCCAGGGGTAGACTATGTGATGCTTACTGATTGCGGGGAGCCTTCTTGCTACACAGAGGCTATGATGCGTGAGGATCAACACTAGTGGGAGTATGCTATGCAATCAGAGATGAGTTCACTTATGAAGAATAAGACTTGGGACTTGGTTTCTTTGCCACATGGAAAGAAAGCATTGCCATGTAAATGGGTCTACAAAATGAAGGTCACAGGTTATGATGTGCCTAGGTACAAGGCCCGTTTGGTTGCCTAAGGGTTCAAGCAAGAGAAGGGTGTGGACTTTGATGAGATATTCTCTCCGGTTGTGAAGATGACCACAGTTAGATGCATGCTTGGACTAGTGGCAGTAGAGGATATGGACCTTATGCGGATGGATGTCAAGACAGCTTTCTTGCATGGGGATTTGCATGAGGAAATTTACATAGTGCAGCTAGAAGGCTTTGAAGAAAAGGGCAAAGAGCATTTAGTTTGCAAGTTGAAGAAGAGTCTCTATGGTCTTAAGCAAGTGCCTAGAGAATGGTATCAGAAGTTTGATGCTTTCATTCTGTAATAGCCTGATAATCTTGGCACTATATGTGGATGATATGCTATTGGCTAGCAAGAATACTTATGAGCTAGATGCATTAAAGGCCAAGTTGCATGAGGCCTTTGATATGAAGGATTTGGGATTTGGAGGTCATATTCTTGGTATGCGCATCACGCGTGATCGGAGTAGGAAACTCCTTTGGCTTTCACAAGAAGAGTATGTTACAAAAGTATTGCAGCGTTTCAATATGGAGGGGGGGAAGGCAGTGAGTACTCCATTGCCTCCATATGTGAAACTGAGTCATACAGATAGTCCCAAATCAGATGAGGAGAGGGCCATGATGGCGAAGGTTCCTTATGCATCAGCAGTTGGGAGTCTTATGTATGCTATGATAGCTACTAGACCAGACATTGCATTTGCAGTGGGAGTTTTTAGCCGGTATATGGCTAATCTAGGAAACAGGCATTGGGAGGCAGTTAAGTGCATCATGAGGTACATGAAGGGTACCAAGGAGATGTGCATAAGCCATGTTTTCTTGCAATATGTTATAATAAAATCACATTTTGAATCTCATTATTTTGAATCACATTATTTTGATATCTCAATGAGATATAAAAGCAACTTTTGTGAGGTCTAAAACATCCTTTTTTACAATTTTAACCTTATTCAATATAAGTTTCCATTAAGTTATATATTGTGGACTTGTTGGTTACATTTTGCCGCTTTAGCTCACCCCACAAGTACATTATACCAAGCACAATAATCAAACAATGTCTCATACAAATTTTATTATATAATGAACCCTACAATTCAATCATTTATTACTAAAAATGAGCTTTAAACTAGAAGCCTGATAAGTTTCTACAAGATGGTCAATAAACTATCCTCCTCACCAGGTAACTTCATACTAATTGTATGATTTTTCTATACATACCTCACGTGTAGAATATTAACTACTTTATGTTACAATTTAATCATAGATAGCACGAAAAAGCAAAAAACTCGATGTTAGACATTAAATTAAAATTTCCACTTAAATTTTAATTCGCATCAAGAAAAGTATGAAATGGATCCACAAGGTACTCTAGACATGCAAGGCCTTCCTTAGTTTGACCAAACCACAAACTAAAAATTTGTTTAACTGCACATAACTTCAAGACACATCCATTACCTTACTATCAATACTATGTACCGTAACACCCTTTTAAACCACACAATTATGAGCAATTTCTACAGCTCTCTAAGGATGCCCATTAGACATCTTACTTATTTACTCTTTATACTAAAGCTTGAGTCCATTCCACTTAATCGACCCATTGGATTTGATATATCACTTGTTCATAAAAATAGAATGTCTTCCATCGAGCTTCCACCTCTCACATGATTTTTATGCAAGTAGGTCAGGTAGAGATTATTAAGGAGGAGGATTACCAAAAAGCGAGCGAGGCCAAATAAGTGAGCGTGGACAAACAACAATGCAAGATGTTATCTGTTTAATAACAACCACATCATATTCATCCAGGACAGCCAATTACCACAATTTATGCTCCAAGAAAGCTTACCCACTCGCCTGCATCTTGGCTAGCATGTTTCCAGAAGTACATGTTCAAATCATGTTTCCTTTGCTGTGAAAAAGTAATGATAAAATAAAACATTGAATGCTTTCAATAATGAGAATAGTAACATATTATATTAACTGCTCTTCATGTTGTTAGAAGACACCTTTTTTCTAAAAGTTATTAAGTCCATAGCACAAAAAGCATATGTCATACAAAAAAAAATTGATATAAAAATTTGATGCTTCAAAATATCTTCCAACCCTTGGAATGATTGTACAAAATGTTTTTTCGTGCCTTGCCAAAACATGGAAGCATAATATCATCCGCTTCCAAAGGAATATAAAAAAAGGACATCTAGGCTGCCTACTAAATGCTTGATGGGTTTCTTCCACCTTCAAAAAATACAACTTAGTGCAGCTTCATGCAAGGAAGAACACCTACATATATTATCCGATTCTGAAGGAAATGCAAAAAAAGGGCATCCAAGCCATACACTACATACTTGATGGGTTTCTTCTACCACCTAGAGCTTGAAACAATTCAACTTTTGTCAATGCAGCCTGATGCATAGACTGATGCACCATTTTAGTTAAGCCCAAGACAACAATAAACACGAAGTATATGTGCTTGCAAGGCATGTAGGGACTTTTTCTTGCTTCCCTTTCTGTGAAATCAAGGCATGTGCAACGTGGAAACTCTGAAATCAAGACACTATATGTTAGCCCCTTGGACACCTTGGTGATAAGACTCTCATAATTGAGCTTTGGCACTGAGTTCCCTGTCCACTATCCAATGTTGTGCTCAATTGAGTTCACCGTTAAGTTGAATTCCCTCTTGAAAGAAGCAATGCCTTGAAAATCTCGCCACTGCCTTGAAAGAAGTTGGAAAGAAGAAAACAATTCCTTGATAACTAACCATGTTGCAAGATGGGGAGCCAAGGGAAACGGGTCATCGTTGCTCCCTCAGGCACTGGGAGAGAACTGAACTTGGAGATGAGCCTATCGTAATTGCTTACAACCTTCGGCACTGGGGAAGGAACTCAACTTGGTGATCAACTCTAACACACTGAGAGCATGCATCAATGTGCTAGAGCTCACCACCATATTAAGTTCCCTGTCCGCCTGTCGAATGTTGTGCTTGAGTGAGCTCACCTCCAAGATGAGTTCCCTCTTCCAGTTCCTTGAAAGAAGTTGCTATGAAAAAGGTTATTTCAATTACGAGGTGCTCATATTGTCCCATGCATACGAGGAGGGCCGGGTCCAAATTGTAAGAAAGTCCTACCTACAATAGGACGGTGCTTGTATTGTCCCATGCATACAAGGCACCAGGTCAAAAGTGTAAGAAAGTGCTAACAAGAGCAAATTGACACCCAGCCCTGCCACAGTGGTGGATGTAATTTCTTTTGTTTCAATTTCAATGTAGTACCATTATTGCCAAAACTATTGTTGCTGTTACTTCGGTAGTGAAAGTGGCTCTAAAGGAGAACAAGTGGCATAATTCTACCCTCGTTTATATTTTACTGTAACCATAGGGATCGTTGCACAAGAAATTGTTGAAAAAACTATTGTTATTGTAGTGAAAATGGTTCCAATAACTAGCGCGGTGATTTAGAACTATGATAACTACCATAACCAACGCGGTGGTTGCAAGGAAACTATACTAAATTGCAAATGTCTACATTTTCCTTAGCTTGGAACTAAAATAGCTCCAAGAACGTGTGCAATGGTTGATAAATTTTTGCACAAGTAGTAATATGACTAAAATATCTCCAAAATAACACTATTTCCCTTGGTTTAGAACTAAAATATCTCCAACATCTAGCACGGTGGTTGTGGATATGGACCTTGAGGGGTCCCATTAGAGATTGACATGCCATGGTGGTATTCATGTGAACATGGTGGTCTCTCCATGCCAACATCATTGCTTGAACTAGCAAAGTGGTCAGCAAATGTGGCATGGCAAAGGTTGTTTGATGTAGTTAGGCCAAAGGTGGAGCAACAGTCTATATACTCATGAGTAAATGTATATAGTGCCATGTGTCGAGCTGTGCACTATTGACCATTAGAATCGTGATTGGATCAGCTCAAACACTAGTTAAGGCTAGAGGAGGTAGGCACTGGCAACGAAATGCATTTGTGTTGGTTTAGGATTACCTGCAACCCCCACAAAATATAACCTTTAGTAAATCCCAACCAACCATCGCGCTTGTTAAAGTAAATTCCAATCAATCTTCTCTCCAAACAGGGGAAAATGTAAATCTCAAATAGTATACTAATCCCAAACAACCATCGAGCTTGTTTTAGTGACAATGATTGTGCATGAGGTACCATCTAATTCATAGTTTCAAATTAGCATTCAGTCGAAATCAGACTGTAATAACAATGACTGTGCATGAGGGACCATCTAATTCATAGGCTTAGATTAGCAGTGAGCCGGGAATCAAACTGTAATAACAATGACTATACATGAGGGACCATCTAATTCACAGGCTCAGATTAGCATTGAGTCGGAATCACAAACTGTAATAACAATGACTTTGCATCTAGTTCACAAGCTTAGATTAGCATTCAGTCTGTTTATCACACTATAATAATAATAGTTTAGAATGAGAACTAGCATTAAGCTGAGATAGACTGTAAGAACATATCACATTGTTAGAATTACCATCTAATCGCACGTCATGAGGGAAGCAGTCATAAGAAAATAGGACCTTCTAATCCAACAAAATGCAACATTTTCAAATTATAAGGTCCAGCTGAGTGAAGTAGTCATATCCAAGGATGGGTAAATGGTGAATTATTGCTTTAAAATTGAAGTTATATAGAAAAGCCAAATGTATAGTCAGCCCCTAAAGTTATATACCCAGGGAGTATACAACCAAGTTTTACTCTTCTACATTTTGAAAAGAGACCACCATTGTATCTAAGTATGGATAAATACAAAGACAATTTACTACTTTTTTTTTTCAAAGAAGGCAATTTACTACTTAACTCAAGTTCTATTGAAAAGCCGACTGTATTAGAGGGGTCATCAGCCCCTAAAAAAGTCTCGGGTAATATATATCCAAGATTCCAAGAGATCAAGTCTGAGATCTTTGAAGGACTTTATATTTACGAAAGGATTCCAGGACGCATGCTCGACACTTCGCACAATGGGAGCCTTCAGCAACAAACTTCGCAAACTGTGGGTTCTTATAGTATTGAAGTCCTTCCCACAGTTCCTCATGCAATATGACCATCTTGTGAATGACACTCTTGGGAACTCTATGTTCCTCCTCCAATCGATCAATCTCATCTACGAAAATCTTGGGTTGTCGAGGGACCCTTGCGAAATGGCTTCATCAAGCTCAAGACAAGCGGCGGAAGGAAAAATGTCATTGCCTCTGTGGCTTTCCATCTCTATCCCCCTGTTGTTCCTTTACTCGAGACTTGTTGAGTTTTTAAAATAGTTTGCTCTCCTGCTATCCAAGATGTAATTGGTCACATATCTATCAAATCAAGCCATCTTGACATGCTCAACGAGGTAATCCAGTGAGATCTTTGCCATCTTTGAAGACCCATGTACCAATAGATTCCCCACACATTACACTGATGAATATGACATGTTAGTTATATGATAGTTAAGGCTAGAGGAGGTAGGCACTGGCAACGAAATGCATTTTAGTTGGTTTAGGATTAACTGAAACCCCCACAAAATATAACCTTTAGTAAATCCCAAAGAACCACCGCGCTTGTTTCAGTAAATCCCAATTTATAAATCCCAAACAAGGGAAAATGTAAATCCCTGACAGTATACTAATCCCAAACAACCACCAAGCTTGTTTTAGTGACAATGACCATGCATGAGGGACCAATAATTCATAGGTTCAGATTAGCATTCAGTCAGAATTAGACTGTAATAACAATGATTATGCATGAGGGACCATCTAATTCATAGGCTCATATTAGCATTGAGTCGGAATCAAACTATAATAACAATGACTTTGTATGGGGGACCATCGAGTTCACAAGCTTAGATTAGCATTCAATCAGTTTATCAGGTTGTAATAACAATAGTTTAGAATGAGAACTATTGTTATTACATTCTGATGAACTGAATCAATGCTAATCTGATGTCCTGTTTTGATCTTTCCTTTCTTCAGTTGACTGTAATAACAATGACTTTGCATGAGGGGCCATCTAGTTCATAGGCCACCAGATTAGCATTGAGTCAGAATCAGACTGTAATAACAATGACTTTTCATGGTGGACCATCTAACTCACACGATCAAATTAGCATTAAGCTAGAGATAGACAGTAAGAACATATCAAACTATTAGAATTTTTTGATGACCGAGAAATTCTCCCATGGCAACCATCTAATCACACGTCATGGCTAGACAATGACGTATATGATCGCCTACGCTAGGCTGGGCTACTAGTAAAGCTGGGTGTATGTGCCACCATTACTCCACCCTCATCCCATTGAATTATTATTATCTTGGCTCCGATGACCGAGGAATTCTCCCATGGCAGCCATCTAATTGCTCATCATGGCTAGACAACGATGTAAATGACTGCCTAGGCTAGGCTAGGCTACCCGTAAGCTGGGTGCCTGTGCCACTGCTCCTCCCCCCTCTTCCTATTGAATTATCATGATCTTGGCTCTGATGACCAAGAAATTCTAGCATGGAAACCATCTAATCGCACGTCATGGCTAGATGATGATGTAGATGACTGCCTATGCTACGCCGGGCTACCAGCAAAATCTAGCAGGTGGATTGAGTGCTCTTAGTAGTGATAGGCACCTAGAGTCACACAATTGACACAAGAAATGAAGGGGAAAAGAGTGGGAGCTCGGCAAGTCTAGCTATATAAAGGCCTTAAGGGCAGAGAAACAATTCACCACGCCCAAGAAAATTTCTCTCCTAGCCCCTTCCACGCTCTCTCCAAGCCCCCTCTACCCCTATGATGAATCTTCTGCTGCAACCTTGATCCCCCTTCATAATGCTGCCTCAGCCATGGGATCCATTGTTTGCCTTGGTTCTCCATCCTGCAACACTCCACCAGCCATAGCCATGACCAAGGGAGTTGCAAGATGGGGAGCCAAGGGAAACGGGTTGTCCTTGTTCCATCAGGTACTGGCAAAGAACTCAACTTGGTGATGAGACTCTCATAATTGAGCACAACCTTCGACACTTGGGAAGGATAACTCAACTTGGTGATAAGTTGTAACACACTGAGAGCATACGTTAATGTGCTGAAGCTCACCACCAAATTCAACTCACCGCCAAGTTGAGTTCCCACTTTCAGTGCCTTGAAAGAAGTAATTCCTTCATAACCCCGCCATTGCCTTGAAAGAAGTTGCTCTGACAAAGGCAATTCCTTGAAAGACTTGAAAGAAAAACGTCATGACCAACCATGTTGCAGGATGGGGAGCCAAGGGAAATGGGTCGTCATTGTTCCGTGAGGCACTGGGAAAGAACTTAACTTGGTATTGAGCTTTTCGTAATTGTGCACAACGTTTGGCACTAGGGAAGGAACTCAAGTTGGTGATTAGCTCTAACACATTGAGAGCATGCGTCAGTGTGTTGGAGCTCACCACTATATTGAGTTCCCTGTCCGTTGTAAAATGTTGTGCTTGATTGAGCTCACCTCCAAGTTGAGTTCCCTCTTCCACTGCCTTGACAGAAGTTGCTATGAAAAAGGTTATTTCAATTACGAGATGCTCGTATTGTCCCATGCATACAAGGAGTTCTAGGTCAAAATTGTAAGAAAGTCCTACCTACGATAGCACTACGAGGTGCTCGTATTATCCCCTGCATACAAGGCACCAGGTCAATAGTGTAAGAAAGTGCTAAAAAGGGCAAAAACTAACACCCAGTCCTGCTGCACTGGTGGTGTTGACGAGTGCTTAAAGAATGTCACAAAAACAAAGTTCTAGCATCTTTGTTTGTAATCTGTTTTGTTAAATGTTTGCTTCGGATGTAATTTATTTTGTTTCAATTTTGATGTAATACTATTATCACAAAACTATCGGATGTAATTTCTTTTGTTTCAATTTCAATGTAGTACCATTATCACCAAAACTATTGTTCCTGTTACTTCGACAGTGAAAGTGGCTCTAAAGAAGAATAAATGGCATATTTCTGCCCTCGTTTACATTTTACTGCAACCATAGGGATCGTTGCACAAGAAATTGTTGAAAAAACTATTGTTATTGTAGTGAAAATGGTTCCACTAACCAATGCGGTGGTTTAGAACTATGATAACTCCCATAACCAGTGCAGTGGTTGTAAGGAAACTATAGTAAATTGCAAATGTCTACATTTTCCTTAGCTTGGAACTAAAATAGCTCCAAGAATGTGTGCAGTGGTTGTTAAATTGTTGCACAAGGAGTAATACGACTAAAATATCTCCGAAATAACACTATTTTCCTTGGTTTTGAACTAAAATAGCTCCAACATCTAGTGCGGTGGTTGCGGATTTGGACCTTGAGTGGTCTCGTTAGAGATTGACATGCCACGGTGGTATTCATGCCATCTTTGAAGGTATCTCCATGCCAACATCATTGCTTAAACTAGCATGGTGGTCACCGCAACAAAAGATCATGTTGTACAGCGATAGATGGTGAAGCTGCATAATGACAGGTGGGTAGGAAAAAGTTTTGTTGTGCTCGAGCTAGGACGGTGGTTAGCACAGCAAAATATTGTGTTGCATAGTGATAGATGGCGAAGCTACACAAGAAAACATGGCAAGGCAAAGGGTGTGTGATGTAGTTAGGCCAGAGGCAGCAGAGCAACAATCTCTTTGCTCATGTGTAAATGCATCATAGTGCCATGTGTCGAGCTCTATGCTATTCACCATGATAAGATTGCGTGTCATTATTACGCCAGTATGCGTTCATGACAGTGGGAAAATTTTTGACGAGAGCATGGTCCGCGTAAAATTCAAATATTCAACTAGAAGTACATCGCGTTGCAGCCCCAAAATGGCCCCGAAAATATTTTCACGATTGGCTACACCCAAGCAAATGTTGACCTGGATAGTAAAAGTGGGGAGATGCTAGACAAATTTTGTTATAAGGAAAGGGAAAAGGATGAGAGAACAAGGGGAAAGGGGAATTCTAGAAGGGGAAAGAAACTTGTAAGTTTATTTCAAGAGAAAAAGGCAAAGAATGAACAATAGGAGGGTATCAATTATGTTGAGGAAGATGGTTTTGCTGCCTAGCAATGAGTTACACGAACATGATAGAGAATAAACACAACACTTTATAGCTATTCCTTCAATGAGCTAGGGGCAGAAATGGAATGCAAGAATGTAATAAGAGTAGGAAATGGGAAAGGGGAGAAAGAGAGGCAAAGATGGGAAAGGGGAGAATGAGGGAGGGGACGGGAAGAGGGGAAAGGGATAAGTCTGCGCTATAGTAATCTACTCCATAGAGCCAGTAAAAGGGGTGGAGGTGCCTATGCATATCATATTTTGGCATTCTAGTTCATGGAATTACAAGGAGGACACCAAGTAACCAAAGAAGACAAAGAGGCTCGGGGGAGAGAGGAAGGGAGAGGGAGAGGGAGAGGAAGAGGTGATGGGAGGATGAGGGAGGGGAAGGGAGAGGGTAAGAGAGGAGAAGTAGGTGGAGGGTGAGGGGAAGAGGAAAGGGGAGAGGGAAATTTTAGAGGGTACACTGATATTCAACATAGGTGGAAATTTCATTGAGACAAGTATGAATAAATTAGACAAGAAGATGAGTGAATGGAGTGAAAATGTGCACAAATATAGAACATGGATGAGTGCATCTCCATCCCCCTTCCCTCCCCCCCCCCTCTTTCCCCGCACAAATTTGAAGGTAATACTAATGATGAATGAGGATAATTCTAGAGAAGTTTATTGATTCTTGGATTGTCATTTGCCTTAAAAAGAAAACTGCCCATGTTTGTTGTAGTGCATGTTTTATAAATGGACAATTTAGGGCTCAAGAAATTGTTAACTCAAATGATATATCAATTGTGCTAAAATTCATCGTTTGTATCTATAGGCTTGAACATTTTCATTCAAAATTTTTACAGTTCATAAAAGTGCATTTACTTAGACAAATGTATTCATGGAGGGAACTAAATCTCTTGAACCAAAGATTCTTGATAAAAAATCTAGTCTTTATTTTTTACAAATGTGTTTGCCAATCATACAAAATTTTCCTTTTCATGGGGAAAAAGTGGGCAACTTTGAAGTCTTGCCCACCTAATTGTTTGAAAGAAAAATGCAGATTCTTCATTGCATATCACATTTGGTAGTGCCAATTTTGATCTCCAAAAGACACATTAAATGATCTCAAAGAAATTCAACATTCCACAGTCAACCTCAACATGAAGATGATGATTGTGCTCTGGCCAATGTCAAACTTATGATTGAACTTCTTGATATTTTAAACTCAACTTTCTCAACAACAAAAAAGAAAGTTAACAAAAAAACAAGAAACAAGAATCAACATTGTAAAATTACATGTATTTCATGAGGTCTCCAACATCTTGAAATGTTACATATTTGTAAATATCCTTTGAAACATGACCCAAAAATGGTGGGTCATCATGATACTAGGTGGCTCTCGTTTGCTAGTTGTGCACCCTATGGTTTTTCTTATGAAGGACACCAAAAGACATCCTTAATATTAAAAGCATATGACAATGCTTATTGAAACACATTGCCAATGCTACCTACCTTGATACAATCCACTGAAGATCTGACTATCACCAGCTAGAGATGCTTCCCATTCTGTTGACTCCAATTCAACTTGTGATAAGTTATAAACTACCTCTTTCATATCAACATGCGTATTTACATCTTCCTTTGTACACTCTTTTGCAAGCAAGCATACCTATGACATCATAAGAAAAAAAATGAGGGTTATGTTTGTAACAAACGTATATAGCTTATACAAATTCCTTTAATGAAATAATGAAAAGTGATATTAGAGCTCTTACTCTATGGAAAAGGTGATGTGGGTAAATATCTAAAAGATTTGGATCTGCCCATGTGTGTAATGTTTTAATGCTTGTAGGGGTTGGATGCTCTTCCACTGCTGCCAAAATCTATTCCATAAAGGCATCCAATCAAAATAGAAGCTCCACATTTAGATTTAACATCTCTCATAAATATTCTCTTGAATTTTCCTTTGATGTAAATGCATCCTACAATATGTGCTCTTTTCTTTACCTCATCTCCTATCCTCTTACTTTACTATGTATATAAAATGTTGTAAGATGCTAAAACTCCTGACTACTTCAAAAAGCTATTATTTCTTTAAAATTTCTTGTAAAAATACAATTTCATATCTTTCTCTTTTAACTCCTTTTTCAAGGAAATATGGAACAAATAGAGTCTATTAAAAAGAAGGGTCTATTACGAGTGATAATAGTAACAAATCACTCCCATAAAACACAATACATCAAGAAAAATCATGGTCATACCTCTTTTAATACATTTTTTTGTTTTGATCCCATGTTGTCTCTACCTGTCATTAGCTCAAAAAGGACTACTCCAAAGGAAAACATGTCTTCCTTTTTTCTATGCCTTATCTCACTAGACCTGCATATTTCAAAAAAAAATAACCATCCTCTCTCTCTCTCTCTCTCTCTCTCTCTCTCTCTCTCTCGTGCATGAGCACGTGCGTGCACACACACACACACAAGCATGCACGCATCCATGAATGCACACACATGTGCATATGTACATGCACGTGTGCACGTGTGTGTTTGTGGGGGGGTGCGAGTGGCAATGCCATGTGCATAGGCAAGCACATGCGTGTGGGTGGGTGGTGGGAGAAAGGGCTACATGTACTTTTATAGACATATGAATGGGCACTTCATGTACAGGATCTTGTATCAATGAGAGAGAGATGGACATTTAGCTAGACACTCACTCAAGTTGCATGAGAGTATTTGCTTCCAAGTGAGATTCAGAGGGCACATCTGCTCCTTTTGCCATGTTTATAATCTTTGCAAGGCCGAAATTTCCAACCTGATTATTAAAGTGAGAAACAAATTAATATGGAACTCTATTTGTTGTAGTGAAGGAAAATAACATCTGAGGGAAGGGGAGAAGGGGGCAGGGGTATAATGCTTCAATGTACAAAAGTAGCATCTAGTCATTTCCAAGAAAAGAGAGTATTTGAGGCATACATTAATACCTTAGCCTTGAAATTTCCATCCAAAAAAATGCTGCTTGTATTCACATCACAATGAATGTGGTGCAACTTGATGTGCTCATGGATATAGTCAAGACCCCTGGCAATATCTAATGAAATTTGCACTCGAGCTATCCAAGTTAATGGTGTCAAATCTGCAAGTAGGATATTTCAATATATAAGACTACTTTTAGTAATGTAAGAAATAAAAAATGTATATTAATTAAGACCTCGTATATATAAATGGTGTTTATGTCAATGTCTACCCCAAAAAAGTGCATATTATAATATTAAGCTAAAATATAAACCAAATATTTATTTGTACACTAGTATGGGATGGAAAAAAACTAAGTTTATCGATACTACTCAAGCTTATATTGTTATTTTGTGTGCCACTAAGCGTACTTCTAATATTTCAACAAAACATTTTACCTTATGCATCTATAGTTTGGGAGTCTTAAATTATAAGAAGTACAAATCACGAAATAGAGGGAAAGTGTGTATTAAAACATATATCAACACATAATGCAATTTAACATTACTATAGGAACACAAATTTTCATGGATCCACTTGTGACTTTGCTCGTGAAATGCAATGCAAAAATTGTAGCTTTGGTTTGTCTTATACCTTTTACTTTGTCCATTTAAAAAGATGTAGAAAACATTATCATCAGAATAAAGGGCAACATGAAATGAATGTCTTTTCCCTTTGAAGGCTCGTTTTCTCCTTTGAAAGAGACAAAGTTTGTTTATCTCACATAAATATAAGGATGTAAAACAAAATGTTGAACTAGAGCTTACCTTTTTGAATATATTTATGCAAGTGATCCACAAGGGCTCCATTTTTTGCAAGTTCATAGACTAGACATAACTCATTTTCCTTTGAGGAGTACCCAATAAGTTCCACCTACAAACAAGAGTTGACAAAATGACCAAGATCAAGGTATAAATGTGAGTTCTATAGGTTCAAGATTAATAGAGAGAAGAATGTGGCTCCTAATCTAAAACAATTTGTAGGATGAAATTCTTGAAAATATTATTTAAAACTAAAACCTTTTTCACCTCCTATAATAATACAAGAACACAAAAGGCTTCATTCTAGAATGACAAAGGGAAATATGCATACCAAACTTGTGTGGTGAAGCTTGCAAAGACTTCTAATCTCCACAATAATCTCTGGGCTCATTTCTACTTCAACCCTTCTGATGGCTACTTCCTTTTATCAAGAAAAAAATGCTTTAAGATGTTTCTCTCTCTCTCTCTCTCTCTCTCTCTCTCTCTCTCTCTCTCTCTCTCTCTCTCTCTCTCTCTCTCTCTCACACACACACACACACACACACACGCACAGATACATGCACATACATGCCCATACATGCCCACGCATATGGACATGCACAAGCATACGTGTGTTTTAAATCCATGTAATCTAAGAAAGAATTAGTAGAGTACCCTAAAGAAGAATATAAAATGATAAGAAAATATGCAAATATGCAACGTCAACATAACTTAATCACAGAATGAAGACTTGTGGATGTGTTGAAGATGTGCTTGCTTTCCCGATTTGCTTCCTAATAACTATGCTTTTTAAAATAAAAGTATGAAGCAAAACATAGTTTTTATAAAGCAACATCAGCAAAATGTAATCACACATAGTTTTTTATAGAAGTTTAAAGTGAAACATACTTTTTATAGAGCAACGTATCTTAATCAACATAGTTTTTGAAAAGAGTATAAAGTGAAACATAGTTTTTATACATGATACAAAGATTTCACATTTAGTTTACACCCATTGTCCACATTCGTTCCATTTATTTAACATTAATTAAATCCTTATGAAAATAAATATTAAGGTTACACATCTAAATATAATATAGCATGTTGGGGAGCTCACAACTAGAATAATACAAGCACATGCATTCATGAGGTAGTAATAAAATCCCTAACATGCACGGATCTAGTACCCCTTTCTCCTTATATTTTCTTACTAATTGAAATAATAATCCTATTACAAATGTAGGTTTCCATGAGCTTTCTATGTTAAAATATCCCTTCTTAGGAGCCTCTATGGTGCCCTCTCAAGTGAGAGGTTTGGATGAAATATTGGGAAAAAATTTATTGTTTATAGCAATTCTCTCTTAAGTAAAGATGTTTGGATGAAATATTGGGAAAATATTTGTTGTTTATAGCAATTCTCTCTTAAGTAGAACATGAAAGGTCATGGGGATTCAAGTGCAACAATACTTTACAACATCCTGAGATATTTTCATATATTGTTGTGATTCCAAATTAATGATGCAATAAAGAAAAGCATAAGGTAAATGCAAAGAATGACAAACAATGCATAAAAAAGAGTGGTGCCTTGCTTCTAGCCAATGTTAATATATTAGTTTGACTTATATGATATTTTTTCCTCAAAATCTTGCACCTTACTCCATGAGGTAGATGTAGAAGAGATTGCATTTTTTACACTTTAAAAAGGGTTTGAAGAAACCTAAAAGGGGTTGGAATTCGTATATTTAGTGGTGTTTTTTGTAAACTCACCAGGGCCTATACTACAGGGTGAGGAAGAATGCCCCTAGCAAGTCAAGGGCTGAGATATGAGCTGCATTGAAGGTCAAAGGTTACATCCTATCTAAGCAATCATGCATGGAGTAGATGAAAGGGTTACCTTGTCTCGCAATACTCCGTGATAAACGGTACCGTAGACACCTTCTCCTAGTACCCTTGAGGTGAAGTTGGCTGTGGCAAATGCAACCTCGTCAACACTAAAAGCAACGGGTCTCTCGAAGTAGAGCACATCGCTCATCATATCTGCCACATGTTTAATAAACGCTTAGCTCAGTTCCACACAACACCCCGTATGTGCCTCCACAAATTTCAAATACATTGATGAACCATAATGGCCTACCTCTTGGTAGAGAAACACGGCGCTTGGCATTTTCGTTGGAGCTTCGGCGTGCAGGTGACTTTTCCTGGAAGATTTGCGAGCAACTTTTGCAACCCAAGAGTCTCGTGGTTGAGAACATTTGCTTTCCTTCCCATGGACTCTCCGCGCCTCTCTCTTTGCTGTAAAATTTTCCCGATCGTTGCTTCTTGACGTAAAACAAGGCCAACCCTCCTATTACTATAAGCGTTCCCGAAAAAATTATTGCCGTGATTATTGGGGTAGGCAGCTTTGAACTTCCTCTACTATCTGAGCGGACATACAAAAGTTTCAAATTAGAACTTTTAACGGCGGAGTTAAAGGCTCGGGGTTTATTCTTGGACCTCAATACGTGATGAAATTCGTAAATACTCTCGGCTGCATATACAAACGGTTACTTACGGGATCCAGTGGGTACAGGGGCATTCCAAGGCATTTCTGCATCGTCTGCACCAAATGCACACGGTTGTTAGATCCTCATCATCTCTGAGCCCCAGTTACGTCTTCCAGGAGAAAGCGGCACATTCGTGAAAGAGAGATCAGGCTTTTGGAGCAAAAGGGAGGCTCAGGGAGCAGGTTTAGACGCCTGCTACGGAGAAATATCAGGAAGCAGAGTAGATAACGTGGACAGATGGGCCGGTGCGGGGGCGTTTTCCCGTTTTCTAGAAGAGTTATATCGGCCTTAACATGCTTGCAAATTCGCTAAAGCTGTGACGCGCAGGAAAGCGGCTCCTTATCTGTGGCCCGACTCCAAGCCAGATCTCGTTCTGATCTATTTGCAATCCTGTTCTAGCGGCTTTTCCTCTGTTTGAGGAGAAGTTAGAACAGAAAGAGTTTGCATCTTTCATCATATCCTGGTGACTATATATCGACAAAATAGCATGTTCCGAACAGGCTCCTAATAGAATTGCGACTAAACCCGGTTCCGTGTCAAAAAATGAATGGCGAACGTGCCGGTCAAATTCAAGGTCTTCAGAGTAAGTGCAAGAAGCACAGAAGCAAAGGCCCGCAAATATAAAGGGATTAAGTCCTAACAGACATAGCCCTTTCGTTCCTTGTAAGCTTGCTTACCTATCGTTTTATTCATGGGGATGTACAGGATCATGACTGGATCAATGTTGTTGGGGTCCGTAAGGTTCGGGTTCGCATACTCCGCGGCGTCAAGGCTACTTCCAAATCTCTGTACCAGAGATGTTAGAGTGTCACCGACAGCGACATGGTAAGTGAGGAGGTACTTCGAATTTGCCAGTTCTGTACTGTCATCAAGGCACCCACATAGAAGAGAGATCTCTGCCGTGGTCCTATTGTAAGCCCACGCGAGCCCGTCATACCTTTCGATGATTTTATCCGAAGCGCTGTCATTGCCTCTGAGTACTTTCAACTTAGAGGAATAGAACCCCTGATTGGAATCACATGAGCAGTTGACCTTCACGTACAAGCCTTGCAGGGCCAGCGGAGCATCGCTCGTAACATTCTTGCCTGTGTAGTTTTGGAGCGTAAGATCGCTATCTTGCACGCTGAAGATATCAGAAGCCTCTTGTCGAGTCTGGTTGCTAGAGTTGAGTGGATAAAACAGATAGGCTGGGCAGGAAAACAGTTGATTTGTGCAGCCACGAGGGTCGTTCTGCAAAGAAGAGACTGTAGAAACCACAAGGGTCGCCAGCAAAAGCACAGGAGTGATACAAAATAGGCGAGCCGGGATACGAAGTGATCTTGATGTTGCGTATGACATTGCGAACTAGCGGGTGGAGCTTCTCCAGGAACGGGAATCAAACATGGAAACGACGGGAAGTATACATGGGTTGTGGAAGCTCCTTCAAGGCAGGAGTGTGTCCACCAAATTTGCAGGATTCCCGCCACCCAGCTGTTGCAAAAATCAAACCTTCAAACGAAGTGCAAACAGGTACGTCGCTGACGTCTGGAGAAGGTAAAGTGGAGCTTCAAGGTTGGTCTGGCTAATTCCATGCAGGGTGCAAGCAGAAGCACGAGGAATCTACAGTGGAAGAAGCAAAGTCGCCTGTTTGGGCGGCAATGAAGTCGAGAGCAAAGGCGGAAGGGAAGCCTACCGGATGATGATCCAAGCGAGGAAGGCAAAAATGAGCTGGAGTCGAGAGAGAAAACGCAGGGGGCTGAGAAAACAAGGGGTGACGTGGATATGGGACTGTGTTAGCCGGCCAACTCCATCTCAGCGTCGTTTTTCAAGCGAATCCTTGGGCTGACGGGTCTCCCCCACCCACGTGTTGCTCCCTCATGGACCGTCGTCACGGTCTCTAGGCTCATTCTACACGTCAGCACACTCCAAACAATACGAATCAATGAACTTTGTGAACTACTAGTGCACCTTCATGTTGACGTAACTGTATTTCTTGTCCGAGGTACATTGCCCTTTCCTCTCTCTTAAGGCTTCTACTACTACTACTACTAGATCAAGCATTATAGATACTAAAGCATTGGGATCAACTTCGTTGGTCCTATTATGCCATCCATGCCACATGGCCACTCAAAACTACAAGTGTCTATTTCTTATATAATCTTTTGTTCTACAAAGAATGGGTGCCACCAATCCATGCTGGATGTGGAACATACTTGGCCACACTAGTGATAGTCTCTCAACGCAAGCCTCTTTCCCTAGATCCTTCGTGTGCTCTAGAGGCAGAAGCAAGAGATTTCAATGGTACTTTCTTTGATTGAGAAAAACCCTTTCTACGTATGAACTTAAAGAAGGGGAGGCCATCAATACTAAGCCATGTAGGATCAAATGAATATCATTAACTTATTCCATTTGCACCCTTTCTTACTCTAAACTGATCAGTGATGCTAGAAGCTTTTATCATTCAACTTTGCGATGCAATGATCATTATGTCTATCAATGCTCTAAGTCAATTCTCTCATGGAGTTATGAAATACTTGGTTTTTGAACAGAGCTAGACCTCAAAATTTATTGAAGGCATTCACCATCCTGTGTCTCCTTTCATCATAATCTGATAGAGAATCTGCTAAATGTTTTCTCAATGCAACCCTATGTGTGACTGACCTAAATTTTAAATGCTTGCTCACTTGTGTTTAGGGGTTTTTACGTAGTGACTGCCCTGAGCTTTCTTCTTCATAGATTCCATCTTTTGTTGCTCAATAAATGTTATTTTGCTATTTTAGATTTTGCTTAAGAGATTTTGTTTTCTCCATCTAGTGATTACAAGAATTTCCTCTTACTTTTTATTCATCTCATTAATGCTAGCATTACCTAGTTTGTTTTCTCAAGGTTTACATATTTCCTTTCTTGCATCTTAAGGTAGCATGCTCTCTTTCTTTCATCCCTCATGATTGATGCTAGTGTTTTGTTCTTTATTGATTTTTTTATTAAATAATTCTCTTAAACTTGATAGATTAACATAGAGATCAGCAATGATTACAAGAATTTCTTCTTACTTTTTATTCATCCCATTAATGCTAGCATTACCTAGTTTGTTTTCTCAAGGTTTATATATTTCCTTTCTTGCATCTTAAGGTAGCATGCTCTCTTTATTTCATCCCTCATGATTGATGCTAGTGTTTTGTTCTTTATTGATTTTTTAATTAAATAATTCTCTTAAACTTGATAGGTTGACGTAGAGATTAGCCATAGCGATGTTATTTTATGCGAAACCTTCTATGAAAATACATATTTTTTTAAACTTAAGACCTTATAAGGGTCTTCTTTTAAGATCTTTTTAAGGCTTCTTCATGGTACATTTTTCATGATTTTATATAGTTTTAACTGCTTATGCAATGAATTCTCTTAAGAAACATCGTTATTAAATGAAAATTCGAGTCCCAAGCTTTTTGTTATTGCAAGCTATGGCACCTCCAAAATCTATGTCTAGGAAAGGTTGACATCTTCTTGAAGGATGTATTCTTGTCCCATCAACAACAAATAGACATGAAAAAACATCTATAAGCGGTTCTAGTGCAAGTCTCCTTTGGAATGGATAGGTGGTACCACTTTCCTCCTTGTTTTGAAGTCTTTGACATGGTGGTTTTTGGAGTGTAAAAGACACATTTTCCAACATGGCTAGAAGAAGTTTAAAATTTCCAACATGGGGGGAAGATGTTTAGAATTTCAAAAAAGATATGATGAGAAGGATCCTTGATGTTCCACTTCAGTCTCGCACTTCAGAAAAGGATTTGATGACAATAGTGTGGAGCATCCTAGACTGCCACTTCAGTCTCTCACTCCAATGCAAACACACTGTGACAACTACTCTCTCTCTCTCTCTCTCTCTCTCTCTCTCTCTCTCTCTCTCTCTCTCTTCTCTCTCTCTCTCTCTCTCTCTCTCTCTCTCTCTCTCTCTCTCTCTCTCTCTCTCTCTTAGCAACAGTCTACAGTTATTCTGAGACCCAAAATGCATGGGTGGCTTCTTGAATCTCTCTCTCTCTTTCTCTCTCTCTCTCTCTCTCTCTCTCTCTCTCTCTCTCTCTCTCTCTCTCTCTCTCTCTCTCTTCACGTACTCATTTGTCTAACCATGCCTTCCTCATTTGTGCATAATGAAAACTCCTCCAAGAAAGTGTGCCAAGAAGAATGTGCGCCCTGATGATGCCAGAACAGGAGTGTCGTCGTCAAAATCTTTTTTACATGGTAAGGTGTTTCTATCAATATTAGGTTAAATGCCTTATTCCTTCATTTTTTATGCATGATTCTAATTGAGGCAAGCAGTCCACAATTAATTATGACTCTTAGTTATGTTTTATGGTTTTCTAGGAAGTGGGATGGTTCGCCCTGAGTTCTTGGATGAGTGCCGGCTACTTTTTCAGAGAGTATACCAAGGGATTCCACCCATCAATGAGCTCACCACCAAGTTTGCAAAGTGCTTCGCATTCGAAATATGCAACGCAGCCAAAGATGATCGAGAAGGGCACCAAATTGCCTGGGCAGTTTTTGGGGAAAATGTCTTGAAGACGGTTATGGCCCAAGAGGGTAGCCTCAATAGGAAGCTGGACAATTGGAGGAAGGCTAATGGGCCAATAAAAGCTTACTCTAGTGCAAGGACATCAATATCCCCATAGGAGACTGCAGAATGCAAGCCTGCGAATGTGAAAGAGAAGGAGCCTTTAGTCAAACACGTAGAGCTAGCATAGGCAACACTTGCGAGTGTGAAACTCATTTTGCTCTCTTTTTAGCTCGTATAGCAATCTTTTTCATGTGGCCCTTCTTGCCACAATGGTAACACTCAATGTTTTGTGACCTGGATATGCTATGAGAGTTCCCTCTTTCTTAATACTTCCCCCTTAACTGTGATTTATCCCTTTGCACATTTAAGGTTGCATCTTGCTTGTTGCTTCCATAGACTTCTATCTAATCTCCTCGGCCAACAAGCTACCCACCTAATAAAATGGCTTTCCAATTAACTAGCTCTCCACATTAAAACTGAATGAACTTCCACACATTTCTAGCATGTAGGCAAATAACAAACAAGTGAAAAATATATTTAAGAATACCAAGGCATCTTTTACATCCCCCTTCCCTTTTTGATGGTCCACATAGCTTTATATAGAATGAGCTAGGCTAGCCAAGACATCTTTTCAGGGACATGCTTGAGCTTCCCAACCCTTTCATACCACTTTTCCATGTTGCTAATGACCATCTGACATTTAGAGTTCTAAAAAGATCATCCATGTTAGAGGCAGGTGTGGGTAGAGGGAGTAGAGAAGAGATTCCTATCCAACTAAACTCTAGATACCACCTTTCCAACTGATATCCCCCTGCCAAAGCTCCAGCCTGATTAGAATCAGTGCCTGACTTTGATTGGTTAAAGCAAACTCCCTTTTAATTTCATGCCAAGTCTTCCACCTTAAATGTTCCTTGCTCCATATTTCCCCCCAATTTTGCATCCCCTTTTTGAAAAAAATACTAGCTAGAGAAAATCGTTCCTCTATGAGTTAAGCATTTCTGAAGATGGCTAACAGCCATATAGAGTCACTAGCCATGAAGGCTCCTTTCCTATAAATTACAAAAGCCTTTATCTCCTCAAAGGCCTTCCAAATAGATTGCCAAAGGGAGCTACCCTTAGATTTACAAGGTTCAAGATAATAAATAGTAGAGAGAATGGGATAATTTTTCCATTTAGGGGCTCTAATTGGCCTGACTTGCTTCATATTATTCAGCAAAAGTGCCCAATCACACTCTGGGTTTAAGATAGCTTTAATAACCCAAGTTGCAAAGAGTTTTCTAGTTACAGTAGCTATATTAGTGACTCCTAAATCTCCTTCTTTCTTAGGCTTAGTTTAATAAGACCACCTTACATTAGAAAATTTGGAGTTACCTCCCAAATAAAGGACCTACAGAGCCTAATGAATCTGTCCAGACTAGATTTGGATGGAGCCCAACAAGATAGATAAAAGATGTAAATAGGATATATACAATGATTTAGCACCAATCTCCTACCTGCAATATTTTTTTGAAATCCTCTCCACTTGTTAATCTTCTTCTGAAACCTCTCGATGAACCCGTCCCACCTTTGCTTCATAGAGATTTCAAATCCCATGGGTATTCCTAGCATTCTAAAGACACTTCCCTTGTTAATCCTGTGACACCCTAGTTCTTTCAAATAATCATGCTCCTTTCCACTGAGAGTATCATATCCTATTTTTGTGTGATTAATTCTTGATCCAAATGCTTTGTAAAAAATACCCAAACGATGCATAATGCATCTCATGTCATGCTCTGTGTTTTTAGGGAGTAAGAGTTGTGTCATCAACAAACTGTTGACACACTAACTGCTTGCCAAACATTAATTCTATACCTCTGAGATTACCAACCAAGAGAATCAAAAACAATTGCAAAAAGCAACAGAGAAACAGGGCTACCTTGCCTAATTGATATCTTTAAAGGAAAAGGAGGGCTCATATCCCCATTTACACAAATCTTAGCACATGAATTGGTGAGCAACAATTTTACATATGAGACAAATAAGGGCCCTAAACCCATATTCTGCAAGGATTGATGAGAAATTCCCACTCTAATCTATCATATGCTCTATCAAAGTCTACCTTGAGAAATCATATATATTTTTTCTTTTCTTTGGCATACTCACACCCTCCCATATATTTATGATTGACTCAAGAAGATGACAACCCTTTATAAACGCTTTCTATTCCTTCAAAATCCAATCCTTCATTACTTTGTATCTTGAGAGCTAGAGCCTTAGCAAAAAATTTATAGCTACAATTAAGCATTGTAAGAGGTCTCCAATTTCTAAGTTCATCTTTAAAGCCCTCCTTGGGGATGAGCTTAATAGTTCCTCCATTAATATAGTAAAGCTCCATTGGTTAAGCTTCCTTGCCAAAGTAAAAGCAAGTAAGGGCCTACAATGCCCCAAAAAGCTTTGTAAAATTCAATAGGTAAATCGTCCTTCCCTTGAGTTTTACCATCTACCATAATTGAAATAGACTCATTCAGCTCTTAATAAAGGATTTTCAAGATAAACAACATCAATTGTCTCAACAACTTTATCTCTTACTACTTGCAAAGATCTCTAGCTCTCTGAACTTTCACATATAGAATCAGCAAGGAGGAGAGGAGTGTCTAAAAATGACTATGAATCAAACTAATATCTTCCTTCTATGGAGGAGACCAAAGTATATTAGCCTTCTTTAGTAGAGGGATGTCCTTATTAATCCTCTTTGTCGTGATAAGCTTGAAAGTTTCCTTGGTCAGTCTGTCAATCTTACCTACCCACCAATCTCTATAGTAAATCTTGGTATCATCTAACCTTATTTTCTCACTTTTTGAGCTCCTTTTTAGTGGTTAGCAGATCATTTTGTGCATCCATATCTCCTATTCTGGTTTGTTCCTCTAGTATGAATATTGCCCATCCTCTGAGCTCTTGTTTTAGCTCTACTCTTCCTAGCTGCCTTGAGAAGATTTTGAGTATCCTATACTGCTATGGATTTGCAATCAACAAAAGCAACATCCCATACTGTCTTTACCATGCATTGAACAGTCTTCTATGCAAATAATCTTGGGTCATCTTTAAACCAGGAAGACCCTCTTTGTCAAGATCTAAATTCAAAGCAAAGGAGGACTGGCTTGTAGTAAAAGAGGAAAAGGTTTGAGTTTTCATAGAAGTTAGACTCCTCAATAGTCCTTGATATAGATAAAACATGTCTAGCCTAGCTTCTCTCCTAAACTCACCAGTCTGACTATTGCACCAAGTGAAATCTCCATTTGGACAAGTATCCACCATCTGCCAATGATCTTGAGTTCCTCCCAAGCCTCTAGCTCAAAGCCTCTTATCATAGTGTCCTTTTTCAACCATTTTCCCCTCTTCCTTTCAACCGTGTTAAAATCCCCCATGGCAAAATAATCACCTTTTTGCCATATCAAAGATTCCCACATTGTCTTTCTATCTACTACTGCATTTGGGCATAAATATATATCATTGCAAATTCATTCCCTTTAATTAGGCATTTAAGTAACACTCATCTGTTTTGATCACCTATCACTACTTGACTAATTCCACAAGCCTAGACCTCTTGCAATGCTAGAAAAGTGGGGGAGAGAGTTAACTCTTAGCCATCGAGCTATCTCCTCTCCTCTACCACTTGACTCTCTAACATTGAGAGTCAAGAAGGAGACTATTTTACTTGGAATTCATTTTCTACCCCTTTTTGGCCTTATAATTGGGGCTATTCACCCGTGTAGTAGCTTCCTTATATTGTCTCCTCTTATGTTAAACCATAGTAAATCGTTTGCCTTGACTAGTGTCCTGTTGACTTCCTGGAGTACCTTTAACTTGATCTTCTTTTGAATCTTCCTCATCACTAATTTCTTCCCCTTCCATGGCAACCTCTCTAGTAACATCCTCTTCAAACTCTTTGGACCAGCCAAATTCTATCATCATGTGATTTTTAGGATCCTAGCTATTGTTGGCTTCATTATCAACCCCCTTATCTCTAAGAGGTTCAAATGGGTTTTTGGTTGAGGAAGGAGATATAACAATTTCCTTACCTTTTTCCATGTTACCCTTGGAGGCTTGAACCTCCTACTTGGTAGTGTCATGCATTGTAGGAGCCTTAGGAACCCATTTTTCTATAGAGTAGTAGCCTACTTTTGGTAGACGGAGCAGCTCTTGGGGATTTTCTCTTTTAGAGGAAAATTTTTTACCACTAGATAGAAAGGCCACAAAGGAAACAAGAATTAGGCAAGTTTTTATACACCAATGTGGCTGTTCCTTGAAGGTGCTTCCATTTCTATTCAAAATTACTAGAGTCTTTGGCAACGTGGCTATTCCCTGAAGGTGCTTCCATTTCTATTCAAAATTACTAGAGTCTTGGGAAATTCCTCTACAATATCTAGCTTGATGAAAACCTGGGGATTATCTTTGGGATTGATGAAATTCTCCTATTCTAACCCAATAACTTCTCCTAATCCACATCATGAAAAAGGCAATTGATTACATAAGTACAATGGGAGATTAGGAAGCTCTACCCATACAAGAATTCTAGTGGACATGGGGGCATCAAGAGAGAAATCCTTGGTCCACCATTTCAAAATATAAAGGCTAGTTCCTAATAGTTCAAAGACCATATTGGAGGGCTTTGGCTACCTTCTCAAACAAGAAAACAAAGAAACCTTTCTTCAAAAATATTACATTCAATACATGCATACCTTTTGAGACCATGGATCACATTCTCACACTTAGATATATCATCAAGGAGATGAGGGTACGATAGTAGAGGGTTTACTATTGCTTTATGGATTTCCACAAAGCATTTGATAGGGTTCCGAGAGCCTGCCTCATCCGGCACCTATAGGATTTGGGTTATGACCAGGAGATTATTTAGGCTATCATGGCTCTTTACAAGAGAGTCTCAGGTAGAGTCCCGATAGGGTCTAGGTGGATAGATGAGATCATGAGCACTATTGGGGTCAAACAAGGGTATCCTTTATCATCTACCTTGTTTGGCCTCTACATAGATGAGCTCGAGATAGTGATGCAGACACAGGGGGGGATGGATGTTCTCTTGCTCTAATGTATTGATGCGGATATGGTTATATGGAGATGCTGTGGCTCTTTTGTCTTCCTTAGCAGAGGGGCTCTAGAGACACCTTGATGCATTACAGTCTTTTTGTGAGTCTCATGATTTGAAGGTCAACCTGGGTAAAACCAAGGTTATCATCTTTAACACATCTCGTGCCGTCATGCACTAGGAGTAGTTCAAATGTGATGCATCACCTTTCGAGATAGTTTCATCATACACGTATCTTGGGGTTGTTTTCTCAAGACCCATCTTCACTATGAGACCCACGATGCATGCCCGTTTGGGCATTGAATATGATTCATTGGCCAAACCAGAGAGGTAGTGCTTCCAATCACACTTTCAGGATCCATAGACTAAGGGGCTACTTTTTGACTCCTTGGTCCACCTAGCAGGGATGTATGGTAGCCCCTGTTGAGGGCTAGACTTATTGGATATATAGTGGGCCCATGTGGAGTAGCTATAGGTTCTCATGCTATCATAAATTATCTGCGATAAGCCATCCATTTCGAAGTATGGGGATTACACTTTTGGGCACAACAGGCTACCATGGTTAGCATTGTCCTCCTCTATGGCTCTCTCAATAGGAGGGGACCAGAGATGCTGGTATGCATGCACAAAGAGATGGTTTGGGTGACTAGGTCTCCACATGGATAAACTGAGAGTGCTCTCAACGGAAGCAAGAAGGGAAGAGGGAGAGAGAGAAACAGAGAGCCACACAAGTTTTGGTGGGTGCAGAACCACCCTAATCTTCTTTTTCATTCATTTATATATGTGTTTGAGTATTGTACATAACCGGGGTAAAGGCACAGTGACCTTTAACCCCCACAACCTCCCACTTAAAGGACAATGTGCCTTTAAGGGAGAACAACCAGTGAGCATACTATCCAATGCCCATCAATACACGACAATATTCAAACTGCTGACTAGGTAGACTCTTCGTCAGCATATCTGCAGGGTTATCATCTGTATGAACCTTGACAAGCTCTATGCACTTGTCCTCAAGTACCTCCCTGATGAAATGGTACCTGACCTCAATGTGTTTGGTCTTTGCATGAAAGACCGGATTCTGTGCTAGTTGAATAGCACTCATGGAATCACTATGCAATGTCGGTACACCTGTATGAATCCCCAAATCTCCCACTAGCCGATCAAGCCATATAGCCTCCTTGCAATCCTTTGTGGCTGCAACATACTCAGCCTCTGTGGTAGACAAAGCAATGCACTTCTGTGCACGAGACATCCACGACATTGCACCACCTGCAAAGATGAACACATAACCAGAAGTGGATCTCCTACTATCCACATGCCCTGCATAGTCTGAATCTGTGTACCCAAGTACACGCATGTCTCCTTTACCAAAGCAAATGCACATCTCCTTGGTACCCTTCATGTACCTCATGATGCTCTTAACTGCCTCCCAATGCCTCTTTCCTGGATTAGCCATATACCGGCTAACAACTCCCACTGCAAATGCAATGTCTGGTCTAGTAGCTATCATAGCATACATAAGACTCCCAACTACTGATGCATAAGGAACCTTGGCCATCATGGCCCTTTCCTCATCTGATTTGGGACTATCTGTATGACTCAGTTTCACATATGGAGGCAATGGAGTACTCACTGCCTTCCCCCCCTCCATATTGAAACAGTGCAATACTTTTGTAACATACTCCTTCTGTGAAAGCCAAAGGAATTTCCTACTCCGATCACGCGTGATGCGCATACCAAGAATATGACCTGCAAGTCCCAAATCCTTCATATCAAAGGCCTCATGCAACTTGGCCTTTAATGCATCTAGCTCATAAGTATTCTTGCTAGCCAATAGCATATCATCCACATATAGTGCTAGGATTATCAGGCTATTATCCTTAGCCCTTTTAGTGTAGAGGCAGTGATCAATAAATCACTCCTTCTAAATCCCTGGGACCAAATGAAAGCATCAGACTTCTAATACCATTCTTTAGGCACTTGCTTAAGACCATAGAGACTCTTCTTTAGCTTGCAAACTAAAAGCTCTTTGCCCTTTTCTTCAAAGCCTTCCGACTGCACCATGTAAATTTCCTCATGCAAATCCCCATGCAAGAAAGCTATCTTGACATCCATCAGCATAAGCTCCATATCCTCTGATAACACTAGTCCAAGCATGCATCTAAGTGTGGTCATTTTCACAACCGGAGAGAATATCTCATCAAAGTGCACACCCTTCTCTTGCTTGAACCCTTTAGCAACCAAACGGGCCTTGTACCTAGGCACATCATCACTTGTGACCTTCATTTTGTAGACCCATTTACATGGCAATGCTTTCTTTCCATGTGGCAAAGAAACCAATTCCCAAGTCTTATTCTTCATAAGTGAACTCATCTCTGATTGCATAGCATACTCCCACTTGTGTTGATCCTCGCGCATCATAGCCTCTCTATAATAGCAACAAGGCTCCCCGCAATCAGTAAGCATCACATAGTCTACCCCTGGAACAAACCTATCAGGCGGTCTAGACACTCTAGATGATCTTCTCAAGGGCATTTTAGCTTGTTGTCCCACGTACAGATTAGCCACATTTGGCTCATCATTTCCACCAATAGATGATCCATCATCTACCCTTGATTGTATACCTGTGGGAGTACTTGGTGGTACCATTTCTTGCACATTTAATGCATGGACAGCTTGCTGTCTATCAACATATGTAGGTGGATTCACATCCTGGAAAGTGATTCTCCTCATTTCCACATCCCTCATGGGTGCCTTATGGATCTTCTTCTCATTTAAGACTACATCATGGCTACGTATGATCTTCTTTGCTTCTGGATCCCAAAGACAATAGCCCATCTCTCTACTTTCGCCATAACTCAGAAAGATGCATTTCCTAGACTTAGGATCTAGCTTCTTTCGAAGCTCTTTTGGCACATGTGCATATGCCTCACACCCAAATATACGCAAATGAGAGTAAAAGGGCTTCTTGCCACTCCATGCCTCTTCAAGAATACCACCATCTCAACTCTTACTAGGTGATCTATTGATCACATGCACTGCAGTCTTCATTGCCTCAGCCCAAAAACCACCAGAAAGACTTGCATTGGAAAGCATGCATTGCAATCTTTCTTGAATGGTACGGTTCATCTTTTTTGCAACTAGATTTTGCTCTGGAGTACGAGGGAATGTGAGCTCCCTCTTAATCCCACGTGTATCACAGAAATGCTGAAAGTCATGAGAGAGATACTCTCCACCATTGTCAGTCCTTAGGCATTTAACTGTTCTACCTGACTGATTCTCAACCAAGGCCAGTCATTTCTGAAATACCTGGAACACATCACTCTTCCGAGCTATACCATAAGCCCACACTTTCCTAGTTGCATCATCAATGACTGTCACATAGTATTTAGCCCCGCCTAATGACCGTGTAGGCATGGGACCACATACATCTGAATGCACCAAATCAGGGTTTTCAAACTCTTTCTTTCCCCTTCTTTTATGGGCTGATTTAGTCTGCTTCCCATAGAGACAGTGCTCACAAAATTTAAAATCAGAGAAGCTCAAATGCGGTATAGAACCCAAACGGCATAAGAGTTTCATTCCATTCTGGCTCATGTGTCCCAACCTGCAATGCCACAAAGAAGTGCTTGGCTGCTTGGTTATTGCAACAACATGATCAAATACCCGTGATACATGTAAGGGATACAAAGTCCCACACTTGGCAAACTTGGCCAAAAGCATAGAGCCTTTCTGAATTTTTCAACTCTGAAAGCCAAAAGTGGTGTGAAAACCAGCATCATCTAGCTGACCCACTGAAATAAGACTCTTGGTCAACTTAGGCGCATGTCTCACATGTTTCAAAATAAATGTAGACCCATTTGCAAAAGAAAACTTTATGTCACCTACTCCCACTATGTCACATGCATAGTCATTTCCAAGATGCACACAACTTGTCTTTCCACTGTCATAAGTGGAAAACCATTCCCTACGGGGAGTAACATGGAATGAAGCACCAGAATCCAAAATCCAATCTTGGGAATATGCATCATCTGAAGTGGTAAGCAACTCTGCAGATAAACTAGACATGAAGAGAACGTTTGTCACTATCATGTGTGACTACATTGATCTCCTCGATCTTCACTTTTCCTTTGTCCTCCCTTGGACTCTCTTCCTTTTGATTTGCACCCCAATTTGCATTATTTTTCTTATCCTTTTGCTCTCTTTTCAGCTTGTAGCAATCCTTTTTCATATGGCCCTTCTTGCCACAGTGGTAACACTCAATGTTCCGTGCCCTGGATTTGCTACGAGACTTCCCTCTTTCTTGGGACTTCCCCCTGAATTGTGATCTACCCCTTTGCACATTTAAGGCTGCATCCTACTTGTTGCCATCCATAGACTTCCGTCTAATCTCCTCGGCCAACAAGCTACCCACAACATCATCAAATTTCAATACTTCACCAAGTGCAGAGTTACTGACAGCTGTACAAAAGGTATCCCATGAGGATGGCAATGAACATAAGAGAAATATTACCTTAGTCTCCGCATCAAAATTCATCTTCTGAGCCTAAAGCTGGCTGAAAATAATATTGAATTCATTCAAGTGAGAAGCAATGGAGACCCCTTCCTTCATTTGTAGCTCAAACAACCTCTTCATGAGGTAAACTTTATTAGAGGCAGCTTTCTTTTCATAAGTGGCACATAGTTTCTTCCACAAATCTTTCGTAGTCTACTCATTTACTACTGTGAAATAAACCGACTCTGCAAGATGAAGTCTAATAGTAGATTTTGCTAATGCATCCAACTCATTCCAATCATCCTCAGACATATTTGCAGGCTTAGCTTCACTCAATCCTTGCCAAGGGTTTAATCTGCTTCTTTTAAATAAGCACATCCCTTATTTGTTCTTTCCACAAAGAAAAGTTTGTCCCATCAAGCTTTTTAATGCTAAAAAACACTTTTTCAGACATGGAAGTGGATGCCATGATGCAAATGAAGCAAAAATCCCAAATGCTAGTGCCTACAAGAGAGAATCACACCAAAAACTAGGTGCACCCAAATGTGTATGCCACAATAGAGTGAAATATCACCAAAACTCATGTCTCAAAGCATCTGACTCATGTGCATATACTATGCATCCATATGAGCAAATCCGGCCCAAAAGAAAATGCCAACTGCAATGGCAATCCAAAATGCCAATAAGTGCCAAATGACTCAAGCATAAACAGCATCCACTGGCATATGCATTAATAATATCTCATCCAAGAGAGCATAGCACTATCAGTGCATCACCTGCAATGTGTCAAAGCTGTCCCTCAGCATAAAATAGCATCCATGTGCAAAGCGTCCATAAAAATAGCATCCCTCAAGGCAATTTAGGCCTATCAGCGCATCCAATAAGGACCGCAATGCATCCAAATGGCCTATAAATCATCTACTGCAACCCAATGCACACCACGAATGAGCGCACACTGCTCAAACTGCAACCAGAGTGATCTACATAAGGTATGCTCAAGAAATCGTAGTCCCACGCTAATGACTGCTACTGAAAATAGAACCTGAGATGCCTCAAAACATGGGTGCCATTGCATAATCGGACTTTGCAAGAAAATCTGCAATATCTTTTTTCTACCAGAACTCCAAAATCCCAACCGATGAGTGAGAAATGGGAGTCAACACTTATCCACTGCCATGTGGCATAAATCTAAGGTTTCAAAACCTTAGAATGAAAAAAGCATAACAGAGAGACAAATTCGAATACACAGAGATCTATAACTCTGAAAATCCTCCATCGAATCACGTAAGAACTGATAGCTAGGGGTTTTTGGGCGTCCGAAACGCAATGGAACAGACGGTTTTAGAAATCGTGGTCTCAATCACTGGGTCCAACACACGGACTGAAAAACATTTTTGGAAATAGAGTTGTTTGTAAACTCCACCGGAGTGCGAATGATGAGCAACGTAGAAGTTTTAGGACCTCTTGAGCCCACTGGAACTGACAGATCTGCAAATGGTTACTCCAAACTTGAGTTCCAACACCCGGGAAGAAAAACGCAGAAACTGACACAATGAGTCAGAAATCCAATGAAATGATCCCAGATTCAAGAATGAAGGTGTTTCCAACCTCCTAAAGTGAAGTGGACACCAAAAGCAAGCAATAGTTGCCTCTACAAGTCAATATGGAGTCTCTATCATCGAACGGAAGAGGGAAAAGCTCAAAAAATGACTTTTTCTTTGAAAACACTTAACAGGCTCTCAAAACCACTTTGCAAAACCAAAGTGACTTTTCCAAAGGTTCCTCCAAGGTCTTTGTACACTCGGATGTAAGTAAAGTTACCCACAAAGATTTCCACAGAGCTTCTCCTTCCTCCCACAAAGATGTTGAGCTTCAAGCATTCATGCACGCTCAGCTAGATCACCCGGGCTCTGATACCAGTTGAGAGTGCTCTCAACGGAAGCAAGAACGAAGCAAGAACGGACGAGGGAGAGAGAGAAACAGAGAGCCACACAAGTTTTGGTGGGTGCAGAACCACCCTAATCTTCTTTTTCATTCATTTATATATGTGTTTGAGTATTGTACATAACTGGGATAAAGGCACAGTGACCTTTAACCCCCACATAAACTCCCTCCCTTCTAGTACAGTATGGACACTCCGTTTTCTCCCCTCCTATCACATGTGGTCAACTAGATCATCTGCGAGGATCTCTTATAGCTAGCTACACACATTTCAAACTTGGCTCGGACCGAACGAGCTTCTAGTAAAGCTCAGCTTCTACAGGGATCACTGCTTGCATATCACAGAGGAGGGGTTCATTGTCCCACCAAGATACACGCAGATCCACTTACCCCACTCACCTGAGGATCTCTATTGGGAAGTTTGTAGGTCTCTTCATATAGGCTTTGTATTGAGAGCGGCAGAGTTGAGGGCCTACCCAAGGAAAGGTGCATATGCACATTGTGTGACATACAGGAGGTTGAGATGGAGGAGTATTTCATCTTCATGTGTCTTGTTTACTATGAGACCCGAGGGTGTTTCTACTCCCTCTTCAGAGATAGCTCTAGGGTTTTGTCTTGGTTTCTCTCCTATCTAGGCTAGAGATGCTTAGCGGCTTTCATTCATGAGGTAGTCAAATACCACGAGAGGCTACTTTGATCATGGAGATAGGAGTAGACTTCTTCCTTGGCAGATCCCTCTTAGAGCTCCATCACAGAGTTCTTCCTAGCCAAATCACATGGACCCCCATGGGACGAGACCTCGACATGATCGTGACCTAGAGCCAACATCTCGATAGCTCAGATAGAGGGTTGACATGCAGATTACACTTGGAGATATCCCCTCCCTATGGTTACTGTAGCCCTTGTTAGGTGCACAGTTATGTTGAACAAGATACATCACAACCATGGGTGGTCAACATCACTCTATTGCCACGTTCATGCCTCCATTGCCTCTTCCACCGTGATGTCTTGATGATGTTGATGATGATGATGATGATCATGAGATCTGTAGTTTGACAATTGACATGACTCAGTACTACGATTTTGCATTTTTTGCATTCTGTATTGGTGTGGATGCTCGTTTTAGTACCTCCACCCTCATAGCTTGTTTGTACCAAGATTTTCATAGTCTCATCGTCCCATTGGTTTTTCAAAGGCTTTAATAAACTTTCTTTCTCTCTCTCTCTCTCTCTCTCTCTATCTATGTAAACAAATTTCAGAGCCTTGGTGAGTTGTTGCATGGTTGTTCCAAGCATATTTTTTGGGCAAGAGTGGGCAACATAGTAGCATGGAAGTGAAAGCATGATTTTCTATACAAAGAAATTATCAAAGCCTTTCAGCCCAATTGATTGATTTTTTCAATTTTGTTTGATGGAGATGCAAGGCTCTACAAGGTGTGTTGGAAAGATTTATAGCTATTTATGGAAAGCATGGCTTTGGAAGCCTATGCATAAAATGACACTTCAACTCTTGTTCCATGTAAGGTCATTGCAGTGGAAGGTCTCTACGAATCGCACCATTCGATACAATACAACTACTTATTTTTGAAAAAAATAGGATATATGGGATTACATGGATCTGCTAAGGAATTTTGGGATAGAGTTGATATATATATATATGGACAAAGAAGCTTAACTAGCTCATATTAAAAATTATGAATGCAAGGATGACTTTGCCTTTACATGAGGAAGTTGTGCTTGACTAGAGTCCTTTTAAGTATCCTTCTATTTGTTACCCTTCATATGATGGTTACTACCACAAACCAAAGAAAGGTTATGCATAGAAAAGGAAAAAGGGAGGGTTAGCAAGATATTTCAGTTACCTCAGGATAAAAGACTTGAAACATATATGAAAAACAAGGGTGCTATGTGCTTTATATATCTTAAAGAAAAGAGAAGTGGAATTAGAATGGAGGATTAGATGAAAAGAAAGAGGAAAACTAAAAGTAAAAGAAATGGAATTAGTAGGAAAAACACACACATACTCGGGGACCCTTGTAACATTTGGGTATGCCTATAATTGGTGGGATCCATTAACATTGAGGAGAGAAGGATTCCACTTTATCCATGGATTAAACTCTTTATGATCATGAGATAATGTTTTTCAATAAATGATCTACATTATCATGTACTTTTAAAATATTGATTCCTCTTGTATTTAACTTTAAGGCTGTAATACTTTGGGCCGCTATGGGCTCTTGATGCTTTTTAAATTGGGAAGGGGGATTGCCATAATCTTCCCCGTTCTAAGGTAACTCTTAATTTCTATCTAATGATACAAGAAGACTAGAGCTTTTTCCTTACTAGGTCACTAGAAGTAATAGGGGGAATCTTGTGCCTTAGAACCCCACATTAAATCTATGGTATAAGAAAGGAAAAAATGTTCATCTATCTTCCTTAGCTTATATCACGCATGACATAGAGGATCGACTAATCTACCACTCAATTGAAACCACTTCCTAGATTCATGAAGGGTTTGATACTAGACCACGAGATATGGCTTATATTCGCCCACAAAATATGGGATTGGCTAATATACCACTCAATTGGAAAATTGGTACCACCAATTCGTAGATTTGAGGGAGTGCACTTAAGAGAATGTGTCACTTAGATGGAGCACTAACAAATTGAAGACATGGGGAGGTACATCTTCCCATCCCCTTTGAGCTTTGATGACTTTCAAAAGTGCATGTAGCTCAAAGAAGCGCACACAGCTCTAGAGCTCAAGAAGATGCCATTTTTAAGGAGTTTTTAGCTTGTGTATAACTTGAGGAGACCGGACTCATTTTAACTTTGAGCTTTATGTCAGAGCAAGGTTAGGGAACAACTCAAGAATGCGAATAGTTAGTGGAGAGATAGACGGCTATCATGAGGTATTCTCTCCACCTTGGTACTCAATATGCTAGTGCTAATGAGTTTCTCTCTATGAACTTATGCTATGGGCCCTGCTCTGGTGGACTTGTGAGTCAGCACACTTCATTCCCCCACATATGTTTCTCGGAGCTTCACAACCTTGCTTGCTTAGAACCTTTTTGAAGTGCCATTTCTTGGTATAGAGTGGTATGCGAGGCATTTGAGGTATGATTGGTCCTTGATTGGTCTAAGGAAAATGTCTCCACCTCCTATCATGGATTTTTGGACACTATATTAATTATGGGATTGTAGATAGAGACTTCGGGATTATGGGCACTTGTGATAATACTTTGGGTTCAAATCATCCTAGCACGAGGATATTTGAAGGTAGAATTGGAATAGTGCAAGTATATCCGGTTGTCCAACACAAGCTAATTGTAGGGATTTACTGGCTATAACAATAGTAACTTTTAGGTGCTTTGCGGGGGGTATAACTTTTTTACAAATGTCTGAATAATTTGCTTCAAATTTCAGCTTGTCCAAAGATCTACAACTTCGTAGTTCAAGTCAAAATGCAATTCCTTATGTATCAGAAGTTATGCAGCTTCCAATATGGCTATCTACAAGTTTCTGTCACTACTTCATAAGGGAGTCCTTTATAAAACTAATTGCCATTTGCTTATTTTTGGGTCTTTCTATACTTTTCCTAATACTTTGGGTTTTGAATTGCATTGATATTTGGGAAGAATTGGAATAGTACTAGTATATGTGGCTGAAATAGTGCAAGTATATGTGGCTGTCCAACATAGGCTAATTGTAATCATGATTTATTGGCTACAATAACATCAACTTTTAGCTGTTTTGCGGAGGGTATAACTTTTTCTACAAATGCTCGATTAATTTTCTTCCAAAAGAACAATTTTAACTTTTCCAAATATCTGCAACTTCTCAGTTCAAGTTGAATGCGATTCCTTAGTATGCAGCTTGCAATAACGCTATCCACAAGTTTTTGTCACTACTTGAGAAGGGGGTCCTTTGTAAAACTGATTACCTTTTGCTTATTTTTGGGTCTTTCTATACTTCGCCCTTTAATCAGACATGCCAAGGTTTGAATTTTGTTTATCTAGACGGTGTGACATGGATAACAACTATGCGCCAGCTTTGAAGCCTGACTTCCCCAACATGGATGAATGGTTTATCTAGATGGTGTGACATGGATAACAACTATGCACCAGCTTTGAAGCTTGACTTCCACAACATGGATGAATGGTTCTAACTTTTGTCTTGTTGTGATGGTGCTAGGTGAGTTAGTACACCCCGTTCCCGTCCAAAAGAGAGCTCGTCGGCCTTCAAAATTTCAGGTTTTTCTGAGAGTTTCAGGAAGTCTCTTTAGAGTCGCAAGGGAAGAAGGACCACTCAAGCCTTGCTTTGCGTCCGTGTTGCGTCCCTCTTCTCTTCAGTTGTCTGTGTTTGTGCGGATCTCTAGTGGTCTTACCCTCTGGGTTGGGGGTGGGCCACACACACACACAAAATTTGATTAGTAGATGTATGCCACACATAGACACTTGTTTCTTTACACATGAACACACACACATACACACACACACACACACACACACACACACACACACACACACACACACACACACACGAATACAAGCCCACTAATTATCCCATACCTCCTCTAATCCCTTCTTAACCCATGCACTCATTCGCTCCTTACTCCAGTTGTGACTTAAACTTCACTTATGGCTAAATTGTTTTTTCAATTATCTAAGAATCCATATGGTTGTATATATTCCTAGGTAAAGGGATAACAAGCCGGGGAAAATAGACATTACCTGTCTACCCAAACGTAACTATGATGTTCTAACATCTAGTTTGTTTAGATGGTGGTAGGTAAGTGGACCCTGACCTCGGAACTTGGACTACTTGAGGCTTCGACATCTTCTTTCAATATTATGTTTGTCAAACTTAATATTATAAAAAATTCTTGATTTTGATCGAAATTTTTGCAAACTCTAGTTGCATTTTTCAGAAAATAGTTCATCAGGGATAGATATCAAGACTGCACCTGCATTATCTCTCATGAAGTTGAATTGTTTGAGAAAATAATTCATGTTAATTTTGCATACAAGGGAGGGAAATCTATGTATCAGGAGGCCATATAGCCTCAGTTGGTGAAAAAGAAAAGGGTGATAAGAAATTTTTACCAAACTATATATATCTATTTAATGTCCCTAACCCATCAAATATCGAGGTGGATATGTTGAAATGTTTGAGGGAAAGAAGCAAGGTTTTTGGGATTGGATGGAAGATCGAAAGAGCTGTAGTTTTCACCCTTGATATAAACATTAATTCATATGTGTGGATATATTGAGGGGAGGAAGCCTTGAGCTCTATGGATTATTAGGGAAGAGTTGCTATGTAGAAGCCAAATTTGGGAGAGCAAGCCTAAATTTGATTGATTGTGTGTGTGTGTGTGTGTGTGTGACCTACTACTTCAATGAATCTACATCTCCACTATTCCATATTCTTAGTCAAAGCTTTTTCAAGACCCCTCACAACCATTGCATCATCAAGACTATGTTCATGATTAAGTTAATGCTTAGAGGTGGAGCAAAGAAAATCCCCATGCAAAGAGAAATCCATTTAACTATTCTAGCTGCATTTTCATTAGAGAATCCAAGGGAACAATTTCTTATCAATTCCTCCCATGGTAAAACCCTAAGAGTAGTTCACTTTCTAGTCTCCACTATAAACTGATATATTTTATGTAACTGTGTACAATCAGGATGAGAATATTGTATCTATCATTGTAAGTCATTGTAAGTCACCCTAGTGTATCCTCCAAGGTTGCCAACATCCTTTTTCGCAATGTCATACCTAAGATCCTATTGCAAATCTGATGGAGTAAGCCCACCATGTGGAACTTACTTCCCCCACCTACTGATAATAAGTGAATAGAAGTGGATTTGTATGATAAGTGTCAAAATGAAAAATAATGCCAATAATACATGCGTGAACCACTTCTATAAAATAGATATAAAAGTTAGTGAAAAATAAGGTGGATCACAACATGACTAGGTGACAAACATATTATTGAAAAACGATGTTGAATCCTCAGGCAGTCCAGGTTCTAAGGTCGGGCTCCACTTACCTGCCACCATCCAAACAAACTAGGTGTTAGAACATCATAGTTACATTTGGGTAGACAGGTAATGCCTATTTTCCCTGGCTTGTTATCACTTTACCTAGGAATATAGACAACCATATGGATTCTTAGATAATCAAAAAAACAATTTAGCCACAAGTGAAGTTTAAGTCACAACTAGAGTAAGGAGCGAATGAGTGCATGGTTTAAGAAGGGATTAGAGGAGGTATGGGATGATTAGTGGGCTTGGTATGTGGGATGGTTAAAAAGAAAGTGTAAAGGGAATATTTCACGAGGGTACATAAAATAATAATTCATAGTTAGGAAAGAATTCGTGTGTGTGTGTGTGTGTGTGTGTGTGTGTGTGTGTGTGTGTGTGTTTGTGTGTAAAGAAACAAGCATCTGTGTGTGTGAGATACATTTACTTTCATAAAAGATTTGAAAAGGCATATCATTAATCCAACAACGTATGACTTCTTGCTCTCTCAACTAGAATTCGAGTTTATAGTAGTAGTATATGCACGATATGTTTTCCAAGAAATTAAAGTCCATCTCTTGTGAACAAATCTAGAGATTTCATGGCTCATGTCCGCTCCACAATTGGCAATCATGGCTTGTAACTCCCTACCTCATCTTGTCTCCTCATTGCTTGCCATGCCTCTGTGTGTGTGTGTGTGTGTGTGTGTGAATGTGAGTATATATATATATAAAAGAAAATAAGATAAGAGGAGCCTTGCCTTTGGAAAAGTGAGACATTCACTCATGATAAATTAAAGAGTAGTCTTGCCTTTAAAAGGCAATAAAGGCATGCATTACATGTATGAAAAAATGGGCATTCACTCATGATAAATGAAAGAGTAGTCTTGCCTTTTAAAAGGCAATAAAGGCACG